>NC_088238.1:39226759-39826759 GCF_036934945.1 Oncorhynchus masou masou
AACTAGCTCATTCTCTCTTTCCCCACCTGTTCTCTCTTCCCCCTCTGATTAGGTCTCTATTTCTTTCTCTGTTCCTGCTACTTTCAGTGTCTGATTCTTGTTTGTGTTTTTTGATGCCAGAAGCAAGCTGTCGTCTCGTTTGCTTCCACCTTGTCCTGTCCTGTCGGAGTCTGCATGCATGGCAGGTGCAACCTGCATTATACTACGTTCTTTTGTTCCATTGACTACGTTGGAAGAGGATTTATGCCATTCCTGTTTTTTTATTAAAGAACTCTGTTTTCTGTTAAAACCGCGTTTGGGTCTTCACTCAAGTTCATAACAGAAGAATCAGACCAAGAATGGACCCAGCGGCTCCGGACCCTTTTCACTCCGCCGTCGAGATCCAGGGAGCGATGCTAGGCAGACACGAGGAGGAATTGTCTGCTGCTCAACATGCCGTTGAGACCCTGGCCGTCCAAGTCTCCGACCTCACAAGACGGGTTCACCAACTCCACCTCGATCCACCGCCCACTTCCAGGGTTTCCGAGTCTCCGGAGCCCAGGATCAACAACCCGCCGTGTTACTCTGGGGAGCCCACTGAGTGCCGCTCATTCCTCACTCAGTGTGATGTGGTGTTCTCTCTCCAGCCCAACACTTACTCCAGGAGCGCAGCCCGCATCGCCTACGTCATTTCTCTCCTTACCGGACGGGCGCGTGAGTGGGGTACGGCAGTCTGGGAGGCGAGGCTGAGTGTATTAACCAGTATCAGGACTTTAAGGAGGAGATGATACGGGTTTTGACCGTTCTGTTTTTGGCGAGGAGGCTTCCAGGGCCCTGTCTTCCCTATGTCAGGGGAATAGATCCATAACGGATTATTCTATTGAGTTTCGCACTCTCGCTGCCTCTAGTGACTGGAACGAGCCGGCTTTGCTCGCTCGTTTTCTGGAGGGTCTCCACGTCGAGGTTAAGGATGAGATCCTCTCCCGGGAGGTTCCTTCCAGTCTGGACTCCTTAATAGCTCTCGCTATTCGCATAGAGCGACGGTTTGATCTTCGTCGCCGAGCTCGTGGAAAGGAGCTCACGTTCTCCGTTGCTCCCTCTCCACATCACTGCCACCTGCCGCATCACTGCCACCCTCCCCCGCCGGCTCGGATGCTGAGCCTATGCAGCTGGGGGGTATTCGCATCTCGGCCAAGGAGAGGGAACGGAGAATCACCAATCGCCTCTGTCTCTACTGCGGCTCCGCTGGTCATTTTGTCACCTCATGTCCAGTAAAAGGCCAGAGCTCATCAGTAAGAGGAGGGCTACTGGTGAGCGCAACTACTCAGGCCTCTCCTTCTGGATCACGCACTACCTTTCCGGTCCATCTCCGCTGGCCCGGTTCATCTGCTTCCTGCAGTGCCTTGATAGACTCTGGGGCGGAGGGCTGTTTTATGGACGAGACCTGGGCTCGGGAACATGACATTCCTCTCAGACAGTTAGGGGAGCCCAGGGCCTTGTTCGCTTTAGATGGTAGTTCTCTCCCCAAGATTCAGCGTGAGACGCTGCCTTTAACCCTCACTGTCTCTGGTAATCATAGCGAAACCATTTCTTTTTTAATTTTTCGTTCACCTTTTACACCTGTTGTTTTGGGTCATCCCTGGCTAGTGCGCCATAACCCTTCTATTAATTGGTCTAGTAATACTATCCTATCCTGGAATGTTTCTTGTCATGTAACCTGTTTAATGTCTGCTATCCCTCCTGTTTCCTCTGTCTCTTCTTCACAGGAGGAGCCTGGCGATTTGACAGGGGTGCCGGAGGAGTATCACGATCTGCGCACGGTGTTCAGTCGTTCCAAGGCCACTTCTCTCCCTCCACACCGGTCGTATGACTGTAGTATTGATCTCCTTCCGGGAACTACTCCCCCGGGGTAGATTATACTCTCTGTCGGCTCCCGAACATAAGGCTCTCGAGGATTATTTGTCGGTTTCGCTCGACGCCGGTACCATAGTCTCCTCCTCCTCCCCGCCGGCGCGGGGTTCTTTTTTGTTCAGAAGAAGGACGGGTCCCTGCGCCCATGCGTGGATTATCGAGGGCTGAATGACATAACAGTTAAGAATCGTTATCCGCTTCCTCTTATGTCTTCAGCCTTCGAGATCCTGCAGGGAGCCAAGTTTTTCACCAAATTGGACCTTCGTAACGCCTACCATCTCGTGCGCATCAGGGAGGGGACGAGTGGAAGACGGCGTTTAACACTCCGTTAGGGCACTTTGAATACCGGGTTCTTCCTTTCGGCCTTGTTAACGCTCCAGCTGTCTTTCAGGCACTAGTTAACGACGTCCTGAGAGACATGCTGAACATTTTTGTTTTCGTTTACATGGATGATATCCTGATTTTTTCACCGTCTCTCTCGATTCATGTTCAGCACGTGCGACGCGTCCTCCAGCGCCTTTTGGAGAACTGTCTTTATGTGAAGGCTGAGAAGTGCACTTTTCATGCCGCCTCTGTCCCTTTCTCGGTTCCGTTATTTCCGCTGAGGGCATTAAGATGGATCCCGCTAAGGTCCAGGCTGTCATTGATTGGCCCGTTCCTAAGTCACGCGTCGAGCTGCAGCGCTTTCTGGGCTTCGCTAATTTCTACCGTCGTTTCATCCGTAATTTCGGTCAGGTGGCAGCTCCTCTCACAGCCCTTACTTCTGTTAAGACGTGCTTTAAGTGGTCCGTTTCCGCCCAGGGAGCTTTTGATCTTCTTAAGAATCGTTTTACATCCGCACCTATTCTTGTTACACCTGACATCTCTAGACAGTTTGTTGTTGAGGTTGACGCGTCAGAGGTGGGCGTGGGAGCCATTCTTTCTCAGCGCTCTCTCTCTGACGGCAAGGTCCATCCTTGCGCGTTTTCTCTCATCGCTTATCGCCGTCCAGAACGTAACTATGATGTTGGTAATCGCGAACTGCTCGCCATCCGCTTAGCCCTAGGCGAATGGCGACAGTGGTTGGAGGGGGCGACCGTTCCTTTTGTCGTTTGGACTGACCATAGGAACCTTGAGTACATCCGTTCAGCCAAACGACTTAATGCGCGTCAGGCTCGTTGGGCTCTGTTTTTCGCTCGTTTCGAGTTTGTTATTTCTTATCGTCCGGGCTCAAAGAACACCAAACCTGATGCTTTATCTCGTCTCTTCAGTTCTTCTGAGGTCTCCACCGACCCCGATGGGATTCTCCCTGAGGGGCGTGTTGTCGGGTTGACTGTCTGGGGAATTGAGAGGCAGGTAAAGCAAGCACTCGCTCACACTCCGTCGCCGCGAGCTTGTCCTAGGAACCTTCTGTTCGTTCCCGTTCCTACTCGTCCGGCCGTTCTTCAGTGGGCCCACTCTGCCAAGTTAGCCGGCCACCCCGGCCTTCGGGGTACGCTCGCTTCCATTCGCCAGCGTTTCTGGTGGCCCACTCGGGAACGTGACGCGCGTCGATTTGTCGCCGCTTGTTCGGTCTGCGCGCAGACTAAATCTGGGAACTCTCCTCCTGCCGGCCGTCTCAGACCGCTTCCCATTCCCTCTCGACCGTGGTCTCACATCGCTTTAGATTTTATCACCGGACTGCCTTCATCAGCGGGGAAGACAGTTATTCTTACGGTTGTCGATAGATTCTCTAAGGCGGCTCATTTCATTCCTCTCGATAAGCTCCCTTCTGCTAAGGAGACGGCTCAGATCATTATCGAGAATGTTTTCCGAATTCATGGCCTTCCGTCTGACGTCGTTTCCGACAGAGGCCCGCAGTTCACGTCTCAATTTTGGAGGGAGTTTTGCCGTTTGATTGGGGCTTCCGTCAGTCTCTCGTCCGGCTTTCATCCCCAGTCTAACGGTCAAGCGAACGGGCCAATCAGACTGTTGGTCGCATTTTACGCAGTCTTTCTTTTTCGTAACCCTGCGTCTTGGTCAGAACAGCTCCCCTGGGCAGAGTACGCCCACAACTCGCTTCCCTCGTCTGCTACCGGTCTATCCCCTTTTCAGTGTAGCCTCGGGTACCAGCCTCCGCTGTTCTCATCTCAGCTCGCCGAGTCCTGCGTCCCCTCCGCTCAGGCTTTTGTCCAGCGTTGCGAGCGCACCTGGAAGGGGGTCAGGTCGGCACTTTGCCGTAATAGGCGCAGACTGTGAGGGCCGCTAATAAGCGTAGGACCAAGAGTCCTAGATATTGTTGCGGTCAGAGAGTATGGCTCTCCACTCAGAACCTTCCCCTTAAGACAGCTTCTCGCAAGTTGGCCCCGCGGTTCATTGGTCCGTTCCGTATTTCCCAGGTCATTAATCCTGTCGCAGTGCGACTTCTTCTCCCGCGCTATCTTCGTCGCGTTCACCCGGTCTTCCATGTCTCCTGTGTTAAGCCCGTTCTTCGCGCCCCCGCTCGTCCCTCCCCCCCATCCTTGTCGAGGGCGCACCCATCTACAGGGTTCGTAAGATTTTGGACATGCGCCCTCGGGCCGTGGTCATCAGTACCTAGTGGATTGGGAGGGGTACGGTCCTGAGGAGAGGAGTTGGGTTCCCTCTCGGGACGTGCTGGACCGTTCGCTGATCGATGATTTCCTCCGTTGCCGCCAGGTTTCCTCCTCGAGTGCGCCAGGAGGCGCTCGGTGAGTGGGGGGTACTGTCATGTCTTGTTATGTCTGTTCCTGTCCTTTCTCTTCATTCTCTCTCTCTGCTGGTCTTTTTAGGTTACCTTCTCTGTCTCTCATTCCTCAGCTGTTCTACATCTGCCCTAACTAGCTCATTCTCTCTTTCCCCACCTGTTCTCTCTTCCCCCTCTGATTAGGTCTCTATTTCTTTCTCTGTTCCTGCTACTTTCAGTGTCTGATTCTTGTTTGTGTTTTTTGATGCCAGAAGCAAGCTGTCGTCTCGTTTGCTTCCACCTTGTCCTGTCCTGTCGGAGTCTGCATGCATGGCAGGTGCAACCTGCATTATACTACGTTCTTTTGTTCCATTGACTACGTTGGAAGAGGATTTATGCCATTCCTGTTTTTTTATTAAAGAACTCTGTTTTCTGTTAAAACCGCGTTTGGGTCTTCACTCAAGTTCATAACAAGAACAATGCACATCCACTTATTAGCAGGCGTACTAGAAAATGAACACAGGTCTCATAAACAATATGTGAAGCACACGTGCTAGTGACTAGCCAGCTAATCTTTACAAGTCTAGCCAACTTGGATCTATTTGCTTGCCGACAAGGTAGAACACTGTTATGAGTACATCCTCCAACTGTTTGAACAACAACAGCCTGTTCGCTTTGTTTAGATGTTGAAATCAAGGGGCCTACCTGGATAAGAATACGCTTATTTCTCAGAATGAGAACGAGTTGCCAATTCCTTATATAAATGCGCCTTCTTAAATGCTCCTTGCACATTTGATAAAAAACTGACTAGACTGCTAGCACATAACAGTATGTTAGGTACAGTATGTTAGGTACCACAATGCCACACGCGACAGAAACCGAGAAATTTAGTTTTCCACAATCAGGTTTTAGTAGTTGAAAACATAAAAAGGGGAAACGACTGATTCTGTTGGACCAAACCTCAAATGCAAATAGTGAATTGAAACTGCGCTTTGTCAGAGAGGATGAATTGATCTTTTGCCTTTGTTGTTGTTGAGTGGCAGGGGGAGGGGTTGGTGCACACAGCACAGAAGGAGATGAGACCAAAAAGACACAACCTTGATTCTTGCGATTTCAGGCATTTGGAACATTGGACTAAAACATACATTCGAAATGAATCAAAATGAATTGGATTATTAGTCCAGCCCTAGGCACTATGGGCCCTGGTCTAAAGTAGTGCACTATAAAGGGAATAGGGTGCCATTTTAAGACTCACCCATAGATTCACAGAGGGTAAGCAGGAGGCTGCTTGCAAGAAATCGGTGTCATCCATCCGGTGTGCTATGCTTTCAGATTAGTCTAGGGGGGAAAAAATAACACCTATTTTTTTTTTTACTGGCCCTCTCAATCTGGTCTCTCATCTCTCTTGCTCTCAATCTGGTCTCTCATCTCTCTTGCTCTCACTCTCTCTCTCTCATCCTTTGCTCCTCTCTCTGACTCCCTCGCTTTTCTCACTACAGAGACAGATAGAGAGGAGGCGTAGAGGAGTGGGTGTGATGTAGAACGCATTGTAACCGCCCGCAAGCCAGTTGTCCTTTTATTGCTGTTAGATATGATCACACACACACACGCACACGCACACGCACACGCACACACGCACGCACGCACACGCACACGCGCACACGCACACACACACACACGCACCCGAGCACACGCACACGCACACACACGCACACACGCGGTTGTACAATGGGGAACAACCTTTGGTTGTTCAGGGTTCTTAGTTCAGTTCAACGACTCGGGACGTGGACTCATTTCAACACTTCAGAGGTAAACATTTTTTGTTGAGTGAACTCTCACTTTAACGTCAGTACTGCCATGTGCATATAGCCTCAACTGCCTCGTGCCCCGTCACATTGACTCAGTACTGACTGGTACTCCTCGTATGTAGTCTTGTTATTAGTCTTTTATTGTGTTACTATCTCCTTTTTATTTATTTTTTAACTAAACATTATTGGGAAATTGCTCATTAGTAAGTATTTCATGGTAAAGTCTACACCTGTTGTATTCGGGGCATGTGACAGATACAATTTGATTGTATTTGCTTATGATGTGTATTGGGTGATAGAAAGCCTTGGGGTGAAGTTTCTGACTATTGTAGTGGTGTTACACAACTTTAGTGGTTAGAGACACAGAGGCAGAGATGAGCACAGGGAGAGATAGAGGGAACGAGATGGAATGAGAGATGGAATGGTGAGAGATGGAATGGTGAGGGATGGAATGGTGAGAGATGAGGGAAGTCAATTGCAACCATGTCTGGCCCCTCTTAACACACACACACACACACACACACACACACACACACACACACACACACACACACACACACACACACACACACACACACACACACACACACACACACACACACTCCTGTATGTACAAAGATGCATCCTCCCTGAGCATTAAGGAATTCCTCAGGCCCCCCCCCCCCTCCCCCCGTTCCTCCCTCTGTTATTAGAGCGGAGGGAGGAGGAAAAGAGAACAAAGACAGTCCCAAATGGTGCATGAAGAGTACAAGCGTGGGATGGATGGATAGAACAGGATAGTGATGGACTGACTGACCTCACTGGAGAGAGAGAGAGGTATGGAGAGAGAGAGAGGTAGGGAGAGAGAGAGAGAGGGAGGGAGAGAGAGAGAGAGGGAGTGAGTGAGTCTGGTAGTTTTAAGAGGATGTCTTTTAGACTGAACCTCTGTCACTTACAAATGGATTGTGTGTGTATCTCCGTATGCTGTGTGTGTTTGCGTGTGTTTCCCATGCTGTGTGTGCGTGTTACGTTCTCCACCTCTCCTTTTAGGTAGATGAAAAGAAAATCAAGGCCATTGACGTCTCACCTACTGTCATACCCTTTAACTGATCTGTCCACCCCCATCTGTGTGTGGATTAACAAAAGAGCTTAGAATCTCTTTAATCAATTAATTGTTCTAGCCCCTGTGTGTGTGTGTGTGTGTGTGTGTGTGTGTGTGTGTGTGTGTGTGTGTGTGTGCGTGCGTGCGTGCGTGTGTGTGCGTGTGTGCGCGTGTGCGTGTGTGTGTTAGGGCTGGGTATTGCCAGGGCCCTCACGGTACGATACTTAGGTGCCGTTAAGATATGTTTTGCCATTCTATATGTATTGCGATTTGATATTAGGATTTGGCGTTCCAAATATATTGCTCATTATATGTCTGCTGCAGAGACGCGAGAGAGAGCGTGAGAAAATGAGTTTTGATCAGTCAGGGAAATAGAAGTGCTGAAAACATGTTGGGTCACCATTTAAAAAGAAGGTGGAGAACAATCAGTAGGATGAAAAATACCAGAGTTTTACGGCACGTACAGCCCACTAGCGCTAGCAAACGCAACCTACAGTTTTCTATTTATTTTACAAATCGATACTTGGGAGTCATATCAATATACTATCGTCCGAAAATAATATTGCGATATGCAACTATTGACTAGTCTGTGTGTATGAACCATTGGGTTCTAAATTGAAGTTCTGCCTCAGGGTAGCAGGTGAAAACAGCGAGAGAGGGAAATAGAGAGAGTGGGGGTAAGGAAGGAGAGAGGGGAGAGTGAGAGCCAAAGATAGACATTGAATTCTCTATTACGGCCCTCCCTCTCACACCTCCAGGGAGACCGAAGGGAAGGTTGAGCTGGGCCGAGAGAATCAAGCATCTCTGAGAAGGACTGCTGATTTAGGATCAATTTAGCCTTTTAGATGAATAAGATGGACAGGGGAGTACTGCTAAATGGCATATATTACTGATCCTAGATCAGTACTCTTACTCTGAGAAGCTCGAAACATACGGACCCTGATGTTGGATATGCAAGGCTTAGAGGAGGAGGCTGCAACAAGCTCTCACCGACTCACTGCAGAATCCGACGTTTGTCCATAAACGTCAAATTGCGAAGGTTAAGTTTAGGCATTCATTCCAAATGGTTAAGGGATTATGGTTTAGGACAGGGTTAAAATAAAACAAATAGTGCCCAGAACTGGGATTGAACATATGATGAAAACGAAAACAACTCCGGGTTACGTTTGTGGCATTAATTCGGAATGTTAAGGATGAAGGTATAGTATAGGGAATTAACAAAAAACAACAACGAATGTCAAGCTCTGGAATTGAACACACAACCCTCAAAGCTGGAGCTTGCAGCTTATGTCCATTCGCCATCCCCATCCACAATGCACAGTGGTTCCGAAACCGGGGCTTGCCTGATATGAAAATGTGGTCACGGGAGAATTTCTCAAATCCTGGTAAATATATATACAGTGCCTTGCAAAAGTATTCGGCCCCCTTGAACTTTGCGACCTTTTGCCACAGTTCAGGCTTCAAACATAAAGATATAAAACTGTATTTTTTTGTGAAGAATCAACAACAAGTGGGACACAATCATGAAGTGGAACGACATTTATTGGATATTTCAAACTTTTTTAACAAATCAAAAACTGAAAAATTGGGCGTGCAAAATTATTCAGCCCCTTTACTTTCAGTGCAGCAAACTCTCTCCAGAAGTTCAGTGAGGATCTCTGAATGATCCAATGTTGACCTAAATGACTAATGATGATAAATACAATCCACCTGTGTGTAATCAAGTCTCCGTATAAATGCACCTGCACTGTGATAGTCTCAGAGGTCCGTTAAAAGCGCAGAGAGCATCATGAAGAACAAGGAACACACCAGGCAGGTCCGAGATACTGTTGTGAAGAAGTTTAAAGCCGGATTTGGATACAAAAAGATTTCCCAAGCTTTAAACATCCCAAGGAGCACTGTGCAAGCGATAATATTGAAATGGAAGGAGTATCAGACCACTGCAAATCTACCAAGATCTGGCCGTCCCTCTAAACATTCAGCTCATACAAGGAGAAGACTGATCAGAGATGCAGCCAAGAGGCTCATGATCACTCTGGATGAACTGCAGAGATCTACAACTGAGGTGGGAGACTCTGTTCATAGGACAACAATCAGTCGTATATTGCACAAATCTGGCCTTTATGGAGGAGTGGCAAGAAGAAAGCCATTTCTTAAAGATATCCATAAAAAGTGTTGTTTAAAGTTTGCCACAAGCCACCTGGGAGACACAACAAACATGTGGAAGAAGGTGCTCTGGTCAGATGAAACCAAAATTGAACTTTTTGGCAACAATTCAAAACGTTATGTTTGGCGTAAAAGCAACACAGCTCATCACCCTGACCACACCATCCCCACTGTCAAACATGGTGGTGGCAGCATCATGGTTTGGGCCTGCTTTTCTTCAGCAGGGACAGGGAAGATGGTTCAAATTGATGGGAAGATGGAGGGAGCCAAATACAGGACCATTCTGGAAGAAAACCTGATGGAGTCTGCAAAAGACCTGAGACTGGGACGGAGATTTGTCTTCCAACAAGACAATGATCCAAAACATAAAGCAACATCTACAATGGAATGGTTCAAAAATAAACATATCCAGGTGTTAGAATGGCCAAGTCAAAGTCCAGACCTGAATCCAATCGAGAATCTGTGGAAAGAACTGAAAACTGCTGTTCACAAATGTTCTCCATCCAACCTCACTGAGCTCGAGCTGTTTTGCAAAGAGGAATGGGAAAAATTTTCAGTCTCTCGATGTGCAAAACTGATAGAGACATACCCCAAGCGACTTACAGCTGTAATCGCAGCAAAAGGTGGCGCTACAAAGTATTAACTTAAGGGGGCTGAATAATTTTGCACGCCCAATTTTTCAGTTTTTGATTTGTTAAAAAAGTTTGAAATATCCAATAAATGTCGTTCCACTTCATGATTGTGTCCCACTTGTTGTTGATTCTTCACAAAAAAATACAGTTTTATATCTTTATGTTTGAAGCCTGAAATGTGGCAAAAGGTCGCAAAGTTCAAGGGGGCCGAATACTTTCGCAAGGCACTGTATAATTATATAATACAGTATAATGTATAATGTAATTATAGAAATGCTACATTTATTCTTCCAATTATGGGCTTGTGATCAAAAGTTTTAGAACACCTACTCATTCAAGGGTTTTTCTTTTCTTCTTTACTATTTTCTACATTGTAGAATAATAGTGAAGACATCAAAACGATGCAATAACACATGGACTCATGTAGTAACCAAAAAAGTTTGAAACAAATCAAAATATATTTTATATTTGAGATTCTTCAAATAGCCACCCTTTGCCTTGATGACAGCTTTGCACACTCTTGGCATTCTCTCAACCAGTTTCACCTGGAATGCTTTTCCAACCGTCTTGAAGGAGTTCCCACATAGGCTGAGCACTTGTTGGCTGCTTTTTCTTCACTCTGTTGTCTGACTCATCCCAAACCATCTCAGTTTCATTGAGGCCGGGGGATTGTGGAAGCCAGGTCATCTGATGCAGCACTCAATCACTTTCCTTTTTAGTAAAATAGCCCTTACACATCCTGGAGGTATGTTGGGTTATTGTCCTATTGAAAAACAAATGATAGTCTCAGCCCAAACCAGATGGGATGGTGTATCGTTGCAGAATTCTATGGTAGCCATGTTGGTTAAGTGTTCCTTGAATTCTAAATAAATCACCTACAGTGTCACCAACAAAGCACCAGCTAAACCTCCTTCTCCATGCTTCACGGTGGGAACCACACATGCAGAGATCATCTGTTCACCCACACTGCGTTTCACAAAGACACAGCGGTTGGAAACAAAAATCTCAAATTTGAACTCTTCAGACCAAAGGACAGATTTCCACTAGTCTGATGACCATTGCTCGTGTTTCTTGGCCGAAGCAAGTCTCTTCTTATTGGTGTCCTTTAGTAGTGGTTTCTTTGCAGCAATTCGACCATGAAAGCCTGATTCATGCAGTCTCCTCTGAACAGTTGATGTTGAAATGTGTCTGTTTCTTGAACTCTGTGAAGAATTTATTTGGGCTGCAATTTCTGAGGCTGGTAACTCTAATGAACGTATCCTCTGCAGCAGAGGTAACTCTGGGTCTTCCATTCCTGTGGCGGTCCGCATGAGAGCCAGTTTCATCATAGTGCTTGATGGTTTTTGTGACTACACTTGAAGAAACTTTCAAAATGCTTGAAATGTTCCGCATTGACTGACCTTCACATCTTAAAGTAATGATGGATTGTCTTTTCCCTTTGGTTATTTGAGATGTTCCTGCCATAATATGGACTTGGTCTTTTACCAAATAGGGCCATCTTCTGTATACCACCCCTACCTTGTCACAACACAACTGTTTGGCTGAAATGCATTAAGAAGGAAAGAAATTCCACAAATTAATTTTTAACAAGGCACACCTGTTAATTGAAATGCATTCCAGGAGACTACCTCATGAAGCGGGTTGAGAGTGTGCAAAGCTGTTGTTGCAAAGGGTGGCTATTTGAAGAATCTCAAATATAAAATATATTTTGAAACGTTTTTGGTTACTACATGATTCCATATGTGTTATTTCATAGTTTTGATGTCTTCACTATTATTTTACAATGTAGAAAATATATATATAAAAAAAGAAAAACCCTAGAATGAGTAGGTGGTCTTAAACTTTTGACTTGTACTGTGTATGAAGTATGTAATATTGTCTTTGTCTGTCAAAATAATTGTAATGCGGCTAACCTTAATCTAAATGAAAATGACTCATATCTAAAAGTAAAAATTCAACTAGAGAGGGCCCTTAGATCGTGGGAAAAGTTTGCACCTGACCGTAGCACTTGAATCATTCCCGTGGTGAATGGCTGAGACACTATGCTATGAAGCCACACACTGTTGCACAGACTTTGCTGTCACCGGCGGCAATAGATATGGTGAAAATAATTTGCTGGGAGGCAGAGGCACAGAATCTCACATCAATGCCTTTGTCAGATAACATGGGTGAAACTAGGAACTGGTTCTATAGCTAGCACTCAAGAGGAAACTGACTGAATGACATAAATCCCCGCTCTCCAGATGGACTTTAGCTGTGAGGGCCGAGTTGCCTGCGCATAGACTTTTGTTCAATACATGTCGTGGGATGCTATTCACATGGACAAATTGTTCTGTCTCACGATTCCAGAGCATGGAACTGCACAGGCTATGTTTAGTGTGCTGCGTGGTTATATTGATGAAAAACACAGATGGCTTTTGCACAGATGGGGCTCCGTCTATCATGGGATGGCGGGCAGGCCTCTGCACTCTAGTTATGAATGTGTCTCCCTTTGCCATGTGGACGCATTGTATGATACAACCACAGAGCTACACTATACACTGTACAAGTCAAAACTCTGGACACACCTACTCATTCAAGTTTTTTTTTCTTTATTTGAACTGTTTTCTACATTGTAGAATAATAGTGAAGACATCAAAACGGTGGAAACCACGCATGCAGAGATAATCCGTTCAAACTACTCTGCGTCTCACAAATACACGGCGGTTGGAACCAAAAATCTCCAATTTGGATGCATCAGACCAATGGACAGATTTCCACCGGTCTCATGTCCATTGCTCGTGTTTCTTGGTCGAAACAAGTCTCTTCTTATTGGTGTCCTTTAGTAGTGGTTTCTTTGCAGCAATTTGACCATGAAGGCTGATTCACGCAGTCTCCTCTGAACAGTCGATGTTGAAATGTGTCTGTTGAACTCTGTGAAGCATTTATTTGGGCTGAAATTTCTGAGGCTGGTAACTCTAATGAACGTATCCTCTTCAACAGAAGTAACTCTGGGTCTTCCATTCCTGTGGCGGTCCTCATGAGAGCCAGTTTCATCATAGCATGGTCGATTGCACTTGAAGAAACTTTCGAAGTTCTTGAAATGTTCCGGATTGACTGACCTTCATGTCTTAAAGTAATGATGGACTGTCATTTCTCTTTGCTTATTTGAGCTGTTCTTGCCATAATATGGACTTGGTATTTTACCAAATAGAGCTACCTTCTGTATACCACCCATACCTTGTCAAAACATCTGACTGGCTCAAATGCATTAAGGAAAGACATTCTACAAAACAACTTTTTAACGAGGCACACCTGTGAATTGAAATGCATTCCAGGTGATGACCTCATGAAGCTGGTTGAGAGAATGCCAAGAGTGTGCAAAACTGTAGTCAAGGCAAAGGGTGGCTACTTTGAAGAATCTCAAATGTAAAATATATATGGATTTGTTAAACACTTTTTTTGGTTACTACATGATTCCTTATGTGTTATTTCATAGTTGTGATGTCTTCACTGTTATTCTCCAATGTAGAAAATAGTAAAAATAAAGAAAACCCCTTGAATGAGTTGGTGTCCAAACTTTTGACTTGTACTATATATACAAAAGTATGTGGACGCCCCTTCAAATTAGTGGATTTGGCTATTTTAGCTACACCCGTTGCTGACAGGTGTATAAAATCGAGCACACAGCCATACAATCTCCATAGACAAACATTGGCAGTGGAATGGTCTTACTGAAAAGCTCAGTGACTTTCATAGGATGCCACCTTTCCAACATGTCAGTTCGTCAAATTTCTGCTCTGCTAGAGTTGTCCCGGTCAACTGTAAGCGCTGTTATTTTGAAGTGGAAACGTCTAGAAGCAACACCGGATCAGCCGCAAAGTTGTAAGCCACACAAGCTCACAGAAGAGATCCACCGAGTGCTGAAGCATGTAGCGCGTGTAAAAATCTTTTGTCCTCGGTTGCAACTCACTACCAAGTTCCAAATTGCCTCTGTAAGCAACGTCAGCACAATAACTGTTCTTCGGGAGCTTCGTGAAATGGGTTTCCATGGCCGTGCAGCTGCACACAAGCCTGAGATCACCATGCGCCATGCCAAGCATTGGCTGGAGTGGTGTAAATCTTTCCGCCATTGGACTCTGGGGCAGTGGAAGGGAAATCTTAATTCTACAGCATACAATAACATTCTAGACGATTCTGTGCTTCCAACTTTGTGGCAACAGTTTGGGGAAGGTCCTTTCCGGTTCCAGCATGACAATGCCACCATGCACATAGTGAGGTCCATACAAAAATGGTTTGTCAAGATCACTGTCGAATATCTTGACTGGCCTGCACAGAGCCCTGACCTCAACCCCATCGAACACCTTTGTGATGATTTTGGAACGCCGACCGCGAGCCGGACCTAATCGCCCAACATCAGTCCCTGACCTCACTAATGCTCTTGTGCAAGTTCCTGAATTAAATCCCTACAACAAAGTTTCAATGTTTCAACATCTAGTAGAAAGCCTTCCCAGAAGAGTGGAGGCTGTTATTGCAGCAAGGGGGGGGACCAACTCCATATTAATGCCCATGATTTTGGAATGAGAGGGTTGACGAGCAGGTGTCCACATACTTCTGGTAATGTAGTGTATAATGGATACATTGAGAGTAACTGGTGGCAAAAGAGGTGAGCGCAGAACTCGGCAAAACAAATTCGATTGTAAACTACATCGCGCCTGTCTGTTTGCAAAACTATGTGGTGAAATGAGGTCAGAGCATGATAATGTTCTATTTCACACCAAGGGCTTGGTGATTGTCGAGGGGGAGTGTTGGAAAGATTGTTTGTATTGAGAGAGGAACTGTTGTCATTCGCAATGGGTGTAAAAAAAACAACAACAACAAAAAAACAGACTTTGACTTTCTGCATTATGAAAAGAAAATGTGTCTCCTTGCCTATTTTAACAGGCATAGTTGGGGAAACTGAACGAACGGAATGCAGACATGCAGGGGAAATACAAAACGTTATACAGATGAGTGACCGAATCAGCGAAATCCATTAGACTGTGATCCTGGCTCGGTTGAAACGCCGGTAAGTGAAATCGAACAGCCTATCGAGCTGTCATGTGACCGAAATGCTGCAGACAACTCATTTACATCACAGGTCACTTGTGGAGGAGTTTTGGTTCCTGACTTGGAGGGACACGGCACTAAAACACATGGTACACTGATCCAGGGCTCTCGTCTGCGTTTAAAAACAAAATACCCATCCAGGTGGGACGTGACGGAGAGAGCCGATCACACCCCCTGACTTTGGGATGTTCCCGACATGCACCCAGGACATTAGTGGTGGTGATAGCAGAGAAATCATGTCACACTCATTTTGCATTTGATTGTCATAGCCCCACATTATAAGTATATGATGGTGTGTTGAGAATACAATCAGGAGTACTGTTAGAATGTTTAGCAATTGACTGCCATCGCCTCAATTTCAAAAAGTGAACATTGGCCGTTAATTACATTATTGTAATTTATGTTGACATTGTTGGGGTCGTGAGAATTTTCAGATGTCAAAAAGGGGTCGTCGGGAAAAAAGTTTGGGAACCCCTGCCCTAGCAATACCCATGCCTACTTGATGCCAATAACGCTCAATGTTGTCCCTAGTTGACGGTTTTGAAGTAATCTCCTGACGTCCTGCTCACCTGGATGTCTAATTTCGCAGTGAATCTTGAGCAAACTGGCTGGAGTGAGAAGAGTGGGGAGGTTGTATGTGTGTGTGTGTTCTCTCCCAGGGTGTTCTGACAGGTGATCAGTACCAGTATCTTCCAGTATCTTCCACCCCCCCCCCCCCCCAACACCACCACCACAAACACACACTACAATACTCTCTAACTGATAATCCAATAAAACAGTAGCCCACACTCCTCTCTCTCTCTCTCTCTCTCTCTCTCTCTCTCTCTCTCTCTCTCTCGCTTCCTCTCTCTCTCTCTCTTGCTTCCTCTCTCTCTCTCTCTCTCCCGCTTCCTCTCTCTCTCTCTCTCTCTTGCTTCCTCTCTCGCATCCTCTCTTTCCCTCTCCCCCCCTTTCTCTCCCCCTCTCTCTCTCCCCTCTCTCTCGCTTCCTCTCTCACTCTCGCTCTCGCTCCCTCCATCTCTCTTTCCCTCTCTTTCGCTCCTATCTCTCCCTTTCTCTCTCGCTCCTTCTATCGCCCTCTCTCTCTCTCGTCCTGCTCTGTTTAGTTTCCCTACTAACATTTGCATGTTCTGTCTCACTCCTCTCCTCATCTACTTTCCTTCTTCGTCTCTCCATCCTGCCAGTGCAGATCCTGATTTGACTGTGTACATATCCTATATTCACGATTGACTGACTGACAGCGAAACACATTAACACTGTGTGTGTGTGTGTGTTCGTTTGTTGAATGATTGATGAGTTGAACACAGGTGCATGGGTAGCTAGTCTCGCCCTATTCAAATCCCGTAGCTCCAATATTGACTCACTATGATAAAGTGTGTGTGTTATGTTTTCGTGTGTGTCTGTGTGTGTGTGCGTGAGAGTTTTGAATAAAGCCCAGCGTTGGCCTCTTGTTCACCTGTGTCTCATGGTTGTATTCAGCTTGCTTTACTGAAAGTGTATGTCTGTGTATGTGTGTGCGTTTATCATTCTGCACCCGCGTGTATCTGTTTGCGTTTTGCTCTCTGGTGAAATCCATGCGTAGGGATGGAGGACGATGGAATTTTAGAACAGTAAGGCCATTGTTTGTTGTTATCAATGTGTGTTTGTTGCCATAAACGAGTTTTTGTAAAAAAAAATTGGATGACAAAAAAATGAAATAGGCAAATATCTGACGACATCGCTTTTCCGTGTAGGCGAAACCACCAGCTAGCTAACGTGTACATGATCTGGAGTTCATAACCTGTGTGCAGTGGAGCTACATAGCTATGTTTATAACGCTCAATTCGTTTTGGTGTGGCCTGGTTGTCACAAACAAGAAATGAACAGACTTGCAACAACATCAACAAAAATGTCATGTGCATTCAGAGTAACGATGGGCGTGAGATCTTGAGTATTGGACCACGAGTATTCTAAATGGTCAATACTGTTGAAAAATGAGTCTTAAGCTTTGCGGTAGGAGCTTCATAACAATGTAAGAATATAAAACAAGCGCAGGTTTCATTAAAGATTAGTAGGTGACTTCTACCGTGCCATGGGAAAAGTGTCTATCTGTCACCGTAGCCTGGTATGAATCCATATGCTTTAGTTGTGTTGTGTTTTGCTGGTCACATTATTGTGCCTGTGCAGAAAGGCTGCTATCTGTATTTTGTTCCTTCTAAACTCGAGCTACTGTCCGCTTTGTCTTCCCTCTCTTTCTCTCTTCCCGTCTTTTGTTCTTTTCTCCTCTCCTCCCCTCCCTCCTGCCTCGTTCCACCGCTCTAATCCCTTTAACTGGCCCATTGTTGCCAGTGCATTGTGGTTATTGTAGTTGGTGTAAATGTGTGCCGAGAGAGGAGGAGAGCGATTGAGTCTCTATTGTTCTCTCTCTCTCTCTGCTTCTCTCCCGCGCCTTGCGTGGGGGGAAAAATAGCACAAGGCTTCATCTCATGCGAAATTCCCAAATCCTACACTAGTGTGTGTGTGTGTGTGTGTGTGTGTGTGTGTGTGTGTGTGTGTGTGTGTGTGTGTGTGTGTGTGTGTGTGTGTGTGTGTGTGTGTGTGTGTGTGTGTGTGTGTGTGTGTGCGTGTGTACTGTATCTAGATACATCTAGATACATACATGTACTGTATCTAGATACATCTGTCCCTTTGTACACTGGTACAAGCATGTTTATAAAAGGTGTGTGTGTGGAAGTGAGTATGACCTCTCCCACACCGCGTGTGTGTGTGTGCGCGTTCGCGTGTCTCAGCGTGCATGTGTGTTTTACCACACCATCCCTTTGCTTAGATAAGGCTTTTAGCATTTAGTGCCAGTAACAACATAACCATCTAGCTCATAACACACACACACACACACACAGGGAAACATTACGAATGCTAGAGCCCTACGCTGTCCTCTCTGACGCAGGCTGGCCTCATTTTCAGCTCACCAACAAGTTCACGAGCTGCCTGCCCCCGCTACTGTAATCTCTAACACACACTGTCGGTTTGTGTGTGTGTGTGTGTTCTCTCTGTGTAGCATACTGTCTGAGTATATAGTCTTGTGTATGTGTGTGTGTGCACATACGTGTCTGTTTACATTGCTATACTGTATGTATTCGTGTCTCTCTGTGTGTGTGTACTGCACCTCAACTGGGGTGACTGTGTGTGTGGTGGCACCTCAACTGGGGTGACTGGTGCCGAATCAGTGGAATGGTATCAAACGCATGGTTTCCATGGTTTCCATGGTTTCCATGGTTTCCAGGTGTTTGATGCCATTCCATTTGCTCCGTTCCCGACCATTATTATGAGCCATCCTCCCCTCAGCAGCCTCCATTGGTGTGCTGTTACACAGTATAAGCTAGTCCAGTCTGTCTCCTGTCTGTCTGCCTGCCTGCCTGTCTGTCTGTCAGTCCGCCCATCCGGCTGCCTGTGCACTGTTCTGCCTGTCCTCCAAGGTTTTTGTGCGACATCTATTGACCCGCCATGTCTCATGTGTCCGAGTAGAGCAGTTCATATTTAGTGTGTCCATGAGTGTTTCTAGAACGGTCCAACTTTAAACCGTTTCTCGTTTTTCTAATGATAATTCATCAATAAATGACAGGTTTGATTGGTTGAGTGTTTCAGTGACGCTTTAAGGTGTTCTAATAGTAGATGTGAAATGTCGATTGACGTTAGAACAGTGCCAAGTGTGTTTAATGCGTATTTAGTGTGTCCCTGTGAGTGTTTCTATTAATAATTGTGTCATGATAATTCATCTATGAGGATTGATTGGTTTAGTGTATCTAAGGGGTCAAGGGTCTGCGTCCCAAATGGCACCCTATTCCCTTCGTAGTCCTCCAGAGGGTGTAGGGTGCCATTTGGTACGTCGCCACGGTGTTGTAATGGATTACTGTGGAGTTTAGTTTTCGATGGGTGATGCAAGTGTAATATGCTGATGAAATTTCTTGGATGTGGGGTCGGCTTGGAGAACACATGAACGCAGGCGCACACACAACCTACATTTCATTATTTTATTGTTGCTCTTTCCTTAATGACTCCTGGGTAATCGGATGACTCGCAGGTGTGTGTCTGTGTCAATGCTCACTGGGACCAGTATATGCACACCTGAGCTCCGATTATTTTATAAGGAAGTATGAATGATAGATGTTATAATCATAATAATGGGCTATGAGTTGTTGTTCGTTCTCTCTCTCTTTCTCTCTCTCTCTTCTCTATCTCTCTTCTCTCTCTCTCCTCTCTTCTCTCTCTCTTCTCTCTTTCTCTCTTTTCTCTCTCTCGTTCTCTCTCTCCTCTCATTCTCTTTTTCGTTCTCTCTCTCTGTCTCTCTCTCTCTCTCTCTCTCTCTCTCTGGTTTACTTGGTCCTCAGTTTAGTGTGGTTTTGACTCTTACACCTGCAGCAATGGCTAACACCTGGCAGTAGGTAATACACTGTGTGTGTGTGTTTACGTTTGTGCACATACCCTTTTTGTGTGCGTGTGTGTATATATGCTGTATATACAGGTATGTGTACATTTCTGTGAATCCAGTTGCTCACGTCTTCTCTTTGATAAATAGAGGAAAGAGTAAGTGTGAGAACAGAATGATTCATCACAAACTCTGTCTCTCTCCTCTCCTTTTCTTTTTATCACCCTCTCTCGTTCTCTACTTCCTTCTATCTATATCTCTTGCTCTGTGTCTCCATTTTAGTTCAAGCAGCAATGATAACGTAGGCTACTAGGTAAAAGACACCAGTTAAATGCAACTGACCTAGCAAGACGATACCAACAGCTACTTAATGAATCAAAGAATACTGGTAGAAGCTCATGTTCTTCCTAACTAAGTAAGACTGGGGCCAAGTAAGGCTTCCAACAGTTACCAAGCGCTATTACACAAATTGTCCTGAAACAAATTATTGCATTCGGGAGGTATTCAGACACCTTCCCCTTTTCCAAATGTTGGTACGTTACAGCCTTATTCTAAAATGAATGAACTTCTCTGGGATATGTGGGACGGTAGCGTCCACCTCCACCAACAGCCAGTGAAATTGCAGGGCTCCAAATTCAAAACAACAGAAATGCCATAATTAAGATTCCTCAAACATACAAGTGTTTTACACAATTTGAAAGATAAACTTCTTGTAAATCCAGCCACAATGTCCAATTTCAAATAGGCCTTACGGCGAAAGCACACCAAACGATTATGTTAGGTCAGCGCCTAGTCTCAGAAAAACATCCAGCCATTTTCCAAAGAAGGAGAGGTGTCAGAAATAGCATTATAAATATTCACTTACCTTTGATGATCTTGATCGGAATGCACTTCCAGGAATCCCAGTTCCACAATAAATGTTTGTTTTGGTCGATAAAGTCCATCGTTTATGTCCAAATACCTCCTTTTTGTTCGTGCGTTTAGCCCAGCAATCCAAATTGCATAATGCGCGATCCCTTGTTCAGACGAAATGTCAAAAAAGTTCTATTACAGTTTAGAGGTCGACCGATTATGATTTTTCAACGCTGATACCGATTATTGGAGGACCAAAAACCGATACCGATTAATGGGACAATTAAAAAAAAATGTATTTGTAATAATGACAATTACAACAATACTGAATGAACACGTATTTTAACTTCATATTATACATCAATAAAATCAATTTAGCCTCAAGTAAATAATGAAACATGTTCAATTTGGTTTAAATAATGTAAATACAAAGTGATGGAGAAGAAAGTAAAAGTGCAATATTTGCTATGTAAGAAAGCTAACGTTTCAATTCCTTGCTCAGAACATGAGAACATATGAAAGCTGGTGGTTCCTGTTTGAATTTAAACCACACCAGCCCAGGACCTCCACATCCGGCTTCTCCACCTGTGGGATTGTCTGAGTGGAGGTGTGGGGGGTGCTGAGGAGTATTTCTGTTTATAACAAAGCCCTTTTGTCAGGAAAAAATATTTCTGATTGGCGCGGCCTGATTCCCCAGCCCAGTCATGTGAATTCCGTAGATTAGGGCCCGATGAATTTCAGTTTCCCTGCATGAACTGTAACTCAGTAAAATCTTTGAAATTGTTGCATGTTGCGTTTATAATTTTGTTCAGTGTATATACAGTACCAGTTAAAAGTTTGGACACACCTACTTATTCAAGGGTTTTTCTTTATTTTTACTTTTTCTACATTGTAGAATAATAGTGAAGTCATCAAAACTATTAAATAACACGTATGGAATCATGTAGGAACCAAAGAAGCATTATGTTAAAAGCTTATTTGTGGAATTTCTTTCCTCAATGCGTATGAGCCAATCAGTTATGCTTTGAAGGTAGGGTTGGTATACAAAATATATCCCTATTTGGTAAAAGACCAAGTCCATGTTATGGTAAGAACAGCTCAAACAAGTAATGAGAAACGACAGTCCATCATTACTTTAAGAGATGAAGGTCAGTCAATCCGGAACATTTCAAAAACTTTGAAAGTTTCTTCAAGTGCAATCGTGACAACCATCAAGCGCTATGATGAAACTGGCTCTCATGAGGGCCACCACAGGAAAGGAAGACCCAGAGTTACCTCTGCTGCAGAGGATAAGTTCATTACATCAACTGT
This sequence comes from Oncorhynchus masou masou, assembly GCF_036934945.1. NCBI lineage: Eukaryota > Metazoa > Chordata > Actinopteri > Salmoniformes > Salmonidae > Oncorhynchus > Oncorhynchus masou. The sequence continues at coordinate 39,248,655 of NC_088238.1, forward strand.
TCAGAGGGGACTGCATGAATCAGGCCTTCACGGTCGAATTTCTGTTTAAAAAAACACTACTAAAGGATAATAATAAGAAGAGACTTGCTTGGGCCAAGAAACACTGGCAATGGACTTTAGACTCTTGGAATCTGTCCTTTGGTCTGATGAGTTCAAATTGGAGGTTTTTGGTTCCAACTGCCGTGTCTTTGTGAGACGCAGAGTAGGTGAACGGATGATCTTCACGTGTGTGGTTCCCACCGTGAAGCATGGAGGAGGAGGTGTGATGGCGTGGGTGCTTTGCTGGTGACAATGTAGGTGATTTTTCAAATCAAATTTATTTATAAAGCCCTTCTTTCATCAGCTGATATCTCAAAGTGCTGTACACAAGCCCAGCCTAAAACCCCAAACAGCAAGCAATGTAGGTGTAGAAGCACGGTGGCTAGGAAAAACTCCCTATCATTAGTTTTTCAACAGGACAATGACCCAACACCTCCAGGCTGTGTACGGGCTATTTGACCAAGAAGGAAAGTGATGGAGTGTTGCGTCAGATGACCAGGCCTCCACAATCACTCGATCTCAACCCAATTGAGATGGTTTGGGATGAGTTGGACCACAGAGTGATGGAAAATCAGCCAACAAGTGCTCAGCATATGTGGGAACTTTGTTGGAAAAGCATTGGAAAAGACTGCTGGAAAAGCATTCCAGGTGACTACCTCATGAAGCTGGTTGAGAGAATGCCAAGAGTGTGCAAAGCTGTCCTCATGTCAAAGGGTGGCTACTTTGAATAATCTAAAATAAATGTGGATTTGTTTAACACTTTTGGTTGCTACATGTGTTATTTCATAATTTTGATGTCTTAACTATTATTCTACCATGTAGAAAATAGAAAAAATAAACAAAAACCCTTAAATGAGAAGGTGTGTCCAAACTTTTGACTGGTACTGTATATCTCAGTGGAGGCTCATCAGAGGAGGAAAGGGAGGACCATCCTCAGTGAATTTTGGAAAAATGTTAATAGTGAAACAGAAAAAGTAATCATTTTTAGATAAAACTATACTAAATATATTCACTTCACCAAGCAATTTATTGAAACACTTTTTTGCAAAGAATGTATACAGTAGCTTCAACAGCACTCTGTTGGGTAGCACCATGGTGTAGCCAGAGAACAGCTAGTTTCCGTCCTCCTCTGGGTACATCGACTTCTTTACAAAACCTCGGAGGCGCGTGGTTCTTACCCCTTCCATAGACTTACACAGTAATTATGATGACTTTCGGAGGATGTCCTCCAACCTATCAGGGCTCTTGCAGTATGAACTGACATGTTGTCCACCCAATCAAAGGATCAGAGAATGAATCTAGTACTAAAAGCATAAAATACAGCTTGCTAGCACTACAGTGCATGAAAATGTGGTGAGTAGTTGACTCAAAGAGAGAAAGGGACAAATTTAATTTCTTTAAAAAATGAAGGAGACGCAAGAGAGAGAGAGAGAGAGAGAGAGCAAGAGCTTGCTATATTTTGTTGTATTTGTTTCACTTTCACCTATTTAGCCAACAAATGCAGCTAGCTAGTTTATTCTATTCAAATAGAGAGGGATGTCATGCTAGCTAGCTGGCTATGGCTATCCAACACTGGAACTCTTCCAAGTCAAGATTTTGGTTTTATAAATGTATTGCCACCGGGGCCTGCCGGGCAGGTTTAACAGCTTGCTGTCTACTTTACTGTAAAGGGTTTACTAATGCGTTAGTTCTAGTAGTTATGTTGACTATGACACCAGCTAATATGGTGACGAAGATGTAGGCTGCGTGTAGCGGCTAGTGGTTATGGTTTGAAGGTTTGGCTGGGAATTTTTTTTTTCACCTGGTCACAGACAGGTGCTGTTTTGTGCACTGCAAATTGAAAGTCCATAAGCAAAGGGAAATGTTGAGATGAGAGTGCGTAGATGCAAGAATGATTTATATACAACGAGCAAAGTGACCATGATGTTTGTATGTGGCTGCTATGACAGTGAACTGTGTGCGCAGGGGATCAGGGGTGTTTTCAATCTGTCAATTTTGTTGAAAAAATGTTTCTAAATGGAAGCAAACAAAACAGTTATAAACATACCTGAATTTGTCCAATAGAAAACTCTCATTTGCAACTATTTGTACTAATGATTACACCTTAGATCAGATAGATGCAGGCAAGAGTATGCAATATGTTATTGTAGGCTGTGTACATTTATGTTAACCCAGTTGCTCACATCTTCCCTGTGATGACAGGAAATGAGCTTGCAGAATAGAGGAAAGAGGAAGTGTGAGAGCAGAATGATTAAGCAAGAACTCTCTCTCGTCACTCTCCTTCTCTTTTATATACCCCCCTCTCTCATTCTCTACTTCCTTCTCTCTCTTTGTATCTTTTGCTTTTTTCCATTTCTTTTGCTTTATTTCTCCTTCTCTTTTTCTGTCCCTTCTCTCCCCCTTTTGCTCTTCCCCACCCGTCTTTCTCTGTCCCTCTCTCTTCACGGATGGCATAGGAGCTGAATCAGAGGCTAGATACGAACATTTCTGATCTATCTCATTTAACCAGGGGTTGGAACCGAAATTATTTTCCTGTCGTTTCATTCTGAACATTCCACTCGTCTGACCAGCAAAATTAGGTTCAGAACCGGTTTGAACCGCAAAACAGTAACGGTTTATATGGTTCCTTTCTGTTCCTTTTTAAACCCCAGAAATTGTGTTTTTGTTGTTATGACATGTGTTGTCTGAATTAGGCCCATAGAATTATACCTACAGAGGAGTGGCTTCTATGGAGGAAATGTTGAATATCGTTGAACTAAAGAGACTTGCCTTAACATTGGACCAGAGCTAGCTAGCTAACAAGCTTCTGTGTGCAGACCAGCACCAGCATTTAAATAAAAGCACATCCTACAGGCCTCCCAAGTGGCGCAGCGGTCTAAGGCACTGCGTCGCAGTGTTGAGCTGTCCATACAGCCTAGGGTTCAATCCCAGCCGGCCGGAATCGGGAGTCCCATAGGGCGGCTCACAATTGGCCCAGCATCTTCCGGGTTAGGTGAAGGTTTGGCCGGGGGGCTTTCCTCTGCTCATTGCACTCTAGTGACTCCTTGTGGCGGGCCAGGCACTTTCAAGCTGACTCCAATCATCAGTTGAACAGTGTTTCCTCTGACACGTTGGTGCCGATGGCTCCCGGTTTAGGCGAGCAGATGTTAAGAAGCAGCACAGCTTGGCGGGTAATGTTTCGCCTCTCCTGAGCCCATTGGGGAATTGCAGCAACGAGACAAGATTTAATCGCAATTGGATATCCCGAAAAAGGGGGTAAAAAAAACACGTCTTACCTTTTTGTTGTTAATAACTTGCATTGAAAATTTAATCCATTCTTCTCTAATGAAAAATCTCTCTTCCTCATTTCTGAGTCACGCTTGTAACGTCCGTAAGCTACAGTAGACTATGCTTCGGAGGGGGAGGGGCAGAAAGCCTACAAACACGCGCACACACTGGCAAAGATTTTAAGCTGGTAGTCAGACACTGGAATACGTTTCTGAGTGACAGAGTGAGGACTTTACATAGGCACTTTGTTGCGTTTTTTTATGGGACTGGAAAAAAATGCCCAGAACGTAAAATAACGTAATTAACCAGTTCGCATGCTATAAAATATATATATATATTCCGGAACTGTATAGATTGCTTTCGTTCCCGGTTCTGATTCTGTTCCTTAAAAAAAACAAAAAAAACCCGGTTCCGGTACTGTTCCCTGAACCGGTTCTAACCCCTGCATTTAACCCACTGCCTGAGCCAGGTATCACAGAGGAAGAGACACGTTGTGATTTGATTCAGTGTGTCTAACTCTGCTTTCTGTCATATTTCACCACAATATGATCAGGGACGTTAGCTCAAACCACCGTTTTCTTGATCTGTTTCACTGCATCCATCTCTCTATTACCCTCATTCTCCCAGTTTTCTATCTTGACTAGGTATTACTGAAGGGGACAGAGAGAAATGGAGAGAGGGGAGAAGGCACAGAGAAAATGAGAGAGAGAGAGAGAGAGAGAGAGGAGGGAGGGCAAGGCAGGGTTTCCTCGAGTCAGTCAGACAGAGGAAGGGCCGGAGGGAGGGGGGGGGGAAGGGAAGGAGAGAGGGAAGGATGGACAGATGAGTGATTGTTTTGCAAAAGCACAGGAAGTTCTCTACTATTAGAAAGCAAACTAGAGAGAGAAGGGAAAGGAAGGAGAGAGATGGAGACAAGAGCGAGAGGAGAGACCGGGAAAGGTAGAGCGAGAGTTAATGAGTGAGTAAAGGAGGACAGGGAATGAGTTGTCCAAATCAAAATTGGACACACTCCTCCACTCTCGCATGTCCTCATCCCTCTATCCAAATTCTTCCTTTCACCCCTTTCACTGTTCTTTGTCCTCTCCCTCTACCCAAAATCTCTCCCTCAAGGGTTTCTTACCACAACAAAATAATTTTGAACTGAAGGGAAATGTCACTGTGTTAGATTGTGTTCGGTTCAGTCCAATTCGGTCTCACAGGGTTGAGCAAGTGTGTGTGTGAAATGCTAACTATGTCAAAAGTCAAAACAAAGACATCTGCCTGTCGTCATTTATTGAATTGAATGAACTGCGAGGTCTTTTGGGTTAGTTGGTTCTTAGTAAAGAGAGGTTATAGGTTTCGAAGGAGTGACGATGGGTTTGCTGTAGAGCGCTACTTCAAACCAGATTGAGCCCTTTTTTCTCGCTCATTCTCTTTCCGAGTTGTGAATTATCAGGATTTGCAAGGCAGAATCAGTACGTTTTATATAGTCTTTCCTCTTACTCATATATACAGTCGTGGCCAAAAGTTTCGAGAATGACACAAATATACATTTTCACAAAGTATGCTGCCTCAGTTTGTATGATAGCCATTTGCATATACTCCAGAATGTTATGAAGAGTGATCAGATGAATTGCAATTAATTTCAAAGACCCTCTTTGCCATGCAAATGAACTGAATCCCCCCCAAAAACATTCCCACTGCATTTCAGCCCTGCCACAAAAGGACCAGCTGACATCATGTCACTGATTCTCTCGTTAACACAGGTGTGAGTGTTGACGAGGACAAGGCTGGAGATCACTCTGTCATGCTGATTAAGTTTGAATAACAGACTGGAAGCTCCAAAAGGAGGGTGGTGCTTTGAATCATTTTTCTTCCTCTGTCAACCATGGTTACCCGCAAGGAAACACGTGCCGTCATCATTGCTTTGCACAAAAAGGGCTTCACAGGCAAGGATATTGCTGCCAGTAAGATTGCAACTAAATCAACCATTTATCGGATCATCAAGAACTTCAAGGAGAGCGGTTCAATTGTTGTGAAGAAGGCTTCAGGGTGCCCAAGAAAGTCCAGCAAGTGCCAGGACCGTCTCCTAAAGTTGATTCAGCTGCGGGATCGGGGCACCACCAGTACAGAGCTTGCTCAGGAATGGCAGCAGGCAGGTGTGAGTGCATCTGCACGCACAGTGAGGCAAAGACTTTTGGAGGATGGCCTGGTGTCAAGACAGGCAGCAAAGAAGCCACTTCTCTCCAGGAAAAACATCAGGGACAGATTGATATTCTGCAAAAGGTACAGGGATTGGACTGCTGAGGACTGGGGTAAAGTCATTTCCTCTGATTCCCTTTCCGATTGTTTGGGGCATCCGGAAAAAAGCTTGTTATGAGAGGACAAGGGGAGCGCTACCATCAGTAAAGCATCCTGAGACCATTCATGTGTGGGGTTGCTTCCCAGCCAAGGGAGTGGGCTCACTCACAAGTTGTCCTAAGAACACAGCTATGAATTTTTATTTTATTTAACTAGGCAAGTCAGTTAAGAACAAATTCTTATTTTCAATGACAGCCTAGGAACAGTGAGTTTAACGGCCTTGGGGCAGAATGACAGATTTGTACCGTGTCAACTCAGGGATTTGAACTTGCAACGCTCTAACCACTAGGCTACCCTGCCGCCCCATAATAAAGAATGGGACCAACACATCCTGCGAGAGCAACTTCTCCCAACCATCCAGGAACAGTTTGGTGACAAACCATGCCTTTTCCAGCATGATGGAGCACCTTGCCATAAGGCAAAATTATAACTAAGTGGCTCGGGGAACAAAACATCAATATTTTGGGTCCATGGCCAGGAAACTCCCCAGACCTTAATCCCATTGAGAATTTGTGGTCAATCCTCAAGAGGTGGGTGGACAAACAAAAACCCACAAATTCTGACAAACTCCAAGCATTGATTATGCAAGAATGGGCTGACATCAGTCAGGATGTGGCCCAGAAGTTAATTGACAGCATGCCAGGGCGGATTTCAGAGGTCTTGAAAAAGAAGGGTCAACAATGCAAATATTGACTCTTTGCACCAACTTAATGTAATTATCAATAAAAGCCTTTGACACTTATGAAATGCTTGTAATTATACTTCAGTATTCCATAGTAACATTTGACAAAATTAATATTTGTTTCATTCTCTAAACTTTTGGCTACGACTGTGTGTGTGTGTGTGTGTACATAATATATACAACTATATATATAGTTGAAGTCGGAAGTTTACATACACTTTAGCCAAGTATATTTATACTCCGTTATTCACAATTCTTGACATTTAAACCTAGTCTTCCCTGTCTTAGATCAGTTGGGATCACCACTTTATTTTAAGAATGTGAAATGTCAGAATAATAGTAGAGAAAATTATTTATTTGAGATTTTATTTCTTTCATCACATTCCCAGTGGATCAGAAGTTTACATACACTCAATTAGTATTTGGTAGCATTGCCATTAAATTGTTTAACGTGGGTCAAATATTTTGGCTAGCCTTCCACAAGCTTACCAAAATAAATTGGGTGAATTTTGGCCCATTCCTCCTGACAGAACTGGTGTAACTGAGTCAGGTTTGTAGGCCTCCTTGCTCGCACATGCTTTTTCAGTTCTGCCCACAAGTTTTCTATGGGATTGAGGTCTGGGCTTTGTGATGGCCACTCCAATACCTTGACTTTGTTGTCCTTAGGCCATTTTGCCACAACTTATTTTTGTTTCATCAGACCAGAGGACATTTCTCCAAAAAGTACGATCTTTGTCCCCATGAGCAGTTACAAACAGTAGTCTGTTTTTTTTAATGGTGGTTTTGGAGCAGTGGCTTCTTCCTTGCTGAGCTGCCTTTCCGGTTATGTTGATATAGGACTCATTTTACTGTGGATATCGATATTTGTTTCCTCCAGCATCTTCACAAGGTCCTTTGCTGTTGTTCTGGGATTGATTTGTACTTTTTGCACCAGAGTAAGTTCCTCTCTAGGAGACAGAACGCATCTCTTTCCTGAGCGGTATGACGGCTGCGTGGTCCCATAGTGTTTATACTTGCGTACTATTGTTCGTACAGATGAACGTGGTACCTTCAGGCATTTGGGAATTGCTCCCAACGATGAACCAGACTTGTGGAGGTCTACAATTGTTTTTTTCTGAGGTCTTGGCAGATTTCTTTTGATTTTCCCATGATGTCAAGCAAAGAGGCAGTGAGTTTGAAGGTAGGCCTTGAAATACATCCACAGGTACACCTGCAAATGACTCAAATGATGTCAATTAGCCTTTCAGAAGCTTATAAAGCCATGACATAATTTTCGGGAATTTTCCAAGCTGTTTAAAGGCACAGTCAACTTAGTGTATGTACACTTCTGACCCCCTGGAATTGTGATTTAGTAAAATAATCTGCCTGGAAACAGTTGTTGGAAAAATGACTTGTGTCATGCACAAAGTAGATGTCCTGACCGACTTGTCAAAACTATAGTTTGTTAACAAGAACTTTGTGGAGTGGTTGATAAACAAGTTTTAATGACTCAAACCTAAGTGTATTTAAACTTCCAACTTCAACTGTGTGTGTGTATATATACACTGCTCCAAAAAATAAAGGGAACACTAAAATAACACATCCTCGGTCAATCATTCAGATCTATATTCAGATGTAAATTCTCTCACACACTGCTTGTGTGGTTGAGGTCTTTTGAGGGTAACATTTTTGAGAAATTCTCCCCATGTATTCGACCAAACCAGCACAGTCTCTTGCTGCAAACGGAACAGTCAGCTTTGCAGCGTGACTGACATGCTTAGTTCCCGGGTTTCGACCATTGACACAGGTGTTTTATGTGCAGGCAGATACAGGATACTGTTTTAGTGAATCTCAGACATGGGCTCAGTCATTCTATGGTTAAACACTGTGTCTCAAATGGCATCCTATTTCCTATATAATGCACTACTCTACATCCATTAGGTCCTGGTCAAAGTAGTGTACTATAGGGATTAGAAAGCTATTTTCGACATAGGCTTAGTCATTTTTTGGTAGGGTGTGTGTGTGTGTGTGTGTGTCTGACAGACAGACAAACTGGGCAGAGTTCCCTAGACAACAGCACGGGACTGAGTTAAACCATGTTAGGTTGTTGTTGCTGCAACCTGTCTGGCTGGTCATGTTGTTTGCGACTTCGGATATTGACAGGGTTTGTGCTACTCCTCTCTCGCTCTGCGCTCTCGCTCTCTCTCAGTAAAGGAAGTGTGTGTGTGTTCTACCCTGTGTGTTTTCTTCCTTATACTGTGTGTTTGTTTCCGAGTGTGTGAGTCTGTGTCATCGCCTCCTGTGGCAACCTTTAACACCTAGACCACAAAACCCCATGACCCCCCATCCTACCACTTCCTGCTACACACACACACGCACACGCACACGCACACACGCACACACACACACACACACACACACACACACACACACACACACACACACACACACACACACACACACACACACACACACACCACAGGAGGCTTGTGAGGGGAGGATGTTTCTTAATAATGGCTGGAGTGAGTGGAATGGAACTAAACACATGGAAACCATGTCTTTTGATGTGTTGGATACAAATCCATATATTCTGTTCCAGCCATTATTATGAGCCTGTCCTCCCCAATTAAGGTGCCACCGGCCACCTGTGACACACACACACACACACACACTGACACACAAACACTGACACACACACACACACGTTGTCATTGCCTCTGACGCACATAGGCTGTTCCTTGTTCTAAAATCTGAAGTGTCTTCCTCTCTCCTCTCTCTCTCTGTCGCTCCTCTCCTGCTCCTCTCTCTCTCTGTCGCTCCTCTCTCTCTCTGTCGCTCCTCCCCTGCTCCTCTCTCTGTCGCTCCTCTCTCTCTCTGTCGCTCCTCTCTCTCTCTGTCACTCCTCTCCTGCTCCTCTCTCTCGCGCGCGCGTGCGCCCCGCACTCTCGTGCGCTCTCTTGTCGCTCCTCTCTCTCCCCCTCTCTCGCTCCTCTCTCTCCCCCTCTCTCGCTTCTCTCTCTCTTGATCACCCCTTCCTTCTCTCCCCTCCTCTCTATTCTTTCTGCTCAGCACCCGTCATGTTTTTACACTAAACATTGCACAGTGTAAACACACACAGTCCCCTCTCTTACTCCAGTCTAGGACTGTGGGTGTTGATTCAGAACCAAGAGTCTTCCATACATTCAAGAGTCTTCCAGTTTAGGATTACTGTAGGCTTGCCGCGGATTTAAACTCTAAAACTTTGAGACTGTTAATCTCCCAACACTTTACTGTACATCTGAGATAATCTGAGCCGTCCTGTGTGTGTGTGTGTGTTAATCTCTCAATGCCTTAATGTACATATGAGATAATCTGTCCCGGGATATGTCTGCCTGTGTGTTAATCTGCTAACGCTTTACTACTGTACATATGAGGTAATCTGGCACATTTGAATCCCTAATCTGTCTGTGTGTTAGAGCAGTTATTCCCAACTCTGGTCCTTCAGTACCCCCAACAGTACACATTTAAATCCCTAATCTGTCTGTGTGTTAGAGCAGTTATTCCCAACTCTGGTCCTTCAGTACCCCCAACAGTACACATTTAAATCCCTAATCTGTCTGTGTGTTAGAGCAGTTATTCCCAACTCTGGTCCTTCAGTACCCCCAACAGTACACATTTGAATCCCTAATCTGTCTGTGTGTTAGAGCAGTTATTCCCAACTTCTGTCCTTCAGTACCCCCAACAGTACACATTTGAATCCCTAATCTGTCTCTGTGTTAGAGCAGTTATTCCCAACTCTGGTCCTTCAGTAAGCCCAACAGTACACATTTGAATCCCTAATCTGTCTGTGTGTTAGAGCAGTTATTCCCAACTTCTGTCCTTCAGTACCCCCAACAGTACACATTTGAATCCCTAATCTGTCTGTGTGTTAGAGCAGTTATTCCCAACTCTGGTCCTTCAGTACCCCCAACAGTACACATTTGAATCCCTAATCTGTCGTTGTGTTAGAGCAGTTATTCCCAACTTCTGTCCTTCAGTACCCCCAAGAGTACCATTTGAATCCCTAATCTGTCGTTGTGTTAAACAGTACACATTTGAATCCCTAATCTATCTGTGTGTTAGAGTTATTATTCCTTCAGTACTCAGTACACATTTGAATCCCTCCAGTAACCCCAATGGTACACATTGTAGTTGTAGCCCCGGACAAAAACTCACCTGATTCAACTCAGGACTCGGGTACTGAGGACTCGGGTACTGAGGACTCGGGTACTGTTGGGGTTACTTGTGGACCGGAGTTGGGAAACACTGTTAGAGAGGAACAACCAGACAAACAACCGAACAACAGAAACACAAGGATCATGTTTGTTTTCTACAGAAAGGGTCAGTGGTTTCCTGGTCACGTCACATGGTCAGGAAACCTCCTGGCCCCAGCTGTAACTACTCATGGATGTGTGCACGCACGCACACACACACACACACACGCACCATGGAACCATTAACATAATGAACGTGAAGGATTTTTCCACAGAGACTTCAGATCGATACACTAAAGGATACTATTGATCAGAACCGCGCGACAGTCTTCGTGTGCGTGCATGAACTCCACTGAACTGCATGCATTTCGTAGACAATTATTTTGTGTGGTTGCACACACACACCCACGTCACACCCTTATGTCTACAGAGAACACATTATGAGGGACCATACGGGCATGTGGTGGGGGGGGGGGGGGGGTGTTCAGTTCAGTTCAGTTGCTCTCCTATCCTCTCCTTATAATGGGTTTAACACCTATCTGACTGTATAGCTCTCTTTAATGGCATCTCTTTCTTTCTCTGTCTCTCTGAGAAGGTTAGAGAGGTGTGTGTGTGTGTGTGTGTGTGTGTGTGTGTGTGTGTGTGTGTGTGTGTGTGTGTGTGTGTGTGTGTGTGTGTGTGTGTGTGTGTGCGTGCATGGATAAATGCGTCTTTATTTAGCTCATCTTCACCTGGCCCAAGTTAAATTAAGACCCTGATAGATTTCTTACACTCACACACTGTCCTTGCAATGAGAGGGGTTCTATTGACCGACCCACAGGGACACTGATCACTTCCTGTATGATGTCATCATGATGTCACACAGCTGTGGTGGTCTTCTGTGAAGCTTAGCTGTGATTAGACAGAGCCATGTAGAGAGAGAGAGAGAGCGAGAAAGGAGGGGAGAGAGGAAGAGCTAGATGGCGAGAAGGAGATAGAGAGAGTGAGAAGGGAGGAATAAGGAAATGGATAGAGTAGAGAAAAAGAAAGAAAGTGAAAGTGTCTCCGAGGGTAGGTCTTGTCTGCCTGCATTTGAGTGTGTGTGTGTGTGTGTGTGTGTGTGTGTGTGTGTGTGTGTGTGTGTGTGTGTGTGTGTGTGTGTGTGTGTGTGTGTGTGTGTGTGTGTGTGTGTGTGTGTGTGTGTGTGTGTCGTGTACGGTGGTGTCTGGTATCACTAATGTTTCCCTTTCCTCTGGGCCCCATGTGTATGTGTTTGTATATACTTGACTATATCAACACTCTGAATTGTGTGTGTATATGTTGACTCTATTAGCCAGTATGTGTCTGCGTGCGTTCACATGTGTGGAGGGTAGCTTGTGTGTTTATATCAGTGCTGTGTTTATAAAGGCCGGGCTCTGTTGGCAGATCAAGTCGAATGGATTTAAGATCGAGAACCAGGAAGAATCTGACCTTCCTGTTTCTTCTTCTCTGTTCTATAACATGTTTTTTTTTAATTTGTGACATTATGAAATCCCATCTTATTCTTTATTCTTTGTTGTAGTTTATAACAGTATGAAAGCTTAGACAATCATTCCAAACTAGCTTCATCCACACACCGGATGCATTTGTAAATGTTTATGGCTGTTTTGGTCCAATTCTTTCCTTTATCTCTCTCTATCTTGTGTTGTGGGCCAGGGGCCTCTGTTGACCTCACTATAGGCATGGACTGGACTCTCTCAGCAATATGGACTGCCTGATCTAGTGCCAGTACACACTGTTCCATGTTAAAGGGAGGGAGAGAGACAGACACAGAGGGAGGGAGGGAGACACGGAGGGAGAGAGAGAGACAGACATGGAGGGTGAGAGAGACAGACATGGAGGGAGAGAGAGAGAAAGACATGGAGGGAGAGAGAGACAGACATGGAGGGAGAGAGAGAGAAAGACATGGAGGGAGAGAGAGAGAAAGACATGGAGGGAGAGAGAGAGGAGGGGGCATATGCCTGCGTGGGGCTTTGGAGGGAGAGAGAGACTGCTTTCTCCACTCAGACATGGGGAGACCCATGGAGGGAGAGGCCTGTGTGTGAGTGTGTTTTTGAAAGCAGACTGAAAGTAGACAGACAGACACGGAGGGAGGAAGAGAGACAGACACGGAGAGAGGGAGGGAGAGAGACAGACACGGAGGGAGGGAGAGATAGAGACAGACATGGAGGGAGGGAGGGAGACAGACATGGAGGGAGAGAGAGAGACAGACATGGAGGGAGAGAGAGAGACAGACATGGAGGGAGAGAGAGAGACAGACACGGAGGGAGGGAGAGATAGAGACAGACATGGAGGGAGAGAGAGAGAGAGAGATGGAGGGAGAGAGAGAGACAGACATGGAGGGAGAGAGAGAGAGACAGACATGGAGGGAGAGAGAGAGACAGTCACGGAGGGAGGGAGAGATAGAGACAGACATGGAGGGAGAGAGAGAGAGAGAGATGGAGGGAGAGAGAGAGACAGACGTGGAGGGAGAGAGAGAGAGAGAGATGGAGGGAGAGAGAGACAGACATGGAGGGAGAGAGAGAGAGAGAGATGGAGGGAGAGAGAGAGAGAGACATGGAGGGAGAGAGAGAGTGCATATGCCTGCGTGGGGCTTTGGCTGCTTTCTCCACTCATTGGGGAGACCCATGTCATAGGCCTGTGTGTGTTTGTGTGTTTTTTGAAAGCCTGAAAGTAGACAGACAGACACGGAGGGACACGGAGAGAGGGAGGGAGAGAGACAGACATGGAGGGAGAGAGGAGAGAGATGGAGGGAGAGAGAGAGAAAGACATGGAGGGAGAGAGAGACAGACATGGAGGGAGGGAGAGATGGAGAGAGAGACATGGAGGGAGGAGAGAGAAAGACATGGAGGGAGAGAGAGAGAAAGACATGGAGGGAGAGAGAGAGAAAGACATGGAGGGAGAGAGAGAGAAAGACATGGAGGGAGAGAGAGAGAAAGACATGGAGGGAGAGAGAGACAGACATGGAGGGAGGGAGAGAGAAAGACATGGAGGGAGAGAGAGACAGACATGGAGGGAGAGAGAGAGAAAGACATGGAGGGAGAGAGAGAGAGACATGGAGAGACATGGAGGGAGAGAGAGAGACAGACATGGAGGGAGAGAGAGAGTGCATATGCCTGCGTGGGGCTTTGGCTGCTTTCTCCACTCATTGGGGAGACCCATGTCATGGAAAGCCTGAAAGTAGACAGACAGACACGAAGAGAGACAGACATGGAGGAGGGAGGGAGAGAGACAGACATGGAGGGAGGGAGAGATAGAGACAGACATGGAGGGAGGGAGGAGACAGACACGGGGAGGGAGGGAGGGACGGACGGATGGACGGAGACAGACATGGAGGGAGAGAGAGAGAGATGGAGAGGGAGAGAGAGAAGACATGGAGAGAGAGAGAGAGAGACATGGAGGGAGAGAGAGAGAAAGACATGGAGGGAGAGAGAGAGAGACATGGAGATGGAGGGAGAGAGAGAAAGACATGGAGGGAGAGAGAGAGAAAGACATGGAGGGAGAGAGAGAGACAGACATGGAGGGAGAGAGAGAGACAGACATGGAGGGAGAGAGAGACAGACATGGAGGGAGAGAGAGAGAAAGACATGGAGGGAGAGAGAGACAGACATGGAGGGAGAGAGAGAGAAAGACATGGAGGGAGAGAGAGAGAAAGACATGGAGGGAGAGAGAGAGTGCATATGCCTGCGTGGGGCTTTGGCTGCTTTCTCCACTCATTGGGGAGACCCATGTCATAGGCCTGTGTGTGTTTGTGTGTTTTTTGAAAGCCTGAAAGTAGACAGACAGACACGGAGGGAGGAAGAGAGACAGACACGGAGAGAGGGAGGGAGAGAGACAGACACGGAGGGAGGGAGAGATAGAGACAGACATGGAGGGAGGGAGGGAGACAGACACGCAGAGAGGGAGGGAGGGACGACGGATGGAGGAGAGAGACAGACATGGAGGGAGAGAGAGACAGACATGGAGGGAGAGAGAGACAGACATGGAGGGAGAGAGAGAGACAGACATGGAGGGAGGGAGACAGACATGGAGGGAGGGAGACATGGAGGGAGACATGGAGGGAGGGGGAGGAGAGACAAGGAGGGAGGGAGACAAACACGGAGGGAGGGAGAAAGACATACACGGAGGGAGAGAGAGAGACAGACACAGAGGGAGGGAGGGAGAGACAGACATGGAGGGAGAGAGAGAGACAGACATGGAGGGAGAGAGAGAGTGCATATGCCTGCTTTGGGCTTTGGCTGCTTTCTCCACTCATTGGGGAGACCCATGTCATAGGCCTGTGTGTGTTTGTGTGTTTTTTGAAAGCCTGAAAGACAGACAGACACAGGAGGGAGGAAGAGAGGACACGGAGAGAGGGAGGGAGAGACAGACACGGATGGAGATAGAGACAGACATGGAAGAGGGAGACAGACACGAAGGGAGGGAGGGATGGAGGGAGACATGGAGGGAGGGGGGGAGAGAGACAAGGAGGGAGGGAGACAAACACGGAGGGAGGGAGAAAGACATACACGGAGGGAGAGACAGACATGGAGGGAGAGACACGGAGGGAGGGCGGGCGGGAGAGAGACATGCATATGCCTGCTTTGGGCTTTGGCTGCTTTCTCCACTCATTGGGGAGACCCATGTCATAGGCCTGTGTGTGTTTGTGTATTTTTTGAAAGCCTGCAATTGTTTGTGTTTGCATGTGTACGGATGCGCTCATGTGTGTGTCTGTTTCCTAAGGCTGTGTTTTCTAAGGCTGTGTGTGTGTGTGAGTGTGTGCGTGCGTGCGTGTGGATGGGGATGCACGCATGTGTGTGTATGTTTCCTAAGACGGTGTGTCTGTGTGTGTGCGCGTGTGTGTGTATGTTTTCGGGTGGTGTGTGTGTGTGTGTGTGTATGTTTCCTAAGATGCGGGGTGTGTGTGTGTATGTTTCCTAAGGTGGGATGTGTGTGTAAGCAGATGCATGTGTGTTTCTTAAGGCGTGTGTCTGTGTGTGTGCGCATGTGTGTGTATGTTTCCTAAGGTGGTGTGTGTGTATGTTTCCTAAGGTGGGGTGTGTGTTTATGTTTCCTAAGGTGGGGTGTGTGTATGTTTCCTAAGGTGGTGTGTGTGTGTGTGTGTGTGTGTGTGTGTGTGTGTGTGTGTGTGCGTGCGTGCGTGTGTGTGTGTGTGTGTTTCTTAAAGTGGGGTGTGTGTGTGTATGTTTCCTAAGGTGGGGTGTGTGTGTGTATGTTTCCTAAGGTGGGTTGTGTGTGTGTATGTTTCCTAAGGTGGGGTATGTGTGTGTGTGTATGTTTCCTATGGTGAGGTTGGTGTGTGAGCAGATGCGCATGTGTTTCTTAAGGTGTGTGTCTGTGTGCGCGTGTGTATGTATGTTTCCTAAGGTGGGGTGTGTGTGTGTGTGTGTGTGTGTGTGTGTGTGTGTGTGTGTGTGTGTGTGTGTGTGTGTGTGTGTGTGTGTGTGTGTGTGTGTGTGTGTGTGCAGATGCGTGTGTGCCTCTTGGCTGCTTTCTCCCACTCTTTCTGGGATCGTGCTCCCAGTCAGGGCAGCTTTGTGATGTCTGTATTTACATGTATTTATTTATTTATATAACCTTTTAGTTTTTATCAGGGAGTCATACTGAGACCAAGTTCTCTTTTACAGATGAGACCAGAATTACATAAATGGCAGAAAAGTTCTTAATTGGCCTACAGGCACCAAATGTCAAATTTCAGAACATTTTGAAGATTGTACCACATACAAGGTGTAAAAGAAAAATGAAAAGCTAATTTACCTAACTCAGTAGAGACCAGGGTTACAAAAAGTCTGAAACTTTCCGGTAAATTTCCGGAAATTTTCCATGGGAAGTTGAGCCTGGGAATTTTAGGGAATTGAGCTTAGTCCATTGTTGGAAGTCCATTCTTCCATCACATGTACAGCTGATTCTCAAGATCTTATACACTAATGAGATGCTATTGAGCCCACGCTACTACACTGTCTGAGCCAAGAACTACATGCTTTCTGGTAAGTTTTGATTACAATACTGGGTGGGGTAAATATATTTTATATGACATATACATTATTTTTTGTTAACTACAGCAAAGTGTGTTTAATTAATTTCTAACTTGTTAACAATTTCTGCTAGTTAGTTTTTGCTACCATATGGGTTTTAGCCTACTTGACCCTGCTAACTGAGGAGTGTTAATTCACCTGTTTCCATACATGTTTCATTTTAAAACATTTATCTTACAAAGGAGTTGTTTAATTTAACTGCTTAACTATTTATCTGTACATGGAATTGTATTTGGTTATTTTTTTACTCATTTTTTTATAATCTTTACAGGAAAATGCCACGGGCACTATCTGACGTGTGGAGACATTTCACTGCAGCTAATGTAGAAGGAAAAGCAGTGTACATTTGCAAATACTGTGTCAAATCATATGTGAAGAATGTAACAAAGATGCAGAATCATCCGGCCAAGTGCATAAAGTTCCCTAACCTCTGACAAAAGTCCCTCTTCTTCTATTTGAGGTGAAAATTATGAATCCGACACCTTATTGGAGGAACGTAGCCAGAGAAATGCTGATGAATGTATTGCTAGAGCTGTGTATGCAACTGGTTTACCTCTGATGCTCACAGGAAATGTGTATCGGAAGATATTACTGACTGTTCTTCACCCAGCATACACTCCTCCAACCACATATGCTTTATCTACTCATTTGCTGGATGCAGAGTTCAACAGAGTGCAAGTGAAGGTCAAGCAAATCACAGAGAAAGCAGACTGTGTTGCAATCATCTCTGATGGGTGGTCGAACGTTTGTGGGCAAGGAATAATGAACTAGATCATCTCCACCCCTCAACCAGTATTCTACAAGAGCACAGGACACACTGGTCTCTACATTGCAGATGAGCTGAAGGCAGTCATCAATGACCTTGGAATACAGAAGGTATTTGCACTGGTGACAGACAATGCTGTGAACATGAAGGCTGATTGGTCTAAAGTGGAGGAATCCTACCCTCACATCACACCCATTGGCTGTGCTGCTCATGCATTGAATCTGCTCCTCAAGGACATCAGGGCACTGAAAACAATGGATACACTCTACAAGAGAGCCAAGGAAATGGTTAGGTATGTGAAGGGTCATCAAGTTAGAGCAGCAATCTACCTCACCAAGCAAAGTGAGAAGAATAAAAGCACCACATTGAAGCTGCCCAGCAACACCCATCGGGTTGGTGTTGTCATCATTGACAGTCTCCTGGAGGGGAAGGAGTCTTTCCAAGAAATGGCCATATCACAGTCTGCCGATATGGACAGCCCCATCAAGAGGATCCTCCTGGATGATGTATTTTGGGAGAGAGTGGTAAGCAGCCTGAAACTCCTGAAACCTGTAGCAGTAGCCATTGCATTGATTGAGGGAGACAATGCCACCCTGTCTGATGTTCAGACTCTGCTTGCAGATGTAAGAGAATAAATCTGTACTGCCCTGCCCACTTCACTGTTGCTCCAAGCAGAGGAAACTGCAGTTCTGAAACACATCAAAAAGCCTGAAGACCTCTGCCTGAAGCCCATACACACCGCAGCGTACATGTTGGACCCCAAGTATGCTGGCAAGAGCATCCTGTCTGGTGCAGAGATCAACAAGGCCTATGGTGTCATCACTACCGTGTCTCGCCACCTTGGCCTGGATAAGGGGAAGGTTCTTGGCTGTCTGGTGAAGTACACATCCAAGCAAGGCTTTGGAATGGAGATGCAATAGGGCAGCCATGCCAACATATCTCATCAACCACCTAATGGAAGGGACTTCGTGGCTCTGAGACTCTTTCCCCTGTTGCCTCCATCATCCAAAGTTTGCCATCCCTAATGTCACGCCCTTGCCATAGAGAGGCTTTTATTCTCTATTTTGGTTAGGCCAGGGTGTGACTAGGGTGGGCATTCTATGTCCTTTTTTCTATGTTTTGTATTTCTATGTCTTGGCCTGGTATGGCCAATCAGGGACAGCTGTCTATCGTTGTCTCTGATTGAGAACCATACTTAGGTACCTTTTTCCCCCACCTGTTTTGTGGGAAGTTAACTTTGTAGTTGTTCAGGGCACATAGCGGTGCGGTTGTTTTTTTTTTTGTTCTTCGTTTTTTGTCCGCGTCATTTTTAAATAAAGTTCAAATGTACGCTTACCATGCTGCACCTTGGTCCAGTCCTTCAGCCAGCCGTGACACCTAAGACCAGGCGTGGCAACTCGTATGTCTGGAGTTTAGTAAGGATGCTAGGTAGAGTGGGACTTTTTGTAAAAGGGCTTTTATAAATGAAAACATAGCAATGTATCAACCTATGTGACATCAAAGAGGACCAACCAACTTTCTGGTACAGAATGCAGAGTGATGAGCTTTACAATTGTCGCACTAAAACAAAGCGCAATGAGCTTTGATAAAAGGCATCTAATGGCTTTAATGAAGTAGCAGCTGCTTTCATATATATGATGTCACCGTAGTCTAGAACCTATAGGAATGTTGACTGAATAATCTGCTTTTTACTATTTATCGAGAGACCGGACCCATTTTCTATAGAAGAAGCCCATTTTTTTTTTCAGCTTCTTAACTAACTCATGAATATGCTTTTTAAAAGACAGCTTTTCATCTATACAGATACCTGTAAGCAGGGACACGATCAATGTTGACACCATCCAAAGTACATATGCATATACAGTTGAAGTCGGAAGTTTACATACACTTAGGTTGGAGTCATTAAAACCACTCCACAAATTTCTTGTTAACAAACTATAGTTTTGGCAAGTCGGTTTGGGACATTACTTTGTGCATGACACAAGTCATTTTTCCAACAATTGTTTACAGGCAGATTATTTCACTTAATTCACTGTATCACCATTCCAGTGGGGCAGAAGTTTACATACACTAAGTTGACTGTTCCATTAAACAGCTTGGAAAATTCCAGAAAATAATTTCATGGCTTTAGAAGCTTCTGATAGGCTAATTGACATCATTTGAGTCAATTGGAGGCGTACCTGTGGATGTATTTCAAGGCCGACCTTCAAACTCAGTGCCTCTTTGCTTGACATCATGGGGAAATCAAAAGAAATCTGCCAAGACCTTCAGAAAAATATTGTAGACCTCCACAAGTCTGGTTCATCCTCGGGAGCAATTTCCAAACGTCTGAAGGTACCACGTTCATCTGTACAAACAATAGTACACAAATATAAACACCATGTGTCACGTTCTGACCTTTATTTCCTTTGTTTTGTCATTATTTATTATGGTCAGGGCGTGAGTTGGGGTGGGCAGTCTATGTTTGTTTTTCTCTGATTTGGGTATTTCTATGTTTCGGCCTAGTATGGTTCTCAATCAGAGGCAGGTGTCATTAGTTGTCTCTGATTGAGAATCATATTTAGGTAGCCTGGGTTACACTGTGTGTTTGGGGGTGGTTGTTCCTGTCTCTGTGTTTGTTTTCACCAGATAGGCTGTTTAGGTTTTCTCACGTTTTTGTTAGTTTATTCATGTATAGTGTCTTTATTAAAGTACCATGAATAACCACCACGCTGCGTTTTGGTCCGCCTCTCCTTCACCTCAAGAAAACCGTTACACCATGATACCACGCAGCCGTCATACCGCTCAGGAAGGAGGCGTGTTCTGTCTCCTAGAGATGAACTTACTGTGGTGAGAAAAGTGCAAATCAATCCCAGAACAACAGCAAAGGACCTTGTGAAGATGCTGGAGGAAACAGTTACAAATGTATCTGTATCCACAGTAAAAACGAGTCCTATATCGACAACCTGATATGCTGCTCAGCAAGGAAGAAGGCACTGCTCCAAAACCGCCATAAAAAAACCAGACTACGGTTTGCAACTGCACAAGGGGACAAAGATCGTACTTTTTGGAGAAAAATCCTCTGATCTAATGAAACAAAATAGAACTGTTTGGTCATATTGACGAATCATTATATTTGGGGGGAAAAGAGGGAGGCTTGCAAGCCTAAGAACACCTTCTCAACCGTGAAGCACAGGGATGGCAGCATCATGTTGTGGGGGTGCTTTGCTGTAGGAGGGACTGGTGCACTTCACAAAATAGATGGCATCATGAGGGAGGAAAATTATGTGGATATTTTAAAGCAAGATCTCAAGACATCAGTCAGGAAGTTAAAGCTTGGTCGCAAATGAACAATGACCCCAAGCATACTTCCAAAGTTGTGGCAAAATGGCTTAAGGACAACAAAGTCAAGGTATTGGAGTGGCCATCACAAAGCCCTGACCTCATTCCAGAACTGTAAAGGTGTGTGTGAGCAAGGAGGCCTACAAACCTGACTCAGTTACACCAGCTCTTGTCAGGAAGAATGGGCCAAAATTCACCCATCTTATTGTGGGAAGCTTTTGGAAGGCTACCCGAAATGTTTGACCCAAGTTAAACAATTTAAAGGCAATGCTACCAAATACTAATTGAGTGTATGTAAACTTCTGACCCACTGGGAATGTGATGAAAGAATTAAAAGCTGAAATAAATCATTCTCTCTACTATTATTCTGACATTTCACATTCTGAAAATAAAGTGGTGATCCTTTGGCTAAGGTGTATGTAAACTTCCGACTTCAACTGTACATATTGTATCTTATCATTTTCTGGGCCTTTTCCCGTTCCCATGACAACAGGCGCAATTTCCCCCATCTGGCTGCCATGGCAACTAAATAGAATCCATGCCGGGGGGGGGGGGGGGAGTCTTGTAACACACACATTCAAGCGAGTACACACACATACACACACACGCGAAAGTGGATTAACAGCTAAATGAGAGTATAGGCAGTTCTGACTCGTCGTTGATCAGTGACCTTTCAATATGTGTGCGTGTGTTTTGGCCGTGCGTCGCCCTAGGCTGGTTAGAGAAGATGCAGTATTAATAAGGTCTGTTCATTAGACCAGGCAGGCTGAGACACTGTCTACATCCCAAATGGCATCCTATTCCTTATATCGTGCACTGCTTTTGACCAGGGCCAATAGGCCTCTGGTCAAAAGTAGTGCACTATGAAGGGAATAGGGTGCCATTTGGGATGCACTTAAGGCACTACACTAATAGGCCTTAAATCTGTAATTAGCTCTACGGAGAGAGGGAACGGAAGAAAGAGGGGGGAAATGGCTATCAGGGGGAAAGTGAGAGCAGTAAAATGAGGAGAATGACAAGAATTTATGGAGCTAGCCAAAGATTAAACAGGCACTCTGGAAGGGAGGGAGAGCGAGGGCCGTGTGTGCGTACGGTATTTGTGCGTGTGATGCTATGTTGTCCAACAAAGCGGCCAGCATCCATATCAGTTGGGGAGTGAAAAGTGGCACACGTGGCCTGCTGCAGGCACACACGTTGACCTGTGTCTCCCCAACACACACGTTGACCTGTGTCTCCCCAACACACACACGTTGACCTGTGTCTCCCCAACACACACGTTGACCTGTGTCTCCCCAACACACACACGTTGACCTGTGTCTCCCCAACACACACACGTTGACCTGTGTCTCCCCAACACACACGTTGACCTGTGTCTCCCCAACACACACACGTCGACCTGTGTCTCCCCAACACACACGTTGACCTGTGTCTCCCCAACACACACGTTGACCTGTGTCTCCCCAACACACACACGTTGACCTGTGTCTCCCCAACACACACGTTGACCTGTGTCTCCCCAACACACACGTTGACCTGTGTCTCCCCAACACACACGTTGACCTGTGTCTCCCCAACACACACGTTGACCTGTGTCTCCCCAACACACACGTTGACCTGTGTCTCCCCAACACACACGTTGACCTGTGTCTCCCCAACACACACGTTGACCTGTGTCTCCCCAACACACACGTTGACCTGTGTCTCCCCAACACACACGTTGACCTGTGTCTCCCCAACACACACGTTGACCTGTCTCCCCAACACACACGTTGACCTCTCCCCAACACACACGTTGACCTGTGTCTCCCCAACACTTGACCTGTCTCCCAACACACACACGTTGACCTGTGTCTCCCCAACACACACACGTTGACCTGTGTCTCCCCAACACACACGTTGACCTGTGTCTCCCCAACACACACGTTGACCTGTGTCTCCCCAACACACACGTTGACCTGTGTCTCTCCAACACACACGTTGACCTGTGTCTCCCCAACACACACACGTTGACCTGTGTCTCCCCAACACACACGTTGACCTGTGTCTCCCCAACACACACGTTGACCTGTGTCTCCCCAACACACACGTTGACCTGTGTCTCCCCAACACACACACGTTGACCTGTGTCTCCCCAACACACACACGTTGACCTGTGTCTCCCCAACACACACGTTGACCTGTGTCTCCCCAACACACACGTTGACCTGTGTCTCCCCAACACACACGTTGACCTGTGTCTCCCCAACACACACACGTTGACCTGTGTCTCCCCAACACACACACGTTGACCTGTGTCTCCCCAACACACACGTTGACCTGTGTCTCCCCAACACACACGTTGACCTGTGTCTCCCCAACACACACACGTTGACCTGTGTCTCCCCAACACACACACGTTGACCTGTGTCTCCCCAATACACACACGTTGACCTGTGTCTCCCCAACACACACGTTGACCTGTGTCTCCCCAACACACACGTTGACCTGTGTCTCCCCAATACACACACGTTGACCTGTGTCTCCCCAACACACACGTTGACCTGTGTCTCCCCAACACACACGTTGACCTGTGCCTCCCCAACACACACGTTGACCTGTGTCTCCCCAACACACACACGTTGACCTGTGTCTCCCCAACACACACACGTTGACCTGTGTCTCCCCAACACACACACGTTGACCTGTGTCTCCCCAAAACACACGTTGACCTGTGTCTCCCCAACACACACTGTGTGCTTTCTCTTTCTTTCTTTCTTAATTACTTTCTTTCTTTCTTTCTTAATTACTTTCTTTCTTTCTTAATTACTTTCTTTCTTTCTTTCTTAATTACTTTCTTTCTTTCTTTCTCCCTCTCATTCACACGTTCTCTATTCCTCACTCACTTGTTGTTGTTTTCCGTCCCTGTCTCCTCTATCCATCCCTTCCTCCCTCCTCTATCCATCCCTTCCTCCATCCTCTATCCATCCCTTCCTCCCTCCTCTATCCATCCCTTCCTCACTCCTCTATCCATCCCTCCTCTATCCATTTATCCCTCCCTCCCTCTATCCATCATCCCTTCCTCCCTCCTCTATCTATCCATCATCCCTTCCTCCCTCCTCTATCCATCCATCATCCCTTCCTCCCTCCTCCATCCATCCATCCCTTCCTCCCTCCTCCATCCATCATCCATCATCACTGTGTGCTTTCTCTTTCTTTCTTTCTTAATTACTTTCTTTCTTTCTTAATTTCTTTCTTTCTTAATTACTTTCTTTCTTTCTCCCTCTCATTCACACATTCTCTATTCCTCACTCACTTGTTGTTGTTTTCCGTCCCTGTCTCCTCTATCCATCCCTTCCTCCCTCCTCTATCCATTCCTTCCTCCCTCCTCTATCCATTCCTTCCTCCCTCCTCTATCCATTCCTTCCTCCCTCCTCTATCCATTCCTTCCTCCCTCTATCCATTCCTTCCTCCCTCCTCTATCCATTCCTTCCTCCCTCCTCTAGCCACCCCTTCCTCCCTCCTCTAGCCACCCCTTCCTCCCCCCTCTATCCATTCCTTCCTCCATCCTCTATCCATCCCTTCCTCCCTCCTCTATCCATCCCTTCCTCACTCCTCTATCCATCCCTCCTCTATCCATTTATCCCTCCCTCCCTCTATCCATCATCTCTTCCTTCCTCCCTCCTCTATCCATCCCTTCCTCCCTCCTCTATCCATCCCTTCCTCACTCCTCTATCCATCCCTCCTCTATCCATTTATCCCTCCCTCCCTCTATCCATTTATCCCTCCCTCCCTCCTCTATCCATCCATCATCCCTTCCTCCCTCCTCTATCCATCCATCATCCCTTCCTCCCTCCTCTATCCATCCATCCCTTCCTCCCTCCTCCATCCATCCCTTCCTCCCTCCTCCATCCATCCATCCCTTCCTCCCTCCTCTATCCATCCATCCCTTCCTCGATCCTACAGTTTCCTTTGATCCATCTCTTCTAGTTGGTGACTCAACCACATATTATGATGTTTAGACATACCTTCAAACACCTGTAGCTCATTCTCTCTCTATCCCTCCTTCCTTCCTTCTCTTGCTCTCTCTCTCTCTCTCTCTCTCTCTTAGCTTTCTCTCTCTCACTCTCTCTCCAACTCTCTTCCCCTCCTCTCTCTGCCTGCGTTCCACCTCCTTTTACCTCGTGCTTTCTCACTCACGCCCTGTTCTCCCCGTCTCCCTCCCAACCCTCTCTCTCGTTCCCTTCTCCCCCCTCTTCACTCTGCATTCTTCTCCATCATTATGACCAATCATCTTTTCATATTGTAATAAACCATTGTTCATCACTGTTGTGTCTGTTAATGTGTGACTCCCCACACTTCACGACACACCACCACAGTAGCATACCATTTTGTTTCTCTCACATTATCTTCCCTTACTCTTTCCCCCCTCCGTTTCTTTAGTAAGTGTATTTCATTCATTCATTGTCCCTCTTTGCGTCTCCTTTGTTCCCCTTCTCTCGCTCCACTCCCTCTGTCCGCCTGTCTCCCCCTCTTTTTTTGCGGTCCCTGTTGTCGTCTCTCGCATTCTCTCTCTCCACTCTCTCTCTCTCTCTCTCTGTTTTCTCATCTCTAGCGGTGCAGCCGAGATACAGAATTGAACGGTTTATGATAGTCTGGGGGCGCACTCATTGTCACACCATCAACATCGGACACATGACGCTTTGGCTTATGGCCACTGAACAACAGCCTCTCTGACTTGGAGGAGCCAGGTCTCTCACGTTAGTAGACGTACCAAAGGCAGCACAGTTTGACGACAGGCCGAAATGGCTTCTCCCGATAGAAATCCTGATCGTGCTCGTAGGCGATGCCGTGGCCACGCCGGCTAGCTAAAAGCTCATGCGCAGAAGCACGTCATCGGGTCGAACGGTTGTCTCGCGGGCCCGAACTGCGCTCGTGCAGGCCGTCAAATCAAAGATGCCCCTTCGATATAAAGTTGTTGTTGGCGAAAAATGAAAACGTGTCAGTTTGTCACTTTTCACGCGGTTGGAGTAAAAACATGTTCAGCTACTTAAGACACTGGCTCAAATCTAGGCTGTGCCTTTAGAGTTAAAATAACAACAACAAAAAACAAAGCATTGTGTCACTGGGTGTGGTTTACGTTCATACAACTGTCTTTTGATGTCTGATCTGTATCTGTAATGAACACGTCTACTTTGAGTGGGAAAATCGCTATATAGTTATAAAAATTGGAATCTTTGGTGACTAATTCTCTTTCTCTCTTTCTTTCTTTCTTTCTTTCTTTCTTTCTTCAGAGTCTTCAAGAAGTCCAGTCCCAACTGCAAGGTAGGTCACAACTCCCCCTTGTGTGCCTGCTTGCTAGTACGTGTGTGTGTGTGTGTGTGTGTCAGACAGAAGAAGGTAAGGTTCCTCCTCTTTCCCTTTAGACTTTCTCTCACTTCCTCTCTTCTTGTCTCTTCCCTCATTCTCTGCTCCTCTCTTCTCCTGGATTACACGCGTAGCTCGCCTCTCTCTCTCTTTACAACAGTAGATTATCTCTCTCTTTACAACAGTAGATTATCTCTCTCTCTTTACAACAGTAGATTATCTATCTGCTTTATCTGTCTTTATGTCGAAAGACTTAGGTGATCTTTCCTCTCTGCTGTAACTATAGATTTTTCCTACGAGCCTATACTTTTGCCTCTGTAGATTTTTCCGACATACAAGTGCCTTTTATTGATTTCTCTTATTTCATTTTCTGCATCATCTTTGCTCCCTTTCCCCTCTGTTGTTATCTATATTTCCTTCTCTCCCTCCCTCCCTCTCTCTCCTTCTCTCCTCTCCATTTCTCTCTCTCTCTCTCTCTCTCACTCCCTCACTCTTTCTCTCTGTGTCTCCATGATGGAGGGATCAGTGTGTGTAGATGACGTGTTTTGTGATCTGACCCCACAAGGCAAGATAGTATACAGGAAGGGAGTGGAGAGACTAGGGGTCAGTGTGTGTGTGTGTGTGTGTGTGTGTGTGTGTGTGTGTTTCACTTGTATGGTCTAATTGAAAGAGTCATGTTGACGTACGCCATGTTTTCCTTTCCATTTCCACAACTGTTCCGTTTTTACCCACCCTCTGTTTCCATCCTTCTCTCTCGCCTTCTTTCTCTCATTTTGTCTATTTTGTTATCTCTACCCTTCTGTCCCTCTCTCTCTCTCTCTCTGTGCCTCTTGCTCTGTAACTTTCTCTCTCTCTCCTTCTCTCTCTCTGTAGCTCACTGTATACCTGGGAAAGAGAGACTTTGTGGATCACCTAGACCATGTAGATCCAGTGGGTGAGTAGTAACACGAACACACACTATTGTTGATGTAATGTTGTCGGAAAAACACATCAACCCCCTGGCATCTCGCTCAGGGTTGCTATGACGACAGCACCTCACATTGGGGAAACACCCTCACCATGGGGGGTGTGCGACAATGGGAGTAACCCTAGTGAGGTAGTGTTTTGATTATTTCACATTGACTTATACACACAGGACTATGATATCAGAACAACCAACCCTTTTTTTCTATGACACACGAACACCGGCACTACTTGTGGGACTATACATCTACGATACGCCAGAGAAGTATCAGGTCATTCTCGCCTGTGTTGAAATCCATACGCTGCTTTCTATAAGAGGTCATATAGGCTCATACATGCTCATGAAGAGTCTAATAATATGCATTATAACTGTCGGCTTTAAGAAATACAGTATTTTTGTGTACTCTGTATTTTTGTGTACTCTGTATTTTTGTGTACTCTGTATTTTGTGTACTCTGTATTTTTGTGTACTCTGTATTTTTGTGTACTCTGTATTTTTGTGTATTTTGTGTACTCTGTATTTTTGTGTACTCTGTATTTTTGTGTACTCTGTATTTTGTGTACTCTGTATTTTTGTGTACTCTGTATTTTGTGTACTCTGTATTTTTGTGTACTCTGTATTTTGTGTACTCTGTATTTTTGTGTACAATGCAGGTTCAGTAGTGTGTGCGTGTGTATGAGCATGCACATCTGACTATTACTCTCAATTTCACTAACCAAATACTGTGCGGCTTGGGTAACAGAAACACTCGTGCATAATATGATCTGTGTGTGTGTGTGTGTGTGTGTGTGTGTGTGTGTGTGTGTGTGTGTGTGTGTGTGTGTTATTTTTCGCTGTGTTTGTGTTGTTTTTCACAGTGTGTGTTGTTTTTCACAGTGTGTGTGTGTGTGTGTGTGTGTGTTGTTTTTCACAGTGTGTGGTTTTTCACAGTGTGTGGTTTTTCAGTGTGTGTGTGTGTGTGTGTGTGTGTGTGTTTTCCACAGCGTGTGTGTGTGTTTTTCACAGTGTGTGTGAGTGTGTGTGTGTTTTTCACTGTGTGTGTGTGTGTTTTTCACAGTGTGTGTGAGTGTGTGTGTGTTTTTCACTGTGTGTGTGTGTGTGTTTTTCACTGTGTGTGTTGTTTTTCACTGTGTGTGTGTTGTTTTTCTACAGATGGAGTGCTACTAATAGATCCAGAGTACCTAAAAGACCGTAAAGGTAAGTGTGTGTGAGTGCACGCGCGCGAGTGATTGAAAAAATAAATAAAGTATTCACAATTTCACATCCCTTTTATTACTCTTCTCATGTTCTCTCCTTTTTATTCATTTTCCCCCCTGCGATCTCTTCCTCCTCCCTCTCCCTCTCTCTCCCTCCCCTCCTCCTCCAGTCTTTGTGACTCTGACCTGTGCATTCCGGTATGGCCGTGAGGACCTGGACGTTCTGGGTTTGTCCTTTAGGAAAGACCTCTACATCTCCACCTTCCAGGCCTTCCCCGCCGCCACCACAGAGGAGGAGCGGAAACCACTCAGCCATCTGCAGGAGAGACTGCTGAAGAAGCTGGGCCAGCACGCACACCCGTTCAACTTCACCGTGAGTTCTGTAGACTGTCCCACTGCGCAGCAAACACACCCGTTTAGCTTCACCGTGAGTTCTGTAGACTGGCCCACTGCGCAGCAAACACACCCGTTCAACTTCACCGTGAGTTCTGTAGACTGGCCCACTGCGCAGCAAACACACCCGTTCAACTTCACCGTGAGTTCTGTAGACTGGCCCACTGCGCAGCAAACACACCCGTTCAACTTCACCGTGAGTTCTGTAGACTGGCCCACTGCGCAGCAAACACACCCGTTCAACTTCACCGTGGGTTCTGTAGACTGGCCCACTGCGCAGCGAACACACCCGTTCAACTTCACCGTGAGTTCTGTAGACTGGCCCACTGCGCAGCGAACACACCCGTTCAACTTCACCGTGAGTTCTGTAGACTGGCCCACTGCGCAGCGAACACACCCGTTCAACTTCACCGTGAGTTCTGTAGACTGTCCCACTGCGCAGCAAACACACCCGTTAAGCTTCACCGTGAGTTCTGTAGACTGGCCCACTGCGCAGCGAACACACCCGTTCAACTTCACCGTGAGTTCTGTAGACTGTCCCACTGCGCAGCAAACACACCCGTTTAGCTTCACCGTGAGTTCTGTAGACTGGCCCACTGCGCAGCAAACACACCCGATTAGCTTCACCGTGAGTTCTGTAGACTGGCCCACTGCGCAGCAAACACACCCGTTCAACTTCACCGTGAGTTCTGTAGACTGGCCCACTGCGCAGCAAACACACCCGTTTAGCTTCACCGTGAGTTCTGTAGACTGGCCCACTGCGCAGCAAACACACCCGTTTAGCTTCACCGTGAGTTCTGTAGACTGGCCCACTGCGCAGCAAACACACCCGTTCAACTTCACCGTCAGTTCTGTAGACTGGCCCACTGCGCATCAAACACACCCATTCAACTTCACCGTGGGTTCTGTAGACTGGCCCACTGCGCAGCGAACACACCCGTTCAACTTCACCGTGAGTTCTGTAGACTGGCCCACTGCGCAGCGAACACACCCGTTCAACTTCACCGTGAGTTCTGTAGACTGGCCCACTGCGCAGCGAACACACCCGTTCAACTTCACCGTGAGTTCTGTAGACTGTCCCACTGCGCAGCAAACACACCCGTTTAGCTTCACCGTGAGTTCTGTAGACTGTCCCACTGCGCAGCAAACACATCCGTTTAGCTTCACCGTGAGTTCTGTAGACTGGCCCACTGCGCAGCAAACACACCCGTTCAACTTCACCGTGAGTTCTGTAGACTGGCCCACTGCGCAGCAAACACACCCGTTCAACTTCACCGTCAGTTCTGTAGACTGGCCCACTGCGCATCAAACACACCCGTTCAACTTCACCGTGAGTTCTGTAGACTGGCCCACTGCGCAGCGAACACACCCGTTCAACTTCACCGTGAGTTCTGTAGACTGGCCCACTGTGCAGCGAACACACCCGTTCAACTTCACCGTGAGTTCTGTAGACTGGCCCACTGCGCAGCAAACACACCCGTGTTCAACTTCACCGTGAGTTCTGTAGACTGGCCCACTGCGCAGCGAACACACCCGTTCAACTTCACCGTGAGTTCTGTAGACTGGCCCACTGTGCAGCGAACACACCCGTTCAACTTCACCGTGAGTTCTGTAGACTGGCCCACTGCGCAGCAAACACACCCGTTTAAATCAACTTGTTTAGGTTCCTCTTTGCCCGTGTTCAATTCTGTGGTTGTGCCTTTCTGTCTCCAGTGTCTGTGTGCCTGTTTGTTGGTGAGCAGTTGTGTATTGATTCTGTGGCGTGACTGTCAAATATCTCTCTTCCAGATCCCTCAGAACCTGCCCTGCTCAGTCACTCTACAGCCAGGACCAGAGGACACGGGGAAGGTACAGAGACCACACACACACACACACACACACACACACACACACAAATACTGTGTACACTCACAAAACTTTTGATTGATTATCTGCCTCTGCCTTCATCTCTGCTCAGGCTTGTGGAGTGGACTTTGAGGTCAGAGCCTTCTGCGCCAGGACTGTAGAGGAGAAAATACACAAAAGGTACAGTGTCGTCGAAGCTCTGCGTTTTGATCCGGGGATTCAGTGCAGATGGTTTAAGTGATTGTGTATGTGCTGTTTAAGGAACTCCGTGCTGTTGATAACCCTAGCGTGTGTCTGTGTGTGTGTTGGTCATATGACTAGCTTTTTCATATGATATTACCTATGTTGTTATAGGAACTCTGTGCGTCTGGTGATCCGTAAGGTGCAGTACGCCCCTGAGAAGCCTGGTCCTCAGCCCATGGTGGAGACGACGCGATCCTTCCTACTGTCAGATAGATCCCTACATCTAGAGGCCTCCCTGGATAAAGAGGTAGGGCAGCCCCCCCCCCCCCCACGAGACAGACAGAGGCCGACGCACGACGGGGACACACACACACACACATGAATTAATTAGATAAAAGCGTTATGTAAACATTTGGTTGATTGGATTGGTTAAAGCCTGAGATTATCGCCCCACCAACCCGAAGTCACTCCTCCCCGTTTTCTCCGTCTCTTCCTTTCCTTCTCTTTCTCGCTCGGACTTCCGCTCTTCTGTCTTCCTCTCTTCCTCCCCCTCTTTCTCAGCTCTACTACCACGGAGAGCCTATCAGTGTGAATGTCCATGTCACCAACAACTCCACCAAAACAGTGAAGAGGATGAAAATTTCAGGTAAGAGACAAACGTGTGATCAGCTGGCCCCAATTCAACCCCCCCCCCCCTCCCCCCTCGCCCCAACCCTTCTTTTATGCATAAGCTCCATCACTGCACTGCTAATACCTACCCAAACCCTACAGATCTACAAACATCGAGGGGTTAGGCCCAAGGGGGAGGGTTTCGGAGCGATTTGGGAAAGGCTGTAGCAGAGGAGAGGCGCAAACCTTCCCCATCTGCCACTCCTCTGCTCTCTCCATCTTTTGTTGCTGTGTGTCTGTGTGTCTGTCAGTAGTTTGCCTCTCCTGGTGTTGTTAACCCTTTCTCTCCCCTGCCGCAGTGCGTCAGTATGCCGATATCTGTCTGTTCAGTACGGCTCAGTACAAGTGTCCTGTTGCACAGGAGGAGGCAGAGTGAGTACCCCTTCTCTCCGGAACCTCTCTCTCCATCCCTGTAACCTTCTCTTCATCACGTTCTCTCTCTCCTTTGGCCCTCGGGACCACTCTCCTTTCTTCACCTCTCTCTTTTCTCCTCTGTGAGAGAATGTTGGGTGAATAACGCACAGATTGTGTGGCCAAATAGAGACTCACTTTCGGTACTCTTCGTTTTGTTTCATTATTTCTGCATAACTTCTACCCTCATGTTGTCTGACCTTCTATGCTCACTGAAAATGTGCTATGCTTCGACATCATACTCCTGCCCCCCTCCCGATATACCAGACCCTGCAAACCCACCTGTCTACTGGTACTACCATTCCAGACTGCCCCTCTCCTCCTCTCAGCTCAACACCTCTCTTGCCCTGCTACCTCCCACCCAACCCACTCTGAGACAACAGGCAACCTCATCTCCTCCCCCGCCTAGTAACATCACAGCCCCTCGTCCCCTTGTTATGACATCATGGAGTTGGTGTTCTCTCCCCCTGTACTGTAGTTTTACAGGTGACTGATGTAGTGCTGCACAGATGTGACACCTACAATAAGTCTGTGGGCCACACCTCCGACTGGTGAGTAGAGGAGCAACAATACGAATGGCTTAAAGTAACTATCCAGTGTTTCCAGATTTCTATAAAATATGACCTCGAATTTGTTTATTAAGTATGTTAAAAAGCTGCTTTTCTGTGTTTTAAATGGTGTGGGCGTACTCCCAACAACCGAATGGTGTGGGTGTGAACCGGTTATTCAAATATGAATCGCTGATTGGCCAAGTCATGACGTCATCCTTTATGAGGAAATAGCAAGCATTTTTGAAATGGTCTGTTTGAGATACAAGTTTGAGGTGGGGTTTTTGAAGTGTCCCCCCCCCCCCCTCCAATTCATGCTTTGGCCTCATACGAGCATATGATGAGTTAACAACGTTATTTGGGTGTGAGTTAACCGAATATGAACTTTTAAAAGTGAGAATTTCACTGGACAGTTACTTTAACCCCCGGAACTCGCAGACCTAGACCTCCCCACAACCCCAGTACCTGGCTTGATTTAGGCTCACCAAAACTTCCCCTCATAGCCTAAATCTTGATGCCTAACCTCCCACCTGGATAATTATCCTTTTGGTCCCTCCCTTATCCAGTCCTCTTCAAGAAGCCAATGGCCCCAAATCCCAATTACCTTCCTTTCAAATTGCAGAAAATCTCTGACTGGTACCCAATCTAGTCCCCTTCAATAATCCTCTTTCTCTCTGCTCTAATGTCAGCATCTTTAATCCTTTTCTTTCCTCTCAACTTTCCTTACTGCTTCCCAAGCGTTGTGGACGCGTGTACGAACGAGAGTGAGTGATTTAAAAAAAACAAAAACACGTATGATGAAACAGAGAAATGGTCAATTCTTTCTCTCTCCACAGTGACCAGGTGTCCCCCAGCAGTACGTTCTGTAAGGTGTACACCCTGACTCCCATGCTCACCAATAACAGAGAGAAGAGAGGCCTGGCTCTGGACGGGAAGCTGAAGCACGAAGACACCAACCTGGCCTCCAGCACCATGTAAGAGACTAGAGAGAGAGACACGCACATGAAAACTCACATACAGTACCAGTCAAACGTTTGGACACACCTACTCATTCCAGGGTTTATCTTTATTTTTACTATTTTCCACATTGTAGAATAGTGAAGACATCAAAACTATGAAATAACACATATGGAATCATGTAGTAACCAAAAACGTTTCAAAATATATTTTATATTTGAGATTCTTCAAATAGCCACCCTTTGCCTTGACAGCTTTGCACACTTTTGGCGTTCTCTCAACCAGCTTCATGAGGTAGTCTCCTGGAATGCATTTCAATTAACAGGTGTGCCTTGTTAAAAATTAATTTGTGGAATTTCTTTCCTCCTTAATGCGTTTGAGCCAATCAGTTGTGTTGTGACAAGATAGGGTTGGTATACAGAATATATCCCTATTTGGTAAAAGACCAAGTCCATATTATGGCAAAAACATCTCAAACAAGCAAAGAGAAAAGACAGTCCATCATTACGTTAAGACATGAAGGTCAGTCAATACAGAACATTTCAAGAACTTTCTTCAAGTGCAGTCGCAAAAAACCATCAAGCGCTTTGATGAAACTGGATCTCCTGAGGACCGCCACAGGAAAGGAAGACCCAGAGTTACCTCTGCTGCAGAGGATAAGTTCATTAAAGTTAACTGCACCTCAGATTGCAGCCCAAATAAATGCTTCACAGAGTTCAAGTAACAGACACATCTCAACATCAACTGTTCAGAGAAGATTGTGTGAATCAGGCCTTCATGGTTGAATTGCTGCAAAGAAACCACAACTAAACGACACCAATAAGAAGAAGAGACTTGCTGGTGGAAATCTGTCCTGAAGCCTGGCGAGTCCAAATTTGAGACGCAGAGTAGGTGAACGGATGATCTCTGCATGTGTGGTTCCCTACGTGAAGCAGGGAAGGAGGAGGTTTGATGGCGTGGGGCTGTTTTTCTGGTGACACTGTCAGTGATATATTTAGAATTCAAGGCATGTTTAACCAACATGGCTACCACAGCATTCTGGAGCGATACGCCATCCCATCTGGTTTGTGCTTAGTGGGACTATCATTTGTTTTTCAACAGAACAATGACCCAATACACCTCCAGGCAGTGTAAGGGCTATTTGACCAAGAAAGAGAGTGATGGACTGCTGCATCAGACGACCTGGCCTCCACAATCACCCGACCTCAACCCAATTGAGATGGTTTGGGATGAGTCGGACCGCAGAGTGAAGGAAATGCAGCCAACAAGTGCTCAGCATGTGTGGGAACTCCTTCAAGCCTGTTGGAAAAGCATTCCAGGTGAAGCTGGTTGAGAGAATGCCAAGAGTGTGCACAGCTGTCATCAAGGCAAAGCATGGTGGTGGCAGCAGTTTTTCATCAGCAGGGACTGGGAAGCTCGTCAGAATTGAAGGAATGATGGATGGTGCTAAATACAGGGAAATTCTTGAGGGAAACCTGTTTGTCTTCCAGAGATTTGAGACTGGGACGGAGGTTCACCTTCCAGCAGGACAATAACCCTAAACATACTGCTAAATCAACACTTGAGTGGTTTAAGGGGAAACATTTAAATGTCTTGGAATGGCCTAGTCAAAGCCCAGACCTCAATCTAATTGAGAATCTGTTGTATGACTTAAAGATTGCTGTACACCAGCAGAACCCATCTGACTTGAAGGAACTGGAGCAGTTCTGCCTTGAAGAATTGGCAAAAATCCCAATGGCTAGATGTGCCAAGCTTATAGAGACACATCCCAAGAGACGTGCAGCTGTAATTGCTGCAAAAGGTGGCTCTACAAAGTATTGACTTTTGGGGGGTGAATTGTTATGCACGCTCAAGTTTTCTATTTTTTTTGGTCTTATTTCTTGTTTGTTTCACAATAAATATTTTGCATCTTCAAAGTGCTAGACATGTTGTGTAAATCAAATGATACAAACCCCCCCCAAAAAATATATTTTAATTCCAGGTTGTAAGGCAACAAAAGAGGAAAAATGCCAAGGGGGTGAATGCTTTCACAAGGCACTGTATGCCAGGCTTGTAGTGTCATACCCAATAAGGCTTGAGGCCTTACATTTGTCAGTAATTGCTGACAAATGTTCTTCAACAAGGTACTGAGTAAAGGGTCTGAATACTTATGTAAATTTAATATATATATTTTTTTATATAAATTTGCCAAAATGTCTAAAAACCTGTTTTTGCTTTGTCGTTATTGTAACGGTTTTCTTGCGGTGAAGGAGAGGTGGACCAAAATGCAGCGTGGTTTCTATTCATGTTTAATTTATAAAGACTCTACACATGAACAAACTAATAAAACAAGAACCGTGAAAACCCAAAACAGCCCTATCTGCTGCAAACACAGAGACGGGAACACCCACAAAACCCAACACCAAACAGGCTACCTAAATATGGTTCCCAATCAGAGACAATGACTAACACCTGCCTCTGATTGAGAACCATATCAGGCCAAACACAGAAACAGACAAACTAGACACACAACATAGAATGCCCACTCAGATCACACCCTGACCAAATAAAACATAGAAACATACAAAGCAAACTATGGTCAGGTTGTGACAGTTATGGGGTATTGTGTGTAAATTGATGAGGGTAAAAACATTTAATACATTTTAGAATAAGGCTGTAACGTAACAAAATGTGGATAAGTCAAGGGGTCTGAATACTTTCCGAATGCACTGTAAAAATATATGTAAAGTGTTGTTTCATTATCTGAAATAAAAGATCACCGAATTTTTCCATACCCACAAAAAGCGTATTATGTCAAAAAAATGTGTGCAGAAGTTTTTCATTCCTGTTAGTGAGCATAATATATCAACCTCACAGGTGTGGCATATCAAGAAGCTGATTAAACAACATGATCATGACACAGGTGCACCTTGTGCTGGGGAAAATAAAAGGGCACTCTAAAATGTGCAGTTTTGTCACACAACACAATGCCACATGCTGACTGCAGGAATGTCCACCAAACAACACTGCCTCTCATATCAACGTATCACTCTATATATTCACAGGACAGTTTATTAGGTACACCCATCTAGTACTGGGTCAGATCCCCTTTGCCTTCAGAACAGCCTGAATTCTTTGGGGCGTGGATTCTACAAGTTGTAATACGTTCCACAGAGATGTTGGTACATACTGACGCGATGGCATCACCAAGTACTGCAGATTGGACAGCGGTATACCACTGCCACCAGCCTGTACCATTGACACCAGGCAGGATGGGTCCATTGACTCATGCTGCCTCTACCAAATCCTGACTCTGCCATCAGCATGACTCAACAGGAACCAGGATTCTTCAGACCAGGCAATGTTTTTCCACTCCTCAATTGTCCAGTGTTGATGATCGCGTGCCCACTGGAGCCACTTCTTCTTGTTTTTAGCTGATAGGAGTGGAACCCGGTGTGGTCGTCTGTGGCAATAGCCCATCAGTGACAAGGATCGCCGAGTTGTGCATTCCGAGATGCCGTTCTGCACACCACTGTTGTACGGCATTGTTATTTGTCTGTTTGTGGCCCGCCTGTTAGCTTGCACGATTCTTGCCATTATCCTTCGAGCTGAGCTCTCTCATCAACAAGCTGTTTTCTCCCACAGGACTGTCGTTGACTGGATGTTTTTTGTTTGTCGGAAACCCTGTGTGAAAAGCCCAGAAGGGTGGCCGTTTCTGTATTACTGGATCCGGCGTGCCTGCCACCGATTATCACACCATGCTGAAAGTCGTTTAGGTCACTTGTTTTCCCATTCCAAAATTCAATCAAAGAGTAACTGAGGCGGCAGGGTAGCCTAGTGGTTAGAGCGTTGGACTAGTAACCGGAAGGTTGCAAGTTCAAACCCCCGAGCTGACAAGGTGCAAATCTGTCGTTTTGCCCCTGAACAGGCAGTTAACCCACTGTTCCTAGGCAGTCTTTGAAAATAAGAATTTGTTCTTATTAACTGACTTGCCTGGTTAAATAAAGGTAAAAAAAAAAAAAAATGCCTCAATACCTATCTGCCTGCTTATGGGGGCATTCGCGCAAAACTGAAAGCGCAAACCACCGCGTTTAACCATGGAAAGATGACTGGGGATATGGCCGAATACAAACAGTGTAGTTATTCCCTCCGCAAGACAATCAAACAAGCGAGATGTCGGTATAGAGACAAAGTGGAGTTGCTATTCAACTAAACCCCTCTTTGAGGATAATATAGTGCCACGGACGAGGCCCGCTACCAAGGCCTATGGGCCCTCCATCTCCTGCTCTGTGGCTGACGTGAGTAAGACATTTAAACGTGTCCTCAGAGCATGCACAGACCAGCTGGCTGGTGTGTTGATGGACCTATTCAATTGCTCCCTATCCCAGTCTGCAGTCCCCACATGCTTCAAGATGGCCACCATTGTTTCTATACCCAAGAAGTCAAAGGTAACTGAACTGACTATCGCCCCGCAGCACTCACTTCTGTCATCATGAAGTGCTTTGAGAGGCTAGTCAAGGATCATATCACCTCCACCTTACCTGCCACCCTAGAACCACTTCAATTTGCATACCGCCCCAATAGGTCCACAGACGATGCAATCGCCATCACACTGCACACTGCCCTATCCCATCTCGACAAGAGGAATGCTGTTCATTGACTACAGCTCAGCCCTGGGTCTCACCCCCGCCCTGTGCAATTGGGTCCGGGACTTCCTGACGGGCTGCCCTCAGGTGGTGAAAGTAGGAAACAACATCTCCACTTCGCTGATCCTGAACACTGGGGCCCCACAAGGGTGCGTGCTCAGCCTTCTCCTGTACTCCCTGTTCACCCACGACTGCGTGGCCATGCATGCCTCCAACTCAATCATCAAGTTTGCAGACGGCACAACACTAGTGGGCTTGATTACCAACAACGATGAGACAGCCTACAGGGAGGAGGTGAGGGCACTTGGAGTGTGGTATCAGGAAAACAACCATTCACTCAACGCCCACAAAACAAAGGAGATGATTGTGGACTTCAAGAAACAGCAAAGGGAGCACCTCCCTATCCACATCAACGGGACAACAGTGGAGAAGGTGGAAAGTTTGGAAACCTAAGGAGGCTGAAAAAATTTGGCTTGTCACCTAAAACCCTCACAAACTTTTACAGATGCGCAATTGAGAGCATCCTGTCGGGCTGTATCACCGCCTGGTACGGCAACTGCACCACCCACAACTGCAAGGCTCTCCAGAGGGTGGTGCGGTCTGCACAATGCATCACCGGAGGCAAACTACCTGCCCTCCAGGACACCTACAGCACCCGGTGTCACAGGAAGGCCAAAAAGATCATCAAGGACAACAACCACCCAAGCTGCCTGTTCACCCCACTACCATCAAGAAGGCGAGGTCAGTACAGGTGCATCAAATCTGGGACCGAGAGACTGAAAAACAGCTTCTATCTTAAGGCCATCGGACTGTTAAACAGCCATCACTAACGCGGAGAGGCTGCTGCCTACATACAGACTTAAAATCATTGGCCACTTTAATAAATGGATCACTAGTCACTTTAATAATGCCACTTTAATAATGTTTACATATCTTGCATTTCTCATATGTATATACTGTATTTTATACCATCTATTTCATCTTACTTATGTCGCTTGGTCATCGCTCATCCATATATTTATATGTATATATTCTTATTCCATCCCTTTACTTCGATTTGCATGTGTTGTGGAATTGTGAGATTACTTGCTAGATATTACTGCACTGTCGGAACTAGAAGCACAAGCATTACGCTACACTCGCAATAACATCTGCTAACCATGCGTATGTGACCAATGCAATTGGATTCGATTCATATAGGAAGCCACAATCCATTTTTCGTGAATGGGGGGGGGGGGGGGGCGCACCTAATAAACTGGTTGTGTATATATGCATGCAGTTTACCTCTTGTCTATCTGTCGGGTTTCATTGATGTGTGTCTGTTTGATGTGTTCCAGAGTGAAAGAGGTGTCCAATAAGGAGGTTCTGGGGATCCTGGTGTCCTACAGAGTCAAGGTCAAACTAGTGGTGTCCCGTGGCGGGTACGTTACATCTGGGCTCATACACATCCACTAAATGGTCTGTCTGACATAGGTTCGCGAAGTGGTTGTAAAAAGTAAACATTTCCACCTGGATTAAGCTGGAATGTTTTACGAGTATTAGGTCACCTCTGCCTGACATCTGATTGGTCTCCGACTTGGGGGGGGGGCAATTTAGTTGAATCAACGTTGTTTTCGATTTCCTTTGTCAACCTATCGTGACATGGAGTCAACATGGCAAATATGTTTCGAATTGGGAAAAAAAGCAGTTGACGATAACTGTTGTTTGAGGGTGAAATTTCAACCATAGGATTGTGTAATCATGGTAAGCAAATTTCAACATGAACAACATGAAATATGTTGAATTTGTACCTTTAAAACAATGACAGATTGTAGGCTAGGCAGTACTTCCTTCTAGAGAATTTCCATATCTACAGCTATCCTTTAGTCTCCCATCCAGGGTTTTAATCCAGCCCAGCCTTGCTTAGCTATGATATTTTTTCACTGACTTACCAATGTGCTATGATGAGAATGATTGTTGAGAGACCTCCACTTATAAAGTAAATTGATTCAGTGTTGCTATCAAAGTCATTCCGAATGGTCATTTTAACTTTGCATCTGCGCTGTTTGAATTAAATGTGTTTTTGCAAAATTGTCAGTGGAAACTGTTAAAAGTTGTCCTTGTGAATCGAGTTGAATGGTTTGTTTAACTTTGCAATCATTGGATTTTGTTTGACATACATTTTAAAGTGAAAAATCGGAGTCTCCGTAGTCTTTGTTAGTAGAATTGCCCTAAATCTCCTTTAAGTGTGTCGACAACCAAACACAATTCAATATCACATTTGAAATACAATCAATAGCCTATTACCTTGTCGACAAGTTAACAAATCATATGTTGGATTCACGTCTCCATCTCAACCAAAAATAGAAGTTAAAGAATGGGATTAAGCCAGTGGCTCAGATGAAACTTTCCGAACAGCAGATACATATCCTTTAAATGTTGATATTTGGTTGGGTTGTCAACCAAACAGAATTCGGTATTACTTTTGTATTACAGTAAATAATCTTGCAAGCTAATGTAACGTTCAACATTAAAATGAGTAACACATCCATGGACACATTTTGAATTGACTGTAACTATAAATGTCTTCTTATGCAATCGTATAAAGCGTGCTTGTTCAAGGTCGCATGCGCAGATTGTCGCAGGTCTTAGGAGAGCTTCACAATGTCTCGACCAAATATTACCCAATTGTCCATTGTTGAAATGACTTGGTGTGCCCAGTGAGTGGGCTGGTGTTGCTTTAACATGACTGTGTATGTCCTCTGTATAGCGACGTGTCGGTGGAGCTACCTTTTGTCCTGATGCACCCCAAACCCTCAGACCAACACATTTCCAGACCTCAATCAGGTACAGACCCCTGTGTGTGATCGAGAGAAAATGACGTTTTGGAAATAGAAATGTTTTTCAGTGATAGTTACCTGTTTTGCCATGTCATTACTTTCTCCAACAGCCGTCCCAGAAACTGATGCCCCAGTGGACGCTAACCTTATAGAGTTTGAGACAAAGTAAGAGAGCGAGAGAGAGAGTGTGTTTCTCAGATTTCAATTTAACCTTGTTTGTTGTTGAACACAGTTTGAATCTCTTCCTCCATTCCTTCTCTGTCAGTAATTTCTCTCAGGATGATGACTTTGTGTTCGAGGACTTTGCCCGTCTCCGACTGAAAGGAATGAAGGATGATGAGGATGACCACTTCTGCTAATTCTCCCTGCCCCAGGACCAGGCACCCAAACCTGGGGAGAGGAGCTAGGCGAGTCACTGGTCTAGTCTCAGCACCAGGCAGTAGGCCCAACTCCAGAAAAGGGGTGCAGGAGCACTCAGATATTTTTAAAAGCCTCTCCCCGTTCTCTTCATATTCAAATTGCTCTCCCATGTTCTTTCTCCTACATTTGCGATGGCATTGTTAATTTCATCTCCTTCATTTTGTCACTCCTTTTGTTTGAGAAACAGAGATAATGAGAGAGATGGAGATATTTAAAGGGCGTGTCGAGTTAACTGTCTCTGTTTTAGGAAATCATTCTATATGTTTTGGGTCCATTTGTTGATTCAGGGTTGATCTTATATGTTCTATAGGTCCCACAAGCGGTCAGACAGACAGATATATGTTTGTAATTAAAAACATATCCAAAATCCCCAGGTTTACCTTAAATCCCGGTTGGAGGATTCCGGATTTCCTGCTTATTCCCTTCTGATTCTGGGATCTTCCAACCGGGATTTCTGGAAAATCTGGGAATTATTTGAAAATGTGGGGAATCTGGAACTTGAATGTACAGGACTACATTGCTGCACAACTACTTAGAGGGAACACGAGTTTAATAGTTTATGCAAATGCATTGTTATTACATGGTTATAACACTGTTATTATCAGTGGTGGAGTGGAGGGTAAACGCACCTAAACGCCATTTACGCTGATTTTTTTTTCTCTTCCACCTTTTGCGGGAAAATGCATTGAAAGTATAGAGAGCATTTACTTTACTCACCGCGAATGGTGACCAGCGTTTACCCACCTATTTATTTGACCACAACATGACGGGTCACTATGCTACACGATCATTGCAGCTGTTCACTTATCCTAAACACAAGCTCATTATCCAATTTGTAATAACTCAATACTCTATCCATTATGGCAAGTGTAGAACGATTGCATATCGTCACAGTTGAGGGAGGGAGTGTGTAAGTGTAGTGCACTCACAGCGAGGAAGGGTTGTGAGTGTAGTGCGCTAAGAGTACAGTGAGTGTTTTTAAGCGCAGTGCACTTACACGGAGGGTGCGAGTGTGGTGCATTCATCGTGAAGATACGCGGAATCGTATGTGCAGACATTGTGGCCTTTTCTGTTAGGGACTACATAGGAGACTTCCGGCATCAAAACCTACACACACACACACACACACACACACACACACCCGACATGCATTGATTGCCATGAACACGATAAATAACTATTCTTTTACATTTATGATTTGCCAAAAGTTTATTATTTGACAAAAGTCAAATGGCATGTCCTGGTTGCAGTTTGATTGAACCCCACCATCGATAAGATTAGGGCTCATGCCTAGGATGTACTGAGCTAGGATCAGCCCCCGGTCCCGTCCATGTAGTGTTATTCGTTATGATCAACCTGGCTAAAACTGATTCAAAATCAGCCAATGATATTTTTTTGATTAGTCACATATGTGTGTTCAATGCCACACCTTGTGTGTGATAAGCAGTACTGCAGTCTTCTGCAGGTCTCTCGAATATACTGTCAATTCT
The DNA here is from genome assembly GCF_036934945.1 of Oncorhynchus masou masou. Lineage (NCBI taxonomy): Eukaryota > Metazoa > Chordata > Actinopteri > Salmoniformes > Salmonidae > Oncorhynchus > Oncorhynchus masou. The sequence continues at coordinate 39,291,197 of NC_088238.1, forward strand.
GGAGAGAAAGTTTGATGCAGGTTGACGTTTTCCCCTAATCACTGATATACTGATTAAAACAATCTGACCGTGTAATGGTAAAGGTTAGGATTGATAGTAGAGTTATTTGATCCTAGATCTGTGGTTAAAGTGCATCTTCTACCTCAAATCTGCTAAATTTATCATTGTCCAATCTCTCAAATTTACCAGCATCCAACATTGGCCTCAATCATCAGAATCACCAATGTTGAGAGGAGTGGAAAGGGCGATGGGAGGAAAGAGGGGAAAAGCCAGGCACGGGGGATGGGAGGTAGGGAAAATAATGGCGGGAAAATAATTATATTTTTATTGTTGTAATAATCGCCAGAGATATGTGTACTTAAATGTTGCCATTATTTTAATTTTATTCTAAAGACATTTTATTTTTCATTATTAAAAAGTCATAAGTGATATAAACTAACCTTATGCTAATTCCCTGCTGTATTCTCTCAACTGCTGTAAATATTATTACTGTAAATGCAACTCAACAGCCAATAAGAGTTCACTATAGAACACTGCAGTCCAATAAGAGCACAGTTTATAGGATAGTCAGACTCCCCAATCCAGGTTCTCCAGGACCTCTTAGTATGTTGGTCTTAGTTCCGAACCGGTTTCACAGTTAAAATTGTGTAAACTGAACTTTAAAAATTCTACATCAAATGAATGTTGGTTTCACAAGTCCATGTTAAGGTCAATAAATATGTTGTGTATAAACCGGTATAACCAGGGGCCCCTCTGGAACAGGATATAGAGAGATACAGTGAATCCCAAACCACCCCCTCGCCCCTCCCAACTCGCTCTGAGGGCCCTCCGTTGTCGCGTGTTGCTAATGAAACTCCGAGGGTGACGATGGAATAAGCAATAACCCCATCAACGTTGGGACACACTGAAATTAATAAAACAAGCATGAAATTCAAGTGAACAAATCCCCTCTGCCGTTTTACAAGATATAAACCTCAGTAACAGTTTAATTTGGGAGGTATTTAATCTTTTACATGTGTCAAGTCTTGAAATCAGGCCAAAAAAATAAATGCATGTGACATATAATTAGGCACACCTCTACATTATTTTGTATGAAATTGCACAAATCCAAACATATTGCAGTGCATGTTGGGATTGCACTTCACTCTGAAGCCTGCAGCCTTGTTATCTGAGAGTCTAAATATCCCTTTACACCCTTGGATCATTTTCACTCCCTCAGCTTTGGGACACTTGTGCAAATGGTGGAGGAAAGCGTGAACGCGCAAATGGAGGAGCGAGGGGGTGATTTGAGATTCAGCCATAGGCTACTGCTGTAGTATCTAGATTGTAGAGACCCGATAGGATAGTACAGAGAAGTACATTGCAGTCAATTACGTGTGTCTATCATGGTGTGTAGGTGCAGAACAAAGGTAGATACGGAGGATCGATTGATTGCAACTTGGCTCACTTATCAGATTGGAAATCACTGTGTTTGATCAGGTTATAGATTTATATAACGTATAAACATAAAATATAAAGTATCCACCTTGTGTACAGTTTCAGAAGGATAAGCTTCAACGACAGCAAACCAAGAGTTACAAATTACTAAGCCAGCAAATGCAATGTAACAACAATGACCACCTCTTCTTATAAGATGTATTTTAATATCAGGGCAGAGGTGTGTTTAAATGGATTAGATTGTAACTGTAGCCATTTTGGTTCAATGACAAGAATGTGTTTTTTTCATAACGTGCTGCCTAATTCAACAACTGTCCATGGTTAACAAGAGTTATTGGTCACGTTAACAAAACATTTTGTACATTGGTTGGTTTTTACACATTTGAACGAACCCAGATGGTTGAGGTTGTAACAATTATAGAAATATAATTACTAGAAAGGAAATCTGCATTCAAGTTAATGTTTTGCTTTTGTGTAAATATATTTCCAGGGGTGTGATGTCAGTCACAACACATTGGTTTTGAAGTTTCACATGAAGGTTATAAAGGTTCATAAGAAGGTTACGAAGCTCATACTCTGTTCATGTTATGAATGGATCAACGCATGGCATGGTATTCTAACAATGCACTGCAACAATATGGAAAATGTTGTGATATTTGTGATTAGAACTTTTAGAACCTCCAGAAACTCTTAGGGACCATGTAAACGTTACAATGAGCTTTTTGGTAACTCTGTACTTTAAGTGGCATCTTACGAAGCGTTATAAGGCCTTATGAACATTCACAGCACCGTAGAGGCCATTGAGGTTTATTAAACTGTGTAATTAAGCAGTAAGGCCGTTAAATTGATACTATATCACAGCTAAGGCTAGAGGCCTCTTGTTTTGTTACTGTATTATATTTACATGTGCTATGAATGTTTAATAAGGCATAAGACTTCATAAGAAACCGCTTCAGGTAGAAGTGTTACCAGCTTTTTTTTTTTTGTAAATCTGAATGGCGATTGTCCTCATGTCTATAAACCAGTGAAGTATAGAAAAACCTAAAGTCGAAGTTCAGTATTTTACAACCATGGATTACAGTTTCTCCTGGCCCATAGACTACTTTCAGGGTGAGGAACCATCTCAAATATTCAGTAAAATACTTAACTTCCCCTTTTTAAAAACAAATATTTTATTTTTGTTCCCTTCAATCTTAGTTGAGGTATCTATCCATGGAAACGCACGCAATCATGTCAATTTGTAGGCTTGTGTATTGAGTCAGACATTTTATTTTAAGGACAATTTAAGCTACCACAAAAATGTAGATTCATAGAGAACTATACTTAAATGCTACCTGATACTTTATCTGTGAATTAATTAAATTAAGACAAAGTATATTGTTATCAAGGAAACCAAGATGCTGTATAAGCAATGTTATTTTACTCAATAAAATGGAACAAAATGACAATGAAAAAAATGTAAGATTATATAAAAAATTACATTGGAGAATATATGTCGCTTCTTTATTTTGTACTGCATTTTAGAAAATGTCAAATAAAAAACTTAACATACAAAATGGTGTATTTGTAAGTGCGTGTACGTTCTGTGTATGCATGACACAAGCCGGATAATGTAATGAAACACTAACTTTATTCCAGAACATTGCCAGATACATGACTGATATCATACAAAAACAAAACAAAAATGAAGTATTTCAGTCCCCACCTCTCTTCGGCAGGTGGTCCTAAAACACCGTGGTGACAGCGAGCGATGGAAACTGCGCTCTGCCCGAGTACCGACCGTGTGTGTTTTCTCAGGGTTGTGGATCTAGCATAACTTCGCAGGTGCGTCCCAGCTCTCCCAGTTTGACCCTGGTGTATTCTGCTCGGTTCAAGGCCATTTGACAGTCTTTCCTGGCCGAGTATGTGGAGCCCTCGTGGGGCTGGCCTGTGGCAACCTGCAGGGGACGGAGAGAGAAGGCAGTATGGTGAAAGGGAGAAATGTTAGTGCTGGCACAAGGCTACACTACTAGGTGAATGTGAAACAAGCATAACTTTGATGTAGAAAGAAGAGGTCAACTACATGAGAGCTACGTATATCAACACTACCAAGTTACATGTACAGTACCAGTCAAAAGTTTGGACCTACTCATTCAAGGGTTTTTCTTTATTTTGACCATTTTCTACATTGTAGAATAATAGATTTCAGATAGACATCAGATTTCCACCGGTCGAATGTCCATTGCTCATGTTTCTTGGCCCAAGCAAGTCTCTTCTTCTCATTGGTGTCCTTTAGTAGTGGTTTCTTTGCAGCAATTCGACCACAAAGGCCTGATTTCACGCAGTCTCCTCTGAACGTTTGTGTCTGTTACTTGAACTCTGTGAAGCATTTATTTGGGTGGCAATCTGACGTGTAGTTAACTCTAATGAACTTATCCTCTGCAGCAGAGGTAACTCTGGATCTTCCTTTCCTGTGGTGGTCCTCATGAGAGCCAGTTTCATCATAGCGCTTGATGGTTTTGGCGACTGCACTTGAAGGGACTTTCAACGTTCTTGAAATGTTCCGGAGATTGACTGACCTTCATGTCTTAAAGTAATGATGGACAGTCGTTTCTCTTTGCTTATTTGAGCTGTTCTTGCCATAATATGGACTTGGTCTTTTACCAAATAGGGCTATCTTCTGTACACCACCACTACCTTGTCACAATACAACTGATTGGCTCAAAGGCATTATTAAGAAGGAAAGAAATTCCACAAATGAACTTTTAACAAGGCACACCTGTTAACTGAAATTCATTCCACCTAATGAAGCTGGTTGAGAGAATACCAAGAGTGTGCAAAGCTGTCATCAAAGCAAAGGGTGGCTACTTTGAAGAATATAAAATACATGTTGATTTGTTTAACACTTTTTTGGTTACTACATGATTCCATGTGTTATTTCAAGTTTTGATGTCTTCACCATTATTCTATAATGTGGAAAATAGTAAAATAAAGTAAAACCCTGGAATGAGTAGGTGTGTCAACGTTTGACTGGTACTGTATACGTTTCAATTCACGGCATGGCACACTTTGTGTGAGGGCATGCGTGTGTGTCTCTTCTTTCTCCTACCTATGTGAGGTACTGATCTGGGACCTGAACTCGGTCTACTCTGACAGAGCTCGTGAATTGACTGGGCTGACTGTCTGTGCATCTCTGTGTGTCCCCTCTTACCTGTGGGAGCTGAGCTCAGTCTCCACTCTGACGGCCCCAGTAAACGTACAACTGTGTCTGTCTGCGTGCGTTACCTGTGTGAGGTATCTGATTTGTGAGCTGAGCTCAGTCTCCACTCTGTTGACGGATCCAGTAAACTGGCTGAGCTGTCTGTCCAGGAAACTGGCATTGTGCTTGTCTTTAGACAGCTCCAACACAACGTTGCCTAGAGAAGATAAACACAGAAAACAGAATTAGGCCTACAGTTGATGTCTTTACTTACAGAAACTGTCATGGCTTGTCTTAAACAACTACAGACATTGAGAAAATAGAGTGACAATGAATGCCCATTCCTTCTAAGAGCTCTTTTCTATTACTATAAATGTGTGGCGAGGTACAGTTAGCTAGGTATGTAATGACACAGGTACTACTGTTAGCTCTGGTCCAGGGTGAAGGCCCAGCGCTAGCAAGCCACACTAACGCCCTGGATCAGAGCTAATGTACGGTGCATTTGAAAAGTATTCAGACACCTTTCCCTATTCCACATTTTGTAATGTTCAGCCTTATTCTAAAATGGATTAAATACATTTCTCATCCATCTACACACAATACCCCCATAATGACAAAGGCAAAAACAAGTTTAGACATTTTTGCAAATGTATTAAAAATAAACAAATACCTTTTTTACATAAGTATTCAGACCCTTTGTTATGAGACTCGAAATTGAGCTCAGATGCATGCTGTTTCCATTGATCATCCTTGATGTTTTTACAACTTGGAGTACACCTGTGGTAAAATAAATTGTTGGACATGATTTGGAAAGGCACAGTTGACAGTGCATGCCAGAGCAAAAACCGAGCCATGAGGTTGAAGGAATTGTCCATTGAGCTCCGAGACAGAATTGTGTCGACACAGATCTGGGTAAGGGTCCCCAAAAAATTATGCAGCATTGAAAGTCCCCAAGAACACAGTGGCCTCCATAATTTTTAAATGGAAGAAGTTTGGAACCACCAAGACTCTTCCTCGAGCTGGCCGCCAAGCCAAACTGAGCAATCTGGGGAATGAAAGGTCTTGGTAAGGGAGGTGGCCAAGAACCCAATGGTCACTCTGCCATAGTTCCAGAAGGACACCATCTCTGCAGCACTCCACCAATCAGGCCTTTATGGTAGAGTGGCCAGAAAGAAGCCACTCCTCAGTAAAAGGCACATGACAGCTCACTTGGAGTTTGCCAAAAGGCACCTAAAGGACGGTGGAGGCAGCATCATGTTGTGGCAAAGTTTTTCAGCGGCAGGGACTGGGAGACTAGTCAGGATCGAGGCAAAGATGAGCAGAGCAAAGTACAGAGATCCTTGATGAAAACCTGCCCCAGAGCACTCAGGACCTCAGACTGGAGTGAAGATTCACCTTTCAACAGGACAATGACCCTCAGCACACAGCCAAGACAACGCAGGAGTGGATTCGGGACGAGTCTCTGAATGTCCTTGAGTGGCCCAGCCAGAGCTCGGACTTGAACCCGATCGAACGTTTCTGGAGAGACCTGAAAATAGCTGTGCAGCGACACTCCCCATCCAACCTGACAGAGCTTGAGAGGATCTGCAGAGAATAATGGGAAAAACTGCCCAAATACAGTTGAGTCAAGCTTGTAGTGTCATACCAAAGAAGACTCGAGGCTCTAATAGCTTCCAAAGGTGCTTCAACAGAGTACTGGGTAAAGGGTCTGAATACTTATGTAAATGTGGTATTTCAGTTTTTTTATGTTTAATATATTTGCTAAAATGTCTAAAATTTTAGTATCAATTTTTGTTGTAACGTAACAAAATGTGGAAAAAGTCAAGGGGTCTGAATACTTTCGGGAATGCATTGTATATCTAACTAGCTAGGTATGCGTTTGTTATTACAATGTATTTGAACTGTTGTTGTTGCATGCAGAGGTAGACGAACCGGCGCACTGCAGAATCGTTGCAATTTGATTCTCAACCTCTTCCAAAGCTCGCAGTCGGTCATTCGCCATCAGGATCAATTTCACACACTGGGAGTAATAAAAATAGACGATTCTTATCAGAATCGGCTACGTACGGAACACTATCGTAGAAATTGCATTAATCCTAAATGTAGCCAAACTCCTGCATAATGCCAAAAACACCACAGAAAGCGAACATCAACAAAACATAAAGCTTTCCGAGTAAAGGCGCATATAAATGACGTCAACATCTTCGTTGAATAACTACATCCGTCGCATAATTTAGACGTTTTAGTGTGGCGGAGTGGGAAGATGGCTGTGACAGCGGATTGGATGCATGTCCCCTCCAATATGCGGCTTTACCGAGGGTCTGGTGTCTGTTCTGAAAGAGCAGCGGACCGAATATTTACCAGCACTTTTAGCGAATTACCGGGAGCACGGCGTGTTCTCGACACAGGTAAAACTGGCTTGCTATTCTTGGAATTGGCCACGCATGGCATCCCGTCTGCTTTCTATTTGTTTTACCTTTATTTAACTAAGTAAGTCAGTTAAGAACTCACAATCGCGGCCGGTTGTGATACAGCCTGGATTTGAACCAGGGTGTCTGTAGTGACGCCTCTAGCACTGAGATGCCTTAGACCGCTGCGCCACTCGGGAGCTGTCTCAATGCAATCGACTCGTGCTAGTCTTTGTTTTTCCCTTGCTGAATACCATTGTGTTATATCTTGCTACATAGCCAACTCTAATGTCGTTTTGCTTCTAAAGTTTGTATAGCAGTGTTGATTGCCTGGTTGTCACTCCTCGCTCTTATCCCTCAGAGTACTGGAGCTGTCGGTGGTCTCGTGGGACTCAGCAACGCCAAACTCGGCAACAGCAAAACCAAGTTCGAGGGGCTGTGTCTTCTCTGTGCTGGTCAAAGACAGTCCTAGTGATGTGTTCCAACAACACTGTCTCTCATGGCTACGGTCCCTACAACAGGTCATACAGGTAAGACACAGTGTGAAGCTAAGACACTGTATGAAGACACCTGTAGACCCGTGCTTAACTTTGGCAGGAGCTCAGGCGGAGCACCTGAAATGTTCTACAGCTTGAGCTCCTGTTTTTCTTATAGAATATTAACTCAAAAGTATTGTGGATCTCCTACACATAAATATAACTACCGGCACCTATTTCAGTCCAAGTCAAGCGCTTTTGTAGACTATCACAATAAGCGCACACACACACACACCGGAGACACATCTGTTCAAAACATTTACTGAAACAAATCCAAGATACACAAGACTGCGGTGCCAGACGGATTACCAGGACGTATGCTCCGGGCATGTGCTGACCAACTGGCAGGTGTCTTCACTGACATTTTCAACATGTCCCTGATTGAGTCTGTAATAGCAACATGTTTCAAGCAGACCACCATAGTCCCTGTGCCCAAGAACACAAAAGCAACCTGCCTAAATGACTACAGACCCGTAGCACTCACTTCCGTAGCCATGAAGTGCTTTTGAAAGGCTGGTAATGGCTCACATCAACACCATTATCCCAGAAACCCTAGACCCACTCCAATTTGCATAATGCCCCAACAGATCCACAGATGATGCAATCTCTATTGCACTCTACACTGCCCTTTCCCACCTGGACAAAAGGAACACTTACGTGAGAATGCTATTCATTGACTACAGCTCAGCGTTCAACACCATAGTACCCTCGAAGCCAATCACTAAGCTAAGGATCCTGGGACTAAACACCTCCCTCTGCCACTGGATCCTGGACTTCCTGATGGGCCGCCCCCAGGTGGTGAGATTAGGTAACAACACATGTGCCACGCTGATCCTCAACACTGGAGATCCCCAGGGGTGTGTGCTCAGTTCCCTCCTGTACTCCCTGTTCACCCACGACTGCATGGCCAGGCACGACACCAACACCATCATTATGTTTGTAGACGACACAACAGCGGTAGGCCTGATCACCGACAACGACGAGACAGCCTATAGGGAGGAGGTCAGAGTCCTGGCCGGGGGGTGCCAGAATAACAACCTATCCCTCAACGTAACCAAGACTAAGGAGATGGTTGTGGACTACAGGAAACGGAAGACCGAGCACGCACCCCATTCTCATCAACGGGGCTGTAGTGGAGCAGGTTGAGAGCTTCAAGTTCATTGGTGTCCACATCAACAACAAACTAGAATGTTCCAAACACACCAAGACAGTCGTGAAGAGTTCACCTGCCCTCCAGGACCTCTACACCAGGCGGTGTCAGAGGAAGGCTCTAAACATTGTCAGACTGTTTACTCTACTACCGCATGGCAAGCGGTACTAGAGTGCCAAGTCTAAGACAAAAAGGCTTCTCAAAAAGGCTTCTTTACGCTGCTGCTACTCTCTGTTTATCAAAAATGCATTGTCACTTTAACTATACATCCATGTACATACTACCTCAATTGGGCTGAGGAACCAGTGCTTCCGCACATTGGCTAACCGGGCTATCTACAATGTGTCCCGCCACCCCCTCTTTTACGCTACTACTACTCTCTGTTCATGATATATGCATAGTCACTTTAACCATATCTACATGTACATACTACCTCAATCAGCCTGACTAACCGGTGTCTGTATGTAGCCTCGCTACTTTTTTTGCCTCGCTACTGTATATAGCCTGTCTTTTTACTGTTGTTTTATTTCTTCACTTACCTATTGTTCACCTGATACCTTTTTTGCACTATTGGATAGAGCCTACACCTGTTGTATTCGGCACACGTGACAAATAAACTTTGATTTGAAGACGCACACCTGTACAACACAATGCATAGCCTAGAGAGAGGCACAGATTTTTATGAATTTGCTTTATCAAATGTGGAATGGGACATCAGAAATAACTGGGTTAAATCTCTTGACATTTCTTATAAAAAAATTTAAAAAATTGACTTAAGCTAATTCAAACCCTTTTTTCCTCTCTCCCCCCCAGTCCCAGGACCCCCTCCCGTCCAGCTAGCGGTGGGGGTCCTCCAGGACCTGCTCCAGTATTCCTCCCAGCTACCTGAGCTGGCCAGGGAGGTGGGCCTCAACTCTATCCTGGGGATCCTCACCTCCCTGCTAGGCCTCAAGTCTGAGGTAAGTTAGGGCTGGGGAAATTGCTTGTATACAGTAGTAGTTAACTACGTAAGCTGGAGGATCCTAAAGCAAAAAGGTGGCAAAGGAAACACGAGTGATTCATTCTCTGTTGGACTTTTTATTGAGGAATACTAGAGCAGAATTCGGTAATGGTGTGTGTATGTTTTAGTGTCACCTAGCTGCCATTGAGGGGATGACTGCATGTATGACCTTCTATCCCCAAGCGTGTGGCTCCCTGTGGGTGAGCATTACAACACACTCATAAACTACATTACAAATAGGATGCTCTTTTAGTACATCATATTTGGGAGACACTGTGTTGTTGTTTTATCTCTGTCTGACAATTTGTCTTCAACAGGACAAACTGTGTGCCTATTTCTTAGCCAAAATGGGCAGTGCCAACCCAAAAGTACAAGAGATTTGTCTTCAGTTTATTTGTGACTCACCACCTGGATTTGGTCCTATGTAGTGAAATTGTGTTTTTTACATTGGATAAAAGTAGATCTAGAAAATGGTATATCATACACTGCAGTTGAGGAACAATGGGAAAGTAATTGTGCTTTTGAAAGTTGATAAACTTTCAAACCTCACTTTAGAGAAAATGGCCTGTGAATGTTTTGGTACACCTGCTGGAGAGCTCTTCTTTGTCTACACCCATTCAGCATTGTTCACACCCTCTTAAACCTTAGTCTCACCCAACTCTTTAAGGATTCACAGTGTAGTAAACAACCAAAGGTTTCAAGACTGTGTGGCTCAGTCGGTAGAGCATGGCGCTTGCAACGCCAAGCGTCATGGGTTCGATTCCCGCTAGGGCTACCCATATGTAAAAGTAGTGGCCCCAGCCGACTTGTAAGTCGCTTTGGACAAAAGCGTCTGCTAAATGGGATATATATAAGACTAAATGTGGTAAAAGTAGTAGCAAAAAATAGTAGCAAAAATTCACTTTAGGATATAGGCCAAGGACTAGATAACGTGATTTTGGTGCAGGTCATGTTCTTCACATTACCTGTCTCTGGTAAATGCACACTATATCAAATAAAATCTTAAGCTTATTTGTCACATGCACAGGGTACAGAAGGTGTAAACAGTACAGTGAAATGGTTACTGGCATAGTGGAGTCTTTGGTTTAGTCATGTACAGTTGAAGTCGGAAGTTTACATACACTTAGGTTGGAGTCATTAAAACTTGTTTTTCAACCACTCTACAAATTTCTTGTTCACAAACTATAGTTTTGGCAAGTCGGTTTGGACATCTACTTTGTGCATGACACAAGTCATTTTTCCAACAATTGTTTACAGACAGATTATTTCACTTATAACTCACTGTATCACAATTCCAGTGGGTCAGAAGTTTACATGCACTACGTTGACTGTGCCTTTAAACAGCTTGGAAAATTCCAGAAAATGATGTCATGGCTTTAGAAGCTTCTGATTGACACAAATTATGCCAATTAGCCTATTTTTTTTTCACCTTTATTTAACCAGGTAGGCAAGTTGAGAACAAGTTCTCATTTACAATTGTGACCTGGCCAAGATAAAGCAAAGCAGTTCGACACATACAACGACACAGAGTTACACATGGAGTAAAACAAACATACAGTCAATAATACAGTATAAACAAGTCTATATACGATGTGAGCAAATGAGGTGAGATAAGGGAGGTAAAGGCAAAAAAAGGCCATGGTGGCCAAGTAAATACAATATAGCAAGTAAAACACTGGAATGGTAGATTTGCAATGGAAGAATGTGCAAAGTATAAATAAAAAATAATGGGGTGCAAAGGAGCAAAATAAATAAATTAAATACAGTAGGGAAAGAGGTAGTAGTTTGGGCTAAATTATAGGTGGGCTATGTACAGGTGCAGTAATCTGTGAGCTGCTCTGACAGTTGGTGCTTAAAGCTAGTGAGGGAGATAAGTGTTTCCAGTTTCAGAGATTTTTGTAGTTCGTTCCAGTCATTGGCAGCAGAGAATTGGAAGGAGAGGCGGCCAAAGAAAGAATTGGTTTTGGGGGTGACTAGAGAGATATACCTGCTGGAGCATGTACTACAGGTGGGAGATGCTATGGTGACCAGCGAGCTGAGATAAGGGGGGACTTTACTTAGCAGGGTCTTGTAGATGACATGGAGCCAGTGGGTTTGGCGACGAGTATGAAGCGAGGACCAGCCAACAAGAGCGTACAGGTCGCAATGGTGGGTAGTATATGGGGCTTTGGTGACAAAAGGATTGCACTGTGATAGACTGCATCCAATTTGTTGAGTAGGGTATTGGAGGCTATTTTGTAAATGACATCGCCAAAGTCGAGGATTGGTAGGATGGTCAGTTTTACAAGGGTATGTTTGGCAGCATGAGTGAAGGATGCTTTGTTGCGAAATAGGAAGCCAATTCTAGATTTAACTTTGGATTGGAGATGTTTGATATGGGTCTGGAAGGAAAGTTTACATTCTAACCAGACACCTAAGTATTTGTAGTTGTCCACGTATTCTAAATCAGAGCCGTCCAGAGTAGTGATGTTGGACAGGCGGGTAGGTGCATGTAGTGATAGGTTGAAGACCATGCATTTAGTTTTACTTGTATTTAAGAGCAATTGGAGGCCACAGAAGGGGAGTTGTATGGCATTGAAGCTTGCCTGGAGGGTTGTTAACAGTGTCCAAAGAAGGGCCAGAAGTATACAGAATGGTGTCGACTGTGTAGAGGTGGATCAGAGACTCACCAGCAGAAAGAGCGACCTCATTGATGTATACAGAGAAGAGAGTCGGTCCAAGAATTGAACCCTGTGGCACCCCCATAGAGACTGCCAGAGGTCCGGACAGCAGACCCTCCGATTTGACACACTGAACTCTATCAGAGAAGTAGTTGGTGAACCAGGCGAGGCAATCATTTGAGAAACCAAGGCTGTCGAGTCTGCCGATGAGGATGTGGTGATTGACAGAGTCAAAAGCCTTGGCCAGATCAATGAATACGGCTGCACAGTAATGTTTCTTATCGATGGCGGTTAAGATATCGTTTAGGACCTTGAGCGTGGCTGAGGTGCAACCATGACCAGCTCTGAAACCAGATTGCATAGCAGAGAAGGTATGGTGAGATTTGAAATGGTCGGTAATCTGTTTGTTGACTTGGCTTTCGAAGACCTTAGAAAGGCATGGTAGGATAGATATAGGTCTGTAGCAATTTGGGTCAAGAGTGTCCCCCCCCTTTGAAGAGGGGGATGACCACAGCTGCTTTCCAATCTTTGGGAATCTCAGACGACACAAAAGAGAGGTTGAACAGGCAAGTAATAGAGGTGGCAACGATTTCGGCAGATAATTTTAGAAAGAAAGGGTCCAAATTGTCTAGCCTGGCTGATTTGTAGGGGTCCAGATTTTGCAGCTCTTTCAGAACATCAGCTGAACGGATTTGGGAGAAGGAGAAATGGGGAAGGCTTGGGTGAGTTGCTGTGGGGGGTGCAGTGCTGTTGACCGGGGTAGGAGTAGTAAGGTGGAAAGCATGGCCAGCCGTAGAAAAATGCTTATTGAAATTCTCAATTATGGTGGATTTATGGTGGATTTATCAGTGGTGACAGTGTTTCCTATCTTCAGTGCAGTGGGAAGCTGGGAGGAGGTGTTCTTATTCTCCATGGACTTTACAGTGTCCCGGAACTTTTTTGAGTTAGTGTTGCAGGAAGCAAATTTCTGCTTGAAAAAGCTAGCCTTGGCTTTTCTAACTGCCTGAGCAGCTAACCAATCGCTGCAGTTGTAAATAGCCCACTCAATTTTACCTACCTCATCCCCATACTGTTTTTATTTATTTACTTTTCTGTTCTTTTGCACACCAATACCTCTACCTGTACATAACCATCTGATAATTTATCACTCCAGTGTTAATCTGCAAAATTGTAATTATTTGCCTACCTCATGCCGTTTGCACACAATGTATATAGACTAATTTTTTTCTACTGTGTTATTGACGTGTTTATTGTTTACTCCATGTGTAACTCTGTGTTGTCTGTTCACACTGCTATGCTTTATTTTGGCCAGGTCGCAGTTGCAAATGAGAACTTGTTCTCAACTAGCCTACCTGGTTAAATAAAGGTGAAATAAATAAAAAAGTATAATGGTTTCTAGCTTCCCTGAACAGCTGCATATCACGGGGGCTGTTCGATGCTAATGCAGAACGCCATAGGATGTTTTTGTGTTGGTTAAGTGCAGTCAGGTCTGGGGAGAACCAAGGGCTATATCTGTTCCTGGTTCTAACTTTCTTGAATGGGGCATGTTTATTTAAGATGGTTAGGAAGGCATTTAAAAACAAATATCCAGGCATCCTCTACTGACGGGATGAGATCAATATCCTTCCAGGATACCCCGGCCAGGTCGATTAGAAAGGCCTGTTCGCTGAAGTGTTTCAGGGAGCCTTTGGCAGTGATGAGTGAAGGTCGTTTGACCGCTGATCATTACGGATGCAGGCAATGAGGCAGTGATCGCTGAGATCTTGGTTGAAGACAGCAGAGGTGTATTTAGAGGGCAAGTTGGTTAGGATGATATGATACCTGGTAGGTACATTGATAATTTGTGTGAGATTGAGGGCATCAAGTTTAGATTGTAGGATGGCTTGGGTGTTAAGCATGTTCCAGTTTAGGTTGCCTAGCAGCACGAGCTCTGAAGATAGATGGGGGGCAATCAGTTCACATATGGTGTCCAGAGCACAGCTGGGGGCAGAGGGTGGTCTATAGCAGGCGGCAACGGTGAGAGACTTGTTTTTAGAGAGGTGGATTTTTAAAAGTAGAAGTTCAAATTGTTTGGGTGCAGACCTGGACAGTAGGACAGAACTCTGCAGGTTATCTTTGCAGTAGATTGCAACACCGCCCCCTTTGGCAGTTCTATCTTGTCTGAAAATGTTGTAGTTTGGAATTAAAATTTCAGAATTTTTGGTGGTCTTCCTGAGCCAGGATTCAGACACAGCTAGAACATCCGGGTTGGCAGAATGTGCTAAAGTAGTGAATAGAACAAACTTAGGGAGGAGGCTTCTAATGTTAACATGCATGAAACCAAGGCTATTACGGTTACAGAAGTCGTCAAAAGAGAGCGCCTGGGGAATAGGAGTGGAGCTAGGCACTGCAGGGCCTGGATTCATCTCTACATTGGCAGAGGAACAGAGGAGGAGTAGAATAAGGCTGCGGCTAAAAGCAATAAGAATTGGTCGTCTAGAGCGTCTGGAACAGAGAGTAAAAGGAGGTTTCTGGGGGCGATAAAATAGCATCAAGGTATAATGTACAGACAAAGGTATGGTAGGATGTGAATACAGTGGAGGTAAACCTCGGTTCACAAGGTCCTTTGCTGCTGTTCTGGGATTGATTTGCCCTTTTCGCACCAAAGTAAGTTAATCTCTAGGAGACAGAACACGTCTCCTTCCTGAGCGTTATGACGGCTGCGTCACATGGTGTTTATACTTGCGTACTGTTTGTACAGATGAACGTGGTACCTTCAGACATTTGGAAATTGCTCCCAACGATGAACCAGACTTGTGGAGGTCTACAATATTTTTCTGAGGTCTTGGCAGATTTCTTTTGATTTTCCCATGATGTCAAGCGAAGAGGCACTGAGTTTGAAGGTAGGGCTTGAAATGCATCCACAGGAACACCTCCAATTGACTCAAAAGCTTCTAAAGCCATGACAACATTTTCTGGAATTTCCAAACTGTTTAAAGGCACAGTCAACGTAGTGTATGTAAACTTCTGACCCACTGGAATTGTGATACAGTGAGTTTTAAGTGAAATAATCTGTCTGTAAACAATTGTTGGGAAAATGACTTGTCATGTACAAAGTAGATGTCCTAACCGACTTGCCAAAACTATCGTTTGTTAATTAACAAGACATTTGTGGAGTGGTTGAAAAAAAGTTTTAATGACTCCAACCTAAGTGTATGTAAACTTCCAACTCCAACTGTAAATTCACACAGGACACCAGATAAGACAGGAGAAATACTCCAGATTAGTTCAGTCTCAACCAGGATTCCATCATACATGTCAAGCAGTGAAGTTTCAGCTCGGTCTGTCCGTGGCCTCTCATCCTCGGTGTGCACTGTCACTGTCCGTTTCCGTCTTGTCCAGCTGTGTCTAACATTTCAAGTAAACCCTGTTTCTTGTCTCCATCGACGTAGCGGTACCTAGCACCGAGCATGATGCTGGGCACCGAGCATGATGCTGGGCACCGAGCATGATGCTGGGCACCGAGCATGATGCTGGGCACCGAGCATGATGCTGGGCACCGAGCATGATGCTGGGCACCGAGCATGATGCTGGGCACCGAGCATGATGCTGGGTACCGAGCATGATGCTGGGTACCGAGCATGGTGGCGACTCAGAGTATGCCACCGAACCGCTTGTTCACAGCCTCTTGTGGAATACTTTTGCAAGTCTTAACCCCACGGTCTGTGTTTTGTTGAGCAGGCGTTTCAATGCCATGACAGAGGGTATTACGTCTGCTGCAGACGTGGTTTATTAGCTTATTTCTCGAGTCAGTTGTTCGAATGGAACTAGGAATGTGTTCATGTTTCAAACATGTTCTCAAATACCATTGAAATGGCAGCAGCGGTATGTGAACCAGCACATTCTTGAGCATGCAATACGGCTTTCCTCAGTACGAAATCCTCGTCGACCCACGGTGCTGTCAGACTCAGCATGCCCATGTGGCTGACTTCGCTGGTCCAAATCTCAGTCGTGAAGCTAATAGCAGTGACGCCCATAGAACGTAGCTCATGGATGTGCGTTTCAACAATACTGTGTAACTCTGGTAGGGCAACATCTAAAAATAGCGCTTACTTGGTAGTGTGTACCGGGGCTCGAGGTGTTTGACCAGTCGACGAAGGCCAACTTCATCCAGGACAGAGAGTGGTTGATTGTCAAGTGCAATGAATTCCATTATCTTGGCATTAATGGATTTCACCTTTGAGTTGTCTCGCTG
This sequence comes from Oncorhynchus masou masou, assembly GCF_036934945.1. Taxonomy (NCBI): domain Eukaryota; kingdom Metazoa; phylum Chordata; class Actinopteri; order Salmoniformes; family Salmonidae; genus Oncorhynchus; species Oncorhynchus masou. The sequence goes on from NC_088238.1 coordinate 39,307,800, forward strand.
AAACTTTCTTACTCTTTCAAATGACTGCACGACTTGAACTTGTTTAGTTGTTGGAAGTTTGCGCTTAGTATTTTTCTGCTTTTGTTGGCATTTTTAGATAAGGTTGGCCGATTCCGATATGCTTACTGATATATCGTGCATCTCTACCACTGATCTTATATTCAAACTCCTGCATGGCAACTTCAGCATTCCAATGCTTGTAAAATGGCTTTTGCAATGTCAAATCATAGGCTTTATTAGTTGGGTGACAACCGTTTTAATTTGCTGGGTTATTGTTACTAAATGCGTTGTAGAAAATGGTGTTTTACCTGTGGAGTTGTAGGCTACCGGAGTGGACACAACTTACATCTTGCTGATTTGCACATCTAACTGCTGATTGGGTCTTTTCGATTGCCAGGTTTGACCATAAGAAATAGTTTTGGTAGTTTTGCTTTAAACAGTCATTGCATTTGGTCATTTTTACAGAAACAGGTTAAATTTGTAATTTCATAACAAGTGCAGCAATAATTTTTTTGCGAGCTTCACCATTTTGTTTTTGAGACGGGGGTGAAATCCAAAGCTGTGTTTTATATTAATTGGCTATAAATATTGAATCATTATTATAAAAAAAGCATCTGTTAAAATGGCAAGTTAAACAGTAAGTGATGGGGAGTTCAGATAAACCCCCCCCCCCCTAATCTGGATGCTCAGGTCCTTAGCTTCCGTTTCCTGGCAACCCAGACTCCATGCTCCAGTCAAATGCTACGCCACGCCCACGGGCATTAGTTTCTCCTCCGCAATGAATACCTCCCCAACCCTTCACCAAATTTGAACACATTCGTGCCGTCTGATTGGTTTAGAAGCCAATGGGTTGGGCCAGAGCAGCGGTTTGAAAATTAGTCTTTGAATTTGATACTCTGATTGGTTAGAGACGATCAAATCGCTGAGGACTTTTTGTACAAAGCCCCACGTGCCCTAGTCACCACGATCAACTTAAATGATGACAGTCTCGGACTAAAGTCGGTAGCGAACAACAGAGCAGCGTGAGAATTTAGTGTGAGTCGTCAGGCTATAGCACCATCGGTAAAGGGTTTGAATTTAGAACGGAAAATGAATGTGCAACAAATGTTAGTGCCTCAAATCGTATCGAGTTGTTCCCCAAATCAAACTGAAACGTTTCAAACTAAAAGTATCCATATCAGAGCCCGTGTATCTAGATCGTGCTTGAAAGGAACGATTCCCATCCCTATTATCTAGTCTAGTGAGTCATGCCTCTTTCCCTACTGTTTGTTCTGCCCCCTTGTGTTTCAGAAGAACAGTGCAGTATGAAGGGCCAGGTGTAGAGCTGCCCTACTCTCCTCTGGATAACACAGACCCCCTCCTCCTGCTGCAGTTACAACACAGACACAGAACTGCCTGCCTGGCTCTCAAACACACACTCCGGTAGGTCCACACACACACACATTGGAAACTTTTACTAACTACCCAAATTACAATTGTTCATGTCTGTCTCTCGCTCTCTCTCTCGCTCACTCACTCACTCACTCAGTGTGGACCCGGCCTCTGCAGTGCGTCTACCTGTACAGCAGGTGCTCAACCTGGTCTGTCACGCCCTGGCGGTCAGCTCCAAGAGCATGGTTAGTGCCCCCCCTCTCTCTCTCTTTCTTTCTCACACCACTGTTTTGTCAACCCCCCCCCAAAAAATGTAATAAACATTCAACCACCAAAAATGCAGTAAGGTTAGGTACACGGGAGTCTTGGTGTATCGTTAACATGGCTCTCTTTATCAACATAATGTAACAAGTGATGGGTGTGTGAGGCTGCTGGTTTTGCCTGCCATACACAAAGATACTCTGCGGGTGCTGCACGCTCTCTCATCACAGTGTAAGTACCTACTGAAGGCAACCCAAGTGCTAGCCTGGTCCCAGATCTGTTTGTGCGCTCATGCCAACTCCATTGCTGTCATTGTCTAGTCAAACAATGAGGGACAAGGAGTTGGCATGACCTGCACAAACAGATCTGGGATCAGGCTACGCAAGTGCTGTGGCTTGAAAAAAACATCTAAATGCAATGGGTGTTTTATTAATTAGTGGACTGATGGACTTTAATTCTTCTTTCCTATCTCAGTTTAGGCAGTGGGTTGGTGCAGTATTCCAGTGTGCTACAGATACTGTTCTCTCAGACCCTGTCTGCCTGGACCCCTCTACCTGAAACCAGCCTGGGACAACAGAGAGCATTCAGGTATCTCACACACACACACACAAACACCCTGCACGCTACGCATACATACAAACCACAGGAGGACCCCCCCCCCCCGCAACAGCCAGTGAAAGTGCAGGGCGCCAAATTCAAAACAACTAAAATCTCATAATTACAATTCCTCGAGCATACAAGTATTTTACATAATTTTAAAGATAAAATTTTCGTTAATCCAGCCACAGTGTCTGATTTCAAAAAGAATTTACAGCGAAAGCACCACAAACGATTATGTTAGGTCACCACCAAGCCACAGAAAAACAGACATTTTTTTCCAGCCAAAGAGAGGAGTCACAAAAAGCACAAATAGAGGTCAAATTAATCACTAACCTTTGATGATCTTCATCAGATGACACTCATAGGACTTCATGTTACACAATACATGTATGATTTGTTTGATAAAGTTCATAATTATATAAAAAACAATCTGAGTTTACATTGGCGCGTTACGTTCAGTAGTTCTAAAACATGCGGTGATATTGCAGAGAGCCACATCAATTTACAGAAATACTCATAATAAACATTGATAAAGATACGACTATTATATATGGGACTTTAGATAAACCTCTCCTTAATGCAACTGCTGTGTCAGATTTAAAAAAAAAACTTTACGGAGACAGCAAACCATGCAATAATCTGAGTACAGCCTTTAGACAACAAAGCAGCCAAAAAGATACCCTCCATATTGGGTAGTCAACATTACTCAGAAATAGCATTTTAAATATTCACTTAACTTTGATGATCTTCATCAGAATGCACTCCCAGGAATCGATAATGTCCATCAGTTATGTCCAAATATCTTCTTTTGTTAGGGCGTTTGGTAAACAAATCCAAAAAAGCGTTCTGGTCGCGCCGAACGTCGGACGAAAAGTTAAAAAAATTCCGTTACTGCCCGTAGAAACATGCCAGCCTAAGTATGGAATCAATCTTTAGGATGTTTTTAACATAAAACTTCATTAATGTTCCAACCGGACAATTCCTTTGTCTGTACAAATGAAGTGGAATGTAGCTACCTTTCACGTGAGCGCGCCAGACCGAGGCTGTGGCACTCTGCCAGACCACTCACTCAAAGATCTCTTATGAGACCATCCTTTAGAGTAGAATCCTCAAAACAGGTTCTAAATACTGTTGACATCTAGTGGAAGCCTTGGGAAGTGAAACATAACTAATATCACCCTGTATCTTCAATGGGGGCTGGTTTTTGCCTGACATGAGTTCTGTTATACTCACAGACATCATTCAAACAGTTTTAGAAACTTCAGTGTTTTCTATCCAAATGTACTACAAATGTCCTTGTACCGTACCTTAGAACTCTGGGTAAGAGTGGGAGGAGCCTCAGCTAGTGTCTTGCAGGGAAGCCCCACCCACTCCAAGCTCCTACTGGCCCACCTGCTGGGTGACAACACACCCTTGGTGGACTCTGTTAGGGTAAGAGGATCTGATTGGTATATTGCCAATGAGAAGCTTAGGATGGTCACTACTATGGCTATGTAGTGCACTATTTCTGGTCAAAAAATGTTGGTCAATAGTAGTGCACTACATAGGGAATAGGGTGCCATTGCACAATATTTACTCACGCTCCACTTAAGTCTAACACCATCCCCCTCTCCTCTCTTTTTCCTCCTCCTCTCTAGCCCACCAGCTTTCCTCAGCTCCGTGATCTGGTTTTCAAAAAGCCCTGCTCTAAAATCCAGAAGCCTGGATTGCCTGTGAGTGACAGAGGAAAGGAGACTTGCTGGCCAATCAGGACACCTGCCTGTCTGCACTCAGAGGTGAGGGGGTTTATCTAGTGTGCTGACATTTGTTGATTATTGGAGATGTGTGTAAGCAAAACAAATGTATACATTTTCCAGTCATGTTGCCAATGAATGACCAATCCCTTTCATAGTGTATTTTTAGCATTTACAATCAATCACAGGTCAATGATATCTTGACGAGCTGTGATGAGTATAGTAATACAGCAATATGACTGTCTCTCTCTTTGCAGCATTGAGACAAGTCATACTGACCAGTGGATCTCTACTGAAGGAGGATATACACAAGGTCAGTTGTGTGTGTCTCATATGTGTGTTGTATTACCTTCCCTGTAATATAGCCATGAATGACATTATTGGAACCCTTGATAAAGACGAGCAAAAAAAAAGACTGTATTGAATAAATAATACAAGTACTGAGCTATATTGTATGCTAATTTGTTTGGGAAATGATTTTATACTGATACAATTGAACCCCATATTTTGTTTAACAAGTAATAAAAATTGATCTTAAAAGATAAGGTTTCAAAATTATTATATCAAAGATCTCCACCATATTTTACAGTAGGTATGGGGTTGTTCTCTGCTTATTACATCCTGCTTTCAACGCCAAACCTACTACTGGTGTGTGCGGCCAAAGAGCTCTATTTTGCTGTCATCTGGCCATAGCACCGGTTCCGATCCAATTGCCAATGCCGTTTAGCAAAGTCCAAGCATCTATATTTGTAAGATGACATGAAAATGAAAACTATTTGGCCACGGACACCAGTGGTGGGTTTGGTGTTTGAAATAAGTTGTGAGAAGCAGAGATGAACCCCATAGCTGCTGTAAAATATGGTGGTGGTGGATCGCTGATATTATGGGCCAATTTTGCTTTTACTGGTCCTGGGGCCCTTGTTAAGGTCAACAGCATTATGAACTTTACCCAAAACCAGGACATTTTAGCCAAAAACCCAGTTGCCTCTGCTAGGAAGCTGAAACTTGACCGCAAGCAAACAGCAAATTCCACAAAGAAATGGTTAATTGACCACGAAATCAACATTTTGCAATGGCCATTTTAGTCTCCGGACTTTAACCCCATTGAAAACCTGTGGTTTGAATTGAAGAAGGCAGACAAAGGATATCAAGGATCTGGAAAGATTCTGTATGGATGAATAGTCTAAGATCCCCCCCCCCCCCCAATGTATTCTCCAATCTCATAAAACATTTTAGAAAAAGGCTCAGTGCCGGAGTATTGAAAACAGGGGTGCCAATAATTTTGACCGGTGTCTTTTTGAGTGTGAAAATATTGACAAAATCTTCCTCTGAGCAATTGTATTAGTATAATATAATTTTCCATTTTATGGAGCATACAATATGGTTCAGTATATGCATAAAATAGTCTTTTTTTTACTCATCTTTACCAAGGGTGCCAATATTTTGTCATGTTTGTGATCATGTTTCTTTATGCGTGTGCTCCTTTCCTCCCCCCCCCGGGAGGAGGGATAGGAGTCTGAAGGTAGGGGGTAATATACCCACAGGGACCACACACGCAGGCTGACACACACACACACACTAATATGCATGCATGCACGCGCACACACACACACACATGCAGGAACCTGACCTACACACAGAGGGACTGCAACCTGAAAGTACATACACACACACACACTCAGGGAGGGGGACTAAAGGGTTATTTGGGGGCTGTGACTAGCACACTGTCGTGTTTTGGTTTGGTGGTCTGTGTTTAAGCAACCAAGTAAACATGATTCTGCCTCTTCCGTTCCACTTTAAATAAGAACATATACACACACTCACCAACTCATACACACACACTCACCAACTCATACACTGCAAGCACACAATCAACACATGCACAAACACACGTATATAACACACACAGAGATATCTATACAGTGCCTTCGGAAAGTAGTCAGACCACCAGCCTTATTCTAAAATGGATTTAAAAAATAATATTCCTCAGCAATCAACACACAATATCCCACAATGACAAAGCAGAAACACGTTTGTTGAAATTTTTGCAAATAAAAACTGAAATACTTATTTACTTAAGTATTCAGACCCTTTGCTGTGAGACTCGAAATTGAGCTCAGGTGCATACTGTTTCCATTGATCATACTTGAGATGTTTCTACAACTTGATTGGAGTTCACCTGTGGTAAATTCAATTGATTGGACATGATTTGGAAAGACACAACTGTCTATATGACAGTTCTGTACAGCATTTTGAGATATCAGCTGATGCACGAAGGGCTATATATAGAATCAAATCAAATTTATTTATAAGGTCCCATAGTTGACTGTGCATGTCAGAGCAAAAAACCAAGCCATGAGGTCGAAGGAATTGTCCGTAGAGCTCCGAGACAGGATTGTGTCGAGGCACAGATCTGGGGAAGGGTACCAAAAAATGTGTGCAGCATTGACGGTCCTCAAGAATACAGTGGCCTCCATCATTCTTAAATGGAAGAAGTTTGAAACCACCAAGACTCTTCCTAGAGCTGTCCTCCCTGCCAAACTGAGCAATCGGGGGGAGAAGGGCCTTGGTTAGGGAGGTGACCAAGAACCCGATGGTCAGTCTGACAGAGCTCTAGAGTTCCTCTTGGAGATGGGAGAACCATCCAGAAGGACAACCATCTCTGCAGCACTCCACCAATCAGGCCTTTATGGTAGAATGGCCAGACAGAAGCCACTCCTGCTTGGAGTTTGCCAAAAGGCACCTAAAGACTCAGACCATGAGAAACAAGATTATCTGGTCTGATGGCCTGAATGCCAAGTGTCATGTCTGGAGGAAACCTGGCACCATCCCTACGGTGAAGCATGGTGGTGGCAGCAAAATGCTGAGGGATGTTTTTCGGTGGCGGGCACTGGGAGACTAGTCAGGAACGAGGCAAAGATGAACAGAGCAAAGTACAGAGATCCTTGATGAAAACCTGCTCAGGACCTCAGACTGGGTTTCACCTTCCAACTGGATAACGTCCCTAAGCACACAGCCAAGACAACGCAGGAGTGGCTTCGGGACAAGTCTCTGAATGTTCTTGAGTGGCCCGGACTTGAACCTGATCTAATATTTCTGGAGAGACCTGAAAATAGCTGTGCAGCGACTCTCCCCATCCACACTGACAGAGCTTGAGAGGATCTTTAGGGAGGAATGGGAGAAACTCTCAAAATACAGGTGTGCCAAGCTTGTAGCGTGTGAGGGGAAAATTATGTATTCACCTTATTTGTTTGAGATGAATAGTTAACAATTATTGACATAACTAATACTGCAGTAAGACATTTGTTTCCTTCATTCTGAGTGAACTGAGTGGAGTTTTTTAAACTGGGGCTGGCAACTAAGTGATGGCTAGGTAAAAACCTACAGCTGGCATTCCATAGATAAGATGTGGGGGGTGTCACTGAGATAGAGAGAGCCTGGAGGAACAAAGGCCTCAGTATTCCTAATATTCATGACATCTGGGACACAGAGGCAGATCACCACTTCATTAAGTCACAATTCCTATTTGACTCAGCTATGCCTCCTTGTCCGTCCAACTTTTCCTCAGCTACCACTCCTTCTAATGCGACTATCCCCGATGCTTCTCCCTGTTTTTCCCCTTCCCCGCTACAAAGTTTCTCCCTGCAGGCAGTTACTGAGTCCGAGGTGCTAACGGAGCTTCTTAAACTTGACCCCAAAAAAACATCTGGGTCAGATGGTTTAGACCCTTATTTAAGGTTGCTGCCCCTATCATCGCCAACCTTTTTAACCTGTTTCTCCTTTCTGGGGAGGTTCCCATTGCTTGGAAGGCAGCCACAGTCCTTCCTTTATTTAAGGGGGTGATCAAGCTGATCCTAACTGTTATAGGCCTATTTCTATTTTGCCCTGTTTATCAAAAGTGTTGGAAAAACTTGTCAATAATCAACTGACTGGCTTTCTTGATGTCTCTGGTATGCAATCTGGTTTCCGCTCAGGTTATGGATGTGTCACTGCAACCTTAACGGTCCTCAATGATGTCACCATTGTCCTTGATTCTAAGCAATATTGTGCTTCTATTTTTATTGACTTGGCCACAGCTTTTGATACGGTAGACCATTCCATTCTTGTGGGCCGGCTAAGAAATATTGGTGTCTCTGAGGGGTCTTTGGCCTGGTTTGCTAAGAGTGCAGTGTATAAAGTCAGAAAATCTGCTGTCTTAGCCACTGCCTGTCACCAAGGGAGTACCCCAAGGGTCAATCCTAGGCCCCACACTCTTCTTAATTTACATCAACAACATAGCTCAGGCAGTAGAAAGCTCTCTCATCCATTTATTTGCAGATTATAGTCTTTTACTCAGCTGGCCCCTCCCTGGATTTTGTGTTAAATGCTCTAAAACAAAGCTTTCTTAGTGTCCAACAAGCTTTTTCTACCCTTAACCTTGTTCTGAACACCTCCAAAAACACAGGTCATGTAGTTTGGTAAGAAGAATTCCCCTCTTCCCACAGGTGTGATTACTATATCTGAGGGTTTAGAGCTTGAGGTAGTCACTGCATACAAGTACTTGGGAGTATGGCACTGTCCTTCTCTCAGCACATATCAAAGCTGCAGGCTAATGTTAAATCTAGACTTGGTTTCCTCTATCGTAATCGCTCCTCTTTCACCCCAACTGCCAAACTAACCCTGATTCAGATGACCATCCTACCCATGCTAGATTACGGAGACATAATTCATAGATCGGCAGGTAAGGGTGCTCTCGAGCGGCTAGATGTTCTTTACCATTCGGCCATCAGATTTGCCACCAATGTGCCTCATAAGACATATCATTGCCCTCCATACTCCTCTGTAAACTGGTCATCTTTGTATACGTCGCAAGACCCACTGGTTGATACTTATTTATAAACCCCCCATAGCCTCACCCCCCCTATTTGATATATCTACTGCATACTGAACAAAAATATAAACGCAACATGGAACAATTTCAACGGCACTGTGTGTTTGTGTGTGTGCAGTACCAGTCAAAAGTTTGGACACACCTACTCATTCCAGGGTGTTTCTTTATTTTGACTATTTTCTACATTGCAGAATAATAGTGAAGACATCAAAACTGATGAAATAACACATATGGAATCATGCAACCAAAAAAATGTTAAACAAATCCAAATATATTTTCTATTTGAGATTGTTCAAAGTAGCCACCCTTATATTGTAACCTTATGAGCATGTCCAATGAAAGCATTTACAACAGTGGATTCATTTTCTAGAGTTGATTGTGCAGTTTGTTCTGAAGCGTGTGAAGGATGCAACCGTAATTACATGCATTTCAGTCATTGTCTCTTAGCTGAAGCTCAGGTGATAAAGCTACTGGACTAACACCTGAGTGTGTTCAGTGGTGTCATTTTACCCTCGTGCTGTTGAGGACTATTTAGACTGGTTTAGAGAGGTGTAATATTCTGGGAAGATTTGTTTATAGCGTAGGAGTGTTTTCCATGTGTGCTGTTTTCTGCTTTTGGTTAGCTCAGGCAAATTTGTATCCTTAGTGATATGTACTGGACTGGCAAGCAACCTTTTTGGAATACATTTGCTTCCTGAATCTGTTTCTCTTTATCCCCATCTTTCTCCAGGTATCATCCTTCTGTACAGAGGCCCTGACCATATGCAACTCCCTCCTCCATCCGCGCACCCTCTCCCTCTATTTCCCCCTCACCCTCAAACCCCCCCAGGCATCCAACCTCCTAGGGGGGCCCGCCCCTGGACCTCCCTTCCCCAGCTCCCTGGACAACCACCTACCTCTGGTTCTTCCAGGGCTCTCCGGCGGCCAGAGACCCGTTTTCATCCTGTACGACAAAGAAGAGGCATCGGATGTGGAGACTTCGCTAGAGAGCGATTCGGACGATAGCGTGGTCATCGTGCCACAGAGAGGATGCTGATGTTGGAAAGCCAAGATGGCACCAGCGCTGCGGCCACTCTTCCCGGGTCTTCCTTAGCACCAGGTGGCGTCACACTCCCCATGCCCTGTCCAAGGGGCGACCCGGGTGGGGACATCTCCCTCCCCCTTCCCAACGAACTTCCCTCTACCTCCCTCCCTCACCCTCCCCTCCTCCACCCCAAACTACACCGTCAACTTGTTCCCTCCAGCTCCGCTAGTCTCTCTGGTTCCTCCTCTCAACTCCACCAGTGTGGCCCAACTCGGAGAACCCTCTGTGGAGTTAGGAGTCGGGACTGACTCTCTGCCTGGAGCCCAGCTCCAGCAGATGTTGCTCCAGGGCCAGCCTCCAGCATCAGGTCAACCTACAGCACTGGATCTCCCCATACAGGTACAAAAATCACTTAATTTTCACTTAAATGTCCTGTCATTAAGTTTCGCTTGTGTGTCATTTTATCTTTTGATTTTGTACGCCAGCTGAAAATACAATATTTTGGGTTATTGAAAATACATTTCACAAAGGTATGGATGGTATAATGATTATCTACACTACACATAGCTTGTTTTGTCACAAAATGAAATCAGGCCCAAAAAAATATGAATTTTAGAAACCAGGAAATGGCAGAGCTATTTCTACGTATTGCTTTTTCTATTTCTACGTATTGCTTCCTTTTAAATACAATTCTCGAACTCTACAGGTTCACCAGAACCAGTTAGCCCAGTCCAGCAGAGCCCTACAGCAGCAACATTAATCCATTGATGAAGATCACACTGTCATTAATATCAACAGCTCTGATGAAGAAGAGGAGGATGAGCTGGAAGAGGAAGAGAGCGATTTCCCAGATGAGGATATTTGATGATGAAGACCTTGATGATTATGAGGCTGAAGAGGGAGGGAGAGATTTGGCTGTTGGACGGAGAAGGGAGGAGAGGCGGGATGGGAGGACGAGGGGAAGGAGAGGTGCTCAGAGGGTAGGCGGAGGAGGGAGGGATAGGAGGATTCCGAGTGGAGAGCGAGGGGGAAGGGGGGATAAAGGCTCAGGAGGTAGAGCGCATCGGAGTGCTGGAGGAAGAGAGAGAGAGAGAGACGAGGATGCCAATGAAGGAATGAATGATCCGACCATGCCTCAGATCCTGTGTGTGACGGGCGGAGCTCTGAGAGAGAGCTAGCTCAGGCAGAGCTAGATGAGGAAGGGGCCAGGCAGGGGCAGAAAGTGAGGTCATGGGAGCAGAAGGCAGGAAATCGGCCGGAGGGAACGTCCTCTTCTGAAGACGGTCCTGCTGCTCAACACCAACAGTGGGCGGAGCCTGCACCGGAAGTGGCGGTGGACGGTGACGATCAGCCATCCAATCAGGAGGGAGAAATATCCAAACAGGGCGGCGACAATACCGGCCAGGATATGAGGTCATCAACAGCTCCAAGGGAGAGGGGCCTGAACGAGAGAAAGAAGGAGAGGGATGAAGAGAAAGAGAGAGGAGGAAGGAACAGGACAGAAACAGAGAAGAGAGAGACTCAAACACACTGTTCAAAATGTGTCCATATAACCATTATCCCACTCAGGCTTTTTGTACTGTACAACCCACACATTTCCCATGTGTTACATGGACATGGCTTAGGGGGAATACTTGCAGATATACAAATTATGTTGGTTAATGACCGTTGTGCATTTCCTCTGCCACAGAATTGGCCAACAAAAGTTAACAACCCACACTCTCTCTCTGTTTGATGAAGAAGCGATGGCGTCCATGCTAGCCGACTTCGTAGCCTGCCCCCCAGACAATGTAGAAAATGTGCCCTCTGCCCATCCTAAACAAGGCCAGGCACGGCTCCATCACAATACCTTCAGAACAACTTGATTTCTAGCCCCTAGTCTCACACATTCTTTCATTATCAACATACTGCTAAGACAATGTTCAACACATTGAGGCTGGGTTTAGACAGGCACCCCAATTCTGATCTTTTTTCCACTAATTTGTCTGTTTTATTTGTATTTATTTTTTTGCTGCAACTCCCATCGCTGCAACTCCCGTATGGACTCGGGAGAGGTGAAGTTCGAGAGCCGCGTGTCCTCCGAAAACAACCCAACCAAGCCGCACTGCTTCTTGACACAATGCCCACTTAACCTGGAAAGCCAGCCACACCAATGTGTTGGAGGAAACACTACACCTGGTGACCGTGTCAGTGTGTACTGCGCCCGGCCCGCCACTGGAGTCTCTAATGCTCGATGGGACGAGGACATCCCTGCCGGCCAAACCCTCCCCTAACCTGGACGACGCTGGGCCAACTGTGCGCCGTCCCATGGGTCTCCCGGTCGCGGCCGGCTGCGACAGAGCCTGGACTCGAACCCAGAATCTCTAGTGGCACAGCTTAGCACAGCGATGCCGAGGCTTAGACCACTGCGCCACTCGGGAGGCCTCTCACTAATTTTTTTGACCAATCACAACAGATCTTTTTCAGAGCTGAACTAATTGTTCAAAAGCCGGATTTAGTGAAATAAATATCAGAACTGGGCTGCCTGTGTAAACACAGCCAGCCATAGAGGTTGGAATTAGATCGGTCTTAAACGATCACGTTTCGTCTTGAATGCAGGACAGTAGATGCATTTGTAATACAACTCTCTGGACTATTATTATTTAAAAAAATGCTTCAATTATTTTACATCAAAACATAACGACTTTGCAGCTCGTACTGGTGTGTGCTATGTTACTGAGTGGAGTAGTAGCGTGTTTTTGGATCTTTATAGACAGTATATGACTTCTGTTCTTTTTGTTCTCCCATCTTTTCTTACAAAATAAACGGCAAATGTAAACCTGTTGAAACGGATAACTGCTAAGTCTCTATGGTCTTGTCTCAGGAGCCGTTTCAGTTTGTGTGTTCACTTTGGGAATGAGTCAACTTGGGTTTTTATGCTGTGTTGAGGGTGTGAACCCGCCTTGTCAATGCTTATTTTAGAGGTGCAAGTGTATGCAGACATTCTGTGAAGGTTTTTAAGTTGTTCCTTCATCCTACATGCACCCAAACAACTTTACGGCTAAAAACTGTTTTGCGATACCAAATGTTCTCCACTTAGGGAATGTACGTCTTTCCTACACACTTCTCAGTTGGTATTCAGACTTACTTGATGCAGGTGGGTAATGGGCTTTGCAGGCGTGGTTCCCATGCGCACGCTGAAAACCCTCCCACTTGCTGGCCAATGGATTTCCTCTTTGAGTTTTCATTAAATTGATCTTAAGTCATCCCTTTTTAAATAAGGTGTACCTTTTTCAATTAGAATTTAGTCAACAGACTCACTAGAATCCATTGAGCGAACGAGTGCAGAATTATAGGGATCAATGAAAGAAAGACCTAAATAGAAATGCAACAGCTGCAAAGATTTTACTGAGTTACAGATCACATAAGGAAATCAGTCAATTGAAATAAATGTATTAGGCCCTAATCTATGGATTTCACATAACTAAGCATAAATATTTATTTCATAACTCCCATTTCTTGAACTGAATTGTTAAGGGCTTTATAAGTAAGCGTTTTACAGTAAGGTTGTGTTCGAAAGCACGTGACAAATAACATTTTATTTGAATACTGTGTCGAATCTAGGTTGAATCCTGGGGCATCTTGACTGAGCGTTTTTAATGAAGAGTTTTGTGACGGGGACCTGTCAGTTAAGTCTTTGCCCAAAGATGACACGTTTAGAACCAGCATGATTCTAGCCCACGGGATGAAGCAGCAGATCCTGTCACCGTCTACACATTCCACACTAACGCTCACAATCTATCCCTCTTGGACGAAACACAATAGGGCAGTCTCTAAGGCAACTCCCGGTTTGCAGATAGAAGTAAGGTCTACTCTACGCATCTCTTAGATGTTTAAAAGCTATACGCAGAGTGACATTATGCATGTTGACATGTGCGAGAACCTCATTTGAATTTGTGAAGTAAAATTTTCTCATACATTTCATTTGATTGATTTTTTTTTTTTGACTCCGTATTGTGCTTCTCTGTAGGGGTTGTCTGAAGAGAACATCATATGACACTAATTATATATAACAGTGTGTAAATGAGTACACAGTAAGTTCAGGAGAGGTGCTTGTTGTGTTGGTTACATATTTTTAGACTAGGTTTTGCATGATGCCTCAGTGGTCTTTTGTATGCCTTATCTCTCTGTATGTGCTCATAGAGGTTGGTGTACTTCTCATTTCCTTGTGCTAGAGAGAGAAAGAGAGAGAAGGGGAGAGGTGCCAGAGGGAGGAGGGCATGTAGACATAAAGTGATAGAGGGAGGGGGAGAGAGAGAAGCCAAGTCATTAGCTTGGAAACGTGGACAGGTAGTGAGAGGGTGTGAATGAAAGAGGATTTTATTAAAGTGTATTTTGAAGTGTAGCAGACTGCTGGTGGATGACTGAACCGGTTGATAGTGGAGTGGATTGACTAACTTTCTGAGTGAGATTTCAGAGAGAGAGAGGGTTGCTCTGGAGTGAAGAAAATTTGCACTCTACACAAAGAAAGAGAGAGAGTGAGGGAAGAGGAAATAGGGACGGGGGAAGAGTTATGTACACGGAAATAAACAGGAGAGAGAAAGAGGTGTAGAGAAAAGTGTTCGGAGCCTAACAGTGAATGTTCTATCTTTCCCTAACAGCAGTGAGGTAAGTTCTTCCTTTTGCTGTTATACTGTCTGATGAACAAATTGAACACACATTCTGAATGGATATGAATGAATGCATTTAGTCTGCAATAGATTACATACGGACTAGATTACATACCTAAGGGAATGCTATAGGAATGCAAGGTAGAAAAGTACTGAAATGCAAAGTAGAAAGTACTTGTTTCCAACAAGTTAGTTTGTCAAATTTCTGTCCTGCTGGAGCTCTTCCGGTCAACGTTAAGCACCGTTATTGTGAAGTTGGAAACGTCTAGGAGCAAAAACGTCTCAGCCGTGAAGTGGTAGGCCACACAAAGCTCACAGAACGGGAACGCCGACGGCTGAAGCGCGTAGAGCATAAAAGTCGTCTGTCCTTGGTTGCGAACACTCACTACCGAGTTCCAAACTGCCTCTGGAAGCAAGATCAGCACAATAACTGTTTTTTTGTCGGGAGCTTCATGAAATGAGTTTCCATGGTCGAGCAGCCGCACACAAGCCTAAGATCACCATGTGCAATGCCAAGGTGTCGACTGAAAAATCTGGGTTTGGCGGATGCCAGGAGAACGCTCCCTGCCCGAATGCATAGGGTGTCATTTGGAAGGCAGGCAAAGTTAATAAGTGATATTGCCATAGGGAAAGGGATGGACCGGCTACACGCTGTAAAAAAAACAGATTAAAAGCACAAGTGCAAACATTAGCTTTATGAGTCTTGGGTGCGTTTTTCTCAGCTCACAGTCTCGCCATTGTTTTAGAGCGAGGGGTGCCGTACCTATTGGGTGTGTACCGATAACTGTGTGCCTGACGTAGGCTATTAATCCATGCAAAGTTTCAAAAGTTTATTCGCCACGTACAGGATACAACAGATAAAACAGTCGAGTTCAATTCTCCCCTTGAGAGCTCTTTCCTAACAATGCAGTGATAATAATATAGATAATAATGGAAAATATAAAAAATTTAAAAAACACATGAACTACAATAAGAGTTAAAGTAACATTAGAATCAAATCAAATCACATTTTATTTGTCACATACACATAGAATGCAAGTATATACAGATCAGTACCTTATTCAATGTGCAGGGTTACTGGAGGGGTTCAGGTGGGTTTTACATAGAAAGTGACTGCTAGTAGGATATGCATGCAAACCGGGCCAAAAAGTCAAACCTAACACAATATCTGCCAATTAATTTCCAGCAATATTGCCCATCTGTCTGTGTGGTGTGTGCGTTTGTCTATCACTCTGTGTGTACCAGTTGATGTGATAACAGTCTTGTGGGTTGACAGAAAAACTTTCCCCAAAAAGTTATCAATTAGGCCTAAATGTTAACTGCAAAGTAGGCTTACCTGTCAAATTTAATCAATTATTTGTATCTATTTTTTTTGTATTGTTATTTGCTAACTTTGCCATGAGATGAGCAGCAGCATTACAGAACCATTGCTAGACCGGCACATTAGATGACACATTCTTCACTCGCTGGATGTGCAACTAAAGGGCCAAATTGCAAACAAAGGGGAATTACACCCAAAAATCTATTTGTTCGTTTTTAGCCAGACCTAAAATAAAAGTTGGTCTTCTGGTGTGATTTAAGCATGACATGGACTCACAACATCCAAATTCGTTGTTTCTCTATGAACAATTGTAATTTCTAGTGCAAATAATAATCTAAAACCAGGAACAATGTCCCAGATCATTTTGTTTGGGGAAAATACTAAACTGATATCATAGTGCTTAACCCTTAGAGTTAAGCACGACACAATGCGGAGTGCCTGGATACAGCCCTTAGCTGTGATATATTGACCATATACCACAAACCCCTGAGGTGCCTTATTGCTATTTATAAACCGGTTAACAACGTAATTAGAGCAGTAAAAATACATGTTTTGTCATACCCGTGGTATAGTATACCACAGCTGTCAGCCAATCAGCATTCAGGGCTTGAACCACCCAGTTTAGAATAAAAATTTTTTTTTACCAGGAATATTGACAGAAAGCACTACCTTCTCTGGTACACTAAGGACCTGGGGGAAGAGTTGCAGGGGAGAGGAGAGAAGAAGAATGTGCCTATTTGAAAGCTCAAAAGAAATATATATATATATATAGCATGCAACGTTTCATATTGTTTTTTTGTTTTTTTGAAGTACCTCTCCTGCTAGAAAAGGTTGGAGACACCTGGTCTATGGTGTCTGGGATGATGGAGGTTATGTATGCCATGACCAGCATTTCAAAGCATTTCATGATTACAGATTTACAGAGAGGTAGTCTATGTCACAGGTAGCCTTAGAGCTCCTGAGAGCAGGAATAATGGTGGTCAGCTTGAGACATGTCGGGATTATAGACTGCGATAAGGAGAGATTGAAAATGACCATGAAATTGCCTGCCAGCTGGTCTACCTTTAGGCACAGATATAGGATCAGGTTACCCTCCTCAAGTCTTAACCTGAACCATAAGAGGATAAACATTAAACTGACCTGAGATCAGTGTTTGAGGACACACCAGACTCCTCAGCCCCTTTGCATCACACTCAGAAATGTTCTGACATAGAGCCAACAACCTCAGCCTTGTGTGTGTGTGTGTGTGTGTGTGTGTGTGTGTGTGTGTGTGTGTGTGTGTGTGTGTGTGCGTGCATGCATGTACCAGTGTTTTTAGATGGAGGAATATAAGGTGACAGTTGC
Organism: Oncorhynchus masou masou; assembly: GCF_036934945.1. Classification (NCBI taxonomy): domain Eukaryota; kingdom Metazoa; phylum Chordata; class Actinopteri; order Salmoniformes; family Salmonidae; genus Oncorhynchus; species Oncorhynchus masou. The sequence goes on from NC_088238.1 coordinate 39,324,973, forward strand.
TACAGGCACATCAGAGTATTCCGGCACCAATAACTACATATATGTCACCCTGGTTGGAGAGAATGGACAGAGTGCCAGAACAATCCTGGACAACCCTGGATTGGACTTCTGTAGAGGAGCGGTAAGTAGTGCTGTGCTGTGTTGTGCGTGTGATCCAAGAGGAGTACAAGGTGTATGTGTGCGTCATTTTTAGGTAGGTTCATATCAAGTGTATAAAGTGTGTGTGTGTGTCTCCCCCAGGTGGATGAGTACAAGGTGTGTAGCCCAGCCCCTCTGGGTCCTCTCCTCCTGGTTCGTCTGGAGAAGCAGCGTTACTGGGTAGAGGATAACTGGTTCTGTCGCTATGTCACTGTGGAGCCACCAGGTGGTGGTGTAGCCCTCACCTTCCCCTGCTACCGCTGGCTCATAGGAGACGTCAAGGTGGAGATACGAGAAGGCACAGGTAATTAATTGGTAAAGGACAGAAGTTGCCCCTCAATATACTGCTCTCAAGTCAGTTTGTTTTTTTCCCTTTCCTGTTAAAGGTTATGTTTTTGGGTGAGAAAGCAGATCCTAGATCTGTGTCCTGGATTTGGTCAAACAAAGGGCACGAGTCACCAGAATAGCTTCAATGCACCTTGGAATAGAAATGTCATCATTTGATGTTTAGTTGTTGGTGGTGCAAAACGCTGTCTCAGGGGCTGCTCTGAAAATTCCCATAAGTGTTCACACACACCTTTCAAAACCCCTATGCTCCTTTGACACCCCTCTTTCAAAGTCACTGAGATCTCTTCTTCTAGCCATGGTAGCCAAAATAATGAGCAACTGGGCATTTTTATACATGACCCTAAGCATGATGGGATGTTAATTGCTTAATTAACTCTGGAACCACACCTGTGCAAAATGACGCCGGAGGTGAGGGCTGCCGTTTCATCAGCTCTTAACCAACCATGCTATTTTGTTTTGTTATTTCGCGTTGTTCGTAACTTGTTTTGTACACAATGTTGCTGCTACTGTCTCTTATGACCGAAAATACTCCTTCTGGACATCAGAACTGGGATTACTCACTTCAAACTGAAGAAGAACTCTCGCTCGTCAAACTATTACAGACCACAAAGGGAAGCACAGCCGAGAACTGTCCAGTGACAGGAGCCTACCAGACGAGCTAAATAAATTCTATGCTCGCTTCGAGGCAGGTAACACTGAAACATGCATGAGACCATCAGCTGTTCCGGATGACTGTGTGATCACGCTCTCCGCAGCCGATGTGAGTAAGACCTTTAAACAGGTCAACATTCACAAGGCCGCTGGGCCAGACGGATTAACAGGACGTGGACTCTGAGCACGCGCTGACCAACTGGCAAGTGTCTTCACTGACATTTTCAACCTCTCCCTGTCCGAGTCTGTAACACCAACATGTTTCAATCAGACCACCATAGTCCCTGTACCCAAGAACGCTAAGGTAACCTGCCTAAATTACTACCGACCTGTAGCACTCACATCTGTAGCCATGAAATGCTTTGAAAGGCTGGTCATGGCTCACATCAACACCATTTTCCCGGAAACCCTAGACCCACTCCAATTTGCATACCGCACCAACAGATCCACAGATGACGCAATCTCTATTGCACTCTACACTGCCCTTTCCCACCTGGACAAAAGGAACATCCATGTGAGAACACTATTCATTGACTACAGCTCAGCGTTCAACACCATAGTGCCCACAAAGCTCATCACTAAGCTAAGGACCCTGGAACTAAACACCTCCCTCTGCAACTGGATCCTGGACTTCCTGACGCCCCCAGGTGGTGAGGGTAGGTAACAACACATCCGCCACACTGATCCCCTCAGGGTACTCCCTGTTCACTCATGACTGCACGGCCAGGCACAACTCCAACACCATCATTTTCTGACGACGCAACAGTGGTAGGCCTGATCACCGAAAACGACGAGACAACCTATAGGGAGGAGGTCAGAGACCTGACCGTGTGATGCAAGGGCAACAACCTCTCCCTCAACGTGATCAAGACAAAGGAGATGATTGTGGACTGCAGGAAAAGGAGGACCGAGCATGCCCTCATTCTCATCGACGGGGCTGCAGTGGAGCAGGTTGAGAGCTTCAAGTTCCTTGGTGTCCACATCACCAACAAACTAGCATTGTCCACCAAGACAGTCGTGAAGAGGGCACGACAAAACCTATCCCTCCCTCAGGAGACTGAAAAGATTTGGCATGGGTCCTCAGATCCTCAAAAGGTTTTCTAGCTGCACCATCGAGAGCATCCTGACGGGTTGTATCACTTCCTGGTAAGGCCACTGCTCGGCCTCTGACCACAAGGCACTACAGAGGGTAGTGTGAACGGCCCAGTTCATCACTGGGGCCAAGTTTTCTGCCATCCAGGACCTCTTTACCAGGTGGTGTCAGTGGAAGGCCCTAAAAATGGTCAAAGACTCCAGCCACCCTAGTCATAGACTGCTCTCCCTGCTACTGCACGGCAAGCGGTACCGGAGCTCCATGTCTAGGTCCAAAAGGCTTCTAAACCGCTTCTACCCCCAAGCGTTAAGACACCTGAACAGCTAATCAAATAGTTACCCAGATTATTTGCATTGCCCCCCCCCCCTCCTTCCATGCTGCTGATAATCTCTTATTTTCTATGCATAGTCACTTTAATAACTCTACCTACATGTACATATTACCTCAATTACCTCGACACCGGTGCCCCCCGCACAATGACTCACATTTTGGGGGGGAATTTTCTTAACTGCATTGTTGGTTAAGGGCTTGTAAGTAAGCATTTCACTGTAAGGTCATGTTGTATTCGGCGCATGTGACAAATACAATTGGATTTGATTTGTGTGGAAGCACCTGCGTTCCATATAATTTGTATCCCTCATTTACTCAAGTGTTCCCTTTACTTTGGCAGTTACCTGTATGTGTGAGTGAGTCATCCCTCTCTCTCACTGTCTCTCTCCCTCCTTCAGCGAAGAGACTCTGTGACGATACCTCTCCTCAGCTATTGGCTCACAGAAAAGCAGAACTGCAGGAGAGACAAACAATATACAGGTCAGTAAGATTACAGAAATTATGTTACACACACACACACACGTGCACACACCTATTTATGTATACAGTCACAGAAATACGAATGCACACACGCGTCCCAATCGCTCCAGAAAGAGAGCCTAGTTCTTACAGTTATGCTTGCTTATCCAGATGGACTGCATGGGCTTCTGGGATTCCCAAGTGTATCGATGCTAAGACCGAAGCAGACCTGCATCAGGACGTACGTTTTGACAGCGAGAAAAGGAGCGACTTTGAGGGTTCCTTACACTATGCGTGAGTTACACACATTTTTCTGTGTGATGTTATTCTTACGCATTGACATTCACACATGCTGGTCAAATTTCCCCTAAATCTAATGTAAAATGTCCCTCACTTGTTCAGACATATGTCTTACCCACATTATGTGTCTCAACTTCCCCCTTTCTTAAAAAAAAATATGTTCCATTTCTCTCACCTTACCCCACCTCACCCCCTCGATCTTTCTCTACCCCCCTCTCTCACCCATCTCCCGCTCTCTACCCTCTCTCACCCATCTCTCCCTCATCTCTCCCTCATCTCTCCCTCCCTTCTTCTCTCTCCAAGTATTCTCGAGCTGTCTCTGAAGAAACTAGCCATCAGGTTTGGAAAGTCATGGGATGATCTGGAGGACTTTAAACGATGCTTCTGGAAACTCAAAAGCCCCATAGCTGGTAGAGTACAGTAAATCAAATATACAATATTTACATTCAGTGCTTCAGCCCTCCCTCCCATCTGCATCAGAGGTGTTATTGGTTGTAGAGTACAGGCCAACACTTTTTATTGCCAGTCTCTTCCTGTTCCTAATCACAGACATTTAGGAAGTGAGGCCTTCGAGTAATGCAACAACAGTTTTCACCTAACTTAATCAGTGTTTCATCTACTGTTTCACATTGCAATATATGCTCATATAAAGTAATTAGGTAGATTATGAATATTTTAAAGAATTTATTAAATAATTGTTTCATATATGGTCAATTAATTTACCCACATTACGTATAACACTTCTCTATATTTACTCTCTCAGTCCTATTATTATACAGTATATCATATATTACAGTTTTTTTATTGCTTTGGTGCAATTTTCACAAGTACTTTGTACCTTTTTACAATTCTTAGTACAAAACTCAAAACACATCATCAAACAGGAAGTTGTTTCAAAACTCTAAGCACATGTTCAATTGACTAAGTACAACACACAAAATCATACAGTCACTTTTTCACCAAACTTAGTCAGTGTTTCATCTACCGTTTCACATTGCAACACATTTTCATATGAAGTCGTGGCCTTTCAAAATGCAATGCTCACATTTACTTTTGATATGATTCTCTTTTTTTGTTCAAATACATTTTACTATTACTTAATCCGATGCCTCTTGATGATCTCCTAAACGTTTTGGTAAACCTATAGAACTGGTTCGTCTACTACAGATTTTGAGAACTAATTCAAATGTACAGTATGTCTGTAAAGTAGAAACATAAGTATATATACTCAAATGTACTACTATGATGATTACTTATGATTTTACTTCATAGCAAGTTTTTTTAAATCTGATATTCGCATGATCAGTACATGATCATGTAACAAATCAAAGTTTATTGGTTGCGTACACAGATTAGCAGATGTTACAGCAGGTGCAGCGAAATGCTTGTGTTTCTAGCTCCTACAGTGCAGTAATACAATACCACTACGCAAATAATCCAAAAAGTCCAAAACAAGAAAGAAATACATCCCCTATAAACTAAACACATGTCCAGTATTGTATTGTACGTAGTTGCTCGTGTTTCTTGGCCCAAACAAGTCTCTTCTTATTATTGCTGTCCTCCCGTGGTGGTTTCTTTGTACTAATTTGACCATGAAGGCCTGATTCACACAATCTCCTCTGAACAGTTGATGTTGAGACGTGTCTGTTACTTGAACTCTAAAGTATTTATTTGGGCTGCAATTTCTGAGGCTGGTAACTCTAATGAACTTATCCTCTGCAGCAGAGGTAACTCTGGGTCTTCCTTTCCTGTGGCGGTCCTCATGAGATCCAGTTTCATCAAAGCGCTTGATGGTTTTTGCGACTGCAGTTGAAGGAACTTTAAAAGTTCTTGAAATGTTCCGCATTGACTGACCTTGACATCTTAAAGTAATGATGGACTGTCTTTTCTCTGCTTATTTGAGCTGTTCTTGCCATAATATGGACTTGGTCTTTTACAAAAATAGAGCTAACTTCTGTATACCACCCCTACCTTGTCACAACACAACTGATTGGCTCAAACGCATTAAGAAGGATAGAAATTCTACAAATGAACTTTTAAGAAGACACACCTGTTAATTGAAATGCATTCCTGGTGACTATCTCATGCAGCTGGTTGAGAGAATGCCAAGAGTGTGCAAAGCTGTCATCAAGGCAAAGGGTGGCTATTTGAAGAATCTCAAATATATAACACTTTTTTTATTATTACATGATTCCATATGTGTTATTTCATAGTTTTGAGGTCTTCACTATTATTCAACAATGTTGAAAATACAGAAAAACCCTTGAATGAGTAGGTGTTCTAAAACCTTTGACTGGTATTGTAGATTATTATATTAAGAAATTATTATTGATACATTCAGACAGTACTTTTTCATTCTGTGGTTGATTGATTGATTATCCCTATGGTTCCAGAGTACTGTATGGAGCACTGGAAGGAAGATTGGTTCTTTGGGTACCAGTGTCTGAATGGTTCAAACCCCCGCATGATCCAGCGCTGCAAGGAGCTTCCAGGAAACTTCCCTGTCTCTGGGGACATGGTGCAGGGGTCGCTGGCACCCAGGACCACCCTGGACAAGGAGCTCAAGGTGGGGCCCATCTATCTATCTCTGCCTGACCCCTCTAGGGTCCATCTACCTGTCCTTTTGTGTACGTACCAAAATAGCACCCTATTCCCAAAATCGTGCCCTACTTTTCACCAGAGCTCTAATTCCAAAATAATGTACTTTTGTCTAGAGCCCTATTCCCTACACTCTTTTTGTCTAATAATTAATATAGTGCACTACTATTCACCAGAGCTCTATTCCCTATATAGTGCACTACTTTTAAACAGAGCTCTATTCCCTATATAGTGCACTACTTTTAAATAGATTTTATTTAAGTCATTTGCACTACTTTTAAAGCAACAGCTCTATTCCCTTCTGACATCCAGTGGAACAGCCACTTTACAATAGTGCATCTAAATCATTTATATAGTGCACTAATTTTAAACAGAGTTCTATTCCCGGATATAGTGTACTACTTTGTTCCAATTGGGGGCCAGAGCTCTTTTCCTATATAGTGGTAGGGAGGCACTACTTTTAAACAGAGCTCTATTCCCTATATAGTGCACTACTTTTAAATAGAGCTTTATTCCCTATATAGTGCACTACTTTTAAACAGAGCTCTATTCCCTATATAGTGCACTACTTTTAAACAGAGCTCTATTCCCTATTTAGTGCACTACTTTTAAACAAAGCTCTATTCCCTATATAGTGCACTACTTTTAAACAGAGCTCTATTCCCTATATAGTGCACTACGTTTAAACAGAGCTTTTTCTCTATATGGGTGACTCTACAGAAGTGGTGTAAATTGCTGTCCCACACCAAAAACATATTTAAAAAACAATTATGTCTCCAACCTTAGGACATTTATTTACATCATGATATGTTCTAATTGAATCCAAGGCAATAACAAACATACAAGTTAATATAGTACAAAGTAACCGTTTATACACCTGTCCCAAACCCTGATTTCCTAAACTTCATGTTTGAAAATAAAGCAATGTAAAAAATAATATTACACTTTCATTTCAATAGAACATCTTGAGTTGTTCTATTATTACATTGAAAGATACTGATCTAATTATTTGTTTGAGTTATTTTTAAACACCTTTTGATGTCACTCCCGCAACACACACTTTAAAAGACTGTAGAATGAAGGTGCCTTAAGCTACAATCCTACAAATACCACCAGGTGATGGGAGTGCACCCCTCTCCAGGATGGCCACATAGTGAGTAGTCTGTCCAACCATTGTTTACAGACAGATTATTTCACTTATAATTCACTGAATCACAATTCCAGTGGGTCAGAAGTTTACATACACTAAGTAGACTGGGCCTTTAAACAGCTTGGAAAATTCCAGGAAATTATGTTATGGCTTTAGAAGCTTCCGACATCATTTGAGTCAATTGGAGGTGTACCTGTGGATGTATTTCAAGGCCTACCTTCAAACTCAGTGCCTCTTCGCTTGACATCATTATCAAAAATTGTAGACCTCCACAAGTCTGGTTCATCCTTGGGAGCAATTTCCAAATGCCTGAAGGTACCACGTTCATCTGTACAAACAATAGCACGCAAGTATAAACACCATGAGACCACACAGCCATCATACCGCTCAGGAAGGAGACGCGTTCTGTCTCCTAGAGATGAACGTACTTTGGTGTGAAAAGTACAAATCAATCACAGAACAACAGCAAAGGATCTTGTGAAGATGCTGGAGGAAACAGGTACAAAAGTATCTATATCCACAGTAAAACAAGTCCTATATCGACATAACCTGAAAGGCCGCTCAGCAAGGAAGAAGCCACTGCTCCAAAACCGCCATTAAAAAGCCAGACTACGGTTTGCAACTGCACATGGGGACAAAGATCGTACTTTTTGGAAAAATGTTCTCTGGTCTGATGAAACAAAAATAGAACTGTTTGGCCATAATGAACATTGTTATGTTTGGTGGAAAAAGGGGTAGGCTTGCAAGCCGAAGAACACCATCCCAACCGTGAAGCACGGGGGTGGCAGCATCATGTTGTGGGGGTGCTTTGCTGCAGGAGGGGCTGGTGCACTTCACAAATGTGTCTGTTACTTGAACTCTGTGAAGCATATATTTGGGCTGCAATTTCTGCAGCCCAAATGTATGCAAATATATGCAACTCTAATGAACTTATCCTCTGCAGCAGAGGTAACTCTGGGTCTTCCATTCCTGTGGCGGTCCTCATGAGAGCCAGTTTCATCATAGCGCTTGATGGTTTTTGCGACTGCACTTGAAGAAACTTTCAAGTTCCTGAAATGTTGAGGATTGACTGACCTTCATGTCTTATAGTAATGATGGACTATCGTTTCTCTTTGCTTATTTGAGCTGTTCTTGCCATAATATGATATTGGTCTTTAACCAAATAGGGCTATGTTCTGTATACCACCCCTGCCTTGTCACAACACAACTGATTTGGCTCAAACGCATTAAGGAAAGAAATTCTTGAACTTTCTGCCTTTTTTAAGAAGGCACACCTGTTAATTGAAATGCATTCCGGACAACTACCTCATAAAGCTGGTTGAGAGAATGCCAATAATCTGCAAAGCTGTCATCAAGGCTACTTTGAAGAATCTAAAATATATTTAGATTTGTTTAACACTTCTTTAGTTACTACATGATTCCATGTGTAATTTCATAGTTTTGATTTCTTCACCATTATTCTACAACGTAGAAAATAGTCAAAATAAAGAAACCCCTGAATGAGTAGGTGTGTCCAAACTTTTGACTGGTACTGTATATATACATTTACAAAAAATATATATGGGATTTGGAAATGATGCAGAAGATTACATTGACAGAACTGCAATATTAAAGCTGATCTACCCCCTAAAAGAAATACTATCTTAACCCTAGCCTCAGCTGCCTCTACAAATTTTCTGCTCTCCTCCCTTCATCTCTAGGCTGGTAACATCTACTTGACTGACTATGCCATTATGGATGGTGTTCCCACCAATGTAATCAGGGGGAAACCACAGTACATCGCTGCACCTCTGTGTCTACTATATGAGCACCCTGACCAGGGACTCATACCCATTGCCATACAGGTAGGACTGGACACACACACACACACACACACACACACACACTTTATTAGTCCCTTCTCTTCTCCAGCTAGGACAGACTCCTGGCTTGGACACCCCCATCTTCCTGCCTAATGACCCCCCCCTGGCTTGGCTATTGGCTAAGATTTGGGTCCGTCACTCAGAGTTCCAGGTGTTCCAGTTGCTGTCACACCTGTTGAGAACGCACCTGTTGGTAGAAGTGTTCTGTGTGGCTACGTTACGTCAACTTCCCGCTGTACACCCTGTATACAAGGTAGGAGCGTGTGTGCGTGTATGTGCGTGAGCGAACGTGCGTGGGTTGCTGTCTCATCCCTCTCTCTGTCTTTAGCTCCTGGCTCCCCACCTGCGCTACACTCTGGAGATCAACTGCAGGGGACGGACTCAGCTCGTCTCCGCTGACGGCATATTCAAAAGGGTCAGCTCGCTATTCCCTTCTTTGACGATTAATTTTCCCCATTTCGCCATAGTTTGTAACTCCCCCCCCCCGAATGTGCGAAATGTCATATAGGGACACAGATAGAAGGACAGCTTTAAAAGTGGTGGACCAGTGGTTCGATTTCCCACCATTGCGGTCTAAGCTGACGGCATCCTCCTGCTCTCTGCCTCCAGGTGGTGTCTACAGGAGGGGAGGGCCTGCTCATCCTGTCCCAGAGAGAGTACAAGGTCCTGACCTACCGCTCTCTCCAGCCCTGCTGGGACTTCCAACAGCGCGGAGCCACCACGCTCAAAGACTACTTCTACAGGGAGCACAGCCTCATGCTGTGGGACGCCATACACAGGTTTTAACTTATTTTACCCCTATGTGGCTGTCGTCGAAATGGCATCTTATTCCCTATAGGCCCTGGTCAACAGCAGTGCACCTAATGGGGAATAGGGTGCAGAGCCACTAAGCTCAGAGACTACTTCTACATGGAACACAGTCTGATGCCGTGGGACGCCATACACAGGTGCAATACCCGTGTGACCACTTCTTTATGACCACAGACACATTGTTTATTAGGTTGTACGCGGAAAGCAAGGAGGGGACATGCTCTTAGGCCTGGAATATGGACATGCTGAAATTCGTAATGGGGAAAATAAGACGTTCTAATCGTTGCAGTATTAACTCCTTTAATTAGCCTTCTCTTACTCTCCATCTTTATTTCTACCTCACTGTTTGTTTACCTCCTCCCTCCCTCCCTCCCTCTCTCTCCGCCCCTCCATAGTTTTGTCTCAGGGATGATATCTGTGTACTACCAATGTGACAGTGATGTGGTGGAGGACCCTGAGCTACAGACCTGGATAAAGGACATCGCTGAGGAGGGCTTTGTCGATGTCCCCACGTTTGGCTTGTCCAACAAACTCAAAAACAAAGCAGAGCTGGTTACCTTGCTGAGTGTAGCCATCTTCACGAGCACAGCACAGCACGCAGCCACCAACAATGGACAGGTACTTCACACACACACACACACACACCAGGCACGCGAGCAAGCAAGCACACATGCGCACACATTTCTATGAACTCACTTCGCTCTCTTTAACATAGTTTGACTGGTGTGCTTGGGTACCCAACACCCCGTGCACCATGCGTCACCCCACGCCAATCGACAAGGATGCTGTTACCATGGAGATGATAATGGACAGCCTGCCTGATGTCAGCCAAACATGTTTGGAGATGGCGATCACATGGCACCTGGGGCGGCCACAACCTGATGCAGTAAGTTAAAGGGTTACACTGACGCTAGCCGAGCCCATAGAATTCCAGTCAAACTTGTGAGTAGTTACGCATATTATTTTAAGTGGGGGTGGTACCACCTCAACATACATTTTTGGTTCCATTTCAAAACGCTTTCTCCCGTTTGCTCCTACTGAATGAAACCCTTGTCTCCCACCTCCTTTTGTTCTTTCTCTCCCGCTATCTCTCTCTTCTGCTATCCCCCTCTCTGCTCCAGGTCACGTTGGGTCAGTATCCAGAGCAGTACTTCACTGAACCCCAGGCCCAGGAGGTGATTGACAGGTTCAGAAAGGAACTGAAAGATATAGAGGAACACATCCTGAGCCAGAACCAGGGACTGGAGCTACCTTACCTCTTCCTCCTGCCCAGTCGCATCGAGAACAGCATTACTATATAGATTAGACCCCAATGTCTTATCACCATTACTTTTTTACTAACTGAGGAGCAGGGCCGGACAATCGCATTTGGGGCCCCGGGGCCCTGCTGAGGAGCATCCCACTGGGCACAAACATCAGTTCAACTTCTAGTTTTGATATACAGTTCCAGTCAAAAGTTTGGACACATGTACTCATTCAGGGGCTTTTCTTTACTTTGACTATTTTCTACATTGTAGAATAATAGTAAATACATAAAAACTATGAAATAACACATATGGATTCATGTAGTAACCAACAAAGTGTTAAACAAATTCTTCAAAGTAGCAACCCTTTGCCTTGATGACAGCTTTGCACACTCTTGGCATTCTCTCAACCAGCTTCATAAGGTAGTCACCTGGGATGCATTTCAATTAACAGGTGTACCTTCTTAAAAGTTAATCTGTGGAATTTCTATCTTTCTTAATGTGTTTGAGACAATCAGTTGTGTTGTGACAAGGTATGGGTGGTATACAGAAGGTAGCTCTATTTGGTAAAAGACCAATTCCATATTATGGCAAGAACAGCTCAAATAAGCAAAGAGAAACGGCATAAAGGTCAGTCTAAGTACAGTCGCAAAAACCATCAAGCACTATGATGAAACTGGCTCTCATGAGGACCGCCACAGGAAAGGAAGACACACAGTTACACAGTTACCTCTGCTGCAGAGGATAAGTTCATTAGAGTTACCAGCCTCAGAAATTGCAGCCCAAATAAATGCTTCAGGGTTCAAGTAACAGATGCATCTCAACAGCAACTGTTCAGAGGAGACTGCGTGAATCAGGCCTTCATGGTCGATTTTACTACCAAAAGAATACACCACTATAGGACACCAATGAGAAGTAGAGACTTGCTTGGGCCATGAAACACAAGCAATGGACATTAGACCAGTGGAAATCTGTCTTTTTGTCTGATGAGTCCAAATTTGAGATTTTTGGTTCCAACCGCCATGTCTTTGTGAGACGCAGAGTAGGTGAATGGATGATCTCCGCATGTGTGGTTCCCACCATGAAGCATGGAGGAGTGATGGTGTGGGGGTGCTTTACTGGTGACAGTGATTTATTTAGAATTCAAGGTACATTTAACCAGCATGGCTACCACAGCATACTGCAGCTATACAACCATCCCATCTGGTTTGCTCTTAGTGGGACTATAATTTGTTTATCAGGACAATGATCCAAAACACACCTCCAGGCTTTGTATGGGCTATTTGACCAATAATGAGATTGATGGAGTGGTGCATCAGATAACCGGGCTTCCACAAACACCCGACCTCAACCCAATTACAATGGTTTAGGATGAGTTGGAGTGAAGAAAAAGCAGCCAACAAGTGCTCAGCATATGTGGGAACTCCTTCAAGACTGTTGGAAAAGCATTCCTCATGAAACTGGTTGAGAGAATGTCAAGAGTGTGTAAAGCTAGCATCAAGGCAAAGGGTGACTAATTTGAAGTCTCAAATATAAAACATTGATTTATTTAACACTTTTTTTGGTTACTACAAGATTTCATGTGTTATTTCATAGTGTTGATGTCTTCAATATTATTCTACAATGTAGAAAATAGTAAAAAAAAAAAAAGAAAAACCCTCGAAAGAATATGTGTGTGCAAACTTTTGACTGGTTCTGTACATTGGTTGAGTTCTCAACTAACGTGAATTCAACGTGAAATCAACAACAAAAATTCACCATGTCATTGGAGTTAGGTTAAATGTTGGGTGAAAAAAAGACAATACCGTTACATTGATCGCTTTTTGCAAATCCAATTCGTTTTCCACGTCATCACATTGATTTTTGGGGATGAAATTATGTGGAAAAACATTGATTCAATGTTTTTGCCCAGTGGATAGGCCATCAACTATAGTTCTCCAGCAAACACTGCCTGAACCTTTATCTCAGTTAACCCATAACTAAAATCCAGATTATGCACCAGGACTAAGGGAGCAGTTGAAATCGGTGAGGGGGATACATTTTGGGGGGATTCTTGCATTGGAATTATATTGAATTCTGCTTATATATAATTACTCTATACCACAATAAACAAAGTTCAAATGCAGATGCTCTGAGATCTTTGAGTGCTTTTGAAATAGCCAATCTCTGCTGTGCTGTATCAGCACAATGGACAGCGCCCTACAACTAGGCCATTTTGGTCATGAATATAAGCTACAAGATAGGCTGTTTGTAATATGTGAATTGCCCTATATGAATGCAGCCTTACACACAGCTGTCTTACCAAAATCATGCAAACTAGTTTTTCATGCATGCAAACAAAAATACTAAAGAGCAGTTTGGCTTAGAAAACCGACATAACTGTGAATTTGAAAGAATGGAACAGAACAAAACAGCGGTACCGGTAGTAGGTAAACAAAATATCAGATCGATAAAGGCATGAAACAATCCATATTTAGGCCAGTTACATTAACAGTGAACAAAATCAGAATGGATATCCAAATAACCAAAACATAGCCTACTACAGTGAGATCCAGCCAGCTGTCTTGCCAAATAAATAGGCCCGCTTTAAATATGGAAAAGCATGCCGCTAGCTCATGAGTTCAGCAACACGTTGTGATATGGCACAATACAATTCTGTGAATAAAACCCGACCCACGTAATTAATTAAGCAATGCCAGCCTAACACTGAACCCAAACCGGCTATGCGTGTGCGTCATCGTGCTCTATCGTGCATCAATGTATTTTGTCCCCCTACACCAAACAACACGCAGGTGAAAATATCAAAACAAACTCTGAACCAATTACATTAATGTGGGGACAGGTCGAAAAGAATTAAACATGTATGGCAATTTAGCGAGTTAGCTTGCACTTGCCAGCTAATTTGTCCTATTTAGCTAGCTTGCTGTTACTAGCTAATTTGTTCTGAGATAAACATTGAGTTGTTATTTTACCTGAAATGCACAAGGTTCTCCACACATAAAAACGGCCAACCGAATCGTTTCTAGTCATCTCTCCTCCTTCCAGGCGTTTTCATCTTTGAACTTATATGATCCATCTACACTTTCATTGTCATACCACGACAACCTGCAAAACAGTTTGTCTTTCAATCACCCTGTGGGTATAACCACGTGGGTACCTCCTTCTATAAACCAATGAGGAGATGGGAGAGGCAGGACTTGCAGCGCGATCTGCGTCAGAAATAGAAAGGAGTTCTATTTTAGCCCTTGGCATCGCAGACGCTTGTTGGCGCAGGAGCAGTGTGGGTGCAATAATTGAATATCATGGATTTCTAAATGTATTTTGCGACGCTTGCGCACACGACGTGTCTGGTCTGGTCAGGATGTAACATAAACACATTTCCAATAAGTACAGTTCTATATACATCAACGAAAACCAATAGGAAACCAAGAAAACCATAATAGAATGTAGCCTATTTATTTCAATGATGACACATACTGGTAGGTAGCTATATCCAGGGGTGTCATTTTGGGTTCTTGCATTGCTAAACCACAAACTCAAACGTTTAAAACATGTTTTTGACCAAGCAGTGACAAGTTCAATGCCACGAAATCTCGCAGCGCTCTATCAGCACCATGGACAGCGCCCTACACACTAAAGCAAGACGAAGATTTTTTTTTAAATAACTCGATTGTTTCAATCTTACATTTTTCAAAAGAGTTGCAGCTTCCTTGATGCTCTGTGGAACTTCCTGAGTAATCGATCATTCCATTCTCCCCGAAATCTTCCTGTATGATCCCCTCAAATGCCAGTTGGATGAGTTGAGCTTTCCTTGGGTGTAGCATGCTTCTTCTGAGGTTACTGAACACGTTTGTCAAAAGTGGAAAATGAGTTCTCGCATGTAGCTGTGGACGCCCCAAAAGTCAGTCCATGTTTCAGTGCAGCAAGTACAGTCGGCATAGCGGAGAGAGGCCCAGAGAATCATTGCAGGATATCAAGTGGGGTCCATTTGTTCTCATTGGAGCCAGAGCAGGCGATTTCAGTCTTCAAAAACTGGCAAGCGGCACTAAACTCAGCTTCCACCAAATCAGTTTTGCTTAGATCCAGCATTGGTTTCATCTTTTTCACATCTGGGGCGGCAGGGTAGTAGTGGTTAGAGCGTTGGACTAGTAACCGGAAGGTTGCAAGTTCAAACCCCCGAGCTGACAAGGTACAAATCTGTCGTTCTGCCCCTGAACAGGCAGTTAACCCACTGTTCCTAGGCCGTCATTGAAAATAAGAATTTGTTCTTAACTGACCTTCCTGGTTAAATAAAGGTAAAATAAGAAAATAAAATAAAAAATCTAAAAAGTCATGGCTCTCTGGGTCAAGGGCACACAGAGCCTCTGCCAGTTGGCTGTTGCACTCGCTGAATCGTTCTGACATTTCACCAATGACAGAATCCAACTACAACGTGCTGAAGAAAATTGTTTACACTCAGTCTCTTCTCATCTGTCTTACTGTACTGGTCACTACCTATTGCTGGAGATTTGTACTTACATAACGTCTTCGTTTGCTTGAACCTGGTGCGTGCCACTGACACTGCGCCCAAATGCAGTAGCGTGCCGTGGTTCTGGGGCCTGGGCCTTCAGTGAAGTCCTACACAGTCCCACCCAAATTAATCCACCTCTTATTACCATCATTATGATGCCATGGCTCTAGACACTATACATTTTAGACAGAAACGCAGTATAACCAGGCATTGCGTCACCTTGAAATCTACATTTTTATTCCGAGAATTGCAGGGGAAGAGTACAATACCTTTTCATTGTGCAGCTTCGTTGCCCTGTGCGCTTGTTCGTTGAGCTGTAGATCCACTCGGGTGTCCCCAAAAGTTTTCAAAAGCACCATTGTTTGTAAGAGCCCAGCCGTACTTTGGTGTCTCGTTGCTGCCTTGGTTAGACAACTCAGGTTTGCAAAACCAGTGTGGCTCCAAACACCAAATCGATCACTTGCAAATAATAGGCATTCCCAGCAGTACAGTTTGCAGTGCTTCTCGGAGCGTGTCTTTGTAGCGTCGGCTTTGTAGTGTCGGCGTCTACCTCTCCTGACAATGTCTAACTTTTCTTGAAAAGTTTGTCTTGACATTTAACATTTACATTGAGAATGGCGTTATAATTATATCCTCGACCAAATCGATATCTTCTCCTTCCGCCATTGTGGGTTGAAAAAACAGTTTAGTAGTACGCAAATTAATTTGTTGATCAATTTCAGTTTCCTAGTTCTGAGACCTGCCCATATAGGACCTGCCTCTCAATATTGGTAATCCAATCAAAAGACGTGCAGGCACTACACCTGCTAGCTGGCTCCTGTGTAACATTGGAGCCAGCCAGCAGGCGTACAATAGCCAACTCTAAAGCTGATTGGTTGACACTAAATTTTAATTTCCATTCACTTTAAGCTACAAGCGTCCGCACTGTTGATTCTGAAGGCTTGAGGGCAGATTTTAGACCTCTGGCAACACATGATGGCTGAATATGATAGATATTTTATCCAAACATAAAGACCAGCCCTCCAAATCTCAACCTGGGGCTGGAAGCAGTGCAACCAAGAGGAACGCTATGAAATGAAGAGTGTAACTCTTACTCTGGGGAATAATTTAATACATATTTGTGGGAAAATATATTTAAAAAATATATATATTCTGATGATGTTTAGGCCAGCAGAGAAGGCCTTGCTGGCCCTGACGGCCCACCACTGCCCAAATGGCTTCGAACTCGCTGTCGCACCTCAACTTCTCGACGCACTGTAGACCACTTTGACTCCCGTGTAAAGACGGTCCGTTGCTTTTGCGACGCTTGCGCAACTACGGGGCAAAACAAGAGGGTTTGGCTTAGACTTTTGACAAAATGTAGGCTTACATTAGCTATATTTCCTCTGCAATGTTTATTTTTTTAAAAATGTACACATCACAACGAGCACTTGTTGTCTCTCAAATACATCCTTACAATTGTTGGTTAGCTAGCTAGCGAATTCTAACCATATTAGCATCATTGACATGAAATTAGTCAAAACACCTAAAAGCAAGACGTGGTATCAAAACATGAAACGAGTTGAAACGAGCAAATTACGATTCCCCACATGGCAGTTTCTTGGCATTCTTGCTAGCAATCTGGAGACATCCAGAATCACATCGTTTCCGTGATGTTGTCAGCTAATGCATCTACTTGTTTGGAGGCTGGAGAAGACAGAGGGTTCTGTGCAACCCTGAAGCCTCGCGTCTTAGTTCTGTGTTGTAGGAACCCTTGAGTTTTTCCCCGCTTTTTATGGAAATCCAAAGGAGTCATACCTAACCGCCCAATGGATTTCCATAGCTCCCTTTCACACGTCGCGCTCCGTCCTTTGTGCGGACACAGCACAGCGGAGATATTTTTTTTACGCCACCTGACACTCAATCATTTTATATAGTAACATAAAATTAAACGGGGAGTGCTGAAGTTTGTACTGAGAGGGCTAAACTCTCTAACGAAAGAATACATGACTCTAACCTTTAGGCCTATCAGAGTATGGGGTGCATGCCAATAGTCTGCAGTGGCTTCCTCTCCCTTGACCTCAACGTGTTGGGTTCACCCCAATAGTAGTCTTGAGTGGTGTCCTCTCATTTGACCTCAATGTGGTGTGCACCCCAATAGTTAGAATAGAAGTCAGCAGAGATTGGTCAATACAAGGGAATATACTGCGATTCGGTCCTGTACTATTTATAATAATGTAATAAGATGTGTTCTGTAACTAGGACTTCATACTTTGTCCTATAGATTTCTATAATATGCTTGTAGCCTACTGTAAACGTTGTACTTTTACTGAAACTATTTCATACAGTGATGCACATGATCCGAGTAGGCTACTACTGCCTACATCACAACTTTGCAATAAAGGAACTCATCGAATCAACTTCTTTACAATCACATTTTATAACATGAGAAAAAAGTATCATGGCCGACCAACTGTTGGTCCACTGAAAGGCAGAGCGAAAGAACACTGTCCAAAAAGGCACACTAGATTTGGAGAGAAGTTAAATGGGTTTCAAAGAGAAACATATTTTCACGATTTCAGTTATAACATCACAATCAATGAATCAAACACGTTTTTGGCCTCATTCAGTTTTTTTTTTGATAAAGTAGAATACTTTTGAAAAATAATGTTAGAAGTAGGCTATAATGGATATTCCTAAAACAAATTGAAATACTGTTGCTGCTTCCTGTTGTCATCAACGTTTTATTTATAGCTCAGTGTCGAAACACCAGTTCAAATGTCTAAGTTCATAATCAATATGCTGAAGATAGGTTGAAATATTTAAGACCAAACATAAAGTACTCCCTACACAAAGGCCTACATGCCGGGGGTGGCAGGTAGCCTAGTGGTTAGAGAGTTGGACTAGGAACCAAAAGGTTGCACGATCAAATCCCCGAACTGACAAGGTAAAAATCTGTCATTCTGCCCCTGAACAAGACAGTGAACCCACTGTTCCTAGGCCATCATTGAAAATAAGAATTTGTTCTTCACTGACTTGCCTAGTTAAAAAAAGTCACACATGCTCAGATTATTTTTGTATTTTGATAAATAAGTACCTTATAAAATGCACACACCATTTACCAAGCAGCCACTCTAAATGAACATTGTTCAGTGCCTGTGTTCAGTTTCTTCAAAATTGAATGGTATTGTGAGCTTCCATAGTTTCCCGGTCGATGTATAGCTCAGAAAAATGTTGTTGGTGGCAGTATGTCGTTACATGTCGTCACCCCTGACAGGGCCATTATGGTATGGTAGGCTTTCTCATAGATGACATTCTTCCGTGCATGGTCTACCGGCCAGCCTTTCTGTCAAGATGCACACAGATGCCAGCGCATGAGGTTAGGGAGACTCAATCCATTGCCAGGCTGAGAGTGCATGTTCAAAGTATGATTCGCAGAGTAAATGAGCACAAGCTGTTTGAGAGTCATCCCCCTGACCATCTCAGGGACCATCAGCCAATTATTTTTGCAGTGACGTGCCTGTTAATCAACTATCAAAACAGACCTTTGGTCAGAGCATGGACCAAGCCAATGTAAATGTGTTTATTTGCTAGCAGCAAAATAATTTATTTATCTATGACATGTATCAATAATTTGTGTTATAGCGAATATCAGTTTGTGTAGAGCTTGTATTGGCTTTAATTAGGCAGAGTTTAGGGGAAAGAAATCAAGTAAACACAGAATAGCCACAATGCAAAATTGAATACAATGTTAGAGATGTGTAATTGATTACCTGAACTGTTGAACATTTGCTGAAATATTGTTTTTAAACATCTATTCTACTGTAGTTTTCTTCACAAGAACATCAATACTTATTTTTCATGAAGCCACTAAACGTTGCACCCATGCAGAGGATCCATTCAGGTGCGAGATAGACACTGATGCAAGTAGTGGTAAAAATAAAAGTGGTCAACCTTCCCTCTTATAGTTTTTGAAACCTGTAGATCTTTATATATCCTTTCAACTAGCATGTTCTCCTGTGCACAGGTGACAAAGTCACACCAGCTACAACCTGTGAGAAGGATTTGACCTTACACCTGGCAGTAGTAAGCATGAGATCTCTTCAACTTCAGCTCTCCATTCTGTATCTTCAGGTAAGGACATCAGCTCTCCATTCTGTATCTTCAGGTGAGGGCAGTTAACACAACTTCGTACATTTGGGCACTTGACCTCAGAGTCCAAAGTGGGGTCTCACACTGGAATCAAATATGATGCCATCAGGAGAGGATCCTAACCCAGGGGCATCTGGGTGGACTACGAAGCCACACGGAAAGAAGTTAACCTTCTTCAGTGTGCAGTACTCCTGTACAGCCACTGGCTCCATGGCCCCCTCTTCATCTCCATGGTCTGCATACCAGATCCCTGTACAGCCACTGGCTCCATGGCCCCCTCTTCATCTCCATGGTCTGCATACCAGATCCCTGTACAGCCACTGGCTCCATGGCCAGCCCCCTCTTCATCTCCATGGTCTGTATACCAGATCCCTGTACAGCCACTGGCTCCATGGCCAGCCCCCTCTTCATCTCCATGGTCTGCATACCAGATCCCGTGAACAGCCGCACAGCTAGGCGGTCAGCTGAGATCTCTCCCTGGATATGGCAAACCTCTCGGAAACGAGAGGATGTTATTCTCATTTTCCTGAACTGATGCCATTCAAGGCTGCTGCTCTGCTCCCTTGTAGCAACCTCGACTTTGTGTGACATCTCGTAGGTTGTCTCTAATGCCTTGACGTGGAACTTCTCCTGATGGCTAAGGACGTAAGCAGACTGCGAAGACTGAAGCCTGTGGAAGTAATGGAAATATTGGTGGAGAAGGGGCATTGGCAATCTTCACAATTTCACGGGTCTTTGGCTGTGGAAGTTGATAGGACAGCACACTGCCAGCTTGCACTGGCCCAAAGGCGGACTCAACGAGGGGCACGTCAGCTGACATTTCCATTGTTGCCACAAGAGGGGCAGTAAGTGGAGAAAAGTTGGCATACGTTTCTGAGACGCGGAGAAGGCCCATATCAGGCATGTATCCATTGAGTGCTTTGTAGAGAGAACTTCTGCAAAACATTTTAAAACCTTAGCAATCTCTCCAACCTGATGTTATGACAAGACTCATGTAACTTTTCCAGAAACAGCACAAGCCCAAAAGTTCAAATATTTTTTTCACCTTTATTTAACCAGGTAAAATAACCTGTTAAGTGGGCAATTCTAAATTGAGATTGGGACCCATCATTAATATCTATCTATTGATAAGATAAAACATTGACACGGTCTCCACTTCCAGTGACCTTGTTAAACATCTCCTGTGAGACACTGTCATCATGGTCAAATGTGTTGGTGTGTTTAGATCGTTCGATCATGGAATGTGAATAAGGGCTATTGAAGACTAATTCTACTGTAATCAATTAGCGTGTGCAAATTAAATCACTCACATCGATATAGTATGGGAATCAATGGAACTGGGAAAATAACCGTGGCGACATGTACCGTTTGCAAACTTCTAAAAGACAAACCACAATGAACTTGGGTAGACTACATATACTTGTCGATAACTAAGAACGTGAGGTAGCCATTTATCAACTAATCTTCTTCCATAATGTTTGTTAGATTGCCAATAGAAAAAGGAAACGCAACACTTTTTTTTGACTGAATAATCATCAACTTTTTCAGCCTGGGACCCAAATGAGAAATTCCGTGTTTTCCTGGAACCCAAGTTTAGGAAAATATGCAACTATACGTAAATATTGGAACATTTCTTTACCCTTATGCCTAAAAAAATGCAATATATACAAAAACAAATAACAATGAAATAACCATAAATATATTTGTTTATTTTCCCCCATTAAAAACACTCTTACATGTCTAGGTTGGAACTGTTGCTGTATTGTCCTCAAAGCGGGCAAAAAAGTTATTTAGTCTGCCTGGGAGCAAGACATCCTGGTCCGTGACTGAGCTGGATTTATTCTTATAGTCCGTGATTGACTGTAGACCCTGCCACATACCTCTTGTGTCAGAGCCGTTGAATTGAGATTCTACTTTGTCTCTATACTGATGCTTAGCTTGTTTGATAGCCTTACGGAGGGAATAGCTGCACTGTTTGTATTCAGTCATATTACCGGACACCTTGCCCTGATTAAAAGCAGTGGTTCGCGCTTTCAGTTTCACACGAATGCTGCCATCAATCCACGGTTTCTGGTTAGGGAATGTTTTAAACGTTGCTATGGGAACGACATCTTCAACGCACGTTCTAATGAACTCGCACACCGAATCAGCGTATTCGTCAATGTTGTTGCCTGACGCAATACGAAACATGTCCCAGTCCACGTGATGGAAGCAGTCTTGGAGTGTGGAATCAGCTTGGTCGGACCAGCGTTGGACAGACCTCAGCGTGGGAGCTTCTTGTTTCAGTTTCTGTCTGTAGGCAGGGATCAGCAAAATGGAGTCGTGGTCAGCTTTTCCGAAAGGGAGGCGGGGCAGGGCCTTATATGCGTCGCGGAAGTTAGAATAACAGTGATCCAAGGTTTTGCCAGCCCTGGTGGCGCAATCGATATGCTGATACATTTTAGGGAGTCTCGTTTTCAGATTAGCCTTGTTAAAATCCCCAGCTACAATGAATGCCGCCTCAGGATGTATAGATTCCAATTTGCAAAGAGTCAAATAAAGTTTGTTCAGAGCCATCGATGTGTCTGCTTGGGGGGGAATATATACGGCTGTGATTATAATCGAAGAGAATTCTCTTGGTAGATAATTCGGTCTGCATTTGATTGTGAGGAATTCTAAATCAGGTGAACAGAAGGATTTGAGTTCCTGTATGTTTCTGTGATCACACCACGTGTCGTTAGCCATAAGGCATACACCCCCGCCCCTCTTCTTTCCAGAAAGGTGTTTGTTTCTGTCGGCGCGATGCGTGGAGAAACCCGCTGGCTGCACCGCCACCGAGAGCGTCTCTCCAGTGAGCCATGTTTCCGTGAAGCAAAGAACGTTACAGTCTCTGATGTCCCTCTGGAATGCTACCCTTGCTCGGATTTCATCAAGCTTGTTGTCAAGAGACTGGACATTGGCGAGAAGAATGCTAGGAAGTGGGGCACGATGTGCCCGTCTACATAGTCTGACCAGAAGACCGCCTCGTTTCCCTCTTTTATGAAGTCGTTTTTTGGGGTCGCCGGCTGGAATCCATTCCGTTGTCCTGGTTGAAAGGCAGAACACAGGATCCGCTTCGCGAAAGTCATGTTCTTGGTCGTACTGATGGTGAGTTGACGCTGATCTTATATTCAGTAGTTCTTCTCGACTGTATGTAATGAAACCTAAGATGACCTGGGGTACTAATGTAAGAAATAACACGTAAAAAAAACAAACAACTGCATAGTTTCCTAGGAACGCGAAGTGAGGCGGCCATCTCTGTCGGCGCCGGAAGTTAACAACAACAACAACACTCCTTCCGTGGCCTCCAACTGCTCTTAAACACTAGTAAGACCAAATGCATGCTTTTCAACCGTTCGCTGCCTGCACCCGCACGCCCGACTAGCATCATCACCCTGGATGGTTCCGACCGAGAATATGTGAACATCTATAAGTACCTAGGTGTCTGGCTAGACTGTAAACTCTCCAATCTAAAATCAAATCTAGAGTTGGCTTTCTATTCCGCAACAAAGCCTCCTTCACTCACGCCGCCAAACTTACCCTAGTAAAACTGACCATCCTACCGATCCTCGACTTCGGCGATGTCATCTACAAAATAGCTTCCAATACTCTACTCAGCAAACTGGATGCAGTTTATCACAGTGCCATCCGTTTTGTTACTAAAGCACCTTATACCAACCACCACTGCGACCTGTATGCTCCAGTCGGCTGGCCCTCGCTACATATTCGTCGCCAGACCCACTGGCTCCAGGTCATCTACAAGTCCATGCTAGGTAAAGCTCCGCCTTATCTCAGTTCACTGGTCATGATGGCAACACCCACCCGTAGCACACGCTCCGCAGTGTGTATCTCACTGATCATCCCCAAAGCCAACACCTCATTTGGCCGCCTTTCCTTCCAGTTCTCTGCTGCCTGTGACTGAAACGAATTGCAAAAATCGCTGAACTTGGATACTTTTATCTCCCTCACCAACTTTAAACATCTGCTATCTGAGCAGCTAACCGATCGCTGCAGCTGTACATAGTCCATTGGTAAATAGCCCACCCAATTTACCTACCTCATCCCCCTACTGTTTTTATTTATTTACTTTTCTGCTCTTTTGCACACCAGTATCCCTACCTGCACATGACCATCTGATAATTTATCACTCCAGTGTTAATCTGCTAAATTGTAATTATTCGCCTACCTCATGCCTTTTGCACACAATGTATATAGACTATTTTTTCTACTGTGTTATTGACTTGTTTATTGTTTACTCCATGTATAACTCTGTGTTGTTGTCTGTTCACACTGCTGTCCTTTATCTTGGCCAGGTCGCAGTTGTAAATGAGAACTTGTTCTCAACTAGCCTACCTGGTTAAATAAAGGTGAAATAAAATAAAAATAACAGAATACACACACACAGGCCTTTTGATTGCGCAACTCTAAGTAACAGTACAGATTTTTTTTAAACCTGGCCTACTGTACATCTTACTATATAAATTATTGTTGATAGAAAACCTAGGTTGGAACTGGTGCTCTTAATTCAAATACATATTTTTTATTCTGAACTGGAATAAACTGATTGATCACAAAAGATGCAGACCAGAAAACACACACATATACACAGTCCTAATGAGAGGTGTGTGGCTGGTTGAAGTTTTCAACAAGCATGACTATTCTGGGCTCAGTTTTTGACAGTGCAACACTGAGGTGATGCTCAGCATTGACACCGTTTCTGTACTTGAGAACCCTGACCTGCATAGGTATGAGGTGCCAAACTGGGTCTGAACATCTTACTGCTTTCTCAGTCAGGCAGGAGACTGCTTCCTGCTGCAGATCAGCAAATCAGAACTGTGCGAGTATTTGTCTCAAAAAGCATCTTGCTTCAATCAATTTATTCCAGTTCAGAATAAAAAGTATTACTTGTGACAGCAATAATAATTTCTACAGTAAAATGTACTGTAGGCCTGAATTATTCATCTGTACTGTTTCTTAGGGTTGCACTATCAGTAGCTAACGTAAACTCACCCCATTCCGTACAAATGTGCGCAACTGCAACATTCAAACAAGGCTACAAAGAAAACGAATGGGATTGTAGCGACTGTGTTGACGTCAAAATCGGGGGTGTGAACTAGGTTTCTATTCAAGCGTTGATCGTCATGGTAATGGCGCTATAGTATTGTAGAAAAGTTGAAAAAAACGGACCCTCCGTTACATCGTGGCGTGTCATGTCATAACGTACAGCACGCATAATGCAACTATTTATGTCTTACAATCTCTCTACACCAGGTGTATAGCACTTCTATCATCCTTTAAAAACAAGAAATGGACAGTGACTGGGTAAGGGGGGATAACTCGTCATTTGTTTCGTCATCATTGCATGCGATCATCATTCTCAAAGCCGCTGTTTACTTCTAAGATCACTTTAGCACCGCCCTAAAAACCCGATTCAAATTCGACACAAACTTTCAAATAGGTATGTAATGACACATTATATAAACTCTTTAAAGTTTGATTTACATTTTAGAGGCGACAAGGTGATACGCTGGACAGATCGAGTGAAAAAAAGTAGTTCCCACACATCTCCTCTCCTTCTCACTATCACGCATTAGTTTCGCTTCCCCACCGCCATTTAAAAAAAGACACGACGGGGCTCATTGCCTGCTTGACTTATGCAGAAACGGCAGTGTTTAGGTCATGTAATTGATTTTGTTGGAAAGGGGATAAATTGTGCTTTTACAATGGTATTGACATTACAGTTGATCTGGAAGTGTTACGTTTTTTGGGGCACTAAAATAAGGGCAAGTGTACGGACCAAGATGATGTACGAGTTTACATTAGTTATCTTGCTTTGGCTAAAGTTAGATATTACCTGTGTAATGTTACAAGGCCAGTTTAATGTTTGAAAGAGAAACTCGCATCTGTAACAGTAGAACTTCAGTCCGTCCCCTCGCCCATATCCGGGCTCAGAGCAAGTGACGTCACCAATTTAAACGCTATTTAGCGCGCACCACCGCTAACTAGCTGGCCGTTTCACATCCACTATTATGAGAGATCGCACTCCCTCAGTTCTGCTTAGCGCTGGTTATAAAATGACAATGCCTTGCTAGTTGACTTTTCCACTTTCGAAGCAATGTTTCCTGGAGCTTTCTGCCCTCTTCTGAAATAACCCCCTGGGTTTACCGTCATGTTGTGCCTTGATGTTTGGTCAGGACGTGTCGTTTAATTAATTTGCTCGTTTCGAGAGACTCAGTACAAAGCACTTCCCCACACAAAACACATTGTGTTTCCCGCTCCTCGTTATTTCTCAAAGGGTGTATGAAAGAGACAGTCACGGTATTTGCGTTTCATGACGATTGAGCTCATTCAGAACGGACGGAGGTGAGTGAGTGATGGCGAGCGGGAATAATACATCAGTGGTTTGAACCACAGCGCTACAGCGTGTGGGTTGCGGAGTGATCTTCAAGAACACAGCAGAAAAAAGATCAGGTAAACCGCGAAGTACATGGGCATCTCCTTCTACAACCTCTTCTCCAAACTGAGCAGAGAGCCCACTGAACCGAGAGCGCAGTTGCACTTGGCCAAATTAATTCAATTAATGAAATAATTATACATTTACGTCACGACCCACAATTAACAGGTCGGCGACCAGACTCATACTTTAAGGAACGCTGCTCTAGACTATAGCTTCCGTAGTGTTTGTGCAGCAGTTCGTCTTCGCTCAACTTATTTTATTTTTTTATAACTAGGCAAGTCAGTTAAGAACATAAGAACAAATTCTTATTTGCAATGACGCCCTGCCAAAAGGCCTCCTGCGGGGACGGGGGATGGGATTTTTTTTTAAATGAGACAAAACAAGACGAGAGACAACACTACATAAAGACAGACCTAAGACATCATATCAAGGCATCAACACGTGACAACAAAGCATGGTAACAGCATTAAACACGGTACAAACATTATTGGGCACGGACAACAGCACAATGGGCAAGAACGTAGAAAAAAAACAATACAGCCACAGCTGCCAGTATAAGTTCTAAAACACTAACAAAACTTCCTTGCATCTGCTACACAAGCTAAGGCCTCAAACTGGTTTCAAACAAATACAACTGTCATTTGATACATTTCTACAGAGATTTTTGTTTTTTACCTGAGGGGAAGACAGGCACAGTGAATGAACGGGGTAGTTATCATTCCCAGTTCTGAAGACATTAGCTAGGAAATAATACAACTCTGGTGATTTAATTTGCGTAGATAAATAATAGCAAGGTGTTATGGATTTGTTAATCATACACAGACAAAGTTTCCTGATTCTCCACCCTTCTCCAAAAGTGTGCACTTGCACACTCCCTCTCATAGATTTAATAACAGTGGATACTCCCCCCAGCCAATTCTTAGATGTTTTATTTAACTAGGCAAGTCAGTTAAGAACACATTCTTATTTACAATGACTGCCTATTAACAGTGGGTTAACTTCCTTGTTCAGGGGCAGAACAACAGATTTGTACCTTGTCAACTCAGGGATTTGATTTACCAACCTTTTGGTTACTGGCCCAACGCTCTAACTCCTAGGCTACCTGCCACCTCAATCCCAATGCTTTTAAATCCATGATGGAGGGTGTACAAGTGAACACTTTGGGATAAGTGTGGAGAATCAGGACACAGACAGACAATAACAATGGCTACCATATATATATATATATATATATAGAACATTTACGGAAAAAGCCACTCTTCTTCTCCAGACAGTGTTTTGCTGTGTTGCAGAAGTAGCATGCCCAGTCCAGCAGGTGGTATTATTAGTGCACCATGAACTCCTTGCGCTTGTTCAGTTTGATCTGGCAGAAAGAGAGCTGCAACCAGCACATAGATACACACTGCGATGAAACAGTTATAGCCAACTTAGTTGTACAGGTCGTAGATGATATGTGGAGGGTTTTGACTGCGAGGGAGAAAAATGGTGAGAAAATAAAAGAGTAGGGCTCTACCTCAACTTGTCTTTCCATGATTCCTCACAGGTTGGCATTTGTTGTAATGAATATTGCGCTGGAGGCAGCTCTGCAGAGTGGTCACTAGCTGGCACAGCAAAAAATTTATAAAATCAGATTTGAAAAATAACCACACTGCTAACCCTGACCTTAAATTAAAAGTTGGGGTTAGAATATTTTTATGCACAAACTTTTTTAATACATTTTTACTATAGAGGCAATTTTGACTGCTGCTGGCCAAGATTGCGGAAATTGCTCAGTTCTGCTACGGGTCAAGATTCATGACAAATGCCATCCGCTGATTCCTCGCCTCTTGTCCTTTTCAACATTTTTGGTCCTCCCCTCTGACCTTCTCCAATGAGTTATGAGCAGGAGGTGAGAAATCAAGGAAAGACGAGCCATCTTTTCTACTTCCCCTACTGTATAGACATAGACTGACTCCTATTGGGGCAGCAGGTAGCCTAGAGCTTTGGGCCAGTAACCGGAAGGTTGCTGGATTGAATCCCCGATCCCCGAGAAGAAGAGTGGCTTTTTCCGTAAATGTTCTATATATATATATATATATGGTAGCCATTGTTATTGTCTGTCTGTGTCCTGATTCTCCACACTTATCCCAAAGTGTTCACTTGTACACCCTCCATCATGGATTTAAAAGCATTGGGATTGAGGTTAAAATGTCCTTCTGCCCTGAACAAGGCAGATAACCCACTGTTCCCCAGGCCGTCATTGTAAATAAGGATTTGTTCTTAATTGACTTGCCGAGTTAAATTAAGAATATCCTCCCCTCCCTATATTACATTACACCCATGTGCATGTCTCCATCTCGTGTGTGTGACATTTCTGAAGTTATTCTTCCAATGTGAGTCAGTGTGTGTGTGTGTGCACTCACTCGTTGTGCATGTCTTCCTCATTGAAAGGCACATCCTCTATCAGCACAGCAGAATGTGTGGTGAAGAAAATACCTAACATTGCCTAAGGAGAGAATCTGATTATTGCTAGGTTGCGTCTGTAGGTATGAAATGCTTTGAAAGGCTGGTCATGGCTCACATCAACACCATTATCCCAGAAACACTAGACCCACTCCAATTTTCATACCGCACCAACAGATCCACAGATGACGCAATCTCTATTGCACTCCACACTGCCCTTTCCCACCTGGACAAAAGAAACACCTATGTGAAAATGTTATTCATTGACTACAGCTCAGCGTTCAACACCAAAGTGCCATCAAAGCTAATCACTAATCTAAGGACCATGGGACAAAACAACTCTCTCTGCAACTGGATTCTGAACTTTCTGAGGTAGATGGCCGTGTGGTGCCAGGACAACAACCTCTCCCTCAACATGATCAAGACAAAGGAGATGATTGTGGACTACAGGAAAAAGAGGTTTGAGCACGCCCCCATTCTCATCGACGGGGCTAAGACCTTCAAGTTCCTTGGTGTCCACATCGCCAACAAACTATCATGGTCCAAACACACTAAGACAGTCATGAAGAGGGCACGACAAAACCTATTCCCCCTCAGGAGACTGAAAAGATTTGGCATGTGTCCTCAAATCCTCAAAAGATTCTACAGCTGCACTATCAAAAGCATCCTGACTGGTTCCATCACTGCCTGGTATGGCAACTGCTCGGCCTCCGACCGCAAGGCACTACAGGGGGTTGTGCGTACTGCCCAGTACATCACTGGGGCCAAGCTTCCTGCCACCTAGGACCTCTATACCAGGCGGTGTCAGAGGATGGCCCTAAAAATTGTCAAAGACCCCAGCCATAGACTGTTCTCTTTGCTACAGCACGGCCTAGGTACTGGAGCACCAAGTCTAGGTCCAAAAGGCTTCTTAACAGATTCTACCCCCAAGCCATAAGACTCCTGAACAGCAAATCAAAGGGCTACCCAGACCCCTTTTTTACACTGCTGCTACTATCTGTTGATCTATGCATAGTCACTTTAACTCTACCTACATGTACATATTACCTCAATTACCTTGACTAACAGATGCCCCCGCACACATTGACTCTGTACCGGTACCCCCTGTATATAGCCTCACTATTGTTATTTTACTTCTGCTGTTTAATTATGTTATTTTTATTTTCCATTGTTTACTTCAGCCTTATTTTTACTTAACCAACAAGGCTTTGAGAAGTTTTAAGGGCTTGTAAGTGAGCATGTGACAATTACAATTTGATTTGTGGGAACACCTTCAAGACTGTTGGAAAAGCATTCCTCGTGTAGCTGGTTAGGAGAATACCAAGAGTGTGCAAAGCTGTCATCAAGGCAAAGAGTGGCTACTTTGAAGAATAAAAAATATATGTAACATGTTCGACCGCACAGTAGGTGGTGGTATGCACAAACAAAATGTGCGTCGTGATACCAAAGAAGAATCACAAACACGTGGTATGAATTTTGGACCAATCAGCATTTGGGATTTATTAGCGCACGTTGTCATTTGTGTACGTCATTTATTTTTAGCTACACATTTCTGATTATTGCAACAACAACAAAAACATATGATCCATTTTAACACAATTCACATGCTCACTGAAAACAATTGAGGACTGCAGACAAAAATATAAATATTGTAAGACGTGGACGAAGTTGGTATTTGTATTAACAGCTAAGCCTGCAGTGCAAGCAGGCTAACTAACCTGAAGCGTAGCTAGCTTCTCTAAACGGCGTTATTCACAGGAAATCTGCATCTGTTCAGCAACTACAAAAAGAAGAATGACTTCAGCCTCAACGAAGGTAGGTTATTCTCACGTTTTGATTTTAGCCGTATATTTTGCTGTTAGCTAGGTCCTGCACAAATCTAGCTCATGTTAGCTACCTAACGTCGTCAGCTAACAAGCGAATTCGAATGGCAGCCATGTAACCGCTATTTAAGCTCACATGGGTTATTCCAAAGATACATTTGCATTTTACTGTCTTTCCTATACCAGGCAACTCAACTTTTTGAAGGAAGAAAAAAAAACATTATTCGTGTTATAATAAGTCAAGCACCCAGGACGTGGCTGAATGTTGTCAATGTCATGCATTAACTTTTCTCACTTCCATGTGTACTTACTTTGTATGGAAGTTACCACACGAAGGCGCTGTCTGCATGGAGGAAAACCCCTCATTAATGATCTCTTAAAATAAAGATTACGGCATTGCAACCGTACAAAACACCAATGCTGGATAAAGTGGACTAATCCTGTTTTGATATTATTCCAACAAATCAATCTTTGTCACATGCGCCGAATACAAGCGTAGACCTTGCCGTGAAACGCTTACACGCCCTTAACCAACTGTGCAGTTCAAGAAGAGCTAAGAAAACAAACTAAAGTAACAACAAAACAATAACGAGTGCTATATACAGGGGGTACCGGTACTGAGTCAGTGTGTGGGGGTTAGTTGAGGTAATTTGTACATGTAGGTAGGGGTGAAGTGACTATGCATAGATAAACAGTGAGTAGCAGCATTGTACAAAACAATTTGATTAATTGTTCAGTAGTTTTATGGCTTGGGGGTAGAAGCTGTTAAGGAGCTTTTTTTGTTCTAGACTTGGTGCTCTGGTACCGCTTGACGTGCGGTGGCAGAGAAGTCTGTGACTGGAGTCTGACAATTGTATGGGCTTTCATCTGACACCGCCTATTATATAGGTCCTGGATGTACTGGGTCATATGATGCACTGGGCCATATGCACTACCCTCTAGGGCCTTGCGGTCAGATGCCAAGCAGTTGCCATACCAGGCGGTGATGCAACTGGTCAGGATGCTCTCAATGGTGCAGCTGTAGAACCTTTTGACTATCTGGGGACTCATGCCAAATCTATTCAGTCGCCTGAGGGGGAAAAAGTTGTTGTTCCCTCTTCAAGACTGTCTTTGTGTGTTTGGACTAGAGGTTGACCGATTATTATTTTTCAACGCCAATGCCGATTATTGGAGGACCAAGAAAGCCGATACTGATTTAATCGGCCAATTTAAAAATTTTATTTTTTTTTTAATTAAAATTTAAATGTATTTGTAATAATGACAATTACAACAATACTGAATTAACACTTATTTTAACTTAATATAATACATCAAAATCAATTTAGCCTCAAGTTGATAATGAAACAGGTTCAATTTGGTTTAAATAATGCAAAAACAAAGTGTTGAATGTAAAAGTGTCATAGTTGAAGTGTACCTATGATGAAAATTACAGGCCTCATCTTTTTAAGTGGGAGAACTTGCACAATTGGTGGCTGACTAAATACTTTTTTGCCCCACTGTATGCTTGTATGCTCAGTCAGATTATATGCAACACAGGACACGCTAGATAATATCATCAACCATGTATAGTTAACTAGTGATTATGATTGATTGTTTTTTATAAGATAAGTTTAATGCTAGCTAACAACTTACCTTGGCTTACTGCATTTGCGTAACAGGCAGTCTCCTTCTGGAGTGCAACGGGAGAGAGGCAGGTCGTTATTATGTTGGACTAGTTAACTGTAAGGTTGCAAGATTGGATCCCCCGAGCTGATAAATTTAATCCACCGTAATTCTTTTTTTTTTTAAATTGGCAAATCGGCGCCCAAAATTCTGATTTGTTATGAAAACTTGAAATCGGCCCTAATTAATCGGCCATTCTGATGAATCAGTCGACCTCAAGTTTGGACCATGATAGTTCGTTGGTGATGTGGACACCAAGGATCATGAAGGATTTCCTTTTGTCCAGGGGGGAAAGGGCAGTGTGGAGTGCATTTTTAAAATTGCGTCATCTGTGGATCTGCTTGGGCGGTATGCGAATTAGAGTGGGTCTAGCGTATCCGGGAAGATGCTGTTGATGTGAGCCATGATCAGCCTTTCAAAGCACTTCATGGCTACAGATGTGAGTGCCATGGGGCGGTAATCATTTAGGCAGGTAACCTTTGATTCCTTGGACACAGGAACTATGGTTGTCTGCTTGAAACATGTAGGTATTGCAGACTCAGTCAGGGAGGGTTAGCAAATGTCAGTGTAGACACTTGACAGTTGGTCTGCGCATGGATTGAGTGCACATCCTGGTCATCCGTCTGGCCCCACGGATTTGTGAATATTGACCTGTTTTTAACGGTTTTGCACACATCGGCTACCGAGAGCGTTATCACACAGGTGCACTCTGCATGCTTCAGTGTTGCTGGCCTCGACGCAAGGATAAGACATTTAGCTCGTCTGGTAGGCTCTGTCACTGGGCTGCTCGCGTCTGTGTTTCCCTTTGTAGTCCGTAAAAGTTTTCAACAAGGCATTGCCTTGTAATACAGTTGACCATACAGTGCATTTGGGTTTCTTTACAGCCTTATTCTAAAATTGATTTAAATAAAATCAATCTACACACAATAATCCATAATGACACAGCGTTAAGTAAAAAAAAAAAGTTAGCAAATTAATGTTTAAACCCATTTTATTTACATAGGTAATCAGACCCTTAGCTATGAGACTCAAAATTGACCTCAGGTGCATCCTGTTTCCATTGATCATCCTTGGGATGTTTCTACAACTTGATTGATGTCCACCTGTGGTAAATTCAATTGATTGGACATGATTTGGAAAGGCACACACCTGTCTATATAAGATCCCACAGTTGACCGTGCATGTCAGAGAAGAAACCAAGCCATGAGTTCGAAGGAATTGTCTGTAGAGCTCAGAGACAGGATTGTGTTGGCACAGATCTGGGAAATGGTACTCTAACATTTCTGCAGCATTGAAGGTCCCCATGAACACAGTGGCCTCCATTCTTAAATGGAAATAGTTTGGATCTACCAGGCCTTTGTTAAGAGTGGCCAGACGGAAGCCACTCTTAAGTAAAAGGCACAACAGCCTGCTTGGAGTTTGCCAAAAGGCACCTAAAGGACTCTCAGACCATGAGAAACCGGATTCTCTGGTCTGATGATTGAACTATTTGGCCTGAATCCCAAGCGTCACGTCTGAAGGAGACCTGGCACCATCCCTACTGTGAATCACGGTGGTGGCAGCAGCATGCTGTGGGGATGTTTCTCAGCGGCAGGGACTGGGAGACTAGTTGGAATCGAGGGAAAGATTAACAGAGCAAAGTAAAGAGAGATCCTTGATGAAAACCTACTCAGGACCTCTGACTGGGGTGACGGTTCACCTTTCAACAGGACAACAGCCCTAAGCACACAGCGAAGACGCAGAAGTGGCTTCTGGACAAGTCTCTGAATGTCCTTGAGTGAACCAGCCAGAGCCCGGACTTGAACCCAATCAAACATCTCTGGAGAGTCCTGAAAATAGCTGTGCAGCAAAACTCACCATCCAACCTGACAGCGCTTGAGAGGATCTGCAAAGAAGAATGGGATAAACTCGACTACAGCTTGTAGCGTCAAACCCAAGAAGACTCGGCTGTAATCGCTGCCAAAGGTGCTTTAATAAAGTACTGTGTGACGGGTCTGAATACATATGTAAATGTTATTATTAAAAAATGTCTTATCCTGTCTTTGCTTTGTCATTATGGGTTATTGTGTGTACAATGAGGAATAAGGCTGTAACGTAACAAAGTGGAAAGACCTTAGCTACTGTCTCAAAATAAAATAGGATAATTCAAAGGTATTGATTTATGTGTTTTCTGCTTTAATTTTCAAGGTTGGGGAGATCTTCTCAGCAGCAGGAGCTGCTTTCACCAAGTTAGGGGAGCTGACCATGCAACTGCACCCCGTAGCTGACTCCAGTCCCGCAGGGTGGGAATACACACACCAAGTTACAGATAGAGATAAATATCTGTATCGATTATGTAGAGTTCTAAAATCAGACTAAACTTGGAAGTCTACTGATCATGACTTTAATTTCTGGGCTTGTGTCACTTGTAGCACACTGTACACATTACAATGATATGTGCTCCATCTTGAATAACCCCGCCAAGAAGTCATTCTGAGGAAACGCTTTTGCGTCATTATTACCAGAAAGCACTCGACACCCACCCATGCCATGTCCACTCTCTTTTTTCGTCTCTGGCCGCGTTCAAGGGCATCAATCGCTGATCACCAACTAACCAGACTAATCTACAAATTCATAATGTGTAGTTATTTAGGACGCTAGGTCATTTGTAGATCTGTGCAACTGCAATGTAGTCTAGTGGATCTGAAACGCCCTGTGTGTCGTTGCAGAGCTAAGTGGACGGACACTGAGATTGGGCAGCTGAGATCGGCCGTGGTGAGGTTTGGTGATGACCTGAACTCCCTCAGCGCTGTCATCAAGGAACGCACCGTGTAAGGACCCCCCCCCCGGTCTCTTTTCATTCCTAATGGCCCTCTATCATTGTAGTCCTTCACCCGGTCTTGGTCTCTTACCCCTTGTATCTCTACTTCGCTCCATTCGCTTCTGGGTGACGTGTCCAATGAGATGTTTTCAGAGGTAGCTCTAAAGCAATAGGAAGATAGTCTATCAGTGACACAAGCCCTGATGAGCTAAACCATCACTAATCTAAAATATCGCATTCAGATCTATTTACCCACATGCATTGTACTATCCACCTGCTAGTTCTAAAGATCTATCAATTCATGATGGTTTACTTAAAAAAAAATATTTGACAGGTTACTGGTTTAATCACCACCGCTAACCTCATCCTACCTTGTCTCCTCTTTCCAAAGGGTCCAGATTAAAAGTACAGTGAAGAGGAAGCTCTATGACGAGACTGGGATGCCCATTTCCACCGACTCCCCAAAAAAGACCGCCAAGAAGACTGCTGTTACCACGGCCAACACAGCAACCCCAACTGTCATTGCTGTGCCGACCTCACAGGTTGTCATGAAGGCAGGTGTCCAGGGAAATGTGACTCTGGCCATTCCCACCATGAAGAAACAGAAGTCTGCAGGTGAGTGGAGATGGATGAAGGAAGGAATCAATCAATCAATACATTTTGTAGTTGCCATCTTGGCAATGATTTCTAATCAGCCTTTTTTTTTACCTCAATATTGAAAGGATTATTTTTCAACAAAATGTGCAATGCAATTAGAAAAGTCCTTGCAGATCAAATTGAATAGTTTAACTGTGAATATTTAGTCTGTCTATTTTATTTCAAACAATGGGATAAAGAAAAATACTTAGCTCTTCCTGCCTGTGTGTTCCAGCAGATGTGACTCTGAGTGCTCTGAATGACTCTGACGTCAACTCTGACCTGGTAGACATAGAGGGACTGGGAGAGGGATCCAACTCCAAGAAACTCAACTTCGATCAGGGTGAGAGAGAACGGGCTTATTTTGACTATCTAGTGATAATGCACAGCCTTTGCTATTGCCCGAATGAGCGGAAACCAATAATTACTGGTCTTCAAGACAGGAATCAAGAACTCTCCGGGAAGAAGAAAGGTGGGGGTGTATGTTTCATGATCAAATACTCATGGTGTGATTGTGATTAACATACAGAAACTAAAGTCCTTTTGTTCACCCGACCTAGAATACTACAATCAAATGCCGACCGTATTACCTCCCAAGAGAATTCTCTTCTGTCATAATTACAGCCCTGTATATTCCCCCTCAAGCTGATGCCACAATGGTCCTAAAAGAACTACACTGGACATTTTGCAAACTGGAAACTATATTTATTGTAGCTGGTGATTTTAACAAAGCAAATTTGAGAAAAACGCTACATAAGTTTGACCAACACATTGACCATTAACTGTAGTATTTGCACTGGTAAAACATTGGACCACTGTCACTCAACTTTTCGAAATGCCTACAAGGCCCTCCCCCACATATTCTTCGGCAAATCTGATCACGACTCCATTTTGCTCCTCCCTTCCTATAGGTAGAAACTCAAGCAAGAAGTATCCGTGTTAAGGTCTATTCAACACTCGTCTATTCAACAATCGGAATCCATGCTTCAAGATTGTTTTGATCACGCGGACTAGGATATGTTCCGGGTAGCCTCTGAGAATAACATTGACGGATACACGGATAACCATGACGGAGTTCATCAGGAAGTGTATAGGAGATATTGTACCCACTGTGACTTAAAACCTACCCAAACCAGAAACTGGATGGATGGCAGCATTCGCACAGAACTGAAAGTGCGAACCACAGCATTTAACCATGGCAAGTGACTGGGAAAGTGGCTGACTACAAACAGTGTAGTTATTCCATCTGTAAGGCAAACAGGCAAAACGTCAGTACAGAGACAAAGTGGAGTCGCAATTCAACGGCTCAGAAATGAGACGTACAGTTGAAGTCGGAGGTCTACATACACTTAGGTTGGAGTCATTACAGCTCATTTATCAACCACTCCACAAAATTCTTGTTAACAAACTATAGTTTTGGCAAGTCTGTTAGGACATCTACTTTGTGCATGACAAGTAATTTTTCCAACTATTGTTTAGACAGATTATTTCACTTAATTCACTGTATCACAATTCCAGTGGGGCAGAAGTTTATATACACTAAGTTGACTGCCTTTAAATACTTTGGTAAATTCCAGGAAAATGTCATGGCTTTAGAAGCTTCTGATAGACTAATTGACATCATTTGAGTCAATTGGAGATGTACCTGTGGAGATGTACCTGTCAATTGGAGATGTATTTCAAGCCCTACCTTCAAACTCAGTGCCTCTGCTTGACATCATGAGAAAATCAAAAGAAATCAGCCAAGACCTCAGAAGAAAAATTGTAGACCTCCACAAGTCTGGTTCATCCTCGGGAGCAATTTCCAAATGCCTGAAGGTACCACGTTTATCTGTACAAACAATAGTACGCACGTATAAACACCATGGGACCACGCAGATGTCATACCGCTCAGGAAGGAGACGCGTTCTGTCTCCTAGAGATGAACGTACTTTGGTGTGAAAAGTGCAAATCAATCCCAGAACAACAGCAAAAGACCTTGTGAAGATGCGGGAGACAACAGGTACAAAAGTTTCTATATCCACAGTAAAACGAGTCCTATATCGTCATAACCTGAAAGGTTGCTCAGCAAGGAAGAAGCCATTGCTCCAAAACCACCATTAAAAAAAGCCAGACTATGGTTGCAACTGCACATGGGGACAAAGATCGTACTTTTTGGAGAAATGTCATCTGGTCTGATGAAACAAAAACAGAACGGTTTGGCCATATTGACCATTGTTATGTTTGGAGGAAAAAGGGGGATGCTTGCAAACTGAAGAACACCATCCCAACTGTGAAGCACGGTGGTGGCAGCATCATGTTGTGGGGGTGCTTTGCTGCAGGGGGGATTGGTGCACTTCACAAAATAAATTATGTCGATATATTGACGCAACATCTCAAGAGTCAGGAAGTTAAAGCTTGGTTGCAAATGGGTCTTCCAAATGGATAATGACCCCAATCATATTCCAAAATTGTGGCAAAATGGCTTAAGGACAACAAAGTCAAAGGTATTGGAGTGGCATCACAAATCCCTGACCTCAGTCCTATAGAACATTTGTGGGCAGAACTGGAAAAGCGTGTGCTAGCAAGGAGGCCTACAAACCTGACTCAGTTACACCAGCTCAGGAAGAATGGGAGGAATGGGCCAACATTCACCCAAATTATTGTGGGAGGCTACCTGGAATGTTTTACCCAAGTTAAACAATTTAAGGGCAATGCTACCAAAAACGAATTGAGGGTATATAAACGTATGACCCACTGGGAAGGTGAAGAAATAAAAGCTGAAATGAATTCTGAATTCTATTCTGACATTTCACATTTTTAAAATAAAGTGGTGATCCTAACTGACCTAAAACAGAGTTTTTACTAGGATTAAATGTCAGGAATTGTGAAAACCTGAGTTTAAATGTATTTGGCCAAGGTGTATGTAAACTTCCGACTTCAACTGTATGTGGCATGGTCTACAGGCAATCACGGACTACAAAGGAAAAACCAGCCATGTCGCGGACATCGTCTTGTTTCCGGACAAGCTAAACACCTTCGCCCGCTTTGAGGATAATACAGTGCCACCGACACGGCCCGTTACCAAGGACTGTGGGTTCTCCTTCTCTGTGGCGACGTGAGTAAGACATTAAGCGTGTTAACCCTCGCAAGGCTGCCGCCCCAGACGGCATCCCTAGCCGCGTCCTCAGAGCACGCACAGACCAGCTGGCTGGAGTGTTTATACTAGTGATACACCAATGACATTTTTGGCCGATACCGATATCCAATATTTTCTTTGCCAAAAAAAACCCTATACCGATATTTCCAATTTGTGGCCTTTTAAGCATTCTAGTACAGTTAACTATTGTAACTTTAATGGGTTACAGAGTTAATGTTTAAGTTAATTCATTGAGCTGTATCTAAAGATATTTTCTTTACAGCTTACATATATAATTGTATTAGAATTTGTGTGTTGAGAACTACATACATATTTTTTGTTGTATTGGATTACGCTTTTACTGCAAGTTCCAGAATGCCTTGCGACAGGAAGTAGTGAGAACGCGCAAGTTATGTACAAGTGATTATCCTGACTTTCGCTAGCAACTTTCTGTTATTGTTTTGTAGAATCTGTTGTTAAATTTAACACAAACAAGTAGTATTACTAAAAGAAGCTTTCATTTCAAACCCGACGTCCTGAGTCATTACTTTGAAGATAGTTATTCTATATTTTGGTGCCGAAACCCGGGAAAAGTATGAGCTGCGACAAAGATTGTAGGGATGAAGCGGCTGAGGAGGAAAGTCGGCATGAAGCAGAAAGAATGAGACAAAAGCGGGGTACCATTTAGAGGTGCCACAACACGGATTTTGAATCCGATTGATGTGGAAATAACCCAGTCAAATTTGGATACCGATCACTTGAGTACATTGTTGAAATTGCTATCGGCTAAGGAGGACAGCTTGTTTGAACTTGATCGTGGAATTGAACAGTTAACGCCATTGGACGGATTGGAAGCGAAGATTGCATGCACGGAGGATTACAAAGAGCGCGTTATCATGCTGAAGAGCCGTGCACAACGAGTGATAAAGAAAAAAACAGGACCTCAATCCACTACCAGCACGGGTGGGTGACGCTAACTCAAACAGATCAGAGACAATCAGTAAGGCTACCAAAGTTGATTATTGAGAAATACTATGGAGATGTCAGTATGTGGCAGGAGTTTGAGCCCGCTATTCACAACAATGATTCACTGTGTAATAAAGAGAAGTTTACCTATCTCACTGGACCGGCTGCAAAGGCAGTAGCAGGACTGATGCCAACAGACAGTAACTATGATGATGCAATCACTCTGCTCAAGAGCAGATTTGGAAGGAAAGCTCTCATGTCAAAGTGGCTGAATCTCACTCCTGTGAAGAAATCCTGACTTAAAATGCATTGAGGCAGCTATAAGATGAATGTGAAATTCAGATTAGGAGCTTGGAATCACTGGGTGTAGTGGTCAGAAACCTATGGAAGCCTACTATGCCCAATCTTACTGTAGATGATTCCAGAGGACATGGCTCTTGAATATAGTCGTCAGAGGGGAGTAGATGAATGGAAAGTGGCTGAGATCGTCAGTTTCCTACAGAAGGAGGTTCAGAGCAGGGAGAGAGCACTACAAATGACAAGATCATGCAACCAACAGAAAGAGGGCAAACCATGGAACAAGTCATGCTCCTCCGATGAAATAAACAAAAAGACCCAACATCCCATCTGCTGCGGCAATGCACACAGCCAGCCAGAAGGAACAAAACTGTCTATTCTGTGACAGTGCAGAACACAAATCAGAAAACTGCCCTGACCACAATATTGCTACACGCAAAGAGAAACTAAAGAAAATGGGAAGATTTTTTGTATGTTTAGGACAGAAACACATAGCAAAGTTCTGTAAAGTCAAAGATGTGTCATGTGGAAGCAGACATCACATTGCTGTGTGTACTGGTAAGAGGAGTGAGGTGCAAACCCCTACTGTTTCTGCAGATGCTGTTGTTTCCTCAGTTATTCCCTATTCAGTGAATATGAAACCAGATGGACAGAACACTGTTGCTACAAATGGCAAAGGCATGGGTAGAAGGCCCATCGGGCAGGAAGATAGCTTGTTGCTTACTAGATGGAGGCAGTCAGAAGCTTCATACATGAAAATCTTGTGAAGGGCTTGAAGCTACCAGTAATCAGATGAGGCACTCACTCACAGTGAAAGTAATCTTGGAGTATATCTGGAAGAAACAGCAGAAGAGGCAATTGAAACCCCACAAGTGTGCACAGCTGTGATGAAGGTTCCTGGTGAACAGATTCAACATGAGCTCAATAGAAAGGGACTGCAGCTCGCAGACTTTCCAGGAGATGACTGATCCTGAACTCTCTGTCCTGATAGGAGCAGACTACTACTGGCAGATAGTATCAGGCAGAGTGGAGCGACTGACTAAGACGCTGGTTGCTTTAGAGAGCACCTTTGGTTGGTTGGTGCAGGGACCAGTGTCCATGTCAAATGTTGCCAAGGCAACATGATGTTCATCCCACTTGAAGACACACTAGTCTCCAAACAACTGCATGCATTCTGGGTCTGGATGTTATAAGCGAGAAAACACAGAACCCAGAGGGAAACGAGGCTCTACAGAGGTTCGAGGAATCGTCCACCTTCAAAGATGGACGATATCACGCGGAGTTGCCATGGAAACGAGAAATGCCAGAACTCCAAGACAACTATAGAATCGCCAAGAACCGGTTTGAAGGTCTGAAGAAAAGACTGAAGAAGGATGTGACGTTGTACAGCAGATACAATGAAGTAGTAGAGAACTACTTACAACAGGATATGACAGAGGACGTTCACAAGGACAACACATCAAGCGCAGACAACGTAAAATACTACTTACCTCACTATGCAGTACTCCGAGAAGATAAGGTGACGACAAAAGAGTGGCGTTTGATTCCTCGTCCCATGAAGATGGCTGTCCATCCCTCAATGACTGTACTCGCAGGACCTAACCTGAATCCGGATCTGCTCAGCGTTCTGATAAAGTTCAGACTACATGAGATCGCATTCATGGCAGACATCAAGAAGGCTTTCCTGCGGATATCCCTAGCAGAGAGAGGCGCCGTGAGTTTCCTATGGCTCACAGGCCCACCAAGGGGAGAAAATGAAGAGGAGCTGCGCGTTCTGAGGATGAAAAGTGGTATTTGGAGCTTCCCCAAATCCATTCTTGCTGGCAGCTACAATCAGGAAGCACCTGAAACAATATGAAACAGAACAACCATAAGTTGTAGAGATAGTGATTCTCTCTATGTAGATGACTTCATTGCAAGTTCATGCAATGTTGAAGAGGTTTACCTTGTGACATCAACTGCAAAGCGAATGCTGTCGATTGCAGGCATGGACCTCTGTAAGTGGATGACCAACTCTCCTGAACTGAAAACAAAATGGGAGAAGAGTACAACAACTGACCACCCGTTGACGCTAGAAACAAGTAGTGCTGAAGGATTTAGGTTTAGTATGGAGACCGGAAACCGATGACTTCGTTTGACCTCAGGGCGCTACTGAGCATTCTAAAGAAAAGGGAAAACGTGTTCTGCACGTATCTTCGACTCTCTTGGTTTTCTGACCCCCTTCACCATCAGGATCAAATGCATGTTCCAGGAAATGTGGGAGAGGGGACGAAGAATTACCACCTGATCTGACACGATAATGGCAACAGTGGTGTCCAGAACTACCCCAGTTACACCAGCTCGCCATACCAAGTTGGTACAGAACGGACATGCGGCCACAGAACAGCCACAGCCTGAAACTACACGTGTTCTGTGATGCAAGTGAAAGGACTTATGGTGCAGTAGCTTACTTGCAAGGTGAATCACAAGACAGGGAAACAACGACAAGTCTAGTCGCATCCAAGTCCAGGGTAGCCCCACTCAAGAAAATGACGCTGCCACACCTGGAGCTCATGGGAGCTGTGATTGGAGCGAGACTAGCAAACAACCTGATGACCACACTGAAAATGGAAGAAAAACCAATCAAAATGTGGACAGACTCGATGATTGTGCTGCATTGGATTTGCATCTCAGCTCAGAAATGGAAACCGTTTGTCGAACAGTGACAGAGATCCAGTCCTTGACCAATCCAGAGTCATTGTCACATATTGAAGGGAAACTAATCCAGCCGACCTCCCTACAAGATGACAAACTGTTTGAAACTTGACACAGAGCCAGCTATGGTGGAATGGACCCAGAATTCTGATATCACCCAATCAGTCCGAGGAGACTGATGATAACAAGGTTCCAGAAGAGGTGAATACAGAACTTAAGTCCAGTCGCCAGGTTACTGTACAACTCTCCGCAAACAGCACAGACATCACT
The DNA here is from genome assembly GCF_036934945.1 of Oncorhynchus masou masou. Lineage (NCBI taxonomy): Eukaryota > Metazoa > Chordata > Actinopteri > Salmoniformes > Salmonidae > Oncorhynchus > Oncorhynchus masou. The sequence goes on from NC_088238.1 coordinate 39,367,780, forward strand.
GAACCTGTGTTGGAGCTTGAAAGGTACAGCAAACTGAAAAGAGTGTTCAGAGTCACCTCCTGGATAAAGAGATTCATAGCCAATGCTCGTACAAACAAAGATGCAAGGTGAACTGACTGCTGATGAACTGTTCGATGCAGAAAAGTACTGGATCAAGGTAACACGACAACAGAGTTTCGGACAGGAGATCAAACTACTGAAGGAAGGAAAAAGGCCAAATAATGATTGTAAAATCAAAGAACTCAAACCGTTCTTGGACGAACACAAACTACTCAGTGTAGGAGGAAGACTGCAACAGTCCAACTTCACATTCAGAGAGCAGCACCCATGGGTTCTGCCCAACAAGTACAGATACTCAGAAATGCTGATACAGTACCACCATGAGAAGGTGATGCATTCTGGAGCAAGAGACACAAGTACAAATCAGAGAGCGATACTGGATCTTGCGTGCTAGGCAGCTAGTCAAGAGCACAGTGGCAAGATGCATAGTGTGCAAGAGTTTCAATGCATGAGCCGGACAGCAGGTCACTGCGCCTTTACCAAAAGACAATAACTGAATCCCCACCATTCGAAGTCACAGGTATGGATTTTGCAGGACCGCTCTGTGAAAGAAAATGGTTATGTGAAGAAGTCCTACATTGCACTGTTCATTTGTGCTGTAACCAGATTAGTGTATTTGGAACTGGTCTCAGATCAGTCAGACATTCCTGTTAGTTCTAAAAAGATGAATCACAAGGAGAGGATTATGCAAGGTAATCTACTCAGACTATGCAAAAACGTTCAAGAGAGCTGATCGGGGCTTGAAAGAACTGTGGAAGGCAATCGAAGAGCCCCAACTCTTGGCGTTCTTCTCAAATTGGCATCACCTGGAGATTCATCGCCGAGCGAGCAGCCTGGTGGTGCGGATTCTGGGAAAGACTCATCAGGTCAGTGAAAACATCCCTGAGAAAGGTTATTGGGAGAGCTTCACTCAACTTTGAAGAGATATGCACAGTCCTGACAGAGGTTGAAGCTATCCTAAATTCTATGCCTCTGACCTTCGTGCACAATGAAGTGGATGAACCACAACCCCTGACCCCAGCACACTTCCTGGTGGGTAAAATACTAACCTTTGCCGCCCAAGCCATTTCCAGCTGACACTCAGCACCCAACGCTAAACAAAGGAGGAAATGACACGTAGATGGAAGTACAGGCAGAGACTTGTGACCAGCTTCTGGAACAGTTGGCGTAGAGACTACTTGCTGGATCTAAAGTCGGCACACCACTGTGACGCACCACAGCCTACCCCACTGAAAGTGGGTGACGTTGTACTCATTGGAGATGATGACAAACCTGAACACAAGGAAAGATTGAGGAACTGTTTCCAGGCCGAGATGGCCTAGTTAGGTCATGTTCAGTTCGTACTGCTTCAGGGACTTTGTTGAGCCCTATTCAGTTGATATACATTGATATACATGCTAAGAATAATGAAACATTGTTTTCAGGCTGGTTGTATTGGTGCTAGCTACCCCAGAAGTTGCGGTTGAAATAATTATGCTTTGTTACCAACGCGGTATTGTAAACCCATCATTCGTGGCCGGTATTTGATTGTTTGTAGACTTTTGTACAGCTTTGACAGTGCTAGTCTTTTGACACGCAAAAACCCAAACGACCTTCCATAGTATGTATGTCGTGACGCTATTACCGCATAACACCAGTAGGGCAACATCTGAAAAAAATAGCGTGCTTGGTAGTGTGTACCGGTGCTCGACCAGTCGGCGAAAGCCAACATCACCCACGACAGAGAACGGTTGATTGTCAAGGGCAATGAATTCCATTCTATTGGCTTTATTTATTTCACATTTATTTAGGTAGGCTAGTTGAGAACAAGTTCTCATTTGCAACGGTGACCTGGCCAAGATAAAGCATAGCAATTTGACACACACAACAGAGTTACACATGGAAGAAACAAAAGTCAATACAGTAGAAAAGAAAACAGTCTATATACAGTGAGTGCAAATGAGGTAAGATAAGGGAGTTAAGGCAATAAATAGGCCATGGTGGAGAAGTAATTACAATATAGCAATTAAACACGGGAATGGTAGATTATGCAGAAGATGAATGTGCAAGTAGAGATACTGGGGTGCAAAGGAGCAAGATAAATAAATAATGTATGGGGATGAGGTAGGTAGATGGATTTCACCTTGGCGTTGCCTCACTGAACATTTCAGTGAGGCAACACAGCAGACATTGAGCTAGTTTAGGAATGCTGTTTTGCACGTATAGCGGCAAATTTTACGTGGCGTCATTACATGTACCTACGTTATATAGGTATGCACATCAGCTTTGCACATCGGCCGATTTCCGATATGATCACCGTTTATTTTTTTTGTGCATCCCTAGTGTTTACAGACAATTTCAATCCCTCCCTATCCTATTCTGTCCCCACTTGCTTCAAGATGTCCACCATTGTTCCTGTACCCAAAAAAAGCAACGCTAACTTAGTAATTTAGTTATCGCACCATAGCACTCACTTGTCATCATGAAGTGCTTTGAGGCTAGTTCAGGATCATATCACCTCTACCTTACCTGACACCCTAGAACAACTTCAATTTGCTTACCACCCCAATAGATCCACAGACGATGCAATCGCACTGCCCTATCCCATCTGCCCTATCCCATCTGTTCATTGACTATAACTCAGCATTCAACACCATAGTACCCTCCAAGCTTATCATTAAGCTCGGGCCCTAACGGGCTGCCCCCAGGTGGTGATGGTAGGAAACATCTCTGGAAAGCTTCAAGTTCCTCAATGTACACATCACTGACTATCTGAAATGGTCCACCTAGACGGACAATGTAGTGAAGGCGCAACAGCGCCTCTTCAACCTCAGGAGGCTGAAGAAAATTTGGCTTGGCCCCAAAAACCATCAAACTTTAAGATGCACAATTGAGAGCATCCTGTCAAGCTGTATTACGACCTGGTATGGCAACTGCACCGCTCTCCAGAGGGTGGTGCGGTCTGCCCAACGCATCACCGGGTGCAAACTACCTGCCCTCCAGGACACCTACAGTACCCGATGTCACAGGAAGGCCAAAAAGATCATCAAGGACATCAAACACCCGAGCTACTGCATGTTCACCCCGCTATCATCCAGAAGGCGAGGTCAGTACAGGTGCATCAAAGCTGGGACCAAGACAGAAGCAGATTTTCAACTTTAAGGCCATCCGACTGTTAAATAGCCATCACCAGCCGGCTTCCACCCGGTTACACAGCCCTGCACCTTAGAGGCAGCTGCCCTATACGTAGACTTGGAATCCACTAGCCACTTTAATGGGACACATGTCAATTTAATGTTTAAATACTGCTTTACTCATCTCATGTATATACTGTATTATATTCTACTGTATTTGTCAATGCCACTGACATTGCCCAATCTATTTATATTTCTTAATTACATTATTTTACTTTTAGATGTGTGTATTGTGATTCGTTTTTAGATACTACTGCACTGTTGGAGTTAGGAACATAAGCATTTTGCTACACCCACAACATCTGCTAAATGTGTATGTGACCAATAAAATTGGATTTCAAGCTATTACTATGAGGGGCAGCATATGTAGCTTAGCAGTTAAAAGAGTATTGGGCCAATAACTGAAAGGTTGCTGGTTCGAATTCCAAAGCCCACTAGGTGGGTGAAAAAAAATCTGTCCCTGTGAGGGAAGGTACTCTAAATGAAGTTGTCTGCTAAATTAAAAACTGCATAGGAAAAGTCTAAAACATGCCATAAATTGATCAAGAAGATATACCTTAGATCTTGCAGGAAATATGCTATAACTGAGTTTGTGGAAAGTCAGTTCTATAATCTTGCCAGAAAGATCCACAATATTTTCCCAACTAAAATGTTTTTCTTTGCTCCCCTCAGACAACCTGAACCTCGACTCCAGCTTCATTATGAACTCGTGACCTGCCGCTCCTCAAGAGGTTTTCATTAGCACCCTATTTCCTACATAGTGCACTACTTTTGACTGGAGCCTTATGGACCCTGTTCAAATGTAATCCACTAAATAGGGATTAGAATGCAATTTGAGACGCAGCCCCCGACATCTATGGACAACAGCCGAGATCCTTCAGATTTGATTTGGCAGATCTCTATGGGTGCATCTGAAATGGCACCTTATTCCCTGTTTTTTTTTTAGCCAAGGCCTATGAGGGGTGCAAATTTCTCTTGCATGAGGAATGTGTTGGATGTAAATAATGATATTTTTTATTTATTCATACATGATTGATTTGTACTACACAAAAAGCTAATGTGCAGAGTTGCATGGCCAAGGACTACATTGTGTAGATTTTGCCATCTTGGTTTATGTCAACTATATGTGGGCCTGCAAATTCCCATTTGACAATGCTGCAACTGCAAACTGTTGTTTCCGGAATCATGTACTTGTGAACCCAGTGTTGAGCTCACCAGCAAATGAAACTGGTATTTGAAAAGCATACTGGCTAATATAGATGAACACAATTGTATCAAAGGACAGGAATTAGTTTAGTGCCGTTTTCTGTTTGAAACAGTGGATTATCTTATTGTTCAAAACATGTCCCATGTCATTTTGGGGGGAAATATTTCTCGGTAAATTACTGACAAACATTTGTAGTTTTATATAGAGGCGTACTCTAAAGACAATCAAATGACTTGTGCGATTTGCTGAATAAATTGACAAATTACCAACTAGAATTTTACTTTCAGGAGTCATGTCACTCAATGTGTAGTCTTTATTGAAATGAGATTTTATACAATTGAAAACACTGGTGGGCACAGTAAGTGTAAAAACAAAATAAAAACCACCAAATAGGTGCAGTGATGTTTTAGTGTCAGCCATATTCGTATGGCTCACACCCCTGGAGCAAATTAGGATTAAGTGCCTTTGCACTAGGGCACAGAGATTTTTCACATTGTTGGTTTAGGTATTTGAACCAGCAACCTTTTGGTTACCGGCTCAAAGCTCGAACTGCTAGAGTGATGAAATACTAGGGCTGTGAAATCAGGCCAATTATGCTTATACAATATCCCCAACTTTATAAAACGAAGTAATATATTCAAATTATCACCAACCCTCAATAGTACACATGACGGACAGCCAGGGACATAGTAAAAATATGCCACTGTAGTACCACTAACACAGAGCAAAATACAAATGGCAGAATATGAACACAACAGGAATTGATGCCATTTTAGCTCCAGGTTGAGGAATAGATAAAGATGTATTGTAGACAAGTGTGTGGCTGACTGGAGCAGCACAAGCCATACTGGCAGCCCAGAAAAGGGGCAGCTACCAGTAATGATGTGCTGCTAACGCCAGACACACTGGGGAGAGGAAGAGAGACCATCAGGCTGACTAAAGGAGAACTCAACAGGCAGGCCAACTGACACACACTTAGAGGGGAGGCCAGCCAGGTTGACCACCCGGCCTTAGTCTGGAGACAGCCCACCATGCAGACTGACAGGCCTCAGTCACTGCATTGGAAGGACCACCAGGCAGACCAAAACCCCTTGGTCCCTCCTACAGTATGCTTGGCTACAGACTAACAGCCTGGCTGGCCAGTAGGACCATCAGGCTCACGCCAAAGGCCTCGCTCCAACATTAGGAAGAGACACCCGTCTGGACTGGCGTCCACACCCTTGAAGTACTTGCGACAACTGAAAGTTACGTCTTTACCGGCATTTTATGTGTTTTATGGCGCCATATTTTTACACGTTTCACTCCCCACCACAAAGAATTTCCCCTTCAGTGATATATTCAAAAGAAGCTAGCAACTATTAAACAAACCCAAAGCTTCAGAAAGTATTCACACCACTTGACTTCCTCCACATTTTGTTGTGTTACAGACAGAATTAAAAATTGATCAAATTGAGATTGTGTAAGCTACTGACACACACAAACCCACTGCTCGACAGAGACCTTACAGATAATTTAGTGTGGGGTACAGAGATGAGGTAGTCATTAAAAAAACACTTATTGCACACAGTGAGTCCATGCAATGTCAAAGTGGAATGATAATTATTTATTTTTCATTCAAAGTGAAAAGCTGAAATGTCTTGAGTCAATAAGTGTTCAAACCCCTTTGTTATGGCAAGCCTAAATAAGTTCAGGAGTAAAAATGTGCTTAACAAGTCACGAGTTGCATGGATAATTGTGTTAACGTTATTTTTTTAATGACTACCTCATCTCTGTAACCCATACATACAGATAAATGTAAAGTTCCCCAGTCGAGCAGTGAATTTCAAACACAGATTCAACCACAAAGACCAGGGAGAAAGCACACCCACTGGTAGATGAGTGGAAAAAAGAAGAAGTAAAGCAGGCAATATCCCTTTGAGCATTGTAGTGATACGACCAGTCACTACAAAGAAACAGGCGTCCTTCCAAACTCAGTTGCCGGAGAGGAAGGAAACCGCTCAGGGATTTCGCGCGGTTACAGAGCTTAATGGCTGTGATAGGTGAGGACGATCAACAACATTGTAGTTACTCCACAGTACTAATTTAAATGAGATATTGAAAAGAAGGAAGCCTGTACAGAAGTAAAAATATTCCAAAACATGCATCCTGTTTGCAATAAGGCACTAAAGTAAAACTGCAAAAAGTGTGGCAAAGAATTATGCTTGGGATAAATCCAACAACACCAAGTACCACTCCTCATATTTTCAAGCATGGTGGTGGCTGCATCATGTTACATTTACATCATTTAGCAGACACTCTGTCCAGGACGACTAACAGTAGTGAGTGCATACATTTTTGTACTGGTCCCCGTGGGAATCGAACCCACAGCCCTGGCGTTGCAAGCACCATGCTTGTCATTGGCAAAGACTAAGGAGTTTTCTTTTGTTGATAAAAAGAAACGGAGCTTAGCACAGGCAAAACCTTGAAAATAGGAAAACCTAGTTTCCAACAGACACTGGGAGACATATTCACCTTTCAGCAGGACAATAACCTAAAATCACAAGGCCAAACATACACTGGAGTTACCAAGATGACAATAATCAACAACCAACTTGACAGAGCCATTTTTTTGGTTTTTAAGAATAATGTGCAAATCTTGTACAATCCAGGTGTACAAAGCTCTTAGATGTACACAGAAAGACTGACAGCTGTAATTGCTGCAAAAGGTGATTTTAAAATGTATTGACTCGGGGGTGTGAATACTTACATAAATTAGCTATTTCTGTATGACATTGTCCCTAAACGTGCTACAATTTCTAAAAACATGCTTTCACTTTGTCATTATGGGGTACTATGTGTCGATGGGTGAGAATCAATTGAATTCGGGCTGTAACAAAATGTGGAATAAGTCAATGGGTATGAATACTTTGTTGGCACTGTAAAATGGGTAAAAAACATGACATTGAGCCAACAGTAAAAGTGATAAGCTGACAACATTACAGGTTAAACTAACACTGACAACTGCCAGTGCAGATAAGAAGAGTTCTCCTTCAGAATGGAACACTGATAGTCAGAATTGGAATCGGAATGGCAGAAGTGTTCTTTTGGAATTGCAGTGATTCCAAGGGCTCCCAGCGGCAGCACATAATGATTTGGAGTTGCTTTTAGATACCTGCAAAACATGATGTGCTGCTAAAGGGTACCCCGGAGAGATGGCGAGAGAGAGAGGATTCTCCATGGTATAGAGCTGTGGAGATAAAGAAGAAAACAGATCATTAACATAACAATCTGACAAGATTCTCTCTCTCTCTCTCTCTCTCTCTCTCATACTTCAGTGGAAGAGATTCTTTAAATAACACAAAACCAAGATATTACATATAGGCCTATAACATTTTAAAGATATGTGATTTTTACACTCTGGTGGCAAATTGCTTCTAGAGTTTTAGAAACATGAGTTGTGAGTAGTACAACAATAGTTATTCTTTCTTAAGAAAACAATAAGAGACAGATGGTGAAATGATTTTCTTGGCAAATGCAATACCAAGTCAATTCTATGTAATTCATAGGAATTTAAATTAAACTGCAATTATAATACAACTTGATATACTTCACGTATTTGAGACCACAAAATGGATGGTGGGCAAGTGGACAAAATGGTGGATGATGATGAAAAAAAGAGAAGTTGGGGTAGAGAGGACACTTTCTGAACAGTTCACTAACTACACCAGGTGCATAAATGTATCTATTCAAACACTACATTGTATCAGAATGTTAGAAACCTAGTCTGTAAAAATGTACTTAATAAAAATAACTATTTGTATAATACTTAGTCTTAATTTAAAGCCTGTCCCTTTTGCCTGTTTGACCCCTTTTCTAGGTTTTACAGGTGGTATACTGATATGCTTCACGCAGAAGAACAATTTATACAAGATGGCCAAACAGGACAACATCCTCATACATTGAAAATAATTCTGATGATTTGAAATGGTTTTTGGTTACTAAATAAAATATAAATGTTTATTTCCCCTTTGCCAACAATAACACCCACCCCCCCCTCCCCCCCGAAACAAAATACATTATGTGCTGCAGATTGCCAAACTGAACCCCCAAAATAATGTTCTGAAATTAACACAATTACCTCAATATGTAGAATGACAGTTATAAATTGTGCCATTTTGAAAACAGTGCCCATTCTAAACCAGAGAGCATGAGGAGTCAGTTATTCTCATCAAGACAACTTCCCCACATCTAAAAATCTATCCCAATTGTAAAAACAGGAATAGGAATTCATTAAAAAAAAGATGACAGAACAGAAAAAAAAGGCCAGTTAAAACAAATAATAATTCATGTCATTATACTCTAATCATAGAAATGACAGACATCACCACAATAAATCACCCTATATGCAGCAGTAACCAATCGAACGTTTGGGACTTGTTGGGCCTCACTGTCATCAAGACAAGATTATCTTCAAACATGACTGTGCGGGTGTGTGTGTGAGAGAGAGAGTTTATGAAAAGAAAATTAAGGAAAAGAGGGAGAGAATGGGAAAGGAGGGAGAAATAGAAGATAGAGGAAAAAGAGGGCAAAAGAACCCCCATAGAAGGTGTGACCTTGACATTCACGAGCAGCGATGCACCTGAGCTCCAGCTAACGTAGCAACCACAAGACACACACACACATCTCAGAGGAGGGAGAGGGGAATGAAAATAGGGGGAAGAGGCACAAGAGGCCTCTTGACTGTATGACTACAAGGGGTCCGTTCTTGGCACCAGCAATTGAAATAGAACTGATGTGGCCCTCAAATAAGGCTAATCTTACACACAACGTGTTTAGTTGAATTTACATTTGAGACAAGACAAGAAATATATTTTTTGTGTTATCAAGATACAGAAAAGTCACTTGACCGTGTAAATAGAACTGATGTGGCCCTCAAATCCGGCTATGCTAACACGATTCCAGTTGCAGAACACAGACAAGAGAAAACTCATACATAAATGACAATAGGTTTAGTTTTATTGAGACCTGCATATTTGGAATCCGTTTTGTGATCTGTTGAAAAGAAAGTCAAGAGACAAAATAGGAACAGACAGTGAAGCCAATTACTGAAATTTGAACGAATCTGTAAAAATTGTGATAGTTGTATCAAGTAAGAACAATATGTTTTTTTTTAGGAGAGGGGGGTCTCACATAAACTTTTTAGACTTAGAAAAAAAGTTGGATTTCCAAGGCATAAAGTAGACCGAAATTAAACCTTTCACCAATATACTATTGATATGAATTCATATTAACAGAATGAACACCAATTGGCCATACTTTAAGACTTTAAACAAAACCACCACTTTAACCCTACAATGTGGAAGAGAGAAAAAAACATTTCAAGGTCAAATAGCATTTGTCCTAGTAGGACCAGACTAAAACCAAGCCAGTATTGATTAATGCCAATCTAATTCACCATTTTCATAAAATTAAAACAATGGAAAGACTAGAAGATAATGACATAGCCTACTAGCCTATTTCAGACTAGTGCCACACGACCACATTGATATTATTATTATTCATTCAGGAAAAGCAGGATGACATTATGAGTAGCTCATTAGAGATTTTAAAAAGCCAATGATCACGTCAGAACTCAGGCAGCAAGCATTTGTTCTCTCTCTCACTCTATATTGCCAGATAGGCTCATTCAAAATGAGTAAGGAGGGAGAGAGGGAGGGGGGCAAGAGAGAACGAACGAAAAAGAGCGAAGCAGAAAGAGTGGTTGCAGAGGGACAGAAAGAGCGAGGGAGGGTAAGGGAGAGAGAATGAGAAAATGTGAGGCAGGAAGAGCGACAGACATACGAGGTAGTAGAAAATCATTTTCAGTGTTTCTCTCTGACATGGATAGGCTTGTCTCTCTCCATTCAAACCAGAGGCCATTTTAAAAGACCTGAAACAGAGGAGAAAATAAAGAAGAAAGGATTCACTTACCTTGGGTCCTTGTTCAAAATAATGGGAAAAGGGGGGAATGGTTGGGGGCCAATAACAGAATGTAAACACCCTCTTCAAATTAAATCTAGCCCACACCTTGTGTGTAGTAGCCTATTTCTCCTTATATTGATGCACCTCTGAAGGCCAATGTACTCTCTACACCCTCTCTCTCTACACACACAAGCCTAAACTTCACCCATAACTCAATAAATAAATACAAAATAAAAGAGAAAAAAAGACTAAAATTACTCAAGGAAATGATCACTTGGGGAATAACAACATAGCCTAATTTAAGAAAAACAAAAAATGTCAAAGAAGCTTTGGGGGCTCCCTTTCCTAATGGGGAGGTTTTCTGAACCAAGTCCTAAAATTTGCCCCAAAAAACTTTAGTCCCCCTAGTACACCAGTATCTCTTCCTACGCCACACTCAGGTCTCCCTTGTAAAAAGAGGTCTTCTGACCTCAATGGGACTTTTTGGATAAAGGTTAAATAAAAAAAAAGAAAATGCCTACTACACCCCAAGCCATAGTCCCAGTTACCCACCCTCCCCCCTTATTCACCTCCACCAGGCCCCAAGGCAGGCTCCTGTGCTGTGCTGTGCTGTGTGTGCAGTCTCTCTCGGCTCTACGCTGAAGCTAGTGAGGAGGCTTGGGGAACTTAGTAGGCATAAAAAGGCAAGGGGAGCCGTTACTCTTTTTCCCTCAGCATCACTTTCTACAATAAAAATTGTCATTTTCGGAGCGTGCGAAAAATCTGGAAAAAAAGCAGGGGGTCGTCAAGGTATCGAGGGTGATGGGTGTGAAATTTGGGGCTTGTGGGGGTAAAGGCCCGGCGGGAAAAAATTAATTTGCGAGGGTACGTTTGTCTAGTCTGGGCTGCACCAGTGCGAGCAGCAGCAGCCGCCACTCGCTTCGATTTTTTGTTGTCTTGCCAAGGCTTTCACTCCGCCAACGGAGGGAGAGAGAAAGGGAGGGGTGGGGGGCAAAAGGAGGAACAGGCTAGACTGCAGAAAAGCACAGAGAGCGAGGGAAATAAAAATTAAGGAAAGTGTCGTTGCGCGTTTGTGTGGTGGTTTTTGCCACAGCGACAATTCAGAGTTTTCGCAGCAAAAAGGCATTAGCCACAAACCACAAATGAACGTCGCCGAGCTGAACAAAACAAATAAGATACGACTACTTTCCAAGCTTGGCCCGAGTGCCATTTCTCATTAACAGAAAAGAAAAGGACGAGCACACAAGGGAAAAATACAAACAAAATGGCATATCCGAGTCTCTCCAATCCTTTGGGGTCTCTGGGCCAACATCATCGTTCGAACAGAAAAGCAGCAATCAAATAATTTGACTGGGTTCAGTGTGAGGAGTAGAAGGAAGAGAGCAAGCACACAAAGTAGAGAAAATTGAGTTCTGGATCTACAGATAGATTTACCAGGGACAGAAGGCCTCAACCATCCCCACACACCCACACAAATGAGTGCACGTACAAACACGCTCGCACACACACGAAAATAAAGACAAAGAGCTAGAATGCCATCATCATAAATGTTTAGACTTAACACACAATTCAGACATTCTGATTCTAAAGTAAAACATCTCAAAGTTGACTTGGCTAAGCCCAACTACCTCTAAATAGGCACGTCTGTCTGGTTATTCTGGTAACTAGACAACCCGGACCAGTACAAAAGCTTAATCATTACATTATAGCAGTGTTTCCCAAACTCGGTCCTCTGGGCCCCAAGGGGTGCACTTTTGTTTTTTGCCCAATCACTACACAGCTGATTCAAATAATCAACTAACCATCAAGCTTGGATTATTTTAATAAACTGTGTAGCGCTAGGGCAAAAACATGCACCCCTTGGAGCCCCGAGGACCAAGTTTGGGAAACACTGCATTATAGAGTCTAAAAGAATACCACACATTTAACTGGCAAGCACAAATGAATCCAGTCACATAAAGTCATTATTAGCCTACCAGTATATGCCACAGGGTGTAAGCTAAGCAGATAATAGCCACTATATCCAACCCCAGAAAAAGTCTAAAATCCTTCCCACAGCATGCCAAGCACACAATCCAAATCCACTCAAACATGAAAATAGCTTAAAATATGATGCACACAAACCTGACAAAATGTACTGTGACAGATGCTTCAGAGAAAGACACCTACAACTATTCAGACATTCACCAGGGAATAAAGTGCGTATTAAACAGGGGCCATGATACAGCAATGAGCTGTCTTTTACCGTCTGACTTCCTTAACTCAAAATTAGGCCATGTTAAAATATGAGACATATTCACTGCATATATAGAATGTTTTATGCATTTAAAAACCAACCTTTATTTGAAAGAACACCTGTTTCATAGCAGTACCACATGATAGACTGAATATATTGTGGTTTATTAGCAGAAGTCAAATGAGTCAGATTGTACATTTCTGTAGGCTGTGTGCTAAAATGACACACACACACTAGTTAGACGATGGCATATGTTTTAGCTATAGTACACAGACATCTGAGCCTCCCTTAGCAAATATTACTGATCAGATACCAGATTCTAGATCATGCCTTATATATACATGAAGGGAGTTTAGGTTAAAAAGTTTGGTAGGGTCAGGGTGTGTCATTCAGCAAAATCGGTGGCATATTGTGAAGTAAATGCTTTTTCAAAACCTAGGCGCCTAGTTTGGGGTCACTATATTATTACTTATTTTTATATTACTTTACATGCATACATTTTTATTTACCATAAATTGCACCAGAAAATACATTGAAAGTACATGAATGATTTGCTCCACACAATATGAATATATACTAGATTGCAGTTGAATGGATGGGTCTATATGATGTTCTGAAAAGGAGCAAAGGAAACATTTTTATTGTACAGTGGCAAGTGCAATACGTGGCATCAACGATGACGCAGTTACAAATGCAAGGTTCGATATGGTGGTCTCTGGTTTTCACTAGTAACAATTCAATGAATCTTTTTACATTGACCTATTCAACATCTCGTCCTATGCATTATTCTAAATATTTTGGAGACATTTCATTAAACAAATTAAACTAAATGTATCTATCAACCAAAACATTAAAATATTTAGATTGTGAACTTATGGCAAGAATAGGGTGAGATGTAGAAATGGTACTATTATTCACCGATTAATACATTATTTCCGGTTAACTAAACTTGATGGTTGAACAGCATCGTTTATCAGAGAGCAATCTTAGCTAAAAGTAACGCGATGGCTATCAACTTTGGCAACATAGCTAAAGGGCAAGGAGCAAGACAGGCAACTAGTTAGCAATTTAGTAAATTGCACACCCAAAAAATTCACAATGGTTCAAGTTATCTACAATCGGCCAATGCAACTTTGTAACGTTAGATAACATTTGTCGATTTTTTTCTGTTTATCTATTCATATGATGTATCGTGTTTAGCTAGATGGCACAGTACGGGGGTTGGGTCGACCAAAAAAAAAATGCTGATTCAGACAATGTCGTTGCGATTTCCCCCACAGTTGACCGTTTACCCTACAGACTTAATTCAATTTAAAACGACTTATTCAACCGTTTGCTAACATTTTGTAACTTTACAATCAGTTTTATGATTAGTTTCAAGTTCAGCGAATATTTGATATGAACATATGGGGGTGGAGTAGATTATCGAGGGGGTTGCATGAGCGGTTTTGGGGGAGGGGTTCACGAAGCAAACCTATGGCACTCGCACTGAAACGGGGGTGTGACACCGACGTAGCATAACTCTGTCCTAACCATTAAATAGTTAGCAGCTAACGTTAGTTTACAGTAACCTTAAATCAATTTACTTTAGCTAACTACATCGCTGAAGGTACTTTGCTAACGTTAAAAGAGATTCACTTTTAAGTCGCCTACATCTTACTGCAGTGTTAAACTGCCATAAAGCTTTCAAAACGAGCTAGCGACGTCAGCTAAACGTGGCTATTCCACCAAAGGAACGTAGTAATTAACTAGCTTGTTAATTTAGCCGAGTTTCTAGTCATCCTATATAAAGGTTAGCTACTAATCTATTTTGAGATTGAGTGAAAGTGTTTTGAAATACGTGACGACGGTTGAAATTGTTAAATGTAGCTAGCTATATTTCCTGGCTAACAGCCCACAAAACAGTCGAAAACGTAAGTTAGCTAGTTAACTTTCATGTTTCTTTTTAGCTACCATTAGCTAAATGAAACTAACGTTATCTAGCCTGTAAAACAAGGCATGCTAAAAATGCTTACCACGAGAAAATACGTCCTCGTCCCATGAAGAAACGACCATTCATGCAACAAACAAAACAAATCCCCGTGTAAATGCAATTCAGAAAATATCAATTAATTCGTTAAATATCTTTTTCAACCAAGACATTCATTCTCTTGCAGCAGAAGTTTGAAAATGGCGCCAACGCCTCGCCTCGACAGCTCTACACACACTGGTGACACGGACAAAAAGGGGAAAAAAAATAAATATAAATTTCAGCGGTCGAATTTTAATTTTTAACAAAATGCATGAGGTGTGTGATCGTTAGCCCAATTCATATTGCTATTCACTTTTGCTTAAAATTGTTCCTATGATTTAATTTTATTTTTTTTGTTCAATTTTAATAACCGTCAAAGATTGTTCTAGTCGTAGAGCAGCACGGGAAATTACATAACCGGTTTTGTTTTGAATTTCCAAGCCGGGAAAGGGTGAAATGGGAGGATTTGTCGCCCCCTTGAGTTCACCAATGTATGCCTATGCATTTCACTCCTCAACTAGGCCAGAGATATAGTAGGTCTAGGCCCTAGAGGACATAAAACAACTTTGACTCGTATGGTAAACTATTTGTTTAACTGCCATTTAATATGCATTAGATATATTTTCAGATGAGAATAGCTGTCTTAAAAGTGTGTAAGCTACTAACATTACGGAAGTTCTCTCTTTCTGTGTGTACAAAGATGGAGCTAAGCCCTTCAGTTGGCACCCTGCCTGCTACATTCTCCTGTTTCTTAGATACCTCGCTCAATTGATGGACAATAAATAGCTCTTCGTCCAATGTTGATACTTTTTTCCAGGATCAGAGTGTGGAGGGGGGAGAGAGAGAGAGAAAGAGGGCAGGATAGAGAGAGAGTTGCACTGTTGTGTTTATTTTAGGAGCAATGAAAACATAAATGTCATAAAAACATGTCTGATAAATATATACTGTATATGCTCCTGTACAAGACCTCTAACAGCCTGTATGTTAGGCCCCTGTGTAATGAGTCAAATGACAATAAGTTTATCTGTTTCAAAGAGATGGAATAGGGGTTGTGAATTTGTGAACATAGTGGATTGAGGGGCTAGATAGTCAGCAACATAGGAAATTCCATAGGGAAATATTATGTTATTAAAAAAAATATGTTTACACAAGTAGTTTTCCATCAATACAGCAGATTCTCTGAACTTACACAACCCAAATGACAGCTTAATAATTTACCCAGAGCTCAGAACTAAAGGCAACAACAATCTTAGGTCTTTACGGTCCGTCAGTCCCACCTCACCATAATTTGAGCAAACGGAAGGACAGAGTAGAGTAGGTTGCAGGATCCATAGTTCCTGACAAGTGCTTGTGACATCACTATAGTCTAGATTCTAGAATGTACAACCCCATTCCATTTTAAATAAAGTAGGTTGTGTATGTGAATGAGTGGAGGGTATTTCTCAGATTTTAGGGTGTTGTACAATTTCTTTTCTCTGTGTGTGTGTGTGTTTAAACACTCAGCACTACATTAGTTAGGTTGACCTTTGGTTTGAGTTCAGGTGAATAGGGAGATTATTAACATTATTGCTAATCCAATTTCTTTACAAAGGCATGACCATTTTTTACTCTCTCCTTTTCACACACATGCACACACACATGCATTTTATTCTTCTCTCCTCGTGAGTGACCTACAATTAATTTCCATTCAAAATCCTATTTTCCCTAAACCTAACCCTATCGCTTACCCTAACCCTAACCTTAACATGTAGCCCTAACCCAAACTCCTTACTCTAACCCTAATTCTAACCTTAACCTTAATTGCACCTCTAACCCTAAACCTAACCCCTAAACTTAAAATAGCCTTTGTCTTTATGGGGACGTGGGAAATGTCACCACGTGGGAGAATCTTCCTTGATTTACTGTCCTTGTGGGCGTGCACACACACACACACACACACACACACAATTCAACAACACAATCTCATTGGACAGTAGCGTTACATTAAACATGTTTAATCCAGTCATATTTTACACATTTCCAAAATGTCAGACACAAGATGAACAGGAAATAGACCAATACAGTTCTCATCAAGGGCCGTCATCAAAAGATACAATAACAGATACCAAATATGTCTCTGAGTTTTGTTTTCCTGAGGTATAACTTCCTTCAACTCAACAAATTCATGGAGAATTTTTTTTTTTACCAAAAAACTATATAACAGAGTCCATCATTGTTTTGTTAATGGTACAGTATCATAATCCTCATCCAGATCTACTCATCAACATTTGAATACTGCCAATGATAGTAAGATCATCTCTAATGATCATATCTAATGTCCTTTGTGTCTCCAAACCATTCCTTTTCACATCCTGAATTCTGCACCCAACCATTTATACTGTTCACAAAGGCCTGCTTCTGAATGAAATCCATGTAATGCAGAAGACTTCCGCCACCAACAACAACTCATCCTATGCCTGCCAGCATTGATCCCCTCGGGATGAATAAAGTCTATCGAATTGAATTTAACTTATTCCACAGTATATCGGACCTTGGATTTGGTCATCCCTCTGAATAAATGTACAGCTGTTTTATTAGTCTCTTTGTTGTTATCCTTGTTATTGACCATGCCCCCCTTCTCGCCCCTGTCGCCCCCCTCCTCCTCGTCTCCCGCTCTTCCCAGCTTCCTCAACGGCCAGAGGAGCCCATGATGCTGGTTGGCTGCAGTAGTGTCTGGCGGTGGGCAACAGGGGGCGCCACCCCCTTTCTCCTTGGTGAGGAAGTAGAGGAGTGCGTTGAGCCAGGCATTGAAAGACGCCAGCGGCCGGGTGATCTTATAACACATGGATACCATCGTCATGGTGTGGCACGGGACACCTTTCTTCACTTTCAGGACGAGGAAGATAGTCCTGGTGACATGAAATGGGAAGAAGCAGAGGGCAAAGAGGAGTGTGATGGTGATGATTGTCTTGATGGATTTACGCCGTCGGTGGGCATATGGAGAGTGGGCGCCGAGAACTATCGACATCCCCTCTCCTCCTCCCTGAAGTCTTCCTCCTCCTACAACTCCAGCTCCATTCCCTCTCATTCCTCCTCCACGTCCCCCACCTCCTCCTCCCCCCTCTCCTCTGCCTCGCTGTGACTGGGGCTGGGAGCGCAGGGTCCGGAATATTGTCAGAACCACATGTGAGTAGCACCAGGCGATGATAGAGAACGGTAGAAAGAACCCTAGAAGATGTAGGATGATTCCATATGGAACATAGTCTTGGAACTCCTTATCGATGGCATCGTCCCAACAGTTCTGATATGTTTCCACCTCCCCAGTACCATTACTACTAACGGTGCCAGTGTTATTACTGGTAATCGCCATAGCCTCGCCCCCTACACCTCTCATCACGTGGCTCGTTTGGGCAAACCGGAATATGGGGCACGTAAGAGCGAAGACGACCCCCCACACCAACACACATGTCCCCTTGACCGCTCTCTTAGTCTCCAGTGTGATGGTCCTCATAGGGTAACATATCCCCAGGTAGCGATGGACAGATATACACGTCAGGAAGAATATAGAACAATACAGGTTGAAATAGAACAGAAAGCGGACCAATCGGCACATGTAGTCCCCAAAGATCCATTGGTCACGCATCACATAGCTCGCCACCAAGAAGGGGAGTGACAACCCATACATGAAGTCTGTGGAGGCTAGGTTGACCATGTAGATGAGGGAGGCGTTCCAACGCTTGGTGCGTCTGAAGGAACGCCAGAGAATGATAAAGTTGAGGGAGATTGAGAAGAGGAAGGTGAAGGAGTAGCACAGAGGGAGGAAAATGTACTTGTAGGACTCGTCGATGCTGCAGGAGGGAGGGAGCGAGGGATTGACAGAGAGGGAGTTAAGGAGGTGGTGTACTCCTTCAACAATAATGTCATCATTGAGCACAGGGGCGTCCATCGTTGTTGTTGTCATGGTGACGTTTGGGTGTTTCCGTGTCAGTGGAGATTATGTCTCATCTTCCCATTCTACTGT
The DNA here is from genome assembly GCF_036934945.1 of Oncorhynchus masou masou. Lineage (NCBI taxonomy): Eukaryota > Metazoa > Chordata > Actinopteri > Salmoniformes > Salmonidae > Oncorhynchus > Oncorhynchus masou. The sequence goes on from NC_088238.1 coordinate 39,386,407, forward strand.
TCCTTCTGGTTGCCTCTGTTTGATTTCTGAGTATCCAATTCCCAGGTTCACTTATGTTGTCTTCACAATTCAAATTCTGTTTACCTGGAAAGAAAGAGAGAGAGGGTTGTTACAGTCACTCATATTAATTAATTTTCATAGTATACTTCCCTGTACAGTGACTTGATATGGATATACAGGTAACTGCCAAAATAACGGAAACACTTGAGTAAATGAGGGATACAAAGTACATTGAACACAAATACAAGCACAACATGCCCAAATTTGTTTACATCCCTATTAGTGGGCATTTTAGCCTTTGTCAATATAATACATCTACTTCATCTACATCCGCTGATTAAACAGCATGGGGACAATAAAAGGCCACTCTAAAATATGCAGTTTTGTCACACAACACAATGCCACAAATGTGTCAAGTTTTGAGGGTATGTGCAAATGTCATGGTGAGTGCAGGAATGTCCACCAAAGCTGTTGCCAGATAATTCAAAATTCATTTCTCTACCATAAGCCACCTTCAATGTCATTTTAGAGAATTTGGCAGTATATCCAACTGGCCTCACAACCGCAGACCACGTGTAATCACACCAGCCCACAACCTCCACATCCGACTTCTTCACCTGCGGGATCGTCTGATGGGAGGGGGGACGGGTTCTGAGGAGTATTTCTGTCTGTAATAAAGCCCTTTTGTGGGGAAAAACTTATTCTGATTGGCAGGGACTGGCTCCCTATTGAGTGGGCCTGGCTCCCAAGTGGGTGGGCCTATGCCCTCCCAGGCCCACCCATGGCTGCGCCCCTGCCCAGTCATAGATTGGGGCCTAATTATGTTATTGCAATTGACTGATTTCCTTATATGAACTGTAACTCAGAAAAATCTTTGAAATTGTTGCATGTTACGTTTATATTTTTGTTCAGTATATATTGAAAGCAGGTGCTACCACACAGGTGTGGTTTGAGTTAATTAAGCAATTAACATCCCGTCGTGCTTAGGGTCATGGAAAAAATGACAATGCTCCCATCCACAGGGCAGGAGTGGTCACTAAAATGTTTGATGAGCATGAAAACTAGGTAAACCATATGCCATGGCCTCTCAGTCACCAGATCTCAACCCAATTGAACACTTATGGGAGATTCTGGAGCTGCGCCTGGGACAGCATTTTCCACCACCGTCAACAAAACACAAAATTATGGAATTTCTTGTGTAAGAATGTTGTCCCATCCCTCCAATAGAGTTCCAGACACTTGTAGAATCTATACCAAGGTGCATTGAAGCTGTTCTGGCTCGTGGTGGCCCAACGCCCTATTAAGACCATTTATGTTGGTATTTTCTTTATTTTGTCAGTTACCTGGAAGTCTGGAGTTATATAACTTTTAGCATACTCTAAACCCTGGGTATTCAACTCTTACCCTACAAGGTTCAGAGCCTGCTGGTTTTCTGTTCTACCGGATAGTTAATTGCACATACCTGGTGTTCCAGGTCTAAATCAGTCCCTGAATAAAGAGGAACAATGAAAGAAAATGCAGTGGAAATGGCTTTGAGGTCCAGCATTGAGTTTGAGGGCTCTAAACGGTCATCGTCATCTTTTTAATTTATTTCTTTCATTCAACATACACCATGAGGTGTCTTCCCAAGGTACTCTCCCTCCCTCCTTGCTGACCGGTGACTCCCCCCAGCCCCTTACACAATCTCCAGTGTTGTTTGCCCTCCTGTGTGTGTTTTGCCCTCCTGTACGACTATATGCTGCTGATTCAGTCTCTTCTCACTCCATTAACTCGACAATCAGTAACTACACTTCCCCTTGTCCTATCAGTCCATCCCTCCATCCCCCCCCGTTCATCTTTCGTTTCATTCCCCACCACCATACAGTGACTCCATATGCATCCACCCATCCATTCCCACCTCCTCTTTGCCCTCATTTTCATACTCTTGATCCATTAACTTGTGTGTCATTGTATTTCTCCTCTTTCGTCTTGTACGTCATTCGTGAACATGTGTGGGTCGCTTCACATTTGGCCACCATCGACTGAACTCAAACTCATTCAAGCCCTACTATCCCATTATACTGTACCATCACCACATTGCTAACCCCTTGTCCAGTGCTTTGCACGTGCCCAGTTACGACCCCCCCCCCCGCCCAATATACACACACACACACACACACACACACACAAGCAGACAAGCAGGTGCGAGTGGGCGACACGTGATGTGTGTATGTCTGTGAGTGTGTGCAATCAACATCACTTCACACATTCAACGTAGAGGATTTAGGTAAATATAGGTCCTATGTACACCATAGGTGCAAAAGACAAATAATTCAAAATAATTAGCTCAATCCCTTCTTCATGACTACTCTATTTATCTGAGTGTTGAATATAATAGATAAGAGCCATGCATTTAGTGAGTTGGGACATTACAATAATTATTTCAAAAAGTAAAAGCATTGTATTTGGGACGAATCATTCACTAAACCCTAAACCTCAACTAAATATTCTAATAAATCATGTGGAAATTGAGCAAGTTGAGAAGAGTAAACGGCTTGGAGTAACCTTGGATTGTAAAACAGTCATGGTCAAAACATATTGATGGAACAGTAGCTCAAATGTGGAGAGGTCTGTCCATAATGAAGCACCGCTCTGCCTTCTTAACAACGCTATCAATAAGGCAGGTCCTACAGGCCCTAGTTTGTTTTGTTGCACCTGGACTGCTGTCCGGTCGTGCGGTCAGGTGCCACAAAGAGGGATTTAGGAAAATTACAATTGACCCAGAACAGGGCAGCACAGCTGGCCCTTAAATGTACATGGAGAGCTAACATTAATATGCATGTCAATCTCTCCTGGCTCAAAGTAGAGGTGAGATTGACTTCATCAGTACTTGTATTTGTGAGAAGTATTGACATGTTGAATGCACCGAGCTGTCGGTCTAAACTACTGGCACACAGCTCAGACACCCATGCATACCACACAAGACATGCCAACAGAGGTCTCTTCACAGTGCCCAAGTCCAGAACAGACTATGGGAGGCGCACAGTACTACATAGAGCCACAACTACATGGAACTCTATTCCACATAAAGTAACTTATACAAGTAGTAAAATCAGATTTAAAAAAACAGATAAAACTATGCCTTATGGAACAGTGGGGACCGTGAAGGGACAGACACGCGTACACACACACACAATAACATACACACTCGTACATATGGATTTTGTGTTGTAGATATGTGGTAGTAGAGAAGGCACACACTTAATGTGTTGTGAAATCTGTTGTGAAATGAAATGTAATGGCTTTAATTGTATGTAACTGTCTTAATTTTGCTGAACCCCAGGAAGAGTAGCAGCTGCCTTGGCAATAACTAATGGGGATCCATAATAAATACAAATAAATGAGGAATATTTTTACTGTGTGTGTCAGGTCTGGTCTCTTGGTTGTACTGTGTGTGTCAGGTCTGGTCTCTTGGTTGTACTGTGTGTGTCAGGACTGGTCTCCTGGTTGTACTGTGTGTGTGTCAGGTCTGGTCTCCTGGTTGTACTGTGTGTTTGTCAGGTCTGGTCTCCTGGTTGTACTGTGTGTGTCAGGACTGGTCTCCTGGTTGTACTGTGTGTGTGTCAGGTCTGGTCTCCTGGTTGTACTGTGTGTGTGTCAGGTCTGGTCTCCTGGTTGTACTGTGTGTGTGTCAGGACTGGTCTCCTGGTTGTACTGTGTGTGTGTGTCAGGACTGGTCTCCTGGTTGTACTGTGTGTGTCAGGTCTGGTCTCCTGGTTGTACTGTGTGTGTCAGGTCTGGTCTCTTGGTTGTACTGTGTGTGTCAGGACTGGTCTCCTGGTTGTACTGTGTGTGTCAGGTCTGGTCTCTTGGTTGTACTGTGTGTGTCAGGACTGTTCTCCTGGTTGTACTGTGTGTGTCAGGTCTGGTCTCCTGGTTGTACAGTGTGTGTCAGGTCTGGTCTCTTGGTTGTACTGTTTGTGTGTCGGGTCTGGTCTCCTGGTTGTACTGTGTGTGTCAGGTCTGGTCTCCTGGTTGTACTGTGTGTGTCAGGACTGGTCTCCTGGTTGTACTGTGTGTGTCAGGTCTGGTCTCCTGGTTGTACTGTGTGTGTCAGGACTGGTCTCCTGGTTGTACTCTGTGTGTCAGGACTGGTCTCCTGGTTGTACTGTGTGTGTCAGGACTGGTCTCCTGGTTGTGCTGTGTGTGTCAGGACTGGTCTCCTGGTTGTACTGTGTGTGTCAGGACTGGTCTCCTGGTTGTACTGTGTGTGTCAGGACTGGTCTCCTGGTTGTACTGTGTGTGTCAGGACTGGTCTCCTGCTTGTACTGTGTGTGTCAGGACTGGTCTCCTGGCTGTCATAAGAAAGTATGGCACATAGAGAGAGTGGCAATAAATGTTACTGTAATAAATCTATAAATGTAAACAGCATAAATACCTCAATCCCTGCAATCTGTGAGCTTTGTAAGCAAAATAAAGGACATACCTGTTGAAATGAGCTGTGGTTCAAAGTGCTCTTCCTTTATCCCTGTTCTCCAAGTTAGAAAAACCGAGTCCAAAAAACCAAAAAGACTGAAGATACCAGTGAAGACCACGGGTAAAATGGTGAATATATAAGAACAAAATGACCAATCAAGAAACTCTGTGTTGGAAAGTCTATCTCTCTCTTGACATAATGAGTCACCTTCAGGTCTGCCTCCTGTCTACCTGTTTTTGGCTCCTCTAACTCATCCCTGTCTGCCTCGTGTCTTTGTCGGTGTGACACAGTCCCTCCCTCCCTCCCTCTCACCCTCTCTCTCCTCATGTCCCTCTATCTTCCCTCCCTCCCCCTGTCCCCCTCTCTTCCTCCCATTCTGCTGATCTAGACATTTGGCTAAGGCAAACTCTAACCAGGGCTGAAGTTACACACACACACACACACACACACACGCACTCACGCACGCACGCACACAAACACACACACAGACGGCAATGTATACAATTTACATCTGTGCTAAATACATTATGTAAATAGCTACTGTACACGTACACTTAATCCATCTCTAGATACAGGTACATACATACAAAGCAGCACTAGCACACCTACACACAATATGTATCCTTGACAACCTGTTTATTTCATGCAAAATTATTGTAGAATAAAACAACGTCAACAGTGACGTCAAACTCATGTAACCCGGACAAAATCCCAATGCTCCTTGTGTTGCTGTTTTATGACAACAGTACCAAACAAGTGAGGCTTGGTCAGGCATCTTGTCGGTCGGCTGGTAGGTACATTGTTGTCATATTACAACAGTATGCAGGTTAATATAGTATTCCATACCCTTTACATTTCCTGCTATTTCAATAGACCCAAGTCATTGAGTTGAGCTGTGCTCGCATTGCTGTGTGTGTGTCTGTTTGGTTAGTAATGCCCCTTTCTCTGACTGACTCATTCAACGATCATCATACATACATTAAAACATTGACGAGAATAGAAGACATAGCTGTGTCCCGGCAACATAAAATCAAAACAAACAATGAAACGTGTCCCGGCAACAAGAATAAAAAACAATCGGTAACACTTTATTCAAACTCTACGTCGTGACGCTCAATGACAAGAAATCTTCGGACATTTGTTATGATACTGTATGACGTATAGTTCAAATAATGTGCTACCAAACGATCATTGCATTTCAACATGTGGATGACAATGGACATTTGAACTAGACTGATCCATGGGTAGCAATAGCAGCTTATTAATCCCTTATAATATTACCGTTATTTTCCCCCTAAAACACTAAAATACAACAACATTAACAGTCCAGACATACACGTTTCCCTTTATAAAAACACAAAAAAACACAGAGCAAAACCGGTTGATATGATGTCATAATAAATGTGAAACTGGGTGTGATGACGTCATTTCAACCAGTTTTGCTCACTGGGAAATAAAAACAAAATGCTGTGCAATTCAATCCAAAAAAGTATTTAGGAGTGATGCAGTCTCTTCACATTGATTTGATTCGTCCATTAATTTCAAGCACCGGTGTCCGTCATGTGACCTGTGACCTGATCTCTGACACCGGGATTCCATTTTATTAGACGATGACCGTAGAACTTAGAATGATTAGAATTATTCTATGGTGATGGGCCTTCTGAAAGTGTCGTCCATAGAATATATAATACACAAGAGTGGCTTGTCATAGACCTGCATAGCTCTAGATTGTGCTGATAATGGCAGCCATCTTGGTCAGGGTTGTAAATGTGATTAAGGTGACGTCAGAGTGATGTCATGTCCTGTACCTCCAGCAGCATAGCATCCTGTTCTGTCCTCAGCTGGTCCCGAGTCTGAAGATGAACCACCAGCTCTGTGCTAAGGTCTGATGGGCGAGGCACAGAGACACACCCACATGCGCACGGGCACACAAACAAAATGTCAGATCAAACATGTAAGACCAAATGCAGTTGTACAGATCATTTGAAAAAGGTGAAAAACAGGTAAAATAATAAGGTTGGTATAACTTATAAATGAAAAAGGTGAAATATAAATTAGCCTATATCTAAAATGTACACTGAGTATACAAAACAGGAACACCTTCCTAATATTGAGTTGCACCTGCTTTTGCCCTCAGAACAGTCTCAATTTGTCGGGGCATGAACTCTACAAGGTGTCAAAAGCGTTCCATGCTGGCCCATGTTGACCCCAATGCTTCCCACAGTTGTGTGAAGTTGGCTGGATGTCCTTTGGGTGGTGGACCATTCTTCATACACTCTGAAAACCGTTTAGTGTGAAAAACCCAGCAGCGTTGCAGTTCTTGACACTCAAACCATACCCCGTTCAAAGGCACTTAAGTCTTTTGTCTTGCCCATTCCCCTCTGAATGGCCCATATACACAATCTATGTCTCACTTGTCTCAAGGCTTAAAAATCCCTCTTTAACCTGTCTTCTCCCCTTCATCTACACTGATTGAGGTTGATTTAACAGGTGACATCAATAAGGGATCATAGCTTTCACCTGGTCAGTCTATGTCATGGAAAGAGCAATGTTTTGTACACTCAGTGTAAATATGCAATATAGCCTGTGTAGTATCTAAGTGACCACTCACCTTGTATAGCCTTGTTGAGAGAGTTTTGGTGGGCGTTGAGCTCTTTGAGACTGAAGGCTTGCAGGTCACTGCGGTCCAGCCTTCTATTCTTCAACAGCTGATTACAACAAGCTGGGCTCTGAGACACAGGGGACAGAGTGAAGAACAGAATGTAAGATAACACCTAATAACAAAACACTGTGCACCCCAAGGGCAGTACTATTAACCTCCTTCCTAGCCACTCCTGTAGATATGATGGGATTCTATCAGATGGCAAGGAGACGCAAGTGCCTATCCTATACATTCAGAACTACAGGAGTGCAGAGGGGGTAGGGGCAAGGAGTTGATTTGGGATTCAGGTCCCTCGTTCCCTCCCGCTCTCACCTCTTGTTTCTGCTCGGTCCTCAGCTTGTTTCTGAGCGCGCTCAGTGCAGCCTTGAAGCCTGATGATTTGCTCTTGGCTGCAGGGGGGGCAGGGAACTTGGGCTGCTGGCGCACCTGCACACTGGAACCGCTCTTACCAACCATTTTGGAATTCTTGAAAGGACAGAAACAAAACAAAAACGGCATTATGGTTGAGATCTGGAATACAAGAAAACAAGTGTCTTTCACAATTCTATGATATATCCTGTATCACTCTAGCTGTACCACTCTATCTATGACCAGCCTTACCTTTTGAGTGTGTGTGCTTACCTTCACACTAACTTTTTTGCCAGTATCCTCATCTTCTTCTTCGCTTCCGCTGTCATTGATGAAGCACAGCTGGAGGTTCATCTGATTCGAAAGACTGATTTGGAAAACAATTTTTTTGGTTAGTAAGTAGTGAAATGACCCTGGCATTGATAAACATGATTACAAGAGAAGGTGGAAAGTGTTTAAGTTCCTCGGCGTACACATCACGGACAAACTGAAATGGTCCACCCACACAGACAGTGTAGTGAAGAAGGCACAAAAGAGGCTGAAGAAATTTGGCTTGTCACCTAAAACCCGCACAAACTTTTACAGTTGCACAATTGAGAGCATCCTGTCAGGCTGTATCCCCGATTGGTACGGCAACTGCACCGCCCACGACCGCAGGGCTCTCCAGAGGGTGGTGCAGTCTGCACAATGCATTACCCGGTTCAAACAACCTGCCCTCCAGGACATCTACAGCACCCGATATCACAGGAAGGCCAAAAAGATAATCAAGGACAACAACCACCCGAGCCACTGCCTTCTTCAACCCGCTACCATCCAGAAGGTGAGGTCTGTACAGGTGCATCATAACTGGGACCGAAAGACTAAAAAACAGCTTCTATCTCAATGCCATCAGCCATGGAATCATGTAGTAACCAACAAAGTGTTAAACAAATCTAAATATATTTTATATTTGAGATTCTTCAAATAGCCACCCTTTGCCTTGATGACAGCTTTGCACACTCTTGGCATTCTCTCAACCAGCTTGACCTGGAATGCTTTTCCAACTGTCTTGAAGGAGTTCCCACATATGCTGAGCACTTGTTGGCTGCTTTTCCTTCACTTTTTCCGACTCATCCCAAACAATCTCAATTGAGTTGAGGTCGGGGGATTGTGGAAGCCAGGTCATCTGATGCAGCACTCCATCACTCTCCTTCTTGGTAAAATACCCCTTACATACCTTGGAGATGTGTTGGATCATTGTCCTGTTGAAAAACAAATGATAGTCCCACTAAGCCCAAACCAGATGGAATGGCGTATCACTGTAGAATGCTGTGGTAGCCATGCTGGTTAAGTGTCCCTTGAATTAAAAAACAAATCACAGACAGTGTCACCAGCAAGGCACCCCCATACCATAACACCGCCTTCTCCATGCTTTACTGTGGGAAACACACATGCAGAGATCATCCGTTCACACACACTGCGTCTCACAAAGACACGGCAGCTGGAACCAAAAATCTGAAATTTGGACTCAAGAACAAAGGACAAATTTCGACCAGTCTAATGTCCATTGCTCGTGTTTCTTGGCCCAAGCAAGTCTCTTCTCATTATTGGTGTCCTTTAGTAGTGTTTTCTTTTGCAGCAATTTGACCATGAAGGCCTGATTCACGCAGTCTCCTCTGAAACAGTTGATGTTGAGATGTGTCTGTTACTTGAACTCTGTGAAGCATTTATTTGGGCTACAATTTCTGAGGCTGGTAACTCTAATGAATATTCTCTGCAGCAGAGGTAACTCTTGGTCTTCCATTCCTGTGGCAGTCCTCACGAGTGCCAGTTTCATCATAGTGCTTGATGATATTTGCGACTGCACTTGAAGAAACTTTCAAAGTTCTTGAAATGTTCCGTATTGACTGACCTTCATATCTTAAAGTAATGATGGACTGTCGTTTCTCTTTGCTTATTTGAGCTGTTCTTGACATTATATGGACTTCTGTATACCCCCTACCTTGTCACAACACAACTGATTGGCTCAAACACATTAAGAAAGAAAGAAATTCCACAAATTAACTTTTAAGAAGGCACACCTGTTAATTGAAATGCATTCCAGGTGACTACCTGATGAAGCTGGTTGAGAGAATGCCAAGAGTGTGCAAAGCTGTCATCAAGGCAAAGGGTGGCTATTTGAATAATCTCAAATATAAAATATATTTCGATTTATTTAACCCTTTTTTGGTTCTACATGATTCCATATGTGTTATTTCATAGAAAATAGTAAAAATAAAGAAAAACCCTCGAATGAGTAGGTGTTCTAAAACTTTTGACCGGTAGTGTATGTATATACTGTTTTTATACCATCTATTGCATCTTGCCTATGCCGCTCTGTCATTGCTCATCCATATATTTATATTTATTATTCTTATTCCATTCCCTTACTTAGATTTGTGTGTATTAGCTAGCTGTTGTGGAATTGTTAGATTACTTGTTAGATATTGCTGCACTGTCAGAAATAGAAGCACTAGCACTTCGCTACACTAGCTATAACATGTGCTAACCATGTGTATGTGACCAATCAATTTTTATTTGATACCACTCCTCTAGGGAGCTAGCTTTCTTGGATTCTTTCTTGGATTATTGACCACAAGGATGTGAGTTCGCTTCTTGCCTCGAACCTTATGCTTCTCCCTTTCATTACACTGGTGTCAGAAGTGGGATTTGTTCATGATTCTATCAGCCTGGGTAGTATACTATTAGTACATAATTAACAACACTATCACAACACAATGTTACGTAGACGACACCGTGCTTCGTACCGCGAGGTTAGGGCTGTCACACGGCTATTGCAGTCCTCCTCGCCTCTGTCCTCCCAGCTCTCCTTACTCTTCCCTTGCTCCCTGTCTCCTGGCCGGTTCATGGACAGCGTCTTCCCTCTCTCTCTCTCCTCCGGCCGGCTTGCTGACAATTTCTTACCTCGTTCGAGGACACTGGAAGACTGGAGATGAATCAGATATACAGTCGTGAAAAAGTAAGTACACCCTTTGGAAAGTGGTCTATTTTGAATCATTTTTAAACATATTTGGACACATGGATATTTTAGCTATTTTCCAACCACATTCATTGATAAAGGGAACTCAATTTAACAAATCGCACACCAAAAAATTTACTTTGAAAATGTTATGCAATTAAAATATACCAAAATGCAGTTTCGTTATGCAGATGAAAATGTGAACACCCCTCCCTTTACCTTCATCTAAAATGGCTAAAATTAGGATCAGGCACCAAAACAGGTGCAAATTATTAGGAAATCATTAGAGAATACCTTGGGAGAGTCCAGACTTCCATAAAGATTATAAACTTGGTCTGGTTTGGTCTTAACCATATGGGTGTTGTAACACATCATGCAAAGATCCAAATACCCATCCGAGGCCCCCAGAAGAAAGATGATTGATGCCTGTGAGTCTGGGAGGGGTTACAAATCCATTTCCCAGCAATTCGAAGTACATAGTTCCACTGTCCGATGGATCATCTACAAATGGAGAAAATTCCAGACCACTGGCAATCCACCTAGGACAGGTCGTCCCACCAAATTCACCCCAAGAGCTGACCGAAAGATGCTCATAGAAGTCTCTAAAAACCCCAAGGTAACATCAAGGGATCTACAGGCCTCTCTTGCTACAATCAATATTGAAGTGCATGAGTCAACTGTCAGAAAGAGACTGCACCATCTTGGCCTACATATGGGAGGTCAGGAAAGAAGAAGCCTCTGCTTTCAAAAAAGAATATCAAGACAAGACTGACGTTTTCCAGACAACACCTGGGTAAAGACCAAAACTACTGGAACAATGTGCTCTGGACAGATGAGTCAAAGGTGGAGTTGTTTAGCCGCAATGCCAGACGCCATCTTTGGCAAAAAAACAAAACACTGCCTTTGAACAGAAGAACCTCATACCAACCGTAAAGCATGGAGGCGGTGGCATTATGGTTTGGGGCTGCTTTACTGCCTGAGGGCCCGGCCAAGTCGCCATCATTTAGTCAACCATGTTACATGTTACCATATTACATATTGTACCAGAGAATCCTTGAGGAGAATGTGAGGCCATCTGTCAAAAAGCTGAAGCTGAATCGAACATGGATCTTGCAACAGGACAATGATCCAAAACACACAAACTAATCTACAACAGAATGTCTCAAAAAGAGGAAATGGAGGGTTATGGAATCGCCGAGTCAAAGCCAAGCTCTCAATCCTGTCTAAATGTTGTGGGGGGACTTGAAGCGGGTCGTGCATGCCAGAAATCCCTTGAATATAACACCGTTGAAGCAGTACTGTAAAGAAGAGTTGGAATAAATCCTTCCAGTTGATATGAGAGACTGATAGACAGTTACAAGTAATGGCTACATTAAGTTATTTCAGCTGAAGGGAGCAACACCAGCTACTGAAGCTAGGGGTGTACTTACACTATGGAATGGCATTTCTGTTGACTTTCGATGAATAAATGATGGCAAAGTATAATCTTTCAGTTTCATTTGTTAAATTAGGTTACCTTTATCTGTCAATAGTGTTGAAGTGAATATTACATATCCATCTGTCCAAATGCTTCCTAAAAAGTCAAACTTTCCAGGGGGTGTACTTGCTTTTTCACATGACTGTAGGTAGCACAAGTTATACAGAGCAAGTTATGGAGAGCCTCTCCTGTGTGTAAGTTTAATTGTTTTTTTAATGGCCAGGTCTCCCTTGTAAAAGAGGTATTCTGACCTCATTGGGACTTCCTGGATAAATAAAGGTTAAAATGATAATGGATTTTTTTTAAAGTTCATATTGTTTTGCAGTGCTGTGTAGTCTCTTTCAACACAAAACTAGCCACTGAATAGAGCAGGTGCCTGACATTGCATTCAGGCACCATGTTTTTTGTACAACACTGTGTCCCTGACAGATGCACTCTTCTCTCCCACAAATAGACAACTGTGTCACCTGTCCACATCCATAAGTAACAGACAGCATTCAACTATGACCCTTTACCTTTGTTCTTTCTTCTCACTCCTCTCCCCTTCCCCCTCTACTCTCCACTACCTGTCCAAAAACACCTGTCCCCAGCACTCAACCGTGACTTCTGACCTTTGTTTTCTTCTCTCTCTTCTCCTCTTCCTGTTTCTCCAGCTCTGCGATGCGCAGGCTCAGCGCCTCCCAATGCATTATGGGTAGTCCCAGGTCATCCTCTCCGTATGACCCCTCCTGCCACACCAACGCAGCTCCCTCCGCATCTTCATCATCATCATCCTCTTCATCATCTTCCTCTTCAGCCTCGTCGCTCTGTTTCTCCTCTTCCTCCGTCTCGTCGCTCTCTTTCTCCTCTCCCTGCTCCCTCTCTCTCTCCTTCTCTCCCTCCATCTCTTGTGTCAGTAGGAGAGAGTGCCAGCGTGGGTAGACTTCACTGTGCTCTGGGTTGGAGGGTTGTCTAAGATAAAGATGATATAGTTGTCTATTAATACATAATAAACACGTTATAAAGAACCATAGAAAACTACTGGTTACTAAGCTGTTATAACACCTATATTACACTACTTGGTGGTAGGCAGTGCTTAATTTGTAAATCAGGAGGTGCTGGAACCAAAAACGAGTGCGAGACGGGGGTGACCTAGCGAGGTCTGAGGTACTGAAAAAAGAAAAAAAAATCACCTTTATAATAAAGCATTTCATGCATATCATCACATTTGCGTAGTGACACAAAGCAGTAGAGTAGAGGCACTTACAGAAGTTGCACACATGGGGAACATTGTAGTAGCCTAGGGTCTGGGAAAAATGTGGTATTTTATAAACGCATGTCATGCCTGGAGACATTTACAGAATTTTTAAAAAACCATACAAATGATCGAAATGACAGTCTACTTTGACACTGACAAACTGAGAATCTGAGATCAATAAAAATGACCTTAAATCCATCAGATGAATGGTCAGATGAAGCAGATTCTAAGCTACAGGACTGTTTCGCTAGCACAGACTGGAATATGTTCCCGGGATTCCTCCAATGGCATTGAGGAGCATCTGTCATTGGCTTCATAAATAAGTGCATCGATGACGTCGTCCCCACAGTGACCGTACATACATAACCCAACCAGAAACCATGGATTACAGGCAGCATCCACACTGAGCTAAAGGCTAGAGCTGCCGCTTCAAGGAGCGGGACCGGAAGCTTATACGAAATCCCGCTATGCCCTCAGACGAACCATCAAACCGGCAAAGCGTCAATACAGGACTAAGATTGAGTCGTACCACACCGGCTCTGACGCTCGTCGGATGTGGCAGGTCTGCAAACCATTACAGACTACAAAAGGAAACACAGCTGAGAGCTGCCGAGTGACATGAGCCTACCGGACGAGCTAAATTACTTCTATGCTCGCTTCGAGGCAAATAACACTGAAACATGCATGAGAGCACCAGCTGTACTGGAAGATCATGCTCTCCGCAGCCGATATGAGTAAGACCTTCAGACAGGTCAACATTCACAAGGCCGCAGGGCCAGACGGATTGCCAGGACGTGTACTGCAAGCATGACCTGACCAACTAGCAAGTGTCTTCACTGACATTTTCAACCTCTCCCTGTCCGAGTCTGTAATACCAGCATGTTTTAAGCAGACCACCATAGTGTCTGTGCCCAAGAACACTAAGGTAACCTGTCTAAATGACTACCGACCCATAGCACTCACATCTGTAGCCATGAAGTGCTTTGAAAGGCTGGTCATGGCTCACATCAACACTATTATCCCAGAAACCCTAGACCCACTCCAATTTGCATACCGCCCCAACAGATCCACAGATGATGCAGTCTCTAATGCACTCCAAACGGCCCTTTCCCACCTGGATAAAAGGAATCCTATGTGAGAATGCTATTCATTGACTACAGCTCAGCGTTCAACACCATAGTGCCCTCAAAGCTCATCAATGACGGGCCGCCCCCAGGTGGTAAGGGTAGGTAACAGCACTGTGCTCAGCCCCCTCCTGTACTCCCTGTTCACTCATGACTGCACGGCCAGGCACGACTCCAACAACGTCATTAAATTTGCCGATGATCACCGACAACAACGAGACAACCTATAGGGAGGTCAGAAACCTGGCCGTGTGGTGCCAGGACAACAACTTCTCCCTCCATGTGATCCAGACAAAGGATATGATTGTGGATTACAGGAAAAGGAGGACCGAGCACGCCACCATTCTCATCGATGGGGCTGCAGTGGAGCAGATTGAGAGCTTCAAGTTCCTTGGTGTCCACATCACAAACAAACTGACATGGTCCAAGCACACCATGACAGTCATGAAGCGGGCAAGACAAAACCTATTCCCCCTCAAGAGACGGAAAAGATTTGGCATGGGTCCTCAGATCCTCAAAAGGTTCTACAGCTGCACCATCGAGAGCATCCTGACTGGTTGCATCACTGCCTGGTATGGCAACTGCTCGGCCTCTGACCGCAAGGCATTACAGAGGGTAGTGCGAACGGCTCAGTACATCACTGGGGCCAAGCTTCATGCCATCCAGGACCTCTATACCAGACGGTGTCAGAGGAAGGCCCTGAAAATGTTCAAAGACTTCAGCCACCCTAGTCATAGACTCTTCTCTCTACTACCACACGGCAAGCGGTGCTGGAGTGCCAAGTCTAGGTCCAAGAGGCTTCTAAACAGCTTCTACCCCCAAGCCATAAGACTCCTGAACATCTTGTCAAATGGCTACCCAGATTATTTACATTCCCCCCCCCCTTCCATCTCTACACCACTGCCACTCTCTGTTGTCATCTATGCATAGTCACCTTAATTAACTCTACCTACATGTACATACTACCTCAACTAACCGGTGCCCCCACACATTGACTCTGTACCGGGCACTCCCTGTATATATTGTTATTTTTAGTGCTCCTCTTTAATTACTTGTTACTTTTATCTCTTATTCTTATCCATATTGTTTTAAACTGCACTGTAGGTTAGGGGCTCGTAAGTACGCATTTCACTGTAAGGTCTACTTCGGCACATCTGACTAATAAAATTTGATTTGATTTGATCAACAGCATAGGCCTACGTGTGTGGAGACACATATTGTAGGCTACAATATGAGGATGAAATTATAGTCCTAAAAATGCTATTCAGTTTCACTCACTCACCCAATGATGCGCAGTTCACTCACCGGTGATGGCCGATGCGTTCGTGCCAAAAGCCTACAGTGCATTCGGAATGTATTCAGACCCCTTGACTTTTTCCACATTTTGTTACGTTACAGTCTTTTTCTAAAATTGAATAAAACATTTTTTTCCCTCATCAATCTACACACAACACCCCATAATGACCAATCAAATACAGGTTTTTAGAGATTTTAACAAATGTATGAAAAATAAAGAACTGAAATGCCTTATTTACATAAGTATTCAGAGCCTTAGCTATGAGATTGGAAATTAAGGTCAGGTACATCCTGTTTCCATTGATCATCATTAAAATGTTTCAACAACTTGATTGGAGTCCACTTGTGGTTAATTCCATTGATTTGACATGATTTGGAAATGCACACACCTGTCTATATCAGGTCCCACAGTTGACAGTGCAAGTCAGAGCAAAAACCAAGCCATGATGTCGAAGAAATTGTCTGTAGAGCTCCGAGACGGGATTGTGTCGAGACACAGATCTGGGGAAGGGTACCAAAGCATTTCTGCAGCATTGAAGGTCCCCAAGAACACAGTGGCCTCCATCATTCTTAAATGGAAGAAGGAGGGAACCCCCAAGACTCTTTCTAGAGCTGGCTTCCCGGCTAAACTGAGCAATTGGGGGAGTAGGACCTTGGTCAGGGAGGTGACCAAGAACCCGATGGTCACTCTGACAGAGTTCCAGAGTTCCTCTGTGGAGATGGGAGAAACTTCCAGAAGGATGACCATCTGGAGGAAACCTGGCACCATCCCTACGGTGAAGCATGGTGGTGGCATCATCATACTGTGGGGATGCTTTTCAGTGGCAGGGACCGGAAGACTAGTCAGGATTGAGGGTGAAAGATGAACGAAACAAATTACATAGAGATCCTTGATGAAAATCTGCCCTAGAGTGCTCAGAACCTCAGACTGGGGAGAAGGTTCACCTTCCACCAGGACAACGACCCTAAGAACACAGCTAGAGAACGAGACAAGTCTCTGAATGTCAAGACAAGTCTCTGAATGTCCTTGAGTGTCCCAGCCAGAACCTGGACTTGAACCTGATCAAACATCTCTGTAGAGACCAGTGGCAATTTTAGTATGTACATTTAGGTGGGACAAAAAAATAAAAACATGTGGGATGCATTCCAGCAAAGCCACTACAAAACACAACACTAAACAGTACATTAATTACACTATAACGGTGACAAACGGTTCCCACAAACTGGTAGGGCCTACAGCAGAGTCCCAACACCTTACCACCGCTGCACCTGGCTTTCAGCGGAGCCTTTTCTGGCAGCGAAACAGTTCATTCAGCCTCATTTACTGCATTTATAAAACATAGTTGATATGGCTGACGTGCTTAAACAAATGTGGTTTCTACTGACAATTGAAATGTACAAACTATGGCATAAGGGAACGTCAAGCGGATAAGAGGCAATCCGTAATTTTGATTAAGACATTAATGAGCGTGCGACGGTTGCTTTGTAATGCTTGCAGTTAGCCACTGATTCTTTCCAAACCACTTATTGTTTCATTTGCAATTTCCAACTTGTTGTGTAATGTATATGTCCAATGGCCGATGAGCACCGATACATTTTATCTATAATTTCTCTTCATTATTTCTCTTCATATGACAAGGATTAAAAATGATTTGTCAGTAGATTGTCGACTTGATTCATGTTGATAACTGTTAGCTAAGATTTTAAAAGTAAGATTTTGACATGATCAGTCCAATCAAAGCTACTGTACATATAATGTGATTTGACGTAATTTTATCTGTGGCCAATGACCTTGAGCCATCTTGGAAGGGCTCTTCTAATGTAAACTCTATAGCAGGACCCAAAGGGCTGAAATGTTCGATGTCTACCCTTACTAAGGACTTAGATTTGGCCTGTGAAGTAGTGTCCCCATGAGTGACAGAACACTGAGCCAATCATGGCGCAATGCTCCTATTTTCTGCTGGCTTGCCCCACCACCACAGAAAGCACTGAGCTCAGCTGAAACACATGAATTTTGGAGCTGCTTACTCAAGAAAACAAAAAAGAGACCATGTTTGTATGCGGTATATTTTTTTACATTGTTTTCAAACTGATATGTGACACGTACTAATGCCAAAATAACATGCAAAATAGGCAAGCCCCACAAAAAATGTGGAGCCCCACCTGCCCTGAATGATGGGTTGCCACTGGTAGAGTCCTGACGCTCCCCAACCAACCTGACAGAGCTTGAGAGGATCTGCAGAGAAGAATGGGAGAAACCTCCCAAATACAGGTGTGCTAAGCTTGTAGTGTCATACCCAAGAAGACTCTAGGCTGTAATTGCTGCCAAAGGTGCTTCAATAAAGTACTGAGTAAAGGGTTTGAATACATATGTAAATGTGATATTTATATTTTTAATTAATTTGCAAAATATTCTAAAAACCTGTTTTTGCCTTGTCATTTTTTATTTATTTAATTTACCTAGGCAAGTCAGTTAAGAACACATTCTTATTTACAATGACAGCCTAGGAACAGTTGGCAAACTGTCTTGTTCAGGGGCAGAACGACAGAGTTGTCAGCTCTGGGATTCAATCTAGCAACCTTCCGGTTACTGGCCCAACACTCTAACCACTAGGCTACCTGCCACCCCAATATTATGTGGTATTGTGTGTTAGATTGATGAGGGAAAAAACAATTTAATAAATGTTAGAATAAGTATGTAACGTAATTTATTTTTTTTAAGTCAAGGGGTCTGAATACACTGTATATCTCACTCGTTTTACTTTGTAAAACAATATTTGGAAGTTTATCAAATATTTTGTTAGGCTAGAGCAGACAGATTAGAGACTTCTCTTTTCAGCAGGAGCCATTTGGATTCCAACCTGTGTTTTCCTGCAAATGTATTTGAAATATTGCAAAAGGCCTGTTTTGTCTACATGCTGTTCACTGACAGATTTTCTGCGTGTTCCTGACTCTAGGCTATGTATTGTTATTGGGCTACACACAATCCACAGCGAGGCTATTTTTTAAAAGACGCTATTGACCTCTGTGGCTAAATGACGGGCATTTTCATGGTATAGTAGGCTATTCTGAATTATTTCATTATTTTCATTGAACAGACAGCAGTTATTCTATAACTTTGGCAAATGTATTTCAATTTATCAGGGGCAGTGGTGGAAAAATCCCACAATTGTCATACTTGAGTAAAAGTAAAGATACCTTAATAGAAAATGACTCAAGTAAAAGTGAAAGTCACCCAGTAAAATACTACTTGAGTGAAAGTCTAAAAGTATTTGGTTTTAAATATACTTAAGTATCAAAAGTAAATGTAATTGCAAAAATGTGTACATTATTTTCTTTAGGAATGCAGTGAAGTAAAAGTAAAGGTTGTCAAACATATACATAGTAAAGTAAAGTACTGATACTCCAAAAACTACTTAACTTCTTATGGCTGGGGGGCAGTATTGAGTAGCTTGGATGAATAAGGTGCCCAGAGGCTAAGATATGCATATTATTAGTTGGATAGAAAACACTCCGAAGTTTCTAAAACTGTTTGAATGATGTCTGTGAGTATAACAGAACTCATATGGCAGGCAAAAACCTGAGAAAAAAGTCAACCAGGATGTGGAAAATCTGAGGTTTGTAGTTTTTCAACTCTTTGCCTATCCAAGATACAGTGTAAATTTGGTCCGATTGCACTTCCTAAGGCTTCCACTAGATGTCAACAGTCTTTAAAACTTTGTTTGAGGCTTCTACTCAAGGGGTAGAGAATGGGAGCTGTTTCAACCAGAGGTCTGGCAGAATGCCATGAGCTCAGTCCCGCGTGCTCCCGTGAGAGCGACCTGCGTTCCATTGCATTTCTAAAGACAAAGGAATTGTCCGGTTGGAACATCATTGAAGATTTATGTTAAAAACATCCTAAAGATTAATTCTATACATCGTTTGACATGTTTCTACGAACTGTAATGGAACTTTTTGACTTTTCGTCTGGACCTAGTGCTCGTGCGTCATGAATTTGTGAACTAAACGCACGAACATAAAGGAGGTATTTGGACATAAATTATGGACTTTACAAAACAAACATTTATTGTGGAACTGGGATTCCTGCGAGTGCATTCTGATGAAGATCATCAAAGGTAAATGAATATTTATAATGGTATTTCTGACTAATTTCTGACTAAAATCACAGGATGTTTTGGAAGCAAAACATTACTGAACATAACGCTCCAATGTAAACTGAGATTTTTGGATATACATATGAACTTTATCGAGCAAAACATACATGTATTGTGTAACATGAAGTCCTATGAGTGTTATCTGATGAACATCATCAAAGGTTAGTGATTAATTTTATCTCTATTTCTGCTTTTTGTGACTCCTCTCTTTGGCTGGAAAAATGGCTGTTTTTCTGTGACTAGGTGCTGACCTAACATATTTATATGGTTTGCTCGATCCTGTTAACGGGATTTCAGTCGTAAGAAGTTTAAATAGTACTTAAAAGTATTTTTTCCTAAGTACTTTTTACACCACTGGGTGCCTGTCACGACTTCCGCCGAAGTTGGTGCCTCTTCTTGTTCGGGCGGCATTCGGTGGTCGTCCTCACCTGCGCCTGACTCCGTCCTCACCTCTGCACAACTGGCACATGACAGTGCCTCAGCTCCTCCAGAACCCTTTGCGCTATGATTAACGAAGAGGGAACTCGAATGAACTTTGAACGCTTTTATTATTTTTTTTTACATCGCAAAAAGTTACTTATTTTTCATGACACAAGAGGTACCGGATCCGGCCAAATACGTTCCGGAATAAAACAGTCCAAAACGGAGGTGATGCTGTTCCGGCAGGATCCGGCTAAAATTAAGCACTGGTAGGCCTTCGACTTCAATTAAATGCAGGGAGAACATTTTACTTTTAAGAAGCTATCCACATTATTCAAATGATTATATTTTGGGACGACTTGAAGTTAGAGTTTAAAAGAGAGGAGAGAGTTTCAGAAAGTTTTTGTTAAACGGTAAGGTAACACATGGAATGCCTGGAAACAGAATGTAGAGCGTTTCAACTGTATAATGTACCAGTGTAAGTAATTACAGCCTCAGTTACCAGTGGGTCTATCTATGTGGCTATCCAAACTGCACTCTGAAATGTGTATAGATCAAGACAGACTGCAGAATTTAATTGAAATAGAAAATAAAGACAGTTACGTAAACGCTGTTAGGAAAAAGTGTTTAAGACTGATTGATGTACGCCATAGTAACAGTAGCCTATATAGTGATAATAGGCCCAAGAGGTAGCCTAGAGAAGAAGCGAAGTAAAACAAACACGTGACACGTATCAATAGTTGTAGCCTATGTGCATAATGTTTAGTTAGTCAGTGGTTGATCGTGTAACCCAATAGCTATTTGGAATCGCTTACCAATTTCCCAGGGGAGTAGAAATCACAGCTTCTTGCGCTGTCAAACCGGGGGAGAGGATTCTTATGTCCACATAACTTTCTCTCTTCCTTGAGCGAAAACTCTTCCTAGTTTCCCTTTATTCTCCTTCCTTCTTCCTGAGTTTCCACACTTTTTTTCATTCCCCGTTCCTTTATCTCAACTTCTCGCTCACTGTAACGGGAGAAGGGTGTTGAACTGCAAGATTATGGGAAGCTTGTTTACGCGGCTTTGAAGTTACAACCAGTGGCAAATGTACTTTAGTAGCCTAATGTTATAGCTGGTTAGTAGCCGAGCATCTCCAAGAAATCCACGAATTATTGCGCCAAAACAATCGAAACAAAAGCGTAAACCTTCAGGAATTTCACGGCTTTTCAGTAGGGACACAGAGAGGAGGGGTGGAGAGAGACGGGCTGAATAAGTAACGAAAATTGCCAGGTGTCATATTTCAGTTCTAACAGACTACTGAAATTCAAATGGTATAAGAAAGTAGGATTTGATTCTGTAAGTTTTCATTCTGATTGATAGGGAGATGATGACTAAGAATACAATTCACGATGTTAGTAAGCCTAAATAAAGTTATGTTCCCCCTTGTGTTAGTAGTATTTGGGACTAGTATTCTGCCAGCAGCATAAATAATAACGTCACTCTGTATGGTAATCAGTAATCCTTAAAAATAAAAGCCCGCATTTCTAAACCTTGCAATGTGGATAACTCATTCAAAAGATATTACATTAGAATCCATGTCCATTTGTATTGTGCTTATAAGCAAATGCAATTCCATAATTTATGGAAACAATTACAAATGTGCTTCTAAAAACATTTTAAGATCACTATCAAAAAGTCTATGTTCAGACTGGTATGTTTACAATATTGGGTTGTAGAGCAAAAACGATTATATGCGCAGATGTAAAAGTGGGGCTGGGAATACTCAGTGAGGTCTGTAGAATCTATATGGGGTTATTTCTTGGATTGCGGTCTAAATACCCAGCAGCACTCCACTCCACCTATTCCATTGGTCCCAATGCAATACACTGTAGGCCTATAAAAGACACATTGGCTTGTGGAGAGAGAAAACTATTCTATGTGCCGGGTAAAAGTGGGGTTGGGATTACTCATTAGGGTCTGTAGAATCTATGTATGGTGTTATTTCATGGGGGACTGTGATCTAAATACCCTGCAGCACTGTCTACTTCGCCAATTCCATTGGCCACAATGCAATATACTGTATTTGAATCACCAAAGACATTTTGTGCTGTATATTAAGTATTGGTCTGAAAATAGTAAAGATTAACCCTGTCAACAACCCTAAGTATTTCAACTACTTAAAATAAACAGTGTAGGTTGAACCACATTAATTTACTACATTCACCAATTTCATAAAATGTCAGTTAATTCAAGGTCTAACACACTATGATACATTTATTTCAGTCGCCACTTTTCATGAAATGTATCGGCTTAGAAATTCATGGTTTGACATACTCTATGATGCATTCATTGATTTCAATCACCCATTCCATGAAATGTGTCAATTAAAAATGATTGACACTGATACACTCAGTCATTTGAATCACTCATTGAATAAATCCATAAAATGAGTGATGGGCACTGATATGGAACATGTTGAGTCAGGTCAAAAAGTATTGTCACGCTTGATAAAGATTAGCAAAAAAATAATAAAAGAAATAATCCAAATACTGAGCTATATTGTATACAAAATAAATGGGACAATTATATTATTTTATGCTAATACAATTGCTCAGATAAAGAGATAATTTTGTTTTTCTTCAAAAATAGATAGGGGTCAACATTTTTGACACTCTTGTTTTCAATACCTCACCTTGCGAGCATAATGGCACTGAGACTTTTTTTAGAAAATGTTTTATGAGATTGGAGAACACATTGGGAGGAATCTTAAATCATTCATCAATAAAAAATAATATAACTTTCAAAAACATTTGACCATACAATATATCTGTATTTGTATTAGTTATTTTTAAAAGTCTTTTTTGCTCATCTTTATAAAGGGTGCCAATAATTTTGATATCAGTTGCATTTTTCGATTCGATATTGATATCAAATCGGTTTGTAGAATATACATTGCAACTGTGTGACCGTTCACTTTTCTGTAAAGTCCAGACAACTACTTGCAGAATTCCCATTGGGCCAGGTGTGTTCTGGTGGCAATAACCTACATAATCAGTTTTAATACAATGGGAAGGCCACCCACATTTTTTTATTTTATGTTAAGTATGGTAAACAGCTTGTGAGAATTTCTGTGAGAGGTTTGCTTTGTGCATGCAGGAACAGACATGTATGCCTTTTTACAGAGTTTAAGAAGAATAAACCAATATCATGATATGCCTTATGATATTAATATTGTTTGATATCGATATCTAACTATCAATATCGGTTCCCACCACCACATTAAATTAATAACACATTTATATTTAAATATCATTGAATTATCAATCATATAGATTCATTTGATTAGTCTGCTGTGTCATTCAAGCTTAAAATCTTAAATTCTTTCAAATAAGTCATTTCCTCACCGATAACTCAGGGAAAACAGTCTCGCTTGCCTTTGTGAAAAAGCGTATTCAAATTGCCCTTTAATAAGCCTGCTTTAGAGAACAAGCACTCATAAACACCACAACTGCTACCCTCTGACTGTTTTCTTAAATGGGGGCACTGATGAGAAAATTCAAAGCTTCGTGTCATATCCACTACAACCCCATACATTGTCAGACACTGTAGTGCCAGGTATTTCTGAATTGGAAGCAGTGTATCCTTTAATTCTATTTCATACTAAAATCCATCATCTTAAGATTTAATATAATGCATTACTACAACAAACTGCATGTTTCATATCTATGGCTATAACTGTCCAATTTGACTTTAAATTCACAGGCACTATCACATGCACAAAACCTCACCACTTATGAGTCGTTCTAGGCGAATTTGGCATAACCTCTTTGCACTCAAAAAACAACTGTAATGGCTGACTCGTAAAAGATGCAGAGCAATGATTTGAAAGTGCTTCTGGGTATTTGAACCAAATCCCCATTAAATAACACCATATATAGATTCTACAGACCCTACTGAGTAATCCCAACCCCACTTTTACTTTAGAACATATAATCGTTTTTTCTCTTTAAGTCGATGTGTAATTTATAGGCCTAAGGTGTATTGCACGGGGAACAATGGATTAGGTGTAGCAGAAAGTGATGTTATGTAATTTAGATCTCAGTCCACAAAGAAATAACACCATATATATATATATATATATATATATATATATATATATATGTATATATTCTACAGACACAACTGAATAATCGCAACCCCACCTTTTATGGAGCGGGCAGAGTGAAAAGCCAGAAGCAGGCCGTTCGACACAGTCCCCCTCCAAAACAAAATCAAAATCAAATGTATTTGTCACATACACATGGTTAGCAGATGTTAATGCGAGTGTAGCGAAATGCTTGTGCTTCTAGTTCCGACAATGTAGTAATAACCAACGAGTATTCTAACCTAACAATTCCAAAACTACTACCTTATGCACACAAGGTAAAGGGATAAAGAATATGTATATAAAGATATATGAATGAGTGATGGTACAGAACGGCATAGGCAAGATGCAGTAGATGGTATCGAGTACAGTATATACATATGAGATGAGTAATGTAGGGTAAGTAAACAAATTGGCATAGTTTAAAGTGGCTAGTGATACATGTATTACATAAAGATGCAGTAGATGATATAGAGTACAGTATATACATATGAGATGAGTAATGTAGGGTATTAAACATTACATTAAGTAGCATTGTTTAAAGTGGCTAGTGATATATTTTACATCAATTTCCATTATTAAAGTGGCTGGAGTTGAGTCAGTGTGTTGGCAGCAGCCACTCAATGTTAGTGGTGGCTGTTTAACAGTCTGATGGCCTTGAGATAGAAGCTGTTTTTCAGTCTCTCGGTCCCTGCTTTGATGCACCTGTACTGACCTCGCCTTCTGGATGATAGCGGGGTGAACAGGCAGTGGCTCGGGTGGTTGTTGTCCTTGATGATATTTATGGCCTTCCTGTGACATCGGGTGGTGTTGGTGTCCTGGAGGGCAGGTAGTTTGCCCCCGGTGATGCGTTGTGCAGACCTCACTACCCTCTGGAGAGCCTTACGGTTGTGGGTGGAGCAGTTGCCGTACCAGGCGGTGATACAGCCCGACAGGATGCACTCGATTGTGCATCTGTAGAAGTTTGTGAGTGCTTTTGGTGACATGCCAAATTTCTTCAGCCTCCTGATGTTGAAGAGGCGGTGCTGTGCCTTCTTCACGACGCTGTCTGTGTGGGTGGACCAATTCAGTTTGTCCGTGATGTGTACACCGAGAAACTTAACTTACTACCCTCTCCACTATTGTCGCATCGATGTGGATAGGGGGTGCTCTCTACTAACCAAATATGGTTAGTAGAGAGCACCCCCTACTGAGTATTTGCCACCCCACGTTAGCTGAGACAGGTAGAAACGTTTTCTCTCTACAAGCCAATATGTATCTCATGTACAGCACAGGACGTTGGTGGCACCTTAATTGGGGAGAACGGGCTGGTAGTAATGACTGGAATGAGTAGGCGGGATGGTAACAAATATATCAAACACATGGTTTCCAGGTGTTTGATGCCATTCCATTTGCTCCATTCCGGCCATTATTATGGGCCGTTCTCCCCTCTGCAGCCTCCTGTGATGTACAGTCTATGACAGGGTATTGCATTGGGGGGCTATGGAGGGTGTGGGGAACGAAGGGGCCCTGTGAAAAGCCAGCAGCAGGCTGTATGACACAGTCCCTCTCAAAAACAAACCATATTTGGTTAGTAGAGACCATACCGAGTATTTTCCATCCCACTCAGCTGAGACAGGTAAAAAAGTTCTCTCTACAGCCCAATATTCTCAACATACCAGTGTCAACATAGTTTTGTCATTATTGGTCTTCCCAAAAAACTCTTAACCTTATTTTACATTTGTTTTCATAAATTACTTATTGCCTTTTCTTGTTGACACATTAAAAGTAACCACTTATTAAAACAATATTTATTTTGCAATGTTTTTATTTTGAAGGTTTCATCATTACCATACAAACATGATTTCATAATTTGTGCTGGTGGCAGAATACTAATCAAGAAGTCACCCAGAAAGTCCAACAAATTGATATGTATTTATTTAACTAGGCAAGTCAGTGAAGAACAAATTCTTATTTATAATGACAGCCTACTCCAGCCAAACCACACTGGGCCAATTGTGTGCCACCCAATCACAGCCAGATGTAATACAGCCTGGATTTGAACCAGGTACTGTAGTGATATCTCTTGCACTGAGATGCAGTGCCTTATACTGCTGTGCCACTCAATATACGACAGAGGTACTCAACGACACACTCAGAAAAAAATATTGAAAGCTACAGCTATGGCCTAGGCCTACTGTAGCCCCAAAATAGTTTGACATTTTAGGTAGGCTATTTACTGTACGCCTACTATTAACAATTACATATGCATTGTGAAAGTTTGCCTTCATCTAGTTTTTTAAATTAACCTCCGACTTGCTATGAGTTCTCCTTCGAGTCGCTATGCGTCGATACTATAAAAATGTAAATTCTTAAGCCCTTACCATGTGCAGTGTCTTGCAAAAGTATTATTTGGATTTCATGTAATGGACATACACAAAATAGTCCAAATTGGTGAAGTGAAATGAAAAAAATTACTTGTTTCCAAATATTCAAAGCTGTGGAGATAGGAGTATAGGAGTATCTGTCCATAGGACCACTTTAAGCCGTACACTCCACAAATCAAATCAAATGTATTTATATAGCCCTTCGTACATCAGCTGATATCTCAAAGTGCTGTACAGAAACCCAGCCTAAAACCCCAAACAGCAAGCAATGCAGGTGTAGGCAGGGTAGCCTAGTGGTTAGAGCGTTGGACTAGTAACCGGAAGGTAGTGAGTTCAAACCCCCGAGCTGACAAGGTACAAATCTGTCGTTCTGCCCCTGAACAGCCAGTTAACCCACTGTTCCCAGGCCGTCATTGAAAATAAGAATAATGTTCTTAACTGACTTAAATAAAGGTAAAATAAAAATAAAGTAGAAGCACGGTGGCTAGGAAGAAAGGCCAAAACCTAGGAAGAAACCTAGAGAAGAACCAGGCTATGTGGGGTGGCCAGTCCTCTTCTGGCTGTGCCGGGTGGAGATTATAATAGAACATGGCCAAGATGTTCAAATGTTCATAAATGACCAGCATGGTCAAATAATAATAAGGCAGAACAGTTGAAACTGGAGCAGCAGCACGGCCAGGTGGACTGGGCAAGGAGTCATCATGTCAGGTAGTCCTGGGGCATGGTCCAAGGGCTCAGGTCCTCAGAGAAAAAGAGAGAATTAGAGAAAGCACACTTAAATTCACACAGGACACCGGATAGGACAGGAGAAGTACTCCAGATATAACAAACTGACCCTAGCCCCCCCCCGACACAAACTACTGCAGAATACTGGAGACTGAGACAGAGCTGGGCTTTACGGAAGAGTGGCCAGAAAAAAGCCATTGCTTAAAGAAAATATATATTTTTATAATTGTTTTATTTCACCAGGTAGGCTAGTTGAGAACAAGTTCTCATTTGCAACGGTGACCTGGCCAAGATAAAGCGTAGCAATTCGACACATACAACAACACAGAGTTACACATGGAATAAAGAAAACATACCGTCAATAATACAGTAGAACAAAAGAAAACAAAAAGTCTATACACAGTGAGTGCAAATGAGGTAAGTTAAGGAAATAGGCCATGGTGGCGAAGTAATTACAATATAGCAATTAAACACTGGAATTGTAGACCGGCAGAAGGTGAATGTGCAGGTAGAGATACTGGGGTGCAAAGGAGCAAAATAAATAAATACCAGTATGGGGATGAGGTAGGTAGATAGATGTGCTGTTTACAGGTGCAGTGATCTGTAAGCTGCTCTGACAGCTTGTGCTTAAAGCTAGTGAAGGAGATGTGAGTCTCCAGCTTCAGAGATTTTTGCAATTCGTTCCAGTCATGGGCAGCAGAGAACTGGAAGGAAAGACGACCAAAGGAGGAATTGGCTTTGGGGGTGACCAGTAAGATATACCTGCTGGAGTGCGTGCCACGAGTGGGTGCTGCTATGGTGACCAGTGAGCTGAGATAATGCGGGGCTTTACCTAGCAGAGACTTGTAGATAACCTGTAGCAAGTGAGTTTGGCGACGAGTATAAAGCGAGGGCCAACAAACGAGAGCGTACAGGTCGCAATGGTGGGTAGTGTATGGGGCTTTGGTGATAAAACGGATGGCACTGTGATAGACTGCATCCAGTTTGTTGAGTAGAGTGTTGGAGGCTATTTTATAGATGACATCACCAAAGTCGAGGATCGGCAGGATGGTCAGTTTTACGAGGGTATGTTTGGCAGCATGAGTGAAGGATGCTTTGTTGCGATATAGGAAGCCGATTCTAGATTTAATTTTGGATTGGAGATGCTTAATGTGAGTCTGGAAGGAGAGTTTACAGTCTAACCAGACACCCAGGTATTTGTAGTTGTCCACGTATTCTAAGTCGGAGCCGTCCAGAGTAGTGATGCTGGACGGACGAGCAGGTGCGGGCAGTGATCGATTGAATAGCATGCATTTAGTTTTACTTGCGTTTAAGGGCAGTTGGAGGCCACGGAAGGAGAGTTGCATGGCATTGAAGCTCGTCTGGAGGTTAGTTAACACAGTGTCCAAGGAGGGGCCAGAAGTATACAGAATTGTGTCGTCTGCGTAGAGGTGGATCAGAGAATCACCAGCAGCAAGAGCAACATCATTGATGTATACAGAAAAGAGAGTCGGCCCGAGAATTGAACCCGGTAGCACACCCATAGAGACTGTCAGAGGTCCGGACAACAGGCCCTCCGATTTGATACACTGAACTCTATCAGAGAGGTAGTTGGTAAACCAGGCGAGGCAATCATTTGAGAAACCAAGGCTGTCAAGTCTGCCAATAAGAATGTTGTGATTGACAGAGTCAAAAGCCTTGGCCAGGTCTATGAATACGGCTACACAGTAATGTCTCTTATCGCTGGCCGTTATGATGTCGTTTAGAACCTTGAGCGTGGCTGAGGTGCACGCATGACCAGCTCTGAAACCAGATTGCATAGCGGAGAAGGTATGGTGGGATTTGAAATGGTCAGTAATCTGTTTGTTAACTTGGCTTTCGAAGACCTTAGAAAGACAGGGTAGGATAGATATAGGTCTGTAGCAGTTTGGGTCTAGAGTGTCACCCCATTTGAAGAGGGGGATGACCGCGGCAGCTTTCCAATCTTTGGGAATCTCAGACGATACGAAAGAGAAGTTGAACAGGCTAGTAATAGGGGTTGCAACAATTTCGGCAGATCATTTTAGAGAGAGGGTCCAGATTGTCTAGCCCCGCTGATTTGTAGGGGTCCAGATTTTGCAGCTCTTTCAGAACATCAGCTATCTGGATTTGGGTAAAGGAGAAATGGTGGGGGCTTCTGCGGGTTGCTGTGGAGGGTGCCGGGCAGTTGACCGGGGTAGGGGTAGCCATGTGGAAAGCATGGCCAGCCGTAGAGAAATGCTTATTGAAATTCTCAGTTATAGTGGATTTATTGGTGGTGACAGTGTTTCCTAGCCTCAGAGTAGTGGGCAGCTGGGAGGAGGTGCTCTTATTCTCCATGGACTTTACAGTGTCCCAGAACTTTTTTGAGTTAGTACTACAGAATGAAAATTTCTGTTTGAAAAAGCTTGCTTTTCTAACTACCTGTGTATATTTGTTCCTGACTTCCCTGAAAAGTTGCATATCACGGGGGCTATTTGATGCTAATGCAGAATGCCACAGGATGTTTTTGTGCTGGTCAAGAGCAGACAGGTCTGGAGTGAACCAAGGACTATATCTATTCCTAGTTCTACATTTTTTGAGAGGGGCATGCTTATTTAAGATGGTGAGGAAGGCACTTTTAAAGAATAGCCAGGAATCATCTACTGACAGGATGAGGTCAATGTCATTCCAGGATACCCCGACTAGGTCGATTAGAAAGGCCTGCTCGCAGAAGTGTTTCAGGGAGCGTTTGACAGTGATGAAGGGTGGTCGTTTGGTCGCAGACCAATTACGGATGCAGGCAATGAGGCAGTGATCGCTGAGATCTTGATTGAAAACAGCAGAGGTATATTTGGAGGGCGAATTAGTTAGGATGACATCTATAAGGGTGCCCGTGTTTACTGATTTGGGGTTGTACCTGGTAGGTTCATTGATAATTTGTGTGAGATTGAGGGCATCAAGCTTAGTTAAAGGCATGTGGGAGACTCCCCAAACATATGGAAGAAGGTACTCTGGTCAGATTAGACTAAAATGTAGCTTTTTGGCCATCAAGGAAAGCGCTATCCCTGGCGCAAATCCAACAACTCTCATCACCCCGAGAACACCATCTCCACAGTGAAGCATGGTGGTGGCAGCATCATGCTGTGGGGATGTTTTACATCGGCAGGAACTGGGAAACTGGTCAGAGTTGAAGGAATGATGGACGGCGCTAAATACAGGGAAATCCTTGAGGGAAACCTGTTTCAGTCTTCCAGAGATTTGAGACTGGGCCGGAGGTTCACCTTCCATCAGGACAATGACCCTAAACATACTGCTAAAACAACACTCGAGTGGTTTAAGGGGAAACATTTAAATGTCTTGGAATGGCCTAGTCAAAGGCCAGACCTCAATCCAATTGAGAATCTGTGGTATGACTTAAAGATTGCTGTACACCAGCGGAACTCATCCAACTTGAAGGAGCTGGAGCAGTTTTGCCTTGAATAATGGGCAAAAATCCCAGTGGCTAGATATGCCAAGCTTATATCGAAATACCCCAAGAGACTTGCAGCTGTAATTGCTGCAAAAGGTGGCTCTTCAAAGTATTGACTTTGTGGGGGTGAATAGTTATGCACGCTCAAGTTTTCTGTTTTTTTGTCTTATTTCTTGTTTGTTTCACAAAAATATTTAGCATCTTCAAAGTGGTAGTCATTTTGTGTAAGTCAAATGATACAAACCCACCAAAAATCCATTCTAATTCCAGGTTGTCAGGCAACAAAATAGGAAAAATGCCAGGGGAGGTGTATACTTTTGCAAGCCACTGTACCTATGATTGTCCCCTGTTGTTGCGTACCTTTCTTTGTTTGCTGAAAAACCATACTTTTTGATAAAACGTTAATAAAATACAACCACCTACTGTTTCCTCATTGCTTTCGCTCTAAGATGGCAACTCAGCGCAAATGCCCCTGTGCCAATTGAATCTCAACAAGGAATCAGTCCATGGTTGTATTTGATTAACATTTTACTAATAAGTATCCCACTGGGCAAAAATGTCCATTCAACATCTAGTTTTGATTTATATTCGGTTGAGTTGTCAACTAACGTGAATTCTACATGAAATCAACAACAAATGTCACCATTTCATTTAATTTAGGTTAAAAGCTGAGTGAGCATTTTTTAAATGCCCTTACATTGATTACTTTTTCCAAATCCAATCAGTTCATTCACATCGTCGCTTAGATTTATTTGGTTGAAATGATGTGGATACAACATTGTTTCAACCAGTTTTTGCCGGGTTGGATGAATTTCAGAAAAAAATGGGTCAAACTTGAATTAGCATTAAAAAATATATATAATAAAAAAATAAAAATCTGTCTGTTTATATGCCACGTTGCTCGTAAAAATGTGGAATTTTCAGGGCCTCCTGAGTGGCGCAGCAGTCTAAGGCACTGCATGGTAGTGCTTGAGGCATCACTACAGCCCTGGGTTCAATTCCCGGCTGTGTCACAGCCGACTGTGACTGAGAGACCCATGAGGTGGGTTAGGGAAGGGTTTGGCTGGCTGGGATTTCCTTGTCCCATTGCACTCTAGTGACTCCTTGTGGCAGGCTGGGCACCTGCAATTTAACTCCGGTCTCCAGTTGGATGGTGTTTTCTCTGACATTGGATTAAGCAAGCAGTGTGTTAAGAAGCAGTGTGGCTTGGCAGGGTTGTGTTTCGGAGGACACACGGCTCTCGACCTTCGCCTCTCCCGAGTCTTTAGGGGAGTTGCAGCGATGGGACAAGACTGTAACTACCAATTGGGGAGAAAAAGGGGTAAAAGTATAAAAAATACATTCTGAAATTTCTGACATGCTAACTGGTACATAGCACGTGTATAACTACAAACAGTTAGCAAGTGTTTCCTAGTTCCGACTAGCACATGAACACGGCATAAGCTAGAGATATGTGTTTTTGCATGGGCTGCATCTCAATCCACTGCATCTGTCAGTGTTGGCATCTGCGGTGGAAGTTGGCAGAGCTACAGCGGTGTTTGTCAGACCAGGAGTCATCCCGAAAATCGGACTTCTCACAAAAACGTCTGAACGGTTTGGGCTACACACTAATATGACCCATATATGGAAAGATTAGACTCTCACAAACACGATGGTGTTCTGTGTTCCCCCCCCCAAAAAAAAATTATGGAAGTGAATAGGGAATTTCTACGTCAAAGGTATACGGGGAGTTTTCTTGTATCTCTCAGATATAGGACAGACACTTCAAAACATACTTCCTTTTGACACATTTTTTGACTATCTAGTTTTCCACATATGAATCTGTTAGTCAAAGTGTTTCTATCTGCTTATAGCAGTAAGGCCAAATTCAATGTTTCATCAAATCAATTTGTATATCTGTCCGCTAATTAAGTCTAGTAACGCCCCAGTGCACTACTTTTTTGTTGAAAAAAAAGCACTAAAAATAATGAATTGCCTGTGTTATAGACTGCTATATTGGTCACTAATACAGGACTAGTAAAGGCACAGTGCACTACCATTGTGAAAGAATTATACAAAACTTAAAAAAATATATTATTCAGAGGGTGCAGCACCTCTACTTTCCATGTCTATGGTAATGGAGATGATTTACAATGTTTTGTGTGTGTGAACCCACATATGACACGAGAGGAACACACACAGTTCAGGCCAATTATATGCCTAAAGATATGGGCAATTCCCGAAGTCATACTCAATTCTGTGTGCTTACACTCCACTCTTGTGGCCAAACCAATACACCACAACCTCCTTTGACATTTACTTGCTATTTTCTCCTAATAAATTATCCTCTGTAAATATATGAATTATTCAATATAATATACATATAATATGATATGATTCTGTATGACAGGTAAGACGGAAAGAGAGAGAGGAGAGAGATTGAAAGTAAGGAAAGGGAGAGAGAGAGAGAGAGAAACAGAGGGAGGAGTCTTATGAATTCCCTTTACCTCACAACCCTTTCAAGTTGCACACTCCACTCCCCATCCCCCAGAAACAGAGCTTGAGATTTTAGGCCAGGTGTACCAGTAACCGTCCTCTCAATCTCACTCTGACTTGTGTGAACTTGCCCAAATTAGTTGCCAGGGCAGTTGCTAGGTATGTTGTTCGGGGGGTGTACACCCTTCTGACCCCCCAGGTCACACACTTTTCTGTCTCCTTCAAGCAGTGGCAGAGAGAGCTATATGCTCCTAAACCTCGGCTCTGCCCATCACATCTGGATTCGTTTCTCTGGACTAGGATGGTGTGTATGGAAGCATTTTGCTGCCGAAACTCAATTGGAAATGCAAGTGGCCAAATCAAAAATCAATAGCAAGTTTGCAAATCCTTTCCCTAAATTGGTATGCATTTTGTGGCACAATTCTAATTGAAATGCAAAACAAATATCATTTTCATAATTGAGTATGCATAATGTCTGCCAATTTGAAAAATAAATAACAAAGTGTGTTTGAAATTTCATTTCCATGGTACTTTCCAGTACAATGCTGACATTTAAAAATCAAATGGAAATGCTTAAATTACAAATCATTACTGGTCCGTGTAAGTTTAGATTTCTGAGTCAAAAAGGAAAAAGGAAATTCCACATTTTTACGAGCAACGTGACATATAAACAGACAGATTTTTATTTTTTATTATATATTTTTTTTAATGCTAATTCAATTTTGACCCATTTTTATTTTTGTTTCTGAATTTGAAAAACAACTTTTTTTTCTCATTTATTCTGTCAAAATTGGACATGGAATAATGGAAAACAAATAACAACAAAAAGTATTTTAAAAAATGTGTTTTTGTTTTTGTTTTGTTCATACCCGGAAGTACACAACTCCTCATATAATATTCACAGGAGTATGTTAAATGCTAGGTTGGCAGCACAAAGAAAGGATTAGTCTGTGTGTGACAGGAAACTACAAATAGCTAAGATGCAGAACTTATTATTGAAGTTAGCATGCCAATAGAACAAACTCAACAACAACTGAATAAAGTTTGCTTGCACTAGCTGTCTAGCTAGCACTACTACTAGTGTTAGAGTTGCGTCAATCGAATCTGGTATCAGGATAAATATGACAATGAGTCACCGCATTGTATACTATGTATTTATTATTAGCTAAGCAATAAGTGGTAAATGCAATTTTCGTATACACGGGCTCTCTGTCACACCTCGCAGGGCAAACAGAGAACTGACTTGTTCCTGACAAAGATATTATAATATACTCTGATGACAGAGGTAGTTCCTGCTTCCGAGCCGCCCTGTCAGAGTAGAGACTGGGCGTGGTTTAAACTCACCCAGCCTATCGTTGATTGTTGGCGCACATGCTGGTCCCAGCCTCCTAGGCGCTTCAGCGGTCAGTTGTTGTAGTTGTGTAGAATATACAGTTATCAGGCACCTGGCTCCTGTTATCTAACAAAGACCGTTTGTTCTCGCAACTCTTATGTTCTGAATGTGCCCCCACAACTCCTGCACAGTTCCTGTCTTCATGTTATTCTGTATTTTTCCATCATGAGAAAGGCCCATGGCCCTGAAACTGTTAACAATGTCTCAAGTCAGCTATGTTGCATATCACATACATCCACACAAGCCAACAGCAGATAATATTCAATCACATATATGGTAACGGGCTATAGTGCATAACACAGAATCCTCACACTAGCTGGCTAGCTAGCACTAACACTAGCTGTTTTTAGGCTGTCCTGGCAACAACAGCCAGTGTGAAACCTCACAGAAGAAGAAGAACAGCCAGTGTGTGAGAATTTTTCGGGAAGGACATGGGGAGCTAATAGTAGCTAGCTAATATGGCTAATTGACTATTATATGTATCTAGCTACCAGTAGGTTAGATAGCTAGCCAGTAGCTAGCTGGCTAAGAAGAGGCACCACTGGCTAACATTAGCTATGCTAGTGAACTGGTACTGGCTAGCATAGCTAGCTAGCTACCTTCACAACAAGACACCATTGTGGAACACTTTTAGGTACAGCCTTTTCTTCTTGTAGTTTCACATTTGGAAAGTGGATAACTAACAATTAGCTGGATTACTAGCTTGCATGGTTATTTATGTTCTATCAGATAGTGCATCATTGTTTGCAAGCTAAAGTTACTCTAGACGGGATCACTAAGGGTATCTAGCTTTTAAAAACAAAGGACTTATCTGAAAGCATTTCATCAGACTATATAGTGTAACGTCACATGTACAATATAATATTTTGTTTCTTATTTTGGCCAGCTCTCACACTGTGTGTGTGAGTGTCTCTCTCGCATGTCTGTGTGTCCCTCTGTCTGTTTATGAGTTCCAGATGTGGCTGCAGAAGAGTAGTGGCAGAGAACACTGCAGGGCATTTTCCCTGAGCAATGAGCAAATGTAGGACATGTACAATCCCATATTAGATACTACTACTTGTATAAGTAAGAGGCAGAAGTTGCAAGCATAAAGGTAGATACTGTGTACAGTATGCTTGCAACTTTAACAGTATTCAGTCAAGGAAAGGCTTTACTGCTCAAGAAAATATGGTGTCACAGTACTGAAGGGGAAGAGCAGGCAGATGAGCTTCCTATCTCTTGTGGGGATACCCTGATGGTGCCATGACAAACATTTGACGTTGGAAGTTTACATACACTTAGGTTGGAGTCATTAAAACTCATTTTTCAACCACTCCACAAATTTCTTGTTAACAAACTATAGTTTTGGCAAGTCGGTTAGGACATCTACTTTGCGCATGACACAAACTTTTTTCCAACAATTGTTTACAGACAGATTATTTCACTTATAATTCACTGTCTCACAATTCCAGTGGGTCAGACGCACCTCGGGTGATAGAGTAGCCACTAATAAGCACGAAAAATGAGTGATGTAGGCAAAAACAGTGGCAGTGATAGCCATGGAGAAGGAGCAGCTTCCAACCAAGAAATTATTGATAAAAAGGGTCCAACTGTTTCAGTTATTTGGAAGTGGTTTGGCTTTTTGAAGTCAAACAAAGAGCAGAGCAAGGTTTTTGCAAATTGTGCCGTAGACAGGTGGCTACCAAGTCTAGTAATACGGCAAACCTTTTTCACCATTTGAAGCAAAATCACTCTTTGGAACGTGCAGAATTTTTGAGTTTGCGCCCACGTTATTGATAAACGCTCCTCAAGCAGCCAATCTAGGGATGTTTGCCAGAAGCAGTCAACGCTGACAGAGTTTATGCCCTACAAGCAAACATCGAAAAAACACAAAGACATAAGTGCTATTGTGCATTGCATTGCTAAGGCCATGCTACCAATTAGCACAGTCGAAAAGGAAAGTTTCAAGAGGCTTATCAATTTAATTGACCTCCGGTACGTACTCCCTGGCCACAAACATTTCTCCCACAACGCACTGCCTAAACTCTACACCGAGTGTAGGGAAAAAGTTGAGGAAAGGCTCAAGACAGATTTGACGTATTTTGCTACTACTACCGATCTGTGGTCTAGTCGCACATCAGGGCCTTATATTAGCGTCACTATCCACTATATTGACAAAGAGTGGAATCTTCTAAATAAATCCCTTCAAACATCATACTTTCCCGACAACCACACGAGTGAAGCTATAGCAGAGGGGCTCATTGACACTCTTGCCTCCTAGGGACTAAGTCAAAACAGACACGTCAGCATTACAACAGATAGTGGTACGAACCTGTTTTGGACATCGTCTGCACTTGGCCAATGGTAAGTAACCTTGTCAATTGTGTATATTGAAGTGATTGGTTAGATTAAACTAAATGTGCATTTTCTTTCGTCAACTGATTAAGTTAAATATTACATTTGTACATAACTGAAGGGATTATTGTTATTTTAACATTTTATTAAAATCTCTTGATTTCTCTAAGAGAGAGTAGGTAGAGACAAACGGGTAGATCGAGCAATTGGAGTGTGTAAGAAAGCGGTAGGTGCCTTTTCCTATTCGTGGAAAAAGAAGAGAGACCTGGCAGTTGTTCAAAAAGAACACAACCTACCCCTGCACAAGTTGGTGACAGAGTCACCTACCAGGTGGGGATCACATCAAAAGATGGTGCAAAGAGTAATGGAGCAGGAGAAAGCCATTTCACAGGTCTTGTCCAGTTACAAGAAAACCCCGCACTTTGCTCCCGCCTATACAGATATAGACAGATGTTCTTGAGTCCATCAACCAGGCATTGACCTCACTCCTCGAATTCACAGATGCTCTGTCTGGTGAGTCTTATGTCAGTGTGTCTTACCTGAAGCCAGTACGACACCTGTTCAATACAGAGGTCATGAAACCTGATGATGGTGAAACAGAGCTCACCCAAACCATCAAAACGGTAGTCATGGACTATCTGAATGAGAAATATGATGACCTAGCCACAGATGACCTCCTGGACGTAGCCTTGTTGGTCAAGCCTCGGTTTAAAACACAGGAGAAGGTGGGCCACATAAAAGCAAGAGCTGTCTCAGAGGGTCATGAACCCAAGCCCAGCACAGGGAGACGATGCTGCTGCTTCACCACAACTGCCAGCTAAAAAGAGAAAGTCACTGGGCATTTTTTTTTCAAAAAGCCATGCTCCACCACCACAGGTCTTACTGAAATCCAGCTGGTAGAAAAGGGACTCAGCTGCTACCTTCAGTCTCCTGATGCTGACAGTGAAACCAATCCACTGGACTGGTGGATGATCCACCAAAAAAACTATCCCGAAGTCAGCCACCTGGCAAAGCGCTACCTGTGCATTCCTGCAACCAGCTCCCCTTCAGAGTGTGTTTTTAGCACAGGTGGCAACATGGTGACCTGCCATAGGGCAGCTTTAAAGCCAGAGACCGTAGACAGACGTGGCTTTCTTGCTTGTACCGTAAGACAACTACCCCAACTTCAACTGTGATGCACCATTAGTCTAACATT
Organism: Oncorhynchus masou masou; assembly: GCF_036934945.1. NCBI lineage: Eukaryota > Metazoa > Chordata > Actinopteri > Salmoniformes > Salmonidae > Oncorhynchus > Oncorhynchus masou. The sequence goes on from NC_088238.1 coordinate 39,424,639, forward strand.
TATAATGTATGTTGACTTGCACTATTTGTTTTTTAATTTCTTGTTTAACTTTTTTTTAAAGTGGAGTTAATGTTATTTGTGAGTTCTTCTACTTCTGACAATAAGAAACATTAAAGCCTTTGGTTTGTTCAGGCAGGCTTGAGTCTGAAGCAGAAATGAACCTTTTAAACATGATTTGATTAAAATAGTTTAAAGCTAGAGACAGTAGACAGACTTGTCTTTCTTGCTTGTAACTTGTAAGACAACAACTACCCCAACATAAACTGTGATGTGCCATTAGGCTAACAGTTATAATGCATATTGACTTGCACTATTTTATTTTAAATGTTTTTATTTCTTGCTCATGACTTGTAAGGGTTAACCTTTTAAACATGATTTGATTAATATTGTGATAATTATCGTTATCGAATGAAAACATATATATCGTGATTATTTATTTGCCATATCGCCCAGCCCTACACTGAGTGTATAAAACTTTAGGGAAACCTGCTCTTTCCATGGCATAGACTGACCAGATGAATCCAGGTGAAAGCTATGATCCTGTATCGATGTCACCTATTAAGTCCACTTCAAACAGTGTATTTGGAGGGAATTAGACAGGTACAAGAAGGACTTTTAAGCCTTGAGACAATCGAGACATGGATTATATACAGTATCAGTCAAAATTTTGGACACACCTACTCATTCCAGATTATTATTATTATTTTTACTATTTTCTACACTTTAGAATAATAGTGGAGACATCAAAACTATGAAATAAACACATGGAATCATGTAGTAACCAAAAAAGTGTGAAACAAATCAAAATATATTTTATATTTGAGATTCTTCAAAGTAACCACCGTTTGCCTTGACGACAGCTTTGCACACTCTTGGCATTCTCTCAACCAGCTTCATGAGGTAGTCACCTGGAATGCATTTCAATTAAAAGGTGTGCCTTGTTAGAAGTTCATTTGTGGAATTTCTTTAATTCTTAATGCCATCAAGTGCTATGATGAAACTTGCTCTCATGAGGACTGCCACAGGAAAGGAAGACCCAGAGTTACCTCTGCTGCAGAGGATAAGCTCATTAGAGTTACCAACCTTAAAAATTGCAGCCCAAATAAATCCACTGGTTCAGAGGAGACTGTGTGAATCAGGCTTTCATGGTCGAATTGCTGCAAATAAACCACTATTAAAGGACACCAATAATAAGAAGAGACTTGATTGGGACAAGAAACACAAGCAATGGAGATTAGACCAGTGGAAATCTGTCCTTTGGTCTGATGAGTCCAAATTTGAGATTTTTTGGTTCCAACTGGCATGTCTTTGTGAGATGCAGAGTAGTTGAACGGATGATCTCCACATGTATAGTTCCCACCGTGAAGCATGGAGGAGGAGATGTGCTGGTGTGGGGGTGCTTTGCTGGTGACACTGTTGGTGATTTATTTAGAATTCAAGGCACACGTAACCAGCATGTTTACCACAGCATTCTGCAGCAATACGCCATCCTATCTGGTTTGCGCTTAGTGGGACTATCATTTGTTTTTCAACAGGACGGACAATCACCCAACACATCTCCAGGCTGTGTACGGGTATTTGACCAGAAGAAGAGTGATGGTATTTTATTAGGATCCCCATTAGCTACACCATTCATTACCAGATTCAGCTGAGGTCTAGAACTTATGGAATGATTTGTACCAAATACAATGCTCTTAGTTTCAGAGATGTTCAGTACCAGTTTATTACTGGCCACCCATTCCAAAACAGATTGCAACTATTTGTTAAGGGTTTCAGTGACTTCATTTGCTGTGGTTGGTGATGCGTATATGGTTGAATTATCAGCATACATGGACACACATGCTTTTTTATGCCAGTGGCAGGTCATTGGTAAAAATAGAAAAGAGTAGAGAGCTGCCCTGCGGTACACCACACTTTACATGTTTGACATTAGAGAAGCTTCCATTAAAGAAAACCCTTTCAGTTCTATTTGATAGATTGCCATATCGTGGATTCAGAGCTGAGGTTGAAAAGCCATAACACACGTTTTGTCAACAACAGGTTATGGTCAATAATATCAATGGCTGCACTGAAATCTAACAGTACAGCTCCCACAATCTTCTCATGATCAATTTCTTTCAACCGATCATCAGTCATTTGTGTCAGTGCAGTTACATGTTGAGTGCCCTTCTCTATAAGCATGCTGAAAGTCTGTTGTTAATTTGTTTACAGAGAAATAGCATTGTATTTGGTCAAACACAATTTTTTCCAACAGTTTGCTAAGAGCTGGCAGCAAGCTGAATGATCTACTGTTAGAACCAGTAAAGGCCGCTTTTACCACTCTTGGGTAGGGGAATTACGTTGGCTTCTCTCCAGGCCGGAAGACAAAGACTTTTCTCTAGGCTCAGATTAAATATATGACATATAGGAGTGGCTATAGTGTCAGCCACCATCCTCAGTAGCTTTCCATCTAAGTTGTTAATGCCAGGAGGTTTGTCATTATTGATCGATAACAACAATTTTTTCCACCTCTCCCACACTAACTTTACAAAATTCAAACTTGCAATGCTTTTCTTTCATTATTTGTTTTTTTTTATGCATGAATACAGTTCCTCTTCTGCCTAAGTTTTCCCACTTTGCCAATGAAATAATCATTAAAAAAGTTGGCAGCATCAAATGGTTTCGCGATGAATAAGCCATCTGAATCGATGAAAGATGGAGTTGAATTTGTCTTTCTGCCCATAATTTCATTTAAATTACTCCAAAGTTTTTTTCCATCATTCTTTATATCATTGATATTGGCTTAATGCAGTTTCTTCTTTTTGTCACATCATTTCTCAATTTGCAGTAAGTAAGCCAGTCAGATGTGCAGCCAGACTTATTAGCCACTCCTTTTGACCCATGTATTTCAACCATACAGTTCTTCAATTCCTCATAAATCCATAGAGCCTTAACAGTTCTAACAGTTTCTTATATTATGTTTATCAATAATTGGAAGAAGTCATTTCATAAATTCATCAAGTGCCGCGTCTGGATCCTCCTCATTAATCACATCCGACCAACAAATATTTGTAATATTTTTTTCATCCACATAAGAGTCACAGCAAAATCTTTTGTATGATCTCTTATAAAGCTATTTCAGGCCCAGCTGTTTGAATGTTGGCTTTCCTTGATATAGCCACTATATTGTGATCACTGCATCCAATGGGTACGGATACAGTTTTAAAACAAAGTTCTACAGTATTAGTAAAAATGTGATTGATACATATGGATGATCTTGCTCCTGTAGTGTTTGTAAACACCGTGGTAGGTTGATTAATAACCTGAACCAGATTACAGGCACTGGTTACAGTAAGAAGATTCACCTTGAGGGGACAGCTTGATGCGAACCAGTCAATATTCAGGTCCCCAAGAAAGTAGAACTCTCTGTTTACATCACATACACTGTCAAGCATTTTTCACATATTATTTAGCTACTGACTGTTAGGACTTGGTGGCCTATAGCAGCACCCCAAAAGAAAAGGCTTTAGTTGTGCGAAGTGAACTTGCAACCACAACACTTCAATAACATGGAGTGATGCATCAGATGACCTGGCCTCCACATTCACCCGACCTTAAGATGGTTTGTGATGAGTTGGACTGCAGAGTGAATGAAAAGAAGAAAACAAGTGCTCAGCATATGTGAGAACTCCTTCAAGACTGTTGGAAAAGCATTCCAGGTGAAGCTGGTTGAGAGAGTCCCGAGAGTGTGCAATGCGGTCATCAAGGCAAACGGTGGCTACTTTGAAGAATCTCAAATGTATTTTGATTTGTTTCACCATTTTTTGGATACTACATGAGTCCATGTGTTCTTTCATAGTTTTGAGGTCTTCACTATTATTCTACAATGTAGAAAATATAAAAAAAATAAAGAAAAACCCTGGAATGAGTAGGTGTGTCTAAACTTTTGACTGGTACTGTGTGCCATTCAGAGGGTGAATAAGCAAGACTAAATATTTATGTGCTTTTGAACAGGGTATGGTAGTAGGCGTCAGGCGCACCGGCTTGAGTATGTCAAGAACTTTAAAGCCGCTGTATTTTTCACGCACAACAGTTTCCCGTTTATCAAGAATGGTCCACCACTCAGAGGACATCCAGCCAACTTGACACAACTGTGGGAAGCATTTGAGTAAACATGGGCCAGCATCCCTGTGTGTCACGCCCTGACCATAGAGAGCCCTCGGGGTTCTCTATGGTGTTTTAGGTCAGGGCGTGACTAGGGGGTGTTCTAGTCTTTAATTTCTATGTTGCTGTGAGTATGGTTCCCAATTGGAGGCAGCTGATGATCGTTGCATCTAATTGGGGATCATACTTAGTGTGATCCTTTTCCCACCCGCGTTGTGGGATATAGTTTGTGTTTAGTGCTATGTGCGCTACGAACTGCACGTTTGTTTATTTATTTTTTGTTTGAAGTTTCACCTCAATAAATATGTGGAACTCTACTCACGCTGCGCCTTGGTCCACTCATTCTTATAACGAACGTGACACTGTGGAAAGCTTTAGACACCTTGTAGAGTCCATGTACCGACAAAATGAGACTGTTCTGAGGGAAAAAGGGGGTGCAACTCAATATTAAGAAAGTGAGGCCAATGGTGACATTAACACAGTTACAGAGTTTAATGGCTATGATAGGAGAAAACTGAGGATGGATCAACAACATTGTAGTTATGTCACAATACTAACCTGACAGAGTGAAAAGAAGGAAGCCTGCACAAAAAAATAATAAAGTGCAAATATTGTACAAACCAAAAATAATAAATAGCAAATATTGTACAATTCAGGGGTGAAAAGCTCTTAGAGACTTACCCAGAAAGACTCACAGCTGTGATTGCTGGCAAAGATGATTCTAACCTTTGCACTAAGCCCTAAATAAACTTCAGTTAGTGCTAAATACGGCTGCTAGAATCCTGACTAGAACCAAAACATTTGATCATATTACTCCAGTGCTAGCCTCCCTACACTGGCTCCCTGTTAAGGCAAGGCCTGATTTCAAGGTTTTACTGCTAACCTACAAAGCATTACATGGGCTTGCTCCTACCTATCTTTCCGATTTGGTCCTGCCGTACATACCTACACGTACGCTACGGCCACAAGACGCAGGCCTCCTAATTGTCCCTCGAATTTCTAAGCAAACAGCTGGAGGCAGGGCTTTCTCCTATAGAGCTCCATTTTTATGGAATGGTCTGCCTACCCATGTGAGAGACGCTGACTCGGTCTCAACCTTTAAGTCTTTACTGAAGACTCATCTCTTCAGTAGGTCATATGATTGAATGTAGTCTGTCCCAGGAGTGTGAAGGTGAACAGAAAGGCTCTGGAGCAATGAACCGCCCTTGCTGTCACTGCCAGGCTGGTTCACCTCTCTCCACTGGGATTCTCTGCCTCTAACCCTATTACAGGGGCTGAGTCACTGGCTTACTGGTGCTCTTCCATGCCATCCCTAGGAGGGATGCGTCACTTGAGTGGGTTCAGTCGCTGACGTGGTCTTCCTGTCTGGGTTGGCACCCCCCCTTGGGTTGTGCCGTGGCGGAGATCTTTGTGGGCTATATCGGCCTTGTCTCAGAATGGTAAGTTGGTGGTTGAAGATATCCCTCTAGTGGTGTGGGGGCTGTGCTTTGGCAAAGTGGGTGGGGTTATATCCTGCCTGTTTGGCCCTGGCACGGGGCTAGGGTCAGTCTGTTATATCTGGAGTATTTCTCCTGTCTTATCCGGTGTCCTGTGTAAACTTAAGTATGCTCTCTCTAATTCTCTTTCTTTCTCTCTCTTGGAGGACCTGAGCCCTAGGACCACCTGGCATGATGACTCCTTGCTGGACTACCTGGCATGATGACTCCTTGCTGTCCCCAGTCCACCTGGCCGTGCTGCTGTTCTAGTTTCAACTGTTCTGCCTGCGGCTATGGAACCCTGACCTGTTCACCGGACGTGCTACCTGTTCCAGACCTGCTGTTTTCAGCAGGAGCGGTAGAGATACTCTCAATGATCGTCTATGAAAAGCCAACTGACATTTACTCCTGAGGTGCTGACTTGTTGCACCCTCGACAACTACTGTGATTATTATTATTTGACCATGCTGGTCATTTATGAACATCTTGGCCATGTTATGTTATAATATCCACCAGGCACAGCCAGAAGAGGACTGGCCACCCCTCATAGCCTGGTTTCTTCCTAGGTTTTGGCCTTTCTAGGGAGTTTTTCCTAGCCACCATGCTTCTACACCTGCATTGCGTGCTGTTTGGGATTTTAGGCTGGGTTTCCGTACAGCACTTTGATACATCGGCTGATGTAAGAAGGGCCTTATAAATAAATTTGATTTGATAACATAGATTGACACAGGGGTGTGAATACTTATGGAAAATATATATTTTTGTATTTCATTTTCAATACATTTGCAAAAATATGTCATTATGGGGTATTATGTGTAGATTGGTGAGAGAATAAAATCTATTTCATCCATTTTAAATTCAGGTTGTAACACAACAAAATGTGGAATAAGTCAAGGGGTATGAATACTTTCTGAAGGCACTGTAGTACAGCTTCGCCTCTTTCTCTCTGATCCAGAAATACGTAAAGAAATTAAGAGTACCGATATTTCTGTCTGAGCATAACTAGCAAGCCCAGGCAACCTCTTCCGCCTCATGTTACCAAAACCCGTTCCACCATGTTTGATTGACAGGTCTAACACATTGAAAATGCAAAGGAGCAATACATTTTTTTTAAATAGCAAAATTAAGCATTGCTATTGATTTATCTAATTTTATTGATAATTGGAATGTTGCCCGTCTTAAGTATGTAAAAGCATTGTCAGTTGCTAATTGAGAATTATCTTTATTTTTGTCACAATTCATGCCATCAGAACAAGAAAATGAAATGGCAAACATGAGAAATTATTATTCATTTAAGCATTTACTTTTAATTATACACTTTGCTATTTCTTTTTCAAAGTGCCAGACATTGTGCGTACTCAATCATGAAAATCATAATGCAATATCTTTTTTTGCATTTCAATTCCAATTTTGTCACAAAAATGCATACCCATTTAGGAAAAGGAATTGCAAACCATTTGCCCATTTGCTTTTCCAATTGAAATGTGTATATTGTTCTTCGTACTTTGCTACTATTGTTGCCTATTGTATGTTCCCTCCGTGTTTGCTGTGTTGTGTAATGTACAGGTAGCATGCACATTCATACAGTCCTTCCCTTGTTAATAGCCTTGTTGCTCTACTTGTGCTACCAATTATTGTATTGTGTACCATGTATTCATTACCCCTGGTTTCTGTTCATTTAAGAACCACTAGCATTCCACATACATCTCCATGCACAGTTCCTCTGTTCCTGTGTGCGTGAATATAGTTCCCTGTGCGTTGACTCTTGGGCTGCCTTATTCACCTCTAACCGTGGGCGGTGTCAGTGGGTCACAGACCAGCAAACACGTAACCCGTGTTGCGCTCTTTCAGTAAGGAAAGGACGAGAGAGAGAGAGCTATAGACTCGGTATTAGAGGTAAGCAAGCAAGGTGTCTTTATTTTGTTGCAATTTGACAAACAACAAGCTGGCATTCATGAATACATACTTCTACAAAAGCCATTCTAATGTATTATTTAAAGTACTAGCGACTGTAACAAATGATGCAGAAGTAGTAGTACTGTAATAGTACAGTAGTGTTACTAGTATAAACTGTATATACTATATATATATTATATACAGTAGATACTATGCTGTATATACCCATAATACTGTATATACTCGATTTACTGTTTAGACTAGTATACTGTAGTAGTACTGTAGTAATACTGTTGGATTGAAAAGGGAAAAAGGAAAAATAATATAACAATTCAAATAAAAATATGGCACTCTATATATATTATATTGCTTTGTCAATCTTCATCATCATCGTCATAATCATCATCATCATACAATAAATGTCATATATTTAGTTATCAATGTGTTATATTATTGCTAACATCAACTGTAATTTCAAAGCTATAATAATTGTAATAATAATCCAAATACATATCAGGACATCAGGGGTTTATATTGTTACAGAAAATAACTATCATAAATTTGGAGTAGGATACAGAGGGAGGGGGTTGTTGCTCTGGACATGCATGAAGGGATATCATTGGAGGAGCAAGGGTAAGCAGGCCCTCTTATTGGAAAAGAGGTGCTTGAGCAGCTGTCACTCAGTCATCATCGGAACACTCACGCAGCCAGTCCATACATACACACATGCATTCTGTTCAGTCAAACAAAGTGGATGCGTCCCAAATGGCAACCCATTCCCTATATAGTGCACAACTTTTGACCAGAGCCCTTTGGGCCCTGATCAAAAGTAACGCACTATGTAGGGAATAGGGTGCCATTTGGGACACAGCCAGTATCTAAATAATTACAGATAGTCTTTGACTTTTTTATTTTATATATATATTTTTTTTAAAGCTAGACTACTCTACTCCAGTCGTTAAATAGGAGTTGTACATGCCGGTGAATTCACCACTCATAATGATTCGATGAAAGACCCACTGACCAATCACAAGGCTGATCCTGATCCCTTCCACAATGTCAACAAACGCAAGTTCAAATAAATATGACATTACACATATGACATCACAAAAGTATGACATCATGCAAAAACTGTATAGAGACGGGCGGATGGACACACAGACAAGTAGACAAACGCAAGCAGAGAGACAGAGGTGGACACAGATGGACAAACAAACAAACAAAAGGTAGACTCACAGTGACAGACAATTAGACACACATACGGAGAACACACAAAGACAGACAGACGGACGGATTTATCATGTCAAAGTCCCGACGAGAGCAGCCAAACTCAGAACAATCTCAACAGATACGGAAGTGATCGTTAAACACTCCATACAGAGAGTCTCTTACACTCTGACATCTGTAGTTGGTTTAAACCTGAAGAATGCAACTGCAAAATAAAATACTGAAAAAGAGTAACAGAAACCCACACATATAGTACGTATATGTCACATTAATGATAAATAACCTTAGTATAGACAAGAGTGGAGTACGTAACCCTGTTTTCTTTTTCCCTCCATCTTCCCCTCTCTTTTTATCTTTACCCTCTCTCTCTCCTCACCCTCGCTCCATCTCTCATTCCCCTCCATCTCTCATCTCTCCTACCCATGCTCTCCATCTCTCGCCCCTCTCTCACCCTCCTCCCTCTCTCTCCATCAGCCCCAGCCACTGCAGCAGTGCAGTACAGCCCAGCCCAGGGCCTGTCTGTCTCATAGCCAGCGAATGGCTGACGCAGCATCCTGTCGTTTCACTGGAGCACTGAATTACACACACGCACGCGCACACACACACACACACACACACACACACACACACACACACACACACACACACACACACACACACACACACACACACACACACACACACACACACACACACACACACACACACACACACACCAACAGGCACACACTGAGTGAATTACTTCAGTCTCCATTAGACTAACGAGAACCGTTCGTCCTCTGGGGACATGGAGAGATGGAGGAGAGAGAGATGGAGAGGGAGGGGGGGTGAGATGGGAGAGAGATGGAGGAGAGAGAGATGGAGAGGGGGGGGGGGTGAGACGGGAGAGAGATGGATAGGACAAAAGAGAGAGATGGAGGGGAGTGAGACACATCGACCCGTTGGCACGGAGACAATATTAGTAGTATGCACACACACACACACCCTCACGCCCACAAAATATAATACTTTACTGCATTCTGAAGCTAGAACAAACAACAGTGGGTGTGACTGACATTCACAAGTGCTTGGCTACATATAGGTGATTGACAGAGGTATGTGGATATATACCGACAAGTGCATACAAACACTATCGCTCTCGCACACACCGAAACACACACACACCCCGAAACACACACACACACCCGAAACACACACACACACCGAAACACACACACACACCGAAACACACACACACACACCGAAACACACACACACACCGGAACACACGCACACACCGAAACACACGCACACACCGAAACACACACACACACCGAAACACACACACCGAAACACACACACACCGAAACACATGCACACACCGAAACACACACACACACACACACCGGGAACACACAGAGTGGATTGAGAAACGTACACAGAGTTCAGCGGTGAAGTTCAGCCGATGAACAAGATAGACGTGTGACATATAACATGACTACATGTCTATCTTGTTGAACGCTGAACATGTGAGTACTGGTCCTCCGTGCACGCTTTTCAATCCACTCTGTGTGTGTGTGTGTGTTTTGGTGTGTGAGAGAGTGATAGTGTGTGTGTATGAACTTTGTATGCACCTGTCTGTTTATATCCATGTAGTGTAACACACACACACACACACACACACACACACACACACACACACACACACACACACACACACACACACACACACACACACACACACACACACACACACACACACACAGTCTTAACTGTGTTTTTTTTCAGTGTAGTTATTTTCTAACCCAGCACACAGCGATTTACATGGCTCCAGATTCCTATAATAATTGATCAGAGGTTTTAGGTTTGTACCCATCCAGACTACATCCCAAATCACACCCTATTCCATGTACTACTTTCAACCAGAGTTTAGTCGTGCATTATGTAGGGAATAGGGTGTACATTTGAGATGCAAAAGAAGACGCTACACAGACACAGATTGTATTTCTGAATCCCACCTCTTTTCCACAAGGAGTGCACTACTTTCAACCAGAGCTTAGTAGTGCACCATATAGGGAATAGGGTGTCATTTGAGACACGGGAGAAGACACGACACAGATACAACAACAGATCACCTAACTAATACAGTCAGAGAGAAAGAATGAAGGATAGAAGAACGGGGGGGGACAGATATAAGAGATAGACGAGCGCCAAGTGAACGGATACATGGTTAGACAGTGGAACAGTGGTCATAATAGCTGTTTTAAATAAAGATCATTAAAAATAAGCAGATAGCGAGATTTGTATCAACTGGAAAATAATAAAGTGAAGTAAAAAATAAAAAAATAAGAGTGATGTGGAACACAGAGGTTCAGTCGTACCACACTTCCGCTCACACACACACACACACACACACATGCCCACGGATGCATGCATATACGCACACACACATACACATAGTCTTCAGAGGTACTGTAATGACACACCTTTGAAATGTTCACCGTTTCACAGCCTTCATCAATGACCACCTCCTTCCATAATACATTTGATGCTGATAAATTGTCAGCTTATGGACGTGTTTTAGGCAGCCAAACATCTGCAATGGAAAAACAAAAAAACACACAAAAAGTATGATTTGTGACACATTAAATGTGATTTTGTGGGGGAAAGGAATCCACTGTTTGGCCTTCGTCGAGTTAAACTGCAAAGCCTTAACAAATCATATCACATGAAGAAATGTAGGAAACTATGGAAGGACAAGGTCTTCATCATCTCTTTCTCTCTCTCCTCAGAGGTCAGTGCAGCGCTCCTGCTTGCTGTAATGGTCAAACTGGCTCTTCCAGTGCATCATGTAGGAGGACCAGCGATGGAACTCCACCTTCCACTGACGCTCCGCCTCATCTATGTTATCTGGGGAGGAGGAGCAAGAGAGAAAGACAGGGTCACCACTGTCACCTACAGATGGAATCACACAATATCAGACATAATCCGAAAGGACCCTGAGAGACAGTGGGGACGAGCCAGGAAGCGACAACATCCCTGTTTATCTGACTAGGGGTCATAGGTCATAGGTCAGGAAACTAACCAGACATGTTTCACACAGACCTCTAACAGTAAAACACAGTGGCTTTTGGGGTTTGGAACATTTCCAATGAAAAGTTGGCATTATACTCATGTTTAGGTTTTTGGTATACAAAGATGGATCACACACACACACAGTGAGTCAAGTGCTATTGACATATGTTCCTTTTCTCATAGCAAAGGCCTTCTGGGAATTCTGACAAAGGATGAGGGAAAGAACGAGGGATGAAATAGAAGTGTTGTACATAAAACCATTTTTTTATTTTTTATATGCTACATAAAAGGATAAGGAAGTAGAGAGAAAGGGAGTTTTAGAGGCTTCTCACTGCACCTGCCAAGATTGAGAATGATTTAAAATACCAAAGAGAGGATTGTTTTGTATAAAATCATATATATATATATAAATAAAACAAGTTGTGAGATAAAATTATATTAGCAAAAAGATAAGGGAATTCAGATTGAAAGGAGAGTGGATGGTGAAGTCAAAAATAGAAAAAAAGGTCTAAGTTTGGAGAGAACAGAGAAAAAGCACAAGGCCCTAGAATGAGCTAAATAAGGCCTAGGCAGTGGTGATGTCATAGAAGAGAAATAGAACTAGAGATGGCGTGGAGGGACCAGAGGAATTCCGTGATTCCCTTCACCCTGCTAACCTTTTTGGCTAAGTCTAACATTTTCTGATCTGATAGTCTATGTATTGATCATTAGCCTGTATTGTACACATTCACAGCTTAAAGCTGAATTGCAGTAAAATGGCAAAATCAGAAAAGGTGATAAAAGTTAATTCAAGAAGAAAAAAAAAGTACTTTTGACAGGTTCGGATGGTGCCTGCTCTTCTTGCTGAAGGCCTCTATTCTTGTAGTCGAGTTGAATGGTACTAGGGAGGGACGGGTTTGATAATGGTGATGGCTTTGCTTGGAGTTGACTAGACGTCCTGACGTTCTCAATCCTCAGCTCTCTGTGGAAACTGGACGACTCCTCCACTAGCAATGTGTAGCACCCACTTCTTCCCACTGTTTCTTCTGCTGCCGAAAGGGCTCACCACACATCAGTCCAGTGTATTAAGTCACCCTCACTAAGAGGGAGCCTTCTGCCATCTCCACACTTCAGTCCTCTCACTTTGGGTGGCTGAAACTAGAAGCCGGTGCTGAATGATTTTATGCAAGGTGAGGCTTACTGTATGGCTGCCGCCTTGAGCGCTCCGACCCAACTTCGCTATTTTGTGACAATTTTTGTGTTTATCGTTACTTTTCTTGCACTAAATGTATCTGCTATCATTTCATATGATCGACAAAAAAACGTTTGAATATCAAATCGGTAGTTACTACCCTCAATTTCGGCATCAACTTTGACTCATCCGCCCTGGGCTCCTTATGTACCTCCGATCCAATCTTCGGGCTACCCAAGAGGAAACACGAGCGAAAACGAGGCAAGAGATCGTGCGTCCTGTTGAGACTAAGGCAAAGGGAAAACCGGACACCACTTCCCTCCATTCTATTGGCCACTTAATAATAAGATGACATCCGATCGTGGATTTGCTATCAACGGGACTCTCGTAACTGCAATATTCTCTGTTTTTCTGAAACATGGCTTTTGGACAAGATACCCTGCATGGCTATCCAACTCGATGGATTCTCCATTCTTCGAGCAGACAGGTCATTGGATACAGGGAAATCCAGAGGGGGAGGGGTATGTCTCTTCATCAACAACAGATGGTGTGCAGACTCTAGTGCAGTGGAAGTCTCAACCTATTGTTCACCCATCTTGCTATACCTGATTGTCAAATACCGACCCTTCTACCTCATAAGAGAGTTATCTGTTATCGTGACTGATGTACATATTCCACCTCAGGACAACAACAACAACAAGTTGGCACTTAATAAACTGTACAAGGCTATAAACATGCAGGAAACAATGCACCTGGAGGCTGCTTTTCTTGTTGCCAGCGATTTTTATTCCAATTCAATGCATTTTATGCACGTGAACTCAATGCATTTTATGCACGTTTCGACAAAAACAACACCGATCCGTGCACGACGGTTCCCGCCGTCCCAGAGGACTGGGCGATTTCGCTCTACGAGGCTGACGTGAGTAAGGTTTCTGATTCTGATCAACACTTGCAAGGGCCGAAAGGGATTCCAGGACGAATTCTCAGAGCATTCGCAGACCACCTGGTAGGCACCTTCATGTTTATTTTCGACCTCTCCTTGTCCCAGACTGTAATCCCCACGTCTCAAGCTGACCACCATCATTCCTCTTTCCAAGAACTCTAAGGCTACCTGCCAATTTGCATACCACCCCAACAGATCTACAGATGATGCAATCTCAATTGAACTTCACACTGCCCTCTACCACCGGGACAAGAGGAATACCTACAGTATGTGAGAATGCTGTTCATCGACTACAGATCAGAGTTCAACAACATAGTGCCCTCCAAGCTCGAGACCCTGGGACTAAACACCTCCCTCTGCAACTGGACCCTGGACTTCCTGACGGGCTGACCACTGGTCACTATTACTCCTTTTTACAAGTATATATTACCAATAGTATATTACCATAGGTATTTATATATTCCAGCCACCAGACTCTTTTCAACTCTGATACATGTATATCCTACATGGTGTGCAGACTCTAGTGCAGTGGAAGTCTCAACCTATTGTTCAACCTATTGTTCACCCATCTTGGGTCACTTTTTATTACTTTTTATGTATAAACCCTCCTCAACTACTCACATTGAATAAGGTACTGACACTAACCTGTATATACAGTGCATTCAGAAAATATTCAGACCCCTTCCATTTTTCCACATTTTGTTACGTAACAGCCTTATTATAATATTAATTAAACAATTTTTCCCTCTCATCAATCTACACACAATACCCCATAATCACAAAGCGAAAACAGGTTTTTAGAAATAAATAAATAACTGAACTACCTTATGTACATAAGTATTCATACGCTTTGCTATGAGACTCGACATTGAGCTCAGGTGCATCCTGCTTCCATTGGTCGTCCTTGAGATGTTTCTACAACTTTATTGGAGTCCACCTGTGGTAAATTCAATTGATTGGACATGATTTGGAAAGGCGCGCACCTGTCTATATAAGTTCCCAAAGTTGACAGTGCATGTCAGAGCAAAAAAAACAAGCCACGAAGTCGAAGGATTTGTCCATAGAGCTCCAAGACAGGATTGTGTCGAGGCACAGATCTAGTGAAGGGTACCAAAAAATGTATGCAGCATCGGATGTCCCCAAGAACACAGTGTCCTCCACCATTCTTAAGTAGAAGAAGTTTGGAACCACCAAGGTTCTTTCTAGAGCTGGCCGCCAGGCCAAACTGAGCAATCAGGGGAGAAGGGCCTTGGTCAGGAAGGTGATCAAAAACCAGATGGTCACTCTGGCAGAGCTCTAGAGTTCCACTGTGGAGATGGGAGAACCTTCCAGAAGGACAACCATCTCTGCAGCACTCCGCCAATCAGGCCTTTATGGTAGAGTGGCCAGACAGAAGCCACTCCTCAGTAAAAGACACATGACAACCTGCTTGGAGCTTGCCAAAAGGCACCTAAAGGACTCTCAGACCATGGGAAACAAGATTCCCTAGTCTGATGAAACCAACTCTTTGGCCTGAATGTCAAGCGTCACGTCTGGAGGAAACTGGCACCATCCCTACGGTGAAGCATTGTGGTGCCAGCATTATGCTGTGAGGACGTTTTTCAGAGGCAGGGACCGGGTGTCAGGATCAATGGTAAGATGAATGGAGCAAATTAGAGAGAGATCCTTGATGAAAACCTGCTCCAGAGCACTCAGGACCTTAGACTGGGGCGAAGGTTCACCTTCCAACAGTACAACGACTCTAAGCACACAGCCAAGACAACGCAGGAGTGGCTTCAGAACAAGTCTCTGAATGTCCTCGAGTGGATCAGCCAGAGCCTGGACTTGAACCCGATCAAACATCTCTGGAGAGACCTGAAAATAGCTGTGCAGCGACGCTCCCCATCCAACCTGACAGAGCTTGAGAGGATCTGCAGAGAAGAATGGGAAAAAACTCCCCAAATACAGGTGTGCCAAGCTTGTAGTGTCATACCCAAGAAAATATATACACTGACAAAGGTGCTTCAACAAAGTACTGAGTAAAGGGTCTGAATACTTATGTAAATGTGACATAAAATTGCTACATTTACTAAAAACCTGTTTTTGCTTTGTCATTATGGAGTATTGTTTGTAGATTGATGAGGAAAAAAACAATTTAACACAATTTAGAATAAGGCTAATGTAGCAAAATGTGGAAAAAGTCAAGGGTCTGAATACATTCCGAATGCACTGTACTTACATTCTCTTGTTTCTTTAACTCACATCGTAGTTCTTGTGTGGTTTTATTTTCATTTTTTATTCCATCTTCTATCATTATCTATATTATGATTATCACTACATTGTTGGGAAAGTGCTCTCAAGGTAAGAATATCACTGTACTGTTTTACACCTGTCGTATCATTTGGTGGTAAATAAACGTTGAAACTTGAAAGCATCTTTTGAATGCAGTAGACAGTTAGCTATAGCTAGCTAGCGAGTTTAGCAAACTAAACAAATCGATCTGCCATCAATTCTGCTAGCGCTCTCAAGGTAAGGCAACTAGATACTGTATATTAGATAAAAATGTAATACGTTATCAAACACACCCCAAACAACAACAACACGAAAATCAACTAAATATGCACAATATTTTTTGCAGAAGCTCTCAGATAACTTCGCCATCACGGCGCCATGGCTACGGGCCCATGGGCTACGGTCAAAAGTAAAGCACTATATAAGGAATAGGGTGCCATTTTGGAAGCAACAGTCCTATCCTTCTTCATCCAATCTGACCCTGGGTCAGTTTAGCAGGGAAGTGTTGTAGCTACTGTAGTGTGTGCTATGCGCTTTACTGACCATGCACAACTTTCCATTGCAAAACCAAGCAAATCACACCATCTCTTTCTCTCAGTTATTTTTTTAAAGTTCTGTTGGTTGATTGAGCCTTTTTCCCTGTAAAAGACTGTAAGCTGCAGCTAGCTCTCTTCGAATATTTCCAGCCATTAACCCTCTGTATAAATCATTTAATGACCAAATATTGAGTTTAATAATGAATCTCCCTTCCAAATAATTGTGATTACAACCATATTTGGTTGTAAAATCTAAGCGGAGGGAAGAATATGAGGAAATGACGTCGACAGTATGGTTGTACTGTCATGAGCATTGCTTTGATGTCCTTAATGTGCTGTTAGAGGTCCAGATTGTGTCATTGTAGTGTGTGTGTGTGGGTGTGTAACTCTATTACCGGTGATGTTGAGGAGGCGTGGCAGGAAGCGGTTCCAGAATGCACACAGCTGATTCCGCAGGCCCTTGTGGATCTTCATGGATTCCGTGTTCAGACCCACGTGTTTTTGTTCACTGTTGGTGAACTGGGGCCACTTCCGCCTGCTATCCACACTGCCATCAAAGTTGATATTGGGGTTACTGGAGAGAGAGAAAGGTGGAGAGGGTGGGAGACAGAAAGAGAGAGAATAGATTCAATTTCAGTGTGCTTCGAAAGACACACACACCAACCCATACCCATTTCTCTATCCACCCCCCCCCCCCACCCCCCGTCTTACCCGGTGCGTGCGAAGTTGGCCCAGTATCTCATCATGCGTCGGCTCAGTTTCTCCTCCTCGGCTGTGTAGTTCAGTCTCTTCTCAAGCGGCATGCCAAACACAAACTCTATCTCGTAACCATGGATAACGCCCATCCACTCAGGCCACGCCAGGTTAGACGCACGGTGGTCAAACAGGTACAGGTACACTCCACCTAGAGAGTTTGGAATAGAGCATAGAATAAAATAGAACATGTATCCCCACTCTAGAGTTGTATATGTCTCCAACAGGTACACTCCACCTAGAGAGTTTGGAATAGAGCATAGAATAAAATAGAACATGTATCCCCACTCTAGCGTTGTATATGTCTCAAACAGGTACACTCCACCTGGGAACAACAACAGGATAGGAGAGACATTGGCATGGAATATTGACGCAGGACTTTGAGTTCGACTTTTGGTTTGAACAAACTTCAAACTTGTGTTATTCCTTTTGAGCACCATTGTATGACATGATATAACGTCTTTGAAAAACACTCGTGAACCATTCTTACCTTGTGAGTTCCCATCCTTCGCCGTGGACCCTGCATTGCCCGCTGGTTGCCCATTGTTGGCACCCTGGTTAGAGTGAAACTGGGCATAGCTCCTGGCGAAGTGCTGCAGGGGGCAGATGACATTATGATCTCCGACCACATCGTCCAGGGCATCACGGTTCTTCACCCCGTTATTCTCATCAAACCAGTCAGTATACTGCAACACAATACAACTGTATTAATCAATCATATTTATTATATACAATCACTTGTACATCCACGGTTGTCACAAAGTACTGTAACACAATACATGGTCAGACATTAGTGGTTACCCGATTGCCCTCAAGAGGGCATGTAAAACTGAACTGCCATGCAAGTGGAGTGTGCTCTGTGCTGTGGTAGCCCTGATTGATACAACTTTATTAGTCCATATGTCACAGCGAACAACTAAAATCTGTCTTCTAGCTTGCCATATCAATTCCCCTTTTCTTTCCAGCACATGGCCCAACCAGGATTCGAACTGGCCACCTTTCAGCTACAGGTCCACCTCCTTAACCGGCTGGGCTACTTACCTGCAGAACCACAGCCTCCTGGCCGATCTCATTTGCATGCGGAACGCTCAGTTTCACGCTTTCCAGGAAGTCCTCGCGCGAGATCAGTGACTCGTTGTCCTATGGGGAGTCAATGGAAGGTTTGTGTGAAATTGTATCAGTGACAGTGGAACACACACACACACAAACACAAAACAGGCATGAATGTACAAACACACACACCCACGCTACAAATGCACACACAGAGAAACACACACCAGGCACACACACACACAAATGCACATATGTAGCCCCCCCCCCAAATACACCATCCCCTCTCTCTCCTCACGTACCTTGCTGAAGCCAGGGGCTCCATAGAGGAGGAAGAAGGACCCCTCATCCTGGTTGACCCCCAGCAGGATTTGGGTGTCCTTGAAGTTGCCTGAGCTGAGCATGGCCTCGGGGTTGTCTGGAAGGACCACGCCGTCGATGACGGGCACAAAGGAGAAACGGAAGATGGCAGACCACGGCATGACCTGAGAAGACAAAACAAAATGTATTTATTTCACCTTAATTTAACCAGATAAATAATTGAAAACACATTCCTTACATTTAACATATGTTAAATGTGAACGTAAAACATAAATGTACACGGAAATGCTATGGAAATGCACATTTAAATGTCAAACGTAACTCTAAAAGTAAACATAAATGTAAGACTTAAACCTAAACATAAATGTAATAAATGAATGTACCTGCCACTCCTGGTCAATGAGCTCCTGCGGGGGCTTGTTGCGAAGACAGTCCACCAGCTCCGTATCGTTACCCCCCGAGGGGCACCCGACGAGCTTCCCCAACATGACGGCCCTCCGGTGGGCTTCAGCTGGCGTAACAGTGGCCCAGGGGCAGTTGGGGGCTCCACTCTGGAGGATAGCTCGGGTGAAGGTGGGTCGACTGTCGGGTGACAGGAGGTGCATCCCAACAGAGACTGCTCCGGCACTCTCCCCAAAGATGGTCACCTACGAGTAGTAGTAGTTAATAACAATAATATTGAATTTATAGAGCGCACAAGCTTGCTGACACACACATTTCCTCTTTATTATCATTACCTGTTTGGGGTTGCCCCCGAAGAAGTGTATGTTATCCTGGACCCACTGGAGGGCCATGCGTTGGTCTAAGAGCCCCACGTTCCCAGGGGCCTCTGAGGAGCCGTGGAGAGCCAGGAACCCAAAGGCCCCGATGCGGTAGTTCATGGAAACCACCACCACCTTCTCCGAGTGAGCCAGGTAGCGCCCGTCGTACACATCCAGGGACGATGATCCGCTGTAGAACAATACAATACAACTTTATTGTCCATGTTACAGCGAACAATGAAAATGCGTTTCCTGCTCAATACCCCCAGATAGCACCTTCATGCATACACACAAACTTGAAAAGAGCACAGGGTCCTAGCCGCAGTGCAGCATCCCTGGATGGAGAGCATGTTGTATGGTTAAGTGCTTGTGAAATGCTGCTGGGATGTGAAAGCCTTTCACTTTCCAGATACAGATTAATTCCCTCCTTTCTTCCAGTGCCCTGCCTGCATTTCGAACTGGTTACCTTCCGGCTTCAGGTCAAGCTCCTTAGCCCACTGGACTACCTACCTGTAGAACCCTCCTCCGTAGATCCATACCATCACGGTGAGGTTGTGAGGTCTGGTGGAGGTGGGGACCCAGATATTGAGGTAGAGGCAGTCCTCGCTCATCTCCCTGTTGGAATGAAATCAAACTTTAGTTTGTAAACATCTAGCTACCACCTGGTATAACAAAACTTTTTTCAAATGAAATCAAACTTTATTTAACCCTTCTGTGGTGTTCGGGTCAGTGGGACCCATTTTCAATGTTTACTAAACCTGAGACTCATTTGCCTTGGCTCATTAACACATTTTCATTGAGTGCACACTATGCACCCCCCTACACATTTATATTACATATGTGGTGTTCGGGTCCACTGGACCCGGGGGTAATAAAAGTGTGTGTGTAGGTGAAAACAAGTAAAAATGAAACAAAAATGTTTGCTGTGTGCCTTCACTCTGTCTTCCTCCTCCCTGGGCCTGCTGTTTCAACATAGCACCAAGAACCTGTCTGTCTCTCTGCCTGTCTCCCTGTCTCCTGCTTTTCTTGGACTCTTTACCCTTTTTAGTGTGAAACTACACAATGTCTTGCGGGAACCTGCACAATGTTATTACAATACATTATTTCAATACATTGTAAAAAAAAAATCTGTATTTTTCACACTGTACCCCAGCCAGGTGCAAATTGGGGGAGGGACATAGCAAATAAAAAGCTTTGCATGTGTGGCTCATTACCACAATCAATCAGTATGGCAAAAAGGATCTCGGCTCAACTAGTGTGGAAGGAACATCTTCCACTTTGGAAGATGAAGAATTTTCAGAATATGAGGATCATGTCTCTGCCAATTCGGAGTCTGACAGTGAGTTGGAAGAAGAGGATGAGATTGACCCTCAGCCAGCCCCAGGACCAGCCCGTCAGCAGCCAGCCCTAGGACCAGCCCGTCAGCAACCAGCTCATCAGCAGCCTGCAGGAGGAGATATATGGATGTTAAAAAATTGGGAAATTGAATGGTCTTCTTGCCCAAGGAATGAGCCACCCCACATGGCTGCCAATGTGATAAGGATGCAACCAGGGTTGACGCGGATGGCGGTTACTCATGTGCAGGACATAAAGTCTTCTTTTGGACGGTTCATCTCAGACACCATCCAGAAAATCATTCTGGACTGCACTAATTTGGAGGGAAGGTGTGTGTTTTTGGAGAGAGATGGAAAGAGATGGACCAAAGTCATTTACATGTATAGTTTGGGGTTCTTATCCTTGCTGGTGTTTTCAGATCCAATGGGGAATCCACAGAATCCCTGTGGGATGCAGAAACTGGCAGAGAACCTTTCCTGGCAACAATGTCTCTGGAAAACGTCCAAATTATTTCAGGGATTATCCGCTTCGATAACCGTGACACCAAACCAGCTCGGCGGCAGAGAGACACGCTAGGTGCAATCAAGTCAGTGTGGGACAAGTGGGTCTACTGCCTTCCTGTTTTACAATCCTGGGCCCAACATTTCTGTTGATGAGCAGCTTATGCCATTTTGGTGCCGTTGCCCCTTCAGGCAGTACATACCATCTAAACCCGCAAAATATGGAATCAAGATCTGGGCTGCCTGTGATGCTGCTTCATCATATGCGTGGAACTAGCAAGTGTTTACGGGGAAGCCAGATGGAGGAGCCCCTGAGAAGAACCAAGGGATGCGGGATGTCCTGGACGTGACACAGGACAACATCAAATGCAATAACTTTTTTACTTTGCACAAGCTGGGACAGAAGCTCCTCAAGAGGAAGCTGACGATGGTAGGAACAGTACAAAAAAACAAGCCAGAGCTGCAACCTCAGCTGTTGAATACACTGAACAAGCCTATCAATTCCTCTAAGTTTGTGTTTTGGACCGACACATCCCTAGTGTCCTATGTGCCAAAGAAAGGCAAACATGTGGTACTCATGAGTACGCTGCATAGGGATGGGAGAATCTGTGGCCAGGAACATCAAAAACCAAAAATCATAATGGATTACAATGCCACAAAAGGAAGGGTGGAGAATTATTTTTTTAATGTATTTATTTTTCCCTTTTTCTCCTCAATTGTTAGTGTCTACTGTCTTGTCTCTTTGCTGCAACTCCCTTACGTACTCAGGAGAGGTGAAGGTCGAGAGCCATGCGTCCTCCGAAACACAACCTAGCCGCACTGCTTCTTGACGCAACGCACATCCAACCCGGAAGCTAGCCACATCAATGAGTCGGAGGAAACACCGTACACCTAGCAACCTGGTCAGCGTGCACTGCGCCCGGCCCGCCACAGGAGTCGCTAGTGTGCGATGAGACGAGGATATCCCTGCCGGCCAAACCCTCCCTAACCCGGATGACACTGGGCCAATTGTGCGCCGCCCCATGGGCCTCCCAGTCGCGGCTGGCTGTGGCAGAGCCTGGGCTCAAACCCAGAATCTCTAGCGGCACAGCTAGCACTGCGATGCAGTGCCGTAGACCACTGCCCCACCCGGGAGGCCCTCAGGGGTGGATAATTTAGACAAGCTGGTGACTGGCTTCAGCTGCAAAAGAAGAACCCTACACTGGCCACTTATGATATTATTCAACATGATGTACATCTTGGCGTACAACTCTTTTGTCATCTGGATGGCATTCAACCCAGATTGGAACAGAGGGAAGCTCCAGAGGAGACGGCTCTTTCTCGAGGAAGGAATTGGTAAGACCTCCAATCCAGAGGGGGCAACATATCCCAAGGACCCCAGCTTCTGCAGCCATGCTGGTGCCCCATCCGTTCGACCCACAGTATCAACAACTCCAATACTGGAAGTAAGTGTGAGTGATGTTGTTGCATGTGTGTGTGTCTGACTCTCCTACCTTGGCCTGCTGTAACTATACATGTGAGTGAGTGAGATGTTAGCAAAATTCTTGAACTAAGTGTTTTCATCATTCTAGATTGCAGCCGGTAGCAACAAGAAGAAGCGCTGCGATGTGTGTGGACCCAAGAAGGACAGGAAGACGCAGTACACATGCATCAAGTGCAAGAAATACATTTGCAACACACACACACAGCAAAACTCTGTCCCTCATGTGGTGTGTAGACCGGCCTTAACTTGTTCAATGGGGCTCATTTATCATTTCCATACAATAATGTATGTAAAATGTATCTTTCCAATTTGTTCAGTTCAAAGCAATTAAACATCGATATTGATGAAAATCTTGTTTCGTTTATATTTGTTCAAGATAAACATGATATATTCCGCCCATGTCTTTATTCCGCAAATAGCGTTTTTTATTGATAAATGTGATCTAGCAGAGGTAAATGGCAAATAATAACCATGTATGCTCTCTATATGGCTTGTAATTGATATCAGTCAACATCTCAGTATTTTTACATCGGTCGTTCTGGCTCTATTGTTTTAAAACCCAATAATGTTGTGGGTCCATCAGACCGCAAACATTGGGTGAATAACAACAACATGAACACCACACAAGGGTTGAAGTGCATTTAAAATCGCAAACATACTTTAAAGTAAAATAAGGAAATGAAGTAAAAGCAAACAAGTAGCAATAAAATAGATTAATAACACAAAAGTTAAATAAAATGCATCCCAAATGGCACCCTATTCCCTACATAGTGCATTACTTTCAACCAGAGTTCAACCAGAGTCCAACCAGAGTTCAACCAGAGTCCAACCAGAGTCAACCAGAGTCCAATCTAGCAAGCTAGATCTAGTCAGGTTTTTATGAAGTTAGCCAGCTTCAGTTATTGTCACATTAAAGATCAGGCTATATCCGTACTACGAAGGTGGATATTGATGGCGCAACTCTTACTTGAGCCTGCTCGAGCTAGGTTTGTAACTGTGCGTTCATGTCGCAGTTGGCTAATCGAAAGCTCAACTCTTCAACTGAGACAATGCTGAAACATCAATCCACGGGCCGAGTGAGGGACACATTTTCATTTGTGCCAAAATCAAAATGAAGGAAAAGTTATCTTGCAAATTCTGCAGGCTACGGTGTGAAATAGACTTTTAGAAGTGCTGTCTTTTTGTTATTACCTATTGTTAAGGCCGTATTTGGTGTGCTTATCAATACACAATAATATTTTTTTCCCCACCTATTATACATCTACTGTATTATGTTATGCATGACGTTTCAAATGCATTCTGTCATTACTAAACGTGCAAAAAAATGTTTTAACCTTTATTTAACTTGGCAAGTCAGTTAAGAATGACAGCCTAGGAACAGTGGGTTAACTGCCTGTTCAGGGGCAGAACAACAGATTTGTACCTTGTCAGCTCGGGGATTTGAACTTGCAACCTTTCCTAGTCTAATGCTCTAACCACTAGGCTACCCTGCCACCCCAATGAGATGCATGGCAATTTTTTATACACAAAAAAACATTTGATGAATACAATATTGAATCAGTCATCTTTCTCAAATGAAGGGGATGATGATGCAATCTTTGCGAGAGGGAGGGAACCTGATTTCATTGGTCCTCAATTCGTGGCTCAGTTACTTAATTCGGGATAAATTAAGTTAGCCCTGAGTTAGCCTGTCCCGGAGCAAGGTTATCAGAAGGATTTGTTGCCATTGAGAAATGCCTTGCTAAAAGGTGAGTCACTTTCGTGGTACGGGTTATCCTAAATTAAAGTTACCTTGCTAACTCCTCAAACCTGATTTGTAGTATACTCCTCTGGTCAAAAGTAGTGCACTAAATAGGGAATAGAGCGCAATTTGGAACCCAAACAAAGGATGTCTAAAACCATAGACCTCTTAAGAGTTTCTGATCTTGGAAACCTGGAAAATGTCAACGTAAAAGAAATGTAAACCTGTTGGGGTTCCACATCTCGCTTCCCTGGAACCCGGGGAAAGAGGTGTCAACGAACTGGTAGCAGGCGTTGGGGTAGGAGCTAGCTTCGAACAAGTCCGACCATGGCTTCTTGGGCTCCGCCTTTCGGAAGCGCTTCTTGCCCAGTGGGGGCTCCGCGAATGGGATTCCGAGGAAAGCGGTCACGTGACTCCGGTCCGGCGTCGGTAGGCGGACGCCGCGGACACGTCCTGCCCGCGTGGCGACGACGAGTTCCGGAGAGTCACTCTGGGAAGAAGAAGAGGAGGCGAGGAGAGAGAGGAGAAAGAAGGGGAGGAGGAAGACGATGGAGGTATGCATGGCGCTGTTGCTGTTGTTTGCTGATTGTGGACCTCTTGGTTCTGATGTTAGGTAGTCGGAGGTGTGTGGTCTCTGTTCTGTCTGGAGTCCCTCAAATCTGTAGGAGAGAGGAGCAGAGGGAGGGGGAGAGCGAGAGAGAGAGAGAGGGAACGTGATTAGGAGAAAGAGAGTGACAGAGAACAGATGACACAAAGGAGAGAGGAAGATAGAGAGAGAGAAAAGGGGATATAAATACAAGCAGATATATATGGAGAAAGAAAGGGAGATGCGTGTTGGAAAGAGGGAGAGCTTGAGGAAAAAAACAGTGGGGCTTGATAGTATTTACTAAGCAGATATTTACTAAGCATGTATTTACTAAGCAGGTATTTACCCTAAGAGGTATTTACTAAGCTGGAATTTACCCTAGCAGGTATTTACTAAGCAGGTATTTACCCTAGCAGGTATTTACTAAGCAGGTATTTACCCTAGCAGGTATTTACTAAGCAGGAATTTACCCTAGCAGGTATTTACTAAGCAGGTATTTACCCTAACAGGCATTTACTAAGCAGGAATTTACCCTAGCAGGTATTTACTAAGCAGGTATTTACCCTAGCAGGTATTTACTAAGCTGGAATTTACCCTAGCAGGTATTTACTAAGCAGGTATTTACCCTAGCAGGTATTTACTAAGCAGGAATTTACCCTAGCAGGTATTTACTAAGCTGGAATTTACCCTAGCAGGTATTTACTAAGCAGGTATTTACCCTAGCAGGTATTTACTAAGCAGGAATTTACCCTAGCAGGTATTTACTAAGCAGGTATTTACCCTAGCAGGTATTTACTAAGCAGGTATTTACCCTAGCAGGTATTTACTAAGCAGGTATTTACCCTAGCAGGTATTTACTAAGCAACGGCGTGAGGTCGGGTTTAGAGGACAAGCGGCGAAGGAAAGGAAAGAACTTAAGCAATATTA
Organism: Oncorhynchus masou masou; assembly: GCF_036934945.1. Classification (NCBI taxonomy): domain Eukaryota; kingdom Metazoa; phylum Chordata; class Actinopteri; order Salmoniformes; family Salmonidae; genus Oncorhynchus; species Oncorhynchus masou. The sequence continues at coordinate 39,450,812 of NC_088238.1, forward strand.
AATATTGAAGGACACTCTACACCACAAAGCACCCTATAGTCAAAGGAATCTAATTAACCAAACCAACTGTGCTGATATGACTGTAAGGATCTCTGAAAAACACACACACACACAGCCATGCAAGCGCTAACATGCACTCACACACACACAAACCTGTGAGGTTGTAAGTTGTTGTTCTTGTTTTTGCGATGCGTGGTTGCCATAGTGACAGGATTAGTTTGGGAGTCACAGATAGGGGTACATGACTTTCACTGCAGCTGTGTGTGTGTGTGTGTGTGTGTGTGTGTGTGTGTGTGTGTGTGTGTGTGTGTGTGTGTGTGTGTGTGTGTGTGTGTGTGTACTATTTCGGTTCTCTTTCTCTTCGCTGTATGTTGTTCTATTTTTGGAGGTGTCACCTCTCTCCCGATCCTCTCTCACACACACGCACACACGAATGCACGCATGCACACACACACACACACGAATGCACACACACACACACGAATGCACACACACACACACACACACACACACACACACACACACACACACACACACACACACACACACACACACACACACACACACACACACACACACACACACACACACACACACACACACACATCCACACAAACAGTCACAGACACACACACACATCCACACAAACAGTCACAGACACACACAAACAATGCATCCTCTTCTCATGCAGGCCAACTGTACGCTTATATGGCATAATCACATCCAGTCAGGTCCAAAATGATTGGCACCCTTGATAAAGACAAGCAAAAAAAGCCTGCATAAAGTAAATAATACTAATACTGAGCTATATTGTGTGCTCAAAACATTGGGAAATTATATACTTTTTTACAATTAATCAGAGAAATAGATTTTGTTTAACAAAGTAAAAATGATACAGTGCCTTGCGAAAGTATTCGGCCCCCTTGAACTTTGCGACCTTTTGCCACATTTCAGGCTTCAAACATAAAGATATAAAACTGTATTTTTTTGTGAAGAACAACAACAAGTGCGACACAATCATGAAGTGGAACGACATTTATTGGATATTTCAAACTTTTTTAACAAATCAAAAACTGAAAAATTGGGCGTGCAAAATTATTCAGCCCCCTTAAGTTACTACTTTGTTGCGCCACCTTTTGCTGCGATTACAGCTGTAAGTCGCTTGCGGTATGTCTCTATCAGTTTTGCACATCGAGAGACTGAAATTTTTTCCCATTCCTCCTTGCAAAACAGCTCGAGCTCAGTGAGGTTGGATGGAGAGCCTTTGTGAACAGCAGTTTTCAGTTCTTTCCACAGATTCTCGATTGGATTCAGGTCTGGACTTTGACTTGGCCATTCTAACACCTGGATATGTTTATTTTTGAACCATTCCATTGTAGATTTTGCTTTATGTTTTGGATCATTGTCTTGTTGAAAGACAAATCTCCGTCTCAGTCTCAGGTCTTTTGCAGACTCCATCAGGTTTTCTTCCAGAATGGTCCTGTATTTGGCTCCATCCATCTTCCCATCAATTTTAACCATCTTCCCTGTCCCTGCTGAAGAAAAGCAGGCCCAAACCATGATGCTGCCACCACCATGTTTGACAGTGGGTATGGTGTGTTCAGGCTGATGAGCTGTGTTGCTTTTACGCCAAACATAACGTTTTGCATTGTTGCCAAAAAGTTCAATTTTGGTTTCATCTGACCAGAGCACCTTCTTCCACATGTTTGGTGTGTCTCCCAGGTGGCTTGTGGCAAACTTTAAACAACACTTTTTATGGATATCTTTAAGAAATGGCTTTCTTCTTGCCACTCTTCCATAAAGGCCAGATTTGTGCAATATACGACTGATTGTTGTCCTATGGACAGAGTCTCCCACCTCAGCTGTAGATCTCTGCAGTTCATCCAGAGTGATCATGGGCCTCTTGGCTGCATCTCTGATCAGTCTTCTCCTTGTATGAGCTGAAAGTTTAGAGGGACGGCCAGGTCTTGGTAGATTTGCAGTGGTCTGATACTCCTTCCATTTCAATATTATCGCTTGCACAGTGCTCCTTGGGATGTTTAAAGCTTGGGAAATCTTTTGTATCCAAATCCGGCTTTAAACTTCTTCACAACAGTATCTCGGACCTGCCTGGTGTGTTCCTTGTTCTTCATGATGCTCTCTGCGCTTTTAACGGACCTCTGAGACTATCACAGTGCAGGTGCATTTATACGGAGACTTGATTACACACAGGTGGATTGTATTTATCATCATTAGTCATTTAGGTCAACATTGGATCATTCAGAGATCCTCACTGAACTTCTGGAGAGAGTTTGCTGCACTGAAAGTAAAGGGGCTGAATAATTTTGCACGCCCAATTTTTCCGTTTTTGATTTGTTAAAAAAGTTTGAAATATCCAATAAATGTCGTTCCACTTCATGATTGTGTCACACTTGTTTTTGATTCTTCACAAAAAAATACAGTTTTATATCTTTATGTTTGAAGCCTGAAATGTGGCAAAAGGTCGCAAAGTTCAAGGGGGCCGAATACTTTCGCAAGGCACTGTATACACTACCATTCAAATGTTTGGGGTCACTTGTTTTTTGAGAAGACAAGCACATTTTCTGTCCATTAAAATAACATCAAATTGATCAGAAATACAGTGTAGACATTGTTAATGTTGTAAATGACTGTTGTAGCTGGAAATTGCAGATTTTTTATGTAATATCTACATAGGTATCTACATATGCCCATTATCAGCAACAATCACTCCTGTGTTCCAATGGCACGTTGTGTTAGCTAACCCAAGTTAATTATTTTATAAGGCTAATTGATCATTAGAAAACACTTTTGCAATTATGTTAGCACAGCTGAAAACTGTTGTGCTGATTAAAGAAGCAATAAAACTGGCCTTCTTTAGACTAGTTGAGTATCTGGAGCATCAGCATTTGTGGGTTGGATTACAGGCTCAAAATGGCCAGAAACAAATCATTTTCTTCTGAAACTCATCAGTCTATTCTTGTTCTGAGAAATGAAGGCTATTCCATGTGAGAAATTGCCAAGAAACTGAAGATCTCGCACAATGCAGTGTACTACTCCCTTCACAGAACTGCGCAAACTGGCCCTAACCAGAATAGAAAGAGGAGTGGGAGGCTTTTGAACAGCAGTGTATATTTAAAAAAATAGCAGTCAAAATGATTGCAACCCCTGCGTTCAATAATCTTGCACCCTCTCATTGCGAGGATAATGACTTTTTCTAAGACTTTTATGAGGTTGGAGAACACGTTGGGGGGGGGGGGGGGGATCTTAGACCATTCCTCCATACAGAATCTTTCCAAACCACAGGTTTTCAATGGGGTTCAAGTCTGGAGACTGAGATGGCCATTGCAAAGTGTAGAATTTTGTGATCAATTAACCATTTCTTTGTGAATTTTGATTAGTACTTTTTTCTTTCTCTAAAATATCCAGGTACTTTAACAAGGACCCCAGGATCAGTGGAAGCAAATTAGCCCCATAACATCAAAGATCCACCACTGTATTTTACGGTAGGTATGAGGTACTTTTCAACTGATGCTTTTGTTTTCCAACGCCAAACCCACCACTAGTGTGCATGGTCCAATAAGCTCTATTTTCATGTCATATGACCAAATCACTAGTTTACAATCCAAAGGCCAATGCAGTTTATCAAACTACCTGTCTGCAACTGCCTGCCAATGGCAGAGACGAAAAGACAAGAAAGGACCCACTCCCCTTCCCCCACCACATTCAGGAATCTAAAAAACGACACTCCCTATCGCCACTAAACGGTGGGACATTGGAAATAATCCATTTCAAGGGACTCCCGCCAACCTGCAACGAACAGAGCTGGGACGTTGTGACTTACGAGAACACTTTTCGGAAGTATAATCATTACATGAGTATCTAATGTGGAAGGCGAGACCATGTACTGATGCTATGATTATTGCGTGTTGTAGAAAGGTTTAATAAGTGATGTGTGCATCCATTGATCTCAGTGGAGGAAAACTGATATTCCCTTGTGGATTATTGGATATTATTAGTGCACGAAATGACATATTAGGATCTCGACCCGTAGCCACTGCAGAATTTACGTAAGCTGCATTCACTGTTGTCTTTTTCATCCCTAGAATCAATGCTTGGTTCGAGTGTGTAGATCTGTGCGTACTTCAGTAGATAGATATCAGATAGGAAGGAGGAAATGCACATTTTGGGAGGAAGGAGAGATAATTGGGACATAGCCCATGTTCAGTCTTGAAGGAAACTCAACTACCTCAATGTATACAATACAGTATACACAGTACACTGAGTATACCAAACATTTGGAACACCTTCCCTTCCCCTGTTGACCTCAGAACAGCCTCAATTCGTCGGGGCCCATGTTAACTCCAATGCTTCCCACAGATGTGTCAAGTTGTCTGGATGTCCTTTGGTAAGTGGGCCATTCTTGATACATACGGGAAACTGTTGAGCATGAAAACCCAGCACCGTTGGTCCTGGCACCTACTACCATAACCCCGTTCAAAGACACTTAAATATTTTGTCTTGCATGGCACACATGCACAATCCATGTCTCAATTGACTCGGGCTTAAAAATCCTTCCAAACCTGTCTCCTCCCCTTCAACTACACTGTTTGAATTGGATTTAACAAGTGACATCAATAAGGGATTATAGCTTTCACCTGGTCAGTCTGTCATTGAAAGGGCTAGTGTTCTTAATGTTTTGTATACTCAGTGTATAATACTGTACGTATTAGGACATAGGAGAACCACGTTGAGAGAATCCATTGGTATCCACGTAACCATTTCAAGATATTGACATTAGAATGAGACCACACACAGCAAACAATACAGGCCTTATTGACTGTGTGTGTGTGTGCGTGTGTGCGTGTGTGTGTCAGGGATGGGCATTTGACATTAATATTGTGAAAAAAACATGATATCCAGTTAAAATATTAAAGAAATCTTGACTCTTGACCAATCTGTAGTTTTGGCTAAAAGCAACGGTGATATATTTGAAATGTCACGGTATTTTAAATGTCATGGTATTTTAAATGTCATGGAGTATCCTTGTAGGTGACAATGTCACAAGGATCATCTAATTTCATTTATAAACAATGCTTTTTCATTGTCAAAATAGACACTGACTCCAAGTAATCGAATGACAACGTCCGTTCGGATTTTAGATGAACCGTGTCCCTCCCTAGTGTGTGTGTGTGTGTGTGTGTGTGTGTGTGTGTGTGTGTGCGTGAGTGTGGTCACTGGTCAGGCTACAGTACACTCATGATGTCTAGTCAGTAGACTGGACACCCTATACTCTTCTCAAATGGAGGATGAGCTAAGTGAGGACTGACTTAAGGGGGGATGGGGGTGAAGGAGTGAGAGAGTGTGTGAGTGTGTGTGTGTTTGATTTATGTGTGTGTAAGACTGTGTGTGTGTGTGTGTGTGTGTGTGTGTGTGTGTGTGTGTGTGTGTGTGTGTGTGTGTGTGTGTGTGTGTGTGTGTGTGTGTGTGTGTGTGTGTGTGTGTGTGTGTGTGTGTGTGTGTGTGTGTGTGTGTGTGTGTGTGTGTGTGTGTGTGTGTGTGTGTGTGTGTGTGTGTGTGTGTGTGTGTGTGTGTATGTGTGTTTGAGAATGCATCTGTGTCTGGGTAGATACTAGGGAGCGCCAAAGAAAGACTACAGGATACAGGTTGGCTGGTCTGGGGACTGCTTCCCAAATTGCATCCTATTCCTTATTTTTGCGCTAGTTGTACCTGCACCAACATGTTTCCTTCATACAATACATATAGAATCGTGAGACTCGCAATAATTATCGTATCAACAACTAAGTATCATGATAATATCGTATCGTGAGGTCCCTGGCAATTCCCAGCCCTTCTATTTAGTACGCTGTTTCATCAAAACTCAATAGGGCTCTAGTGAAAAGTAGGGGAATAGGGTGCTATTTGGGATACAACCTGGGTGTCTCAATTGAGTTATTAATATCTGAAAGGACAGCTGAGGGGCGGAAGTGGGGGAGGGAGGGGTGAGGAGAAGGAGGACGGGGGGGGGGGGAGTGAAGAGGGAGAGGGGAATGAGAGGGGTGTCCGTTCTAGAATTAGCTCCTGGAATCTGTGTATGAAGTTCACAGGGGGATATGTTTCAGTGTGGGGGTTTACACCGCCGTCATATATACGTTATGCGTACGCGCTCTCCTCTCTCAGGCGTCGATCTATCTCTTTCTCTCCTTTCGTCTCTCCGTCACTCCCTTTCTCTCGCCATCTCTCTCCCTCTCGTTCTCTGCCTGAGCCTTAGTGTGAACTCTGGCTTGGTTGCTGTGGAAACACTGGGCCCACACCACCTACTGCATCCTCTCTGTCCATCTCTTTACCTCCTCCTCTCTCTCTTCCTCCCTTTTTTTCTCGCCCTCCTCTGCCGCGGCCTCTTTCTCTTTTCACTCCACCGTCTCTTCGCCTCCGCCCTCTCTCTCTTTCTCTCTTCCCTCACCATGTCCATCTCTCGCTCTCGCTCTCGTCTCTGATTCTCTCGTCATCTCCCACTAGCACTCTCTCTTCCTTACTCTCTTCTCATTTTTCTCGTCATCCATCGCTCTTTCTGCTAATGCAAACTCCCTGTTCGACCTATTAATCCTCTCTCCATTCTCTACCCACACTTCTGTCTCTCCATCTTTCTCTTTCCTTCCCCTGTCTCATCCTTTATCTCGATCCATCTCTTTCTGCTCCATTATGTGTTCTTAGAGCTTTTCCTGTATGTCTTCCTTCATGCGATCTTAATTCTCCCCCCCCCCACACACACACACACACACACTGCACGAGAGATCAAGTGCCACTAGCAGCAATGGCACTGGTGACATCACTGTACAGTCATCGGTCTAGTAGTTCCACTGTCTTGCTTTTGAGAGACTGTGGATGGGTTCATATTTGCCTACTAGTATACTATACTGTAAAGTACAAGTTAGGCAATAGAGCTACTGTATAAGCCTTATAGCGAGAGACAGTGGCCTAGTACTTCTGTACAGTAATGTAGATCTAGGATCATTTCAGCTTTGTTCATTTGTAATGAATGGCCATGCTGATGCTGATCTATATCAGGGATGGGGAACTTTGACGGGGGCCATAAAAATATAAACTCCACATGATGGGCCGCAATTGCTCGTGTGTCTGCACACTCACACACGCACACACACACACACACACACACACACACACACACACACACACACACACACACACACACACACACACACACACACACACACACACACACACACACAAACACACAAAACGCACGCACACACTCGCTCACGCACACACAAACACGCGCAGTCATCTTTGCCTTTAGTGAGGAACACGCCCCAATCTGTCACTCTGGGTGACATGGAAGATGAGCGGCACAGGAATCGCTGGAATTTTCCATTTCGTGATTGACACGGCTAATGTTTCACCCACCAGACTCTTTACACACGCACAAACACACGCCGGTATTGGAGGTAGGCAACCATGCATTATACTGTACAAATAGTCTATTGGCTATCCAATATAGGCCTATTTCGTTGAAGATAAAACTGGTTACGGGATCAGATGGATCAGAGTAGAGAGAGTAGAGTAGATTAGAATAAAATAGAATCTGAATATGAGCTTGCCTACTCATCACAACAAATACTAGACTACTAGACATGGGCAGGCAGGGTCCTGGGCGGCGCCCAATCAGGAAAATACCATTAGGCCAAACCAGTACAGCGGTTGCTGCAGCAAATGACAGAGTGGGCTTATCTAGATCGTATCAACATGTAGTAGAATGATTGAAGATATATTTGGGTCTGTGGGGGCCTGGGGAACAGAACCAGCGTGATGTTCTACAAATAAGCATGCTTCCCAAAACCAATTAACAACAACTGTTGACCCTGGGGGCTATAAAATAGTTCTGTTTTAGCCCAATGGATGATGTCATCTTTTGATGACATAATTTCCAATATGAAACTGGCGGCCAATAAGCGATTGAACAATGTAAAGATTATTCAAGTTTAGTTCAAATTTTACGGCCAGTAAAGTTGAATGGTCTATACCACAGCCAACCGCGCCAACTAACATTGTGATATTTTAAGTGTTCACGTGAGTCTGTGATGTTTTCTGGGGCGCGTCTTTTAGCGATTCTAGGGGCAATAAAAGTTGTTGCGCGCGGCCCCCTCACGCTTTTAATCAAAAGTATAGATACAGTGGGGCAAAAAAGTATTTAGTCAGCCACCAATTGTGCAAGTTCTCCCACTTAAAAAGATGAGAGAGGCCTGTAATTTTCATCATAGATACACTTCAACTATGACAAACAAAATGAGAAAAAAAAATCCAGAAGATCACATGGTAGGATTTTTTATTAATTAATTTGCAAATTATGGTGGAAAATAAGTATTTGGTCACCTACAAACAAGCAGGATTTCTGGCTCTCACAGACCTGTAACGTCTTCTTTAAGAGGCTCCTCTGTCCTCCACTTGTTACCTGTATTAATGGCACCTGTTTGAACTTGTTATCAGTATAAAAGACACCTGTCCACAACCTCAAACAGTCACACTCCAAACTCCACTATGGTCAAGACCAAAGAGTTGTCAAAGGACACCAGAAACAAAATTGTAGACCTGCACCAGGCTGGGAAGATTGAATCTGCAATAGGTAAGCAGCTTGGTTTGAAGAAATCAACTGTGGGAGCAATTATTAGGAAATGGAAGACATACAAGACCACTGATAATCTCCCTCGATCTGGGGCTCCACGCAAGATCTCACCCCGTGGGGTCAAAATGATCACAAGAACGGTGAGCAAAAATCCCAGAACCACACGGGAGGACCTAGTGAATGGCATGCTGAGAGCTGGGACAAAGCCTACCATCAGTAACACACTACGCCGCCAGGGACTCAAATCCTGCAGTGCCAGGCGTGTCCCCCTGCTTAAGCCAGTACATTTCCAGGCCCGTCTGAAGTTTGCTAGAGAGCAGTTGGATGATCCAGAAGAAGATTGGGAGAATGTCATATGGTCAGATGAAACAAAAATAGAACTCATCGTCATGTTTGGAGGACAAAGAATGCTGAGTTGCATCCAAAGAACACCATACCTGCTGTGAAGCATGGGGGTGGAAACATCATGCTTTGGGGCTGTTTTTCTGCAAAGGGACCAGGACAACTGATCCGTGTAAAGGAAAGAATGAATGGGGCCATGTATCATGAGATTTTGAGTGAAAACCTCCTTCCATCAGCAAGGGCATTGAAGATGAAACATGGCTGGGTCTTTCAGCATGACAATGATCCCAAACACACCGCCCGGGCAAGGAAGGAGTGGCTTCGTAAGAAACATTTCAAGGTCCTGGAGTGGCCTAGCCAGTCTCCAGATCTCAACCCCATAGAAAATCTTTGGAGGGAGTTGAAAGTCCGTGTTGCCCAGCAACAGCCCCAAAATATCACTGCTCTAGAGGAGATCTGCATGGAGGAATGGGCCAAAATACCAGCAACATTGTGTGGAAGCCTTGTGAAGACTTACAGAAAACGTTTGACCTCTGTCATTGCCAAGAAAGGGTATATAACAAAGTATTGAGATAAACTTTTGTTATTGACCAAATAATTTATTTTCCACCATAATTTGCAAATAAATTCATTAAAAATTCTACAATGTGATTTTCTGTATTTCTTTTTCTCATTTTGTCTGTCATAGTTGAAGTGTACCTTTTATGAAAATTACAGGCCTCTCTCATCTTTTTAAGTGGGAGAACTTGCACAATTGGTGGCTGACTAAATACTTTTTTGCGCCACTGTATATCTATCAATCAATCTAGGCCTATATATCAATCTGTCTGTCTTTCTCTATGGAGTAGCCTATGGGCATTTCCATCTAAAAGGACTTAGGAAACATCTACTAGAAAAAGTCTTCAAATGTATCAGAAATACATCAAAACAATCATGTTCAATGTAAAGACCCCTGCCAACTAATATCAACACACATTTCGTTTTGGAGAAATTGTTTACCTTCTGCAAGTCTAAGAAATATTGGCTTGTAATTCTGTTACCTAAAACCCACGTATCTTTATGTGGAGGGAGGATAATGAAAGTTTAAACACGTAATGGTACACCTAACAATTAATTATAATGATTTTACTTATATACATTTTGTTCATAAATTATTAAGTGATTGAAACTTGTAATTATGTTACAAAAATGGTAACGGATTTACGTAAAAATCAGTAACGGAATTACTGCAGCTGAATTTGGCTACAATGGGAAATCTTAATAGTCACAAACCCCAGTTGGGTCACCTGCTACTGTCCTCCGTCCCACTTGCATACTGTTATGTTCAGCACATAACTGTTTTCTTTCTGTTTCTGTCATCTGCTAGTTAAACCAAGAGTGTTAAAAAAGTCTGAGTCTGGACAACCCCTCCCTCTCTCTCTCTCTCTCTCTCTCTCTCTGCCTTTCTCTCTCATTCTCCAGTGAAGGTCACCTCTCCCAGCCCTTACTGCCACCTACCCATTTGCTCCCTCTCTTTCCATTTACTGTAACCAGCCCCCTCACCCACTGAGTACCGACCGACACCGGACGTTCATGGACGTTGAAAAGTAGTTGAAATTCGGTCAGTTCACCCTGGCCTTGATGTTAACGTCCACAGACTGGACCAAATCTGAATCTATCATAGACGTACAGAACCGGTCAAAAGTTTGGACACGCATACAGTGCTTTGAAAAAGTATTCATCTCCCTTGGTGTTTTTCCTATTTTGTTGCATTACAACCTGTAATTTAAATGGATTTTTATTTGGATTTCATGTAACGGACATACACAACATAGTCCAAATTGGTGAAGTGAAAAAAAAAAATTCCGTTTAAAAAAATTAGAAACATTTTTAAATGGAAAAGTGGTGCGTGCATATGTATTCAACACCTTTGCTATGAAGCCCCTAAATAAGATCTGGTGCATCCAATTACCTTCTGAAGACACATAATTAATTAAATTAAGACCACCTGCGTGCAATCTAAGTGTAACATGATCTCAATATATATACACCTGTTCTGAAAGGCAAAAGAGTCTGCAACACCACCAAGCAAGCGGCACTATGAAGACCAAGGAGCTCTCCAAACAGGTCAGGGACAAAGTTGTTGTTGAGAAGTACAGATCAGGGTTGGGTTACAGAAACTTTGAACATCCCACGGAGCACCATTAAATCCATTATTAAAAAATGTAAAGAATATTACACCACAACAAACCTGCCAAGAGAGGGCCACACACCAAAACACACAGACCAGGCAAGGAGGGCATTAATCAGAGAGGCAACAAAGAGGCTGCAAAACTCCACAGTGGAGATTGGAGTATCTGACCATTGGACCACTTTAAGCCGTCCACTCCACAGAACTGGGCTTTACGGAAGAGTGGCCAGAAAAAGCCATTGCTTAAAGAAAATAATAAGCAAACACATTTGGTGTTTTCTGAAAGGCCTGTGGGAGACTCCCCAAACATATGGAAGAAGGTACTCTGGTCAGATGAGACTAAAATTGAGCTTTTTGGCCATCAAGGAAAACGCTATGTCTGGCGCAAACACAACACCTCTCATCACCCTGAGAACACCATCCCCACAGTGAAGCATGGTGGTGGCAGGGATGTTTTTCATCGGCAGGGACTGGGAAACTGGGCAGAATTGAAGGGATGATGGATGGCGCTAAATACAGGGAAATTCTTGAGGGAAACTTGTTTCAGTCTTCCATAGATTTGAGACTGGGCCGGAGGTACACTTTTCAGCAGGACAATGTCCCTAAGTATACTGCTAAAGCAACTCTCGAGTGGTTTAAGGGGAAACATTTAAATGTCTTGGAATGGCCTAGTCAAAGCTCAGACCTCAATCCAATTAAGAATCTGTGGTATGACTTAAAGATTGCTGTACACCAAATCAAATCAAATTTTATTGGTCACATACACATGGTTAGCAGATGTTAATGCGAGTGTAGTGAAATGCTTGTGCTTCTAGTTCCGACTGTGCAGTAATATCTAACAAGTAATCTAACATTTTCACAATAGCTACCTTATACACACAAGTGTAAAGGAATGAATAAGAATATGTACATGTAAATATATGGATGAGCGATGGCCGTGCGGCATAGGCAAGATTCAGTAGATGGTATAGAGTACAGTATATACATATGAGAAGTCATTTAGGGTATGTAAACATTATATAAAGTGGCATTGTTTAAAGTGACTAGTGATACATTTATTGCATCCAATTTTTTATTATTAAAGTGGCTAGAGATTTGAGTCAGTATGTTGGTAGCAGCCACTCAATGTTAGTGATGGCTGTTTAACAATCTGATGGCCTTGAGATAGAAGCTGTTTTTCAGTCTCTCGGTCCCAGCTTTGATGCACCTGTACTGACCTCGCCTTCTGGATGAGAACGGGTTGAACAGGCAGTGGCTGTTAGATGTGCCAAGCTGTTAGATGTGCCAAGCTTGTAGAGACATACCCCAAGATACTTGCAGCTGTAATTGCTTCAAAAATAAAGCTCTACAAAGTATTAACTTTGGGGGGTGAATAGTTATGCATGCTCAAGTTTTAATTTTTTTTGTCTTACTTCTTGTTTGTTTCACAATAAAAAAATATTTTGCATCCTCAAAGTGGTAGGCATGTTGTGTAAATCAAATGATACAAACTCCAAAAAAAAGGTTGTAAGGCAACAAAATAGGAAAATGCCAAGGGGGGTGAATACTTTTGCAAGCCACTATACTAATTAATGGGTTTTTCTTTACTATTTTCTACATTGTAGAAAGGCATCAAAACTATGGAATAACACATATGGAATCATGTAGTAACCAGAAAGGTGTTAAGCAAATCAAAATATATTTTAGATTTTATATTCTTCAAAGTAGCCTTGATGACAGCTTTGCACACTCTTGGCATTCTCTCAACCAGCTTCATGAGGCATTTTCTCAACCAATTTCATGAGGTAGTCACTTGGAATGCATTTTAATTAACAGGTGTGCCTTGTTAAAAATTAATATGTGGAATTCCTTTCCGTCTTAATGCGTATGAGCCAATCAGTTGTGTTGTGACAAGGTAGGGGTGGTATACAGAAGATATCCCTATTTGGTAAAAGACCAAATCCATATTATGGCATCTCAAATAAGCAAAGAGAAACAACAGTCCATCATTACTTAAGACATGACGGTCAGTCAATCCGAAAAACTTGAAAGTTTCTTCAAGTGCAGTCACAAAAACCATCAAGCGCTGATGAAACTGGCTCTCATCAGGACCGCCACAGGAAAAGAAGACCCAGAGTTGCCTCTGCTGCAGAGGACAAGTTCATTAGAGTTAACTGCACCTCAGACGGCAGCCCAAATAAATGCTTCACAGAGTTCAAGTTACAGACACATCTCAACATCAACTGTTCAGAGGAGACTGCGTGAATCAGGCCTTCATGGTTGAATTTCTGCAAAGAAACCACTTCTAAAGGACACCAATAAGATGAAGAGACTTGCTTGGGCCAAGAAACACGAGCAATGGACATTAGACCTGTGGAAATCTGTCCTTTGGATGACCTCTGCATGTGTAGTTCCCACCGTGAAGCATGGAGGAGGAGGTGTGATGGTGCTTTGCTGGTCATACTGTCAGTGATTTATTTAGAATTCAAGGCACACTTAACCAGCATGGCTACCACAGCATTCTGCAGCGATACGCCAACCCATCTGGTTTGTGCTTAGTGGGACTATCATTTGTTCTTCAACAGGAGAATGACCCATAATACACCTCCAGGTTGTGTAAGGGCTATTTGACCAAGAAGGAGAGTGATGGTGCTGCATCAGATGACCTGACCTTCACAATCACCCGACCTCAACTCGATTGAGATCGTTTGGGTTGAGTTGGACCGCAGAGTGAAGGAAAAGCAGCCAACAAGTACTTAGCATATGTGCGAACTCCTTCAAGACGGTTGGAAAAGCTGGTTGAGAGAATGCCAAGAGTGTGCAAAGCTGTCATCAAGGCAAAGGGTGGCTACTTTGAATCTCAAATATAAAATAGATTTTGATTTGTTAAACACTTTTTTGGGTTACAACATTATTCCATGTGTTATTTCATTGTTTTGATGTCTTAACTATTATTATACAACGTAGAAAATATTAAAAAGAAAGAAAAGTCCTTGAATGAGTAGGTGTGTCCAAACTTTTGACTGGTACTGTATGTTTCACAAGTTTGGGCAGCACAGTACAGTACAGTGAGTAGAGCTCAGTCAAGAACAGTACAAGACAATACAGTGGTACAGTACAGTACAATAAAGTAGAGTAAAGAAAATGTGGCATAGTACAGTAGAGTACAGTATATTGTATTGTACTCTACTATACTGCTATCCTCTACTATACTCTACTCTTCTACTGCACTGTACTGAACTCTACCCTACCCTACTCTGCTGTGCTGTATTGTACTGCACTGCATTGTATTGCACCATGTCCAAACTTGTGAAACATGATTATGCATTACTGTATAGTACAGATCCGGGACCCATGATGTAATCCATTTCCATAATTCTGTCACCAGGTGTAAAGCCACTTCACTTACTGTAGTTCAGTAACCAAATTAGATTTTTTCAAACTCAAGGTGCCATGTCATAGCTGACACCCCATTCTTTCGGCAGACATCTTTGAATTGGGGCGGCAGGTAGCGTAGTGGTTAGAGCATTGGGCCAGTAACCGGAAGGTTGCTAGATCAAATCCCTGACCTGACAAGGTAACAATCTGTCAATCTGAACAAGGCAGTTGACCCACTGTTCCTAGACTATCATTCTATTTAAGAATTTGTTCCTAACTGACTTGCCTAGTTAAATAAAATAATAATAAAAAACATCTTTGAATCTTAATTCGGAGCAGATTTTTAACAAAGTTTTTGGAAAATGTAGTCGCATAGAATCCTGAGGGAGATTTTACCGTAATTCCGTTACCAAAGTTTGCACAGTTCTTCCACTAAATTTGTTTGTGCAAATGTTTCAGTGGAAATGTTTCAAAGTAGTACTGGTGCATAGAGTTGTATGGTTTGTTCTAATTTGAAATCATTGGTTTTTGTTTGGCATACATTTTAAAGTGAAAAATCTGAGTCAAAGCCTAATTCCATTATTGTGGAATTGCCCTATACATTATCTAGTAATAAGGCTACATGATTCCCGGCACATAGGTAGACTAGATGTATAGTCTAGTCTGAAGATGATATGGCATTATGGCAGTAAACCATGCCATCTTATTTTGACAGCAGTGCCACAGACAGTCGTTATGCAACATCAAGGAGAGAGCATCTCTCTCTCTCTCTCGCTCGCTCGCACACACGCACGCACGCGCGCGCGCACACACACACACACACGATGGCTCTGGTAACGGTTATCAAGCTATAACCCAAACAGCCAGCTGAAGTAAACAGACCTCAGACATTTGTGACATGGCCAGTTCAGGAAATCTCTCTCTCGCTATCTGTGTGTGTTGATCTGTCCAACATGGCACAGGATCACAGCAATCAGGATACTAGGTCTAGGCTATGAAATTGGCTGCCATAGTCGTGTAATAATGCAAGTGCAATAATAATAATAATAATAATAACAATAATAATACATTATTATTAACATTAATAATAGACCTATAATAAACACTGATTAGGCCTACAAATGCCATGTCTCTCAACAAACTGGTTTCATCCGATTTGCAACAATTTTATTTGGACCATAATAATAACGCTAGCTCATAATTTGTTGCGTTTCCAATGCAGCGTCTGTGTTCGTGTAAACACCACGTCGTCCACTGTACTGTCTATGAAATCTATTAAAAACACGATATACGAGACATCGGCTACCTTCTGCGGTCCCCAACCAAACAGATGTGCGCGAGGCGAGGAACACCAACAAACACACATGCGTCTCGCTCAGTGGTCTCGCCATGGAAGGCGCGTCACACACGCAACAGCATCAGCACAGTAGTCTGTACCCCACCACCACCACCACAGATATACGCACCGTCAACCACTATACCTCACCATGTCCAATTGCATGGTCATGATGCCTGGGTGAATTGAATTCATATCCCGATTCGAATGTTCCAAGTCCATTCCACTCACTGACGGGACTGACAGAGGCACGGGACTAGATCGAGACATTTCGAGCTAAATTTCTATAAAAGGACAGACACAGCAGTCTGCTGATGCACGCAAGGACGGAGCTCGAGAGGAGCGGAGCGCGTGGCTGGGTTCATGCTGTGCGTTTACCCTTACCCAGCTAGTTAGTGGTGGGTCCTGCAGTGGTCAAAACCAAATCAACCCTGCTTCAGCTGCTGCTTCGCTGAATCCCCCGGAAGGCAACGTTCCCTCCTCGCCCTGTCACCGTCTTTAGAGGACGTTAAACCCCGAGTCACCGGCACCGTTCATGGGGTGAGGAGGGTTTCTAGTTGGGGAGCGAAGACGCGCGGTTTAAATTACGGTCTTCGCTGCCTCGATGTCAGACACAGATGTCTTCTGTTTATTGTGCCCCTCTCTCTCGGTATTGAGTGGAGGTGGTGTCAGAGCCGTACTATGCTGTTATGACGACAGGGGGAGACTGCCACTGATAAAGCTCTTCCACGAATGGGGGAAAAAAGGAAAAGGGGTAGGCTACTCAAAGAAACTCTCGCGAGAAGAAACGCAGCTATCCCATACGCATCTATTCTTCATGGATCAACAAGGGTTCGCTTGCCAATACACTTGCCAGTACACTGACCACACTAGGTATGTAGGCTGATATGATGTTCTTATATTTGTGTTTCTCTTTCAAAGTCGAATTGCTTTATTGACATGACACACTATAAGTAATAACAAGACGGCAGTAGGCCTGATAACTGACGATGACGAAACAGCCTATAGGGAGGAGGTCAGAGACGACAACCTCTCCCTCAATGTCAGCAAGACAGAGAAGCTGATCATGGACTACAGGAAACGGAGGGCTTGAGCACGCCCCGATACACAACAGGGCTGTAGTGGAGCGGGTCGAGACCTTCAAAGTTCCTCGGTGTCCACTTCACTAAGGATCTATCATGGTCAACACACACCAACACAGTCGTGAAGAGGGCACAAGAACGCCTCTACCCCCTCAGAAGGCTGAAAAGATTTGGCATGTGCCCTCAGATGCTCAACAAGTTCTACAGCGGCACCATTGTGCGCATCTTGACTGGCTGCATCACCGCTTGGCGTGGCAACTGCTTGGCATCCGACCGGAAAGCCCTACAGAGGATAGTGCGTACAGCCCAGTACATCACTGGGGCCGAGCTGCTTGCCATTCAGGACCTCTACACCAGGCGGTGTCAGAGGAATGCAGGCGGTACCTTTGCACCAAGGCAGGCGGTACCTTTGCACCAACTTTGGAAACAACAGGGCCCTGAACAGCTTCTACCACCAAGCCATAAGACTGCTAAATAGTTAGCAAAATAACTACCTAGACGATCTGCATTGACCCTTTTTGCACTGTTCTGACTTCATCACAAACGCTGCTGCTACTGTTTATGATCTGTTACTTTATTCCTAGTTATATGTACATAGCTACCTCAATTACTATCGCACCCCTGCACATCAACTTGGTACTGGTACCGTTACACATTGTGTATTTAGTATTACGTGTTTTACTTTTCTATTATTTCTCTATTTTCTTTCTCTCAGTATTGTTGGGAAGGGCCCGAGTCAGCGTTTCACTGTTAGTCTACACCTGTTGTTTACGAAGCATGTGACGAATAAAATCAGATTTGATTGAAATGTTGTCAAAGTATCAATGGTGCTGTAGGCCTACAACTGCATCGAGTCATACTGTACAGCACCAGTCAAAAGTTTGGACACACCTACTCATTCAAGGGTTTTTCTTTATTTGGACTGTTTTCTACAATGTAGAATAGTATTGAAGACATCCAAACAATATGGAATCATGTAGTAACCCAAAAAAAAGTGTTAAACAAATCAAAGTGACAAGGAGTGGTGTGATGCTGATTTCGTGTGTGTCAACAGCGCAAAAGGAGAAAGCTCTTTGGCTCGACAAGATTTCGACATGTGAGGTGGGAAGCTATGACTTTCAGAGTAGGGCACCGGTTAAAGGTGGCAATCTCTGGTGTCTCGTTGGACATAAAGACTGTGTGGGTTTAGGGAGAACATTCCAGGAGTGGTAGACGCACGTCGATTGAATCGTATGAAAGATGGAAGGAATCTTTTTTTTTTACTGTCGTTCGGTGAAGTGGTTCTCCCAACTTATGTAAAACTTGGGTAGGTGAGATATGCGGTGAGATCGTATGTACAGAAACCGTTGCATTGTTACAAGTGTAAAAAGTCTGGACATGTGGCGAGTGTTTGTTGAAGGAATACATATGTAGTAGTTGAAGAGTCAGATGAAGAATGTTGTTGTAATTGTGATGGGAACCACGTTCCCAAGCACCCGGAGTGCTCTGTATAGATGAAGGAGGTCGCAGTAGCTAGGATCAGGGCCATCTAGCAGGTCTTCTATGTGGAGACAGTGAAAATAGCTGAAGGAGTGAGTAGAGAGGAGATGGTAGTGAATGTCCCACAGTCTGCAGTGAATGACAAGTATCCTGACGTACGAATAGTGAAGAAGGTGGCGTTTGTAGTGCAAGTGATCAATTCCACTAGTCAAACTAATCAAAAAAATAAAAGAAGCTAGACATTATTGCGAAGGCGGCAAATACATTTCTGGATCTCCAGAACTCTACAGCTGAAATGTTACAGGGAGTACTGAATGAAGAGGTCCCCTCCCTCCCAGGTTCCTGGTTCCTGAGCCTGTACTATCTGAATAGTACAGATTTTGTTTGAAATTCAGGGTAGTGGCATGAATTTTATTTATGTTTTAATATATTTTTTCCATCCAAACCATTTTTTGTGTGTGTGTGTGTGTGTGTGTGTGTGTGTGTGTGTGTGTGTGTGTGTGTGTGTGTGTGTGTGTGTGTGTGTGTGTGTGGGGGGGGGGTATTTTTTTACTACCCCGCACAGTGGCGGCAATACACCTTATGAGTGTAGTCTGCCAATAAACCTCAGAGAAGAAGAACTCTGGGGTGGCTCCTAGAGGAGGAAGACTGCCACCAATGCTATCACCGGGACCACGGCACACCCAGCCACAGGTGACCTACAGCCAGAGGAGGGCCAAGCATGTGTAAGTGTACATTTGTTCAGAATGGCTCCTTGCTCATGCATGTTTTCCTCTCTGCCCTCTGTGGCCTGCACTAGACTGTTACTGATTGTTACTGTCAGTAAGAATAGGAGTAGTATCTCTCACAATCTCTTCCCGCACTCACGCTCTCTCCCTCTGTGTGCACGCAATGAATTTCCTCCTTTCCTCTAGTCAATCTTGAGAAATATTGAGACTGGACAAGAGAAGGAGGGGCACACCGATGATGAGAAATGGGTGTGTGAGAGAGATGGACGAGGTTGGTCAATACTGCTGAGTTCAGGGAGGGCAGAGAAGTACTTGCTAATTAAGGAGAGTGCCTAGACTCGTCTGGTCAGCCTCTCTCTCTCTCTCTCTCTCTCTCTCTCTCTCACTCTCTCTCACACTCTCTCACACACACACACACACACACACACACACACACACACACACACACACACACACACACACACACACACACACGCATTCTCGACTGCCCAGCCTCTCATTTCTTCTGAGGGCACGTCGTGAAACACGTCGCTAAAATACTTTGACATTCTTGTCCTTCAGAGACACACACACATGCACACACAGCCTTGCACGGGCTCAGACACACACACACACACATGCACATACACACATCTCACGCCAACTGGCAAGATACATATTATAAACATGACAAGAGAGGGCTATAACTGGTCCTCAATACATTTCCTTTTAGCCAAATCACCAACTTAAAAGGCTACATTTAATCAGTATTTTATTTGACTGACTCTGCGCTCTCTCTTATTTCACACTGCTTTGCTCTTCCCTTACTGTACAGTATTGTATGACATCATCAGTATGGGACAGAGACTGCACCAAGGCTGCGTCTTCAATGGTACCCTATCCCGCATAGGGCTTTGGTCAAAAGCAGTGCACTAAAAGGGAATAGGGTGCCATTTGGGAGGTAACCTATAAATGCCAGCGGCGGCACCAGTGGAGATAATTTATACCCGGTCTGATCAATTGTGTAATAAAACATTACTGGCTGTTTGTCTGTTTAATGGACGAGAGGGGAAATTAAACCCTGCCTTTCCTCTCATACTGCAGATATGCTACTGCTACTAGGGCCAGGAGTTATACCTGACAACGTTTGGACCTGACCAGGAAAAACTCCTTTGGACAAAGGCTTTAAACTTGTTGTATTTGGCGCATAATAATATTAATATATATATATATATATATATATATATATATATATATATACACTTGGTAATCCACATTCCAGAACTTTGTAATCTGGAATGTTCTGTGGGACATTGAAGGTTTGATGTGGCTGCTGGCAATGATAGAGACGTAGAGGTTGTGCAGAAGGTACACCCCCCTGTTCACAAAAATGGATCGAGGCATTCGGTAACTGTTCGGTTAAACGTTGGAAGGGCAAAACGAGTGACCTAAGCGACTTTGAGCGTGGTGTGATCGTCAGTGCCAGGCGCGCTGCATCCAGTATCCCAGAAGCGGCTGCCCTCCTGGGCTTTTCACACACAACAGTGTCTAGGGTTTACCGAGAATGGTGCGACAAACAAAAAACATCCAGTCAGCGGCAGTTCTTTGGGCGAAAAACAGCTTGTTGATGAG
This sequence comes from Oncorhynchus masou masou, assembly GCF_036934945.1. Taxonomy (NCBI): domain Eukaryota; kingdom Metazoa; phylum Chordata; class Actinopteri; order Salmoniformes; family Salmonidae; genus Oncorhynchus; species Oncorhynchus masou. Next base: position 39,471,555 of record NC_088238.1, read on the forward strand.
AGAAGTCAAAGGAGAAAGGCAAGAACCGTGCAGGCTAACAGGCTGGCAACAAAAAGGCAAATAATGGTGCAGTACAACAGTGGTGTGTAGAAGGGCATCTTGGAATGCGCAACTCGTCGATCCTTGTCACGGACAATTGAAGGTTGGAAAAACATCACCTGGTCCAACGAATCCCAGGTTCCTGTTGCGTCATGTTGATGGCAGAGTCAGGAGTTGGCGTAAACAGCATGAGTCCATGGACCCATCCTGCCCGTTACAGGCTGGTGGCGGTGGTGTACTGATGTGGGGAATGCTTTCCTGGCACACGTTAGGTCCCTTGATACCAATTGAACAATGAACATTTCCGACACCTTGTAGAATCCGTACCCCGGAGAATTCAGGCTGTTCTGGGGGCAAAGGGGCCTGGCCCAGTACTAGATGGGTGTACTTAATAAACTGGCCGGTGTGTGTGTCTATGAGTGTAAGAGGTAGAGCAAAAGGGAAGCCGTGCAAGGTGAACGACCGTGAATGCTTCCTGGGTTTTTCTAATGCAGTTGTCATTGATTATCTGTCTCCTTGGAGGCTGAAATATACAGCCTCTCCCACAGCCCAGCTATTAATTCAGCCTAACTCAATCACAACTATTACCCATTACACAAACACAGACAGAGAGGAGGAGACATTCAGGTTGGAGAGGAATAGGCAACAGAGATGGAGTCTGTACAGATAAAGAAAGGGGGAGAGAGGCAGAAGGGAAGGGAGGAGAGAGAGAGAAGAGATTCAGGTTGGTGAGAAGTATACGCAATGCACTAAAGGTGGAGAGGGCAGGGATAAAAGGAGGGAGGGAAAAGTGCGGGAAAGAGGGAAGGGGAAAAGAGAGCAGTGAAAAGCGGGAGGGAGAGGTTGGAGAGGAGTAGGAAACAGAAATGGAGAAAATTAGGGTAGAGAAAGGGAAAGAGGGGAAAACGTGAGAGAAATTATAAGATGAGTGTTCATGGTCATGCATGTGTGTCCTCACATGCTTACATGTGTGCGTGCGTGCGTGCGTGTGTGTGTGTGAGAGAGAGAGAGTGTGTGATTTTGGAAATGACCATTCTCCATCCCACTCTCCAGCCTTCTGACTTTGTACTGCTGACCTAGGCGGGCTATTTTGTATCCCACTGTAGGACACACTGACTATGTCACACAGTTTTTAGTATTCAGCTCCACAGAACACACAACAGGAGGTCCTGTTACACTACACTATCTCTAATGTCAGTGTCATTGTGACGAGCTGCATTGCCTGACTACACACAGTAACAGTGCAACTGAGACAAGAAACTAAAATAATGAAAATGGACCTTAGAAACCGCCAACAAAACTCCATACATACTCTCTCATACAAGACTCCACGTAAGATCTCTGTCTCTGTAACCCCGCAGGCTACATACAGTAACAAGACAAACGAGCCAAGGTAAATCAAAAATAAAACGGATCGTCAAATAATCATTTTCTACGATTAGTAGAGCTGGAGATGGAACCACCCCGGCCACCTCTCACTTTAAACACCATCAAAAAGTTTACTACAAAAAACATAACACCCGAAGCCAATTTCACCCATGTATTTAATCAGTAGGTTAGGCTCTATAGCCCCACATGAACCCACAAGGAGGCCCTATTACTGCTCTCTCTCTCTCCCAGGGAGAGAAATACACTGGTTAGAAGGAGGAAGGGAAGGCATTATTTGGATAAAGAGATCCTATTTCTGCCCTCTGTGTCCCAGGCAGAGAACTACTCTGGCTGAACGTTAAGTGGTTCTGTCCTAATAAGCGAGCTTCATCCCGGCCCCATCAGCACCATGGGATCCATCTAACTACAGCCCTTAGGTAGCTCTTAGAGTGGTGGCCTGGAGCGAGAGAGTGAGGGATGGAGGGAGAGAGGAGGGAAAGAGACAGAAAGAGCTCCTTGAGGCTGAAGAGGGAAAGAGAGAAAAAGGCCGGGGGAGAGAAAGAGCTTTACCAGAGGCAGGGAGAGAGGTGGAGGAAGGGATGGAAGGATGGAGGGTGGGAAGGAGAGGAGGGGGAGAGAGAGAAAGAGCTTTACCAGAGGCAGGGAGAGAGGTGGAGGAAGGGATGGAAGGATGGAGGGTGGGAAGGAGAGGAGGGGGAGAGAGAGAAAGAGCTTTCTCAGGCTAATCTATAATGGGGCGGTTAAAAGCATCAGTGTGCTGATTCAGAGCTATTATCTAATTGCTGCTGCATTGCTGATTGGCTGAACACATCAATCTCTCTCGCTGGCTCCTGCTGGCTGGCTCACCCATCTCCCGATGTTGCACTCACTCTCTCTCTCTCTATCTCTCTAAAAGATGTGGGAGTTTATCAAAATTGGATTTGTTTTTGAATCATTTCTGAGTCTGTGTAATCTGAGGAACATATGAGTCTTCATGGCCACCCTACTCTCCCTCCCCTTCTCACTGCTACAGCACCACTTGTCCTCTTGTCTCCTTTTTTTGTTCGTTCTTGACAAAACTACTGCAAATGAAGGATGATGATGTTGCCTTGTTATGGGGGACCTGGGAATCTTATGACATAAAATCACTATAAACTCCATAGTCAGAAGGAGGAGAGATAGGTAGGTAAATAAACAGCACCCGGTGTCACAGGAACCGGCACCCGGTGTCACAGGAAGGCCAAGAAGATGATTAAGGAACTCAGCCATCTGAGCCGGTTCACCCCGCTACCATCTAGAAGGTGGAGACAGTACAGGTGCATCAACACTGGGAGCTGAGAGACTGAAAAACAGCTTCTATCTCCAGGCCATCAGACTGTTAAACAGTCACCACTCGCCGGCCTCCGCCCAGTACCCTGCCCTGAACTTTAGTCTGTAACTATCCGGCCTCCGCCCAGTACCCTGCCCTGAACTTTAGTCTGTTACTATCCGGCCTCCACCCAGTACCCTGCCCTGAACTTTAGTCTGTTACTATCGGGCCTCCACCCAGTACCCTGCCCTGAACTTTAGTCTGTTACTCGCCGGCCTCCGCCCAGTACCCTGCCCTGAACTTTAGTCTGTTACTATCCGGCCTCCGCCCAGTACCCTGCCCTGAACTTTAGTCTGTTACTATCCGGCCTCCGCCCAGTACCCTGCCCTGAACTTTAGTCTGTTACTCGCCGGCCTCCGCCCAGTACCCTGCCCTGAACTTTAGTCTGTTACTCGCCGGCCTCCACCCAGTACACTGCCCTGAACTTTAGTCTGTTACTATCCGGCCTCCACCCAGTACCCTGCCCTGAACTTTAGTCTGTTACTATCCGGCCTCTGCCCAGTGCCCTGCCCTGAACTTTAGTATGTTACTCGCCGGCCTCCGCCCAGTACCCTGCCCTGAACTTTAGTCTGTTACTATCCGGCCTCCGCCCAGTACCCTGCCCTGAACTTTAGTCTGTTACTCGCCGGCCTCCGCCCAGTACCCTGCCCTGAACTTTAGTCTGTTACTCGCCGGCCTCCACCCAGTACACTGCCCTGAACTTTAGTCTGTTACTATCCGGCCTCTGCCCAGTGCCCTGCCCTGAACTTTAGTCTGTTACTATCCGGCCTCTGCCCAGTGCCCTGCCCTGAACTTTAGTCTGTTACTATCCGGCCTCTGCCCAGTGCCCTGCCCTGAACTTTAGTCTGTTACTCGCCGGCCTCCACCCAGTACCCTGCCCTGAACTTTAGTCTGTTACTATCCGGCCTCTGCCCAGTGCCCTGCCCTGAACTTTAGTCTGTTACTCGCCGGCCTCCACCCAGTACCCTGCCCTGAACTTTAGTCTGTTACTCGCCGGCCTCCACCCAGTGCCCTGCCCCGAACTTTAGTCTGTTACTAAATCAAATCAAATCAAATCAAATTTTATTTGTCACATACACATGGTTAGCAGATGTTAATGCGAGTGTAGCAAAATGCTTGTGCTTCTAGTTCCGACAATGCAGTAATAACCAACAAGTAATCTAACTAACAATTCCTAAACTACTGTCTTATACACAGTGTAAGGGGATAAAGAATATGTACATAAGGATATATGAATGAGTGATGGTACAGAGCAGCATAGGCAAGATACAGTAGATGGTATCGAGTACAGTATATACATATGAGATGAGTATGTAAACAAAGTGGCATAGTTAAAGTGGCTAGTGATACATGTATTACATAAGGATGCAGTCGATGATATAGAGTACAGTATATACGTATGCATATGAGATGAATAATGTAGGGTAAGTAACATTATATAAGGTAGCATTGTTTAAAGTGGCTAGTGATATATTTACATCATTTCCCATCAATTCCCATTATTAAAGTGGCTGGAGTTGAGTCAGTGTCAGTGTGTTGGCAGCAGCCACTCAATGTTAGTGGTGGCTGTTTAACAGTCTGATGGCCTTGAGATAGAAGCTGCTTTGCAGTCTCTCGGTCCCAGCTTTGATGCACCTGTACTGACCTCGCCTTCTGGATGATAGCGGGGTGAACAGGCAGTGGCTCAGGTGGTTGATGTCCTTGATGATCTTTATGGCCTTCCTGTAACATCGGGTGGTGTGGGTGTCCTGGAGGGCAGGTAGTTTGCCCCCGATGATGCGTTGTGCAGACCTCACTACCCTCTGGAGAGCCTTACGGTTGTGGGCGGAGCAGTTGCCGTACCAGGCGGTGATACAGCCCGCCAGGACTGCCCTGATACCCAGGATACCCTGCCCTGAACTTTAGTCTGTTACTCGCCGGCCATCACCCGGTACTCAACCCTGCACCTTAGACTGTTGCCCTACATATGTAGTCATGGAACACTGGTCACTTTAATCATGTTTGTATACTGTTTTACCCACTTCATATATTCTGTATTCAAGGCTCATCCTATATAACTACTGCTGTACATACAGTGGCAAGATAAAGTATGTGAACCCTTTGGAATTACCTAGATTTCTGCATAAATTGGTCATAACATTTCTTCTGATTTTCATCTAAGTCACAACAATAGACAAACAGTCTTCTTAAACTAATAACACACAAACAATCATACGTTTTCATGTCTTTATTGAAGACACTGTGTAAACATTCACAGTGCAGGATGGAAAAAGTATGTGAACCCTTGGATTTAATAACTGGTTGACCCTCCTTTGGCAGCAATAACCTCAACCAAACGTTTTCTATAGTTGCGGATCAGACCTGCACAAAGGTCAGGTGGAATTTTGGACCATTCCTCTTTACAAAACTGTTTCAGTTCAGCCATATTGTTGGGATGTCTGGTGTGAACTGCCCTCTTGAGGTCATGCCACAGCATCTCAATCGGGTTGAGGTCAGGACTCTGATTGAGCCAATCCAGAAGGCGAATTTTCTTCTGTTGAAGCCATTCTGTTGTTGATATATTTCTGTGTTTTGGGTCATTGTCCTGTTGCATCACCCAACTTCTGTTGAGCTACAATTGGCAGACAGATAGCCTTACATTCTCCTGCAAAATGTCTTGATGAACTTGGGAATTCATTTTTCGGTCGGTGATAGCAAGCTGTCCAGGCCCTGAGGCAGCAAAGCAGTCCCAAACCATGACGCTTCCTTTATCATACTTTACAGTTGGGATGAGGTTTTGATGTTGGTGTGCTATGCCTTTTTTGCTCCACACAGTGTTGTGTGTTCCTTCCAAACAACTCAATTGTAGTTTCATCTGTCCACAGAATATTTAGCCAGTAGCGCTGTGGAACATCCAGGTGCTCTTTTGCTAACTTCTGACATGTAGCGATGTTTTTTTGGGACAGCAGAGGCTTCTTCTGTGGTGTCCTCCCATGAACACCATTCTTGTTTAGTGTTTTTCATATCGTAGACTTCTCAACAGAGATGTTAGCATGTTCCAGAGATTTCCGTAAGTCTTTAGCTGACACTCCAGGATTCTTCTTAACCTCACTGAGCATTCTTGCGCTGTGCTCTTGCATTCATCTTTGCAGGATGGCCATTCCTAGGGAGAGTAGCAACAGTGCAAAACTTTCTCCATTTATAGACAATTTGTCTTTCCGTGGACTGATGAACATCAAGGCTTTTAGAGATACTTTAGTAACCCTTTCCAGCTTTATGCAAGTCAACAATTCTTAATCTTAGGTCTTCTGAGATCTCTTTTGTTTGAGGCATCACATCAGGCAACGCTTCTTGTGAATAGCAAACTCAAATGTGTGATTGTATTTTTATAGGGCAAGGCAGAGACAGCACCAACATCTCCAATCTCATCTCATTAATTGGACTCCAGGTTAGCTGACTCCTGACTCCAATTAGCTTTTGGAGAAGTCATTAGCCAAGGGGTTCACATACTCTTTCCAACCTGCACTGTGAACGTTTTAATGAGGTATTCAATATAGACAAGAAAAAGACAATAAGTTGTGTGTTATTAGTTTAAGCACACCGTGTTTGTCCATTGTTGTGACTTAGATGAAGATCAGATAAAATGTTATGACCAATCTATGCAGAAGTCCAGGTCATTCCAAAGGGTTCACATACCTTTTCTTGCCACTGTACCTCTTCTATTCCTTTACTGCCCATAATGTCTATACACACCATCATATACATATATATTTATATTCCAGACTCTGACATTGCTACATAGATTTCACTTAACGTCTCTGCCATTGAATTCGGGCAGACATTTTTTAGCATCATTCCACCTTTCTCTAACACTCCAAGCTTTCATATTGGTATCTTCTATTGTAGTTCAGCAGCCACACGTGCAGTGAACATCTGTGGCTGGCTATAGGGCCCGGAGTGGAATCTACTGTACTGTATGTTGCACTCTGTGGTTTAATACTGTAATATTAACAGCGTTACACTGCCACTCCATGGCCAATAGTTGACGGTGCACCCAGCAGCCTACATCTAGAGGTAAGGTCAGGAGTTTTTTTTCCAATCATGTCACGTGACCTATCCTCTCTCTCATCACTCTCTTCCTCCTTCTAATATCATTCCCCACCTCCTCCTTCTCCATCCGATATCATTCCATCCCTCCACCCTTCCATCTATCCCTCCCTCCCTCCATCACATATTGCTCCTAGCAATCAATCCTGTCTGTCACCAGCAGCTGTTATAGTGTTTAGGGCCATGAAATAATGTGTGGATGAAGGACAGGCAGGTTGAACAAAGAGAAAACAAGGCATACAAATCCATAGATGTCTATTTCTTGTGCAATTCATATCTATAGGCCACATTGAGGTTTTTTCTTTCATAAATTTTATCTGGTGTTAGAGCATAAGCCTAAACTTATAAATCCAGGCTGCATCACATCCGGCCGGTGATTGGGAGTCCCATAGGGCGGCGCACAACTGGCCCAGTGTTGTCGGGGTAGGCCGTCATTGTAAATAAGAATTTGTTCTTAACTGACTTGCCTAGTTAAATAAAGATTACATATATATATATATATTTTTTAAATTATAAGCCTAACTGTACGCACCCCAATTTCCAAATGCTTTTGGGAACTCGGACAGAAAAAAGTTCATGTTGATCCACTGAGTCAAAAAGGCTTAATTCATTAAGAGAAAAGCTGTGAAATGCAGAGTTGAAAATAAAGAGAAGGGAGGGTCAGAGCAGTAGCCTAATGTTTGGTAAAGATTTGTGATTATTGTGAGGCGCAATACATATTCGACAGTCACAACACAGGACGTCAAGGGGCTGTACTGTCAGAGTTAATTGGAGTAGTAACTGAAATCTGGACACTGATTGTAGGTCTCTCACATAGCCTAATATAATATGAACTCCTACAGAATTAAGCAGTTCTTGCTGTAAAATGATACACCAAATCAAATGTCAATTCTGACCGGGGAACAGGAGTGGAGAAAACATGATTTATTTCTTTCAGAATGTTGAGAGAATAAATGTGCAGTTAGGGACCGTCTGTAAAGGTGCTATCTTTATCAGCTGATAGAATTTCAACCACAAAATATGCATCCAAGCCGAACTGAAATCTTATCGAAAATTATATTTATATTTTTGTTCAGTGTAATTATAGACAAGTTGACCAACAAATAGCCTACCAAAATGTCGGAAATTATATGCAGAAACATAGGCCTATCTACATGAGGCTTTAAAAAAAACATGGGCCTTAGATTTTCACTTTATGGGTTATTAGCAATTGCGATCTAGAAGAAAAAGAAATGCACACCTATTTAGGCGAGGTGCTGGCTAGCGGAGTAGAAAACTACATAAACGTTTATACATAAACGAGTCATCCCGCAGTGTTTGTGATTATACCCTGATGAAGACAATTTGGCTGTCGAAACGTTGGTAATTAAATGTTGCATCTGAGCTCCTAGAGTGTGCGGCTCTCTTTTATTTTCAAGTTATTAGCAATTGCAGGCAGGTGCGGGTGAACAAACAGCTGACCCGCGCATCACTAGTGACCACACACCACACCTCAATTGGCTAAGGCCCTGAAGAGCAGCCGATTAGTAGCATCCGGTGTGTTTGAGCAGGGTTGGAACGAAAACTTGCAAGCCCAGTACACCAGCTTTGACCCCCTCTATTCAGATGCCTGTATGATGTTATCAGCTGGGAACAGCTGCTGTTATTCTGGCTGTGGTTCAAACTCAAAGTAAACGGCCCTCGGCCCTCAGCCCTATGCCCTTGGGGGAATCCCCACGGCCATATTTGTCGTCGGTCCAAATGATTAGCCAAGCAAGGGAAGTTTGCAACCCCTTCAGCCCTCGTTTATAATTTTGTTTGAGAGTGTACAATTAAGTTCACCTCAGGGACTGAAACGCCCCATAATTAAATTCACAATGATTGTTCATCCGCTAAGAAAAGTCCACCAAAACTTAAAACCTCAACATCAATATGAAATCAACATACAAGTGTAAGTAAAAAATAATGTAAATAAGTTAGAAATTGTGCTACTAATGCATAAACACATCTCATAAAAGTAATTATGTTTTTGTTTGGTTAGCTTTTGGAAATGGTAGAAATAAAACATTTTCCTTCTTCAGAAGTAGCTAGTTAGCTAGCGGTAGGCGTATATTGATAATTATACAGTTAATATAAGTAGACATGCAATTATAATTGACTGTAGCACATATAAAGCACCCACCTACCGGTGGCTGAACACATAATCATTGCGGGATGAAAGAGTGACAAATTTCCGGGCAAGGGCGGTACATTTAACTTATCACACAAGTCAGAGTTATACTTAAACTAAATCTTTGAGTGCTTTACGATAAGGATGGCTGGTCATGGCTGGTCGACGATTCACGCTCAGATGATTCGTTGAGGGACAAAAGTACAAAGGTATTTTATAGCCAAGATACACCCCTTTCAACCTACATGACGAACAACAGATATATAGAATGGGTCACAAGGTTAAGATCTGTATGAAATATACCTATTGTCACATCTGCTCCCGCTCTTCCCTCTCCCTGGCGCTTGAGGGCGCCAGGTTGCCCTGCATCACGCACTCCTGCCATCCATTATGCACACCTGCCTTCCCTCGTACGCGCATCAGCGATATTGGACTCACCTGGACTCATTAATCACCTGTTTATTTCCTCCCCTATATTTGTCAGTTCCCCAGCTCTGTTCCCTGCTGCTGCATTAATTATTTTGTCTGTGTTATTAGTTTTCTCACACTGTTCCTGTCTCGTGCCATGTCTGTACTTTATTAAATGTTTTACTCCCAGTACCTGCTTCGACTCTCCAATGTCCTCCATGTGACACCTATAATACATGGCAGACAGTATCTGCTGTGTCAACAGTTTTCATTGTGTAGAGACCAGTGTCTGGCCCTCCAACTCCAAACTAGAACCATGTCGGCCTGGTACAGTATAGAACAGAAACATTAATTCATGCTCTGGAATGCTCTTTAGGTTTTATCACCCAAAAGACATCGTAGATCTCATGTCAGTGTTATTTCCCAGAGGCCCATCCTCAGTAGAATCCCCACACAATAGTTAACAGAATACTCTATTCTGTTGAATAAAACAACCATTTGATGCAATAAAAGCATTATAACATAATCTTGCAATTTTTCCACCATACTCTCAAACCCCAGCTGATGGTGCTTCCATTTGTGTGTGTGTTTCTGATGGTGCTTCCAGGTGCACACTAAAATATTAACGAAAGGTAGGTGGCATCAGAGTTGGCCTCATTTATAATTCAGGACACACACCCAGTGGAGGCCCTTTCAGAGGAGGAAGGGGAGGACCATCCTACTCAGCGAATTTCATAAAAATTTAAATTGTGAAATATTAAAGTTTATTTCTAGATACAACTGTAGAAAACATGGTAACGTCACCAAATAACTGATTAATACACACTGTTTTGCAATGAAGGTCTACAGTAGCCTCAACAGCTATTTTCAAAACATAGGAGGCTTATCGTTCTCACCCCTTTCCATAGATTTACACGGTAATTAATATTACTTCTGGAGGACGTCCACCAACCTATCAGAGCTCTTGCAGAATGAACTGACATGTTGTCCATCCAATCACAGGATCAGAGAATTAATCTAGTACTGAAAGCACAAGGTACAGCTAGCTAGCACTGCAGTGCACAAAGTGTGGTGAGTAGTTGACTCAAAGAGAGAGAAAGACAATAGTTGAACAGTTTAAAACAAATATTTATTTTCTCAAATTAAGGAGAAGCAGCAGAGATATATTTTGTAGTATTTTATTTATTTTTGTATACCTTTCACGCTAACTAATGCAGCTAATTTAGCCTACTCTACAACCTGACTCAGAGAGGACTGATATTTATGTTAGCTAGCTGGCCAAGGCTATCCAACACTGCAACTCAAATCGAGCTAAACATTTGTTTTTATTGATTTATTGCCACCGAGGACTGCCGGTGTAACTGCTAAACTCCTTTCTGTACATTTTACTGCGTGATTGTACACATGGATTGAATTGTGGGTTTACTAAAGCGTTAGTTCTGGTAGCTATGTTGACTATGACGTTAGCTAATACAGTGACAATGATGTAGGCTGTGTATCGGTTATGGTATGAAGGTTTGGCTTAGAGAGGTTTTTTCGCGTGGTCACGGGCAGCTGTTGTGCTGTTGGCAGATCTGGAAGAGTCTGGCTGACTGGCGGATCTGGAAGAGTCTGGTTGACTGGCAGATCTGGAATAGTCTGGTTGACTGGCAGATCTGGAAGAGTCTGGCTGACTGGCAGATCTGGAATAGTCTGGTTGACTGGCGGATCCTGGCTGACTGGCAGATGGTATGAAGGTTTGGCTTAGAGAGGTTTTTTCGCGTGGTCACAGGCAGCTGTTGTGCTGTTGGCGGATCTGGAAGAGTCTGGCTGACTGGCGGATCTGGAAGAGTCTGGTTGACTGGCAGATCTGGAATAGTCTGGTTGACTGGCAGATCTGGAAGAGTCTGGCTGACTGGCAGATCTGGAATAGTCTGGTTGACTGGCGGATCCTGGCTGACTGGCAGATGGTATGAAGGTTTGGCTTAGAGAGGTTTTTTCGCGTGGTCACAGGCAGCTGTTGTGCTGTTGGCGGATCTGGAAGAGTCTGGCTGACTGGCGGGTCTGGAAGAGTCTGGTTGACTGGCAGATCTGGAAGAGTCTGGCTGACTGGCAGATCTGGAAGAGTCTGGCTGACTGGCAGATCTGGAAGAGTCTGGCTGACTGGCGGATTCTGGCTGACTGGCAGATCTGGAAGAGTCTGGCTGACTGGCGGATCTGGAAGATCTGGCTGGCTGGCAGATCTGGAAGAGTCTGGCTGACTGGCGGATCTGGAAGAGTCTGGCTGACTGGCGGATCCTGGCAGACTGATGGCTCTGGCTGCTCCATGCTGACTGGCAGCTCTGGCTGCTCCATGCTGACTGGCGGCTCTGGCTGCTCCATGCAGACTGGCAGCTCTGGCGGCTTCTTGCAGACTGGCAGCTCTGGCAGCTTCTTGCAGACTGGCAGCTCTGGCGGCTTCTTGCAGACTGGCAGCTCTGGCAGCTCCTTGCAGACTGGCAGCTCCTTGCAGACTGGCAGCTCCTTGCAGACTGGCAGCTCCTTGCAGACATGCAGCTCCTTGCAGACTGGCAGCTCTGGCTGCTCCATGCAGACTGACAGCTCTGGCTGCTCCATGCAGACTGGCATCTCTGGCGGCTTCTTGCAGACTGGCAGCTCTGGCAGCTCCTTGCAGACTGGTAGCTCCTTGCAGACTGGCAGCTCCTTGCAGACTTGCAGCTCCTTGCAGACTGGCAGCTCTTGCTGCTCCATGCAGACTGACAGCTCTGGCTGCTCCATGCAGACTGGCAGCTCTGGCTGTTCCATAAAGACTGACAGCTCTGGCTGCTCCATGCAGACTGACAGCTCTGGCTGCTCCATGCAGACTGGCAGCTCTGGCTGCTCCATGCAGGCTGGCAGCTCTGGATGCGCTAAACAGGCGGGAGACTCCAGCAGCGCAGGAGAGGAGGAAGGCTCTGGCTGCGCTGAACAGGCGGGAGACTCTGGCAGCGCTGTAGAGGAGGATGGCTCTGGCTGTGCTGAACAGGCGGGAGACTCCGGCAGCGCAGGAGAGGAGGAAGGCTCCGGCAGCGCTGGAGAGGCGAGGTGCACTGTAGGCCTGATGCGTGGTGCTGGCACTGGTGGTACTGGGCCGAGGACACGCACAGGCAGCCTGGTGCGGGGAGCTGCCACCGGAGGGCTGGTGCGTGGAGGTGGTACTGGGTAGACCGGATCGTGCAGGCGCACTGGAGCTCTTGAGCACCGAGCCTGCCCAACCTTACCTGGTTGAATACTCCCGGTCGCTCTGGTGGAATAGCCCGCACTGGGCTATGTAGGCGAACCGGGGACACCATGCGCAAGGCTGGTGCCATGTAAGCCGGCCCAAGGAGACGCACTGGGGACCAGATGCGTAGAGCCGGCTTCATGGCATTTGGCTCGACGCTCAATCTAGCCCGGCCGATACGCGGAGCTGGAATATACCGCACCGGGCTATGCACCCGCACTGGAGACACTGTGCGCACCACAGCATAACACGGTGCCTGCCCGGTCTCTCTAGCCCCCAGTAACCACAGGAAGTTGGCGTAGGTCTTCTACCTAGCGTCGCCATACTCCCTGTGAGCCCCACCCCAAGAAATGTTTGGGGTTGACTCCCGGGCTTCCTTGCCAACCGTGTTCCCTCATAACGCCGGCTCCTCTCTCCGGCTGCCTCTGCTCTCCTAAGTGCCTCCACCTGTTCCCATGGGAGGCGATCTCTTCCAGACAGTATTTCCTCCCATGTGTAGCAGCCCTTGCCATCTAAAACATCCTCCCATGTCCATTCCTCATTTTGTTGCTCCTGCTGCCGCTGTTGCTTCTCCTGCAGCTCCTGCCTGTTGACACGCCGCTTGGTCCTGTTGTGGTGGGTGATTCTGTAACGGTTCTCGTCTGTCGAAGGAGAAACGGACCAAAATGCAGCGTGGTGGTTATTCATGTTCTTTAATGAAAAGGAACTCGACTTGAAATAACTAACAATACAAAAACAACAAACGGAACGAAAAACCTATACAGCCTATCTGGTGACAGCAAACACAGAGACAGGAACAATCACCCACGAAATACTCAAAGAATATGGCTGCCTAAATATGGTTCCCAATCAGAGACAACAATAAACACCTGCCTCTGATTGAGAACCACTCCAGACAGCCATAGACTATGCTAGATACCCCCACTAAGCCACACACCCAACACCTAACAACACCCCAAGACAAAACACACCACAATAAACCCATGTCACACCCCGGCCTGACCAAATAAATAAAGACAAACACAATATACTACGACCAGGGCGTGACACAGACCATGAGAAACAAGTTTCTCTGGTCTGATGAAACCAAGATTGAACTTTTTGGCCTGAATGTCAAGTGTCACGTCTGGAGGAAACCTGGCACCATCCCTACAGTGAAGCATGGTGGTGCCAGCATCATGCTGTGGGGATGTTTTTCAGCAGCAGGGACTGGGAGACTAGTCAGGATTGAGGCAAAGATGACCGGTGCAAAGTACAGAGAGATCCTTGATGACAACCTGCTCCAGAACGCTCATGACATCATACTGGGGCGAAGGTTCACCTTCAAACAGGACAATGAGCACACCCTGAGCACACAGCCAAAACAACGCAGGAGTGGCTTTGGGACAAGTTTCTGAATGTGCTTGAGTGGCCCAGCCAGAGCCCGGACTTGAACCCAATCGAACATCTCTGGAGAGACCCAAGAAGACTCGAGGCTGTAATCGCTGCCAAAAGTTCAACAAAGTACTGAGTAAAGGGTCTGAATATTTATTTAAAATATGATATTTCTGTTTTTATTTGAAATAAAATTGCAAAAAATTCTAAAAACCTGTTTTTGCTTCATAATTATGGGGTATTGTGTGTAGATTAATGAGGGGGAAAAATACATATTTAATCTATTTTAGAACAAGGCTGTAACCTAACAAAATGTGGAAAAAGTCAAGGGGTCTGAATACTTTCCGAAGGCACTGTAGATGAGAGAAGGAATTATACAACGAGCACAGTGATGATGGTCTACGTGTTTTCTATGAAAGTGAACTTTGTGTGAGGGGGATCAGGGGTGAATTCATCCTGCCGATTCTGTTGCAAAGCGTTTCTTGGACAGAAGCAAACGGAACCAAACGGGGATGGACTTACCTAAATTTGTCCAATAAAAACTCTAATTTTTGTACTAATGATTACACCCCAGATCAGCTAGATGCAGTCAAACGTGTGCAAGGCGGTATCAACATTGTTTCCACCAAAACATCAACGTGGGAAACTCATTAGATTTGCAAAAAGTCATCAACGCCAGGGCATTTCATATTTTTTTCACCTGACTTTTAACCTGCCGATTTTGTAGATATCCAACTGGTAGTTACAAGTCTCGTCCCATCGCTGCAACAACTGCTTGTGTTAACCCGGAAGCCAGCCTCACCAATGTGTCGGAGGAAGCTGGCACCCGGATGCCACAAGGAATCACTAGAGCGTGATAGGACATCCCTGCCGGCCAAACTCTCCCCTAAGCCGGACGACGGGACTTGTGCGCTGCCTCATGGGTTCCCTGGTAGCGGACGGCTGCAACACAGCATCGAACCCAGATCTGTAGTGACATGATGCAGTGCCTTAGAACGCTGCGCCACTCGGGAGGCAGCATTAGCTATTCTTTTGTCTCAATCACACTAGACCTGAATCTGAAAAATGAAACCATAGGCCAAACAATTAAAGATTGTTATTCTGACATTTTCTCAGTGCAATTTGAGTTATATTAGTCAATCTGACAATGTAAAGTTATTGATCTGTCAGTTTCCCAAGCTAATTCCCTACTTTTCACAGACACAGTAGTAAACAGCTCTAACGTTACAGGTTTCACTGTCATGGTGCATAGTAGAGGTCTGCACACAACCGATTTCTTCATCCTGCTCCTGTCACACCCGCTGGCTTTCTGTCTGACTCCCACCCGCTACAGCAAGAACTGGTCCCAAACCCAACTGCTGTCCCGCAATGTCATTTTAGGCGTATGTGATGCAGCCCACTTGATAGCCATGGTCCCAACAATTTTCCTAGATGTAGTTTGAACAGAGCAAAGTTGGAGAGACTTGCACTTTCTCTAAATCTAAGTTTATAGATTATAGATTTTCAGACTGAGAATTACGGGTGATCAATATTTAGGCCCATTTCTAGGCAATGTAGTAAACTATAGCCTAATCATAGGCCAATTTAGGAAGTACTTTTCCTGGGAAAGATTACTGCCCCGTGCTTCCCCGCCCGTGGATAGACTATAGCCGACTATTTCATTGAGACCACATGCACACCTGATCTCGCACGTACAGTGGTTCCTCCTTTAAAAGTTGCGAGCTTACACCACGGGACTTAGAGGTACCCAGTGTCACGGCTTCATTGCTCTAGACCACCACAAGGGGGAGTTAGAAAGTTAATTTCCGACAATCGCGATTTAGCAAGGTCACTGACTAGCTAACATTATGTGTTATGTGTTATGACATGAGTACAGTATGACATTGTAATTCATGTTGTTTCGTGTTTTAGGGACTCCTGAGAAAACCAGCTAACCAGGCTATCATCTGGGTAACAGTGGATGTAAAGAATCAAGCTAGCTAAAGCATTTACTGCATATGAATCTCTGTGAGACATTCTTTTTCAGTCACATCCAATACCAGGTGTATCAATCTCCATTCTTTGAATGATGCTGTGTCTGCATGTATGACTGACAATTATACACTTCAACAGTGTTTACCACTCCTGCTCCTGGGACATCAATGGTTACACATTGTAACTATACAATAGACTAGAAACATGATTTAAGTAAAGGCTGGTTTGTAATTCAAATATACAGAAAAAAAACTATGCATATCTAACTCCCTTCATCTGCATTAATCTGAGGACACAGAATAGTATTTCAATGTGATACTTAATTTCAACCAGTGGAGAATGTGAAACACTTTATTGAAATACGTTAATTATCCAGGTGTTATAAATACATAATACATGCATTCTAATTATGATAATTGTAATATTATATTATAAATACAAGTTCAATCTATACTTCAATGCACATATGGTGTGCATTATAAAACGAGGAAGAAAGACAAGGTGGAGAGAGAGGTGTAGAAGAGAGAAAGGGAAAGAGGTAAGAACAGAGGCAAACAGCATATGTTTCATGAATTACAGTGCTACCCTAATATTCTCTCAGTTCAACACAATTACAGTGTCTCTAGCGGTGTCTCCTAACCAGCCTTGGGCCCCCAGTTGGCCTGAAGGTTATCTTAAGAGTGGGTGAGGTGGCGATGTCGGGACTGGCTTCCTCTCTCACATCAAGACATACCTGCAGACGAGAGACAGATGGATAGAAAGAAAGCATGATTCATTGTTTTTTTTTGTTCTAACATGGTCAGTCATAATAATCATCAGGAGGTGAAATCACCCTGTTTTTGTTTGCGTGGAAATGTTGATACTGGGGACGGTTATCTGAAGAAACTGTGTAACCAAGCATTTATAGCAGCTAAGAAAAGCATTGCCATTAATTGGAAGGTTGGTTATCCTCCCACAATGTCAAGTTATGTGTCACTAGATTTGATTTATTACAAGATTAAGGGTATACTGAGCAACTTTCATAAGGTCTGGATGCCTTATATGGAATTTCAGTCCGACTAAAGGAGTCTGTATTGAAAACATGCCCAAGTCAGGGGAGATTCCTATTTAGGCAATCCCTAGAGGCTGGGCTGCTCAGTCCTATGGAGGATGTGCTATTTCTGTGTATTAATGTACATTTGAGGTGTTTTTTGTTGTTGTTTCCAAACCTTTCCCTTGGGAATTAAAAACACTAAAGAGATGAACTGGGAAGGAAATTGTATTGGGAGAGAGTTAAGTTACGACTAGACTGATGGGGGTCGGGCGTGCAGGGGGCTTGGGCTGTCTGGTCGGTCTGGCTGAAAACCTTCTATATGGAGGCGGCCCCCCCCCCACCAGGTTATGTCCCCCCACTTCTAAAACCAAAGTGGCGCCATTTTGTAGACTAGGTTGAAGCAACCTCATGATAGGTATAGGGAAAAATCGAATATCATGTAGGAGCCTAAAACTATTGATGTAATATTGAGCTGGGTGAATGGAATATGAATGACAGTCACCCAATATGCTGTAATAGAAATAAGAACATGCTCATAACATTTAAAAAAAATCCTCCATAGTCTTAAGCAGCACCGATCGTCACACACACACACACACACGCACACACGCACGCACGCACACACACACACGCGCGCGCGGCTATTCTGTGTTGAGTGGTTAAAAAAATAAACAGGTCCTCCTATAGGCTTAATTCATGCAACTTTAGTTGTGATACAAACGTTGGGATATATGTTTAGATTTTTAATACATTCTAATTCTAATGATGATTTGAAAAAGTTGCATGAAAGGCATGAGCTCTGATTTGTTTCTTGTGCACAAGCACTTGATAATATTCTCACCAGGCTTCAAATATCCCAGCGGCATGCCCCTAGTGTGGCCGCAATGTAACCTAAAAAACCATGCCTTTTGCAATCAAAGTGGCCGTTATGCCCTTGGGCTGAATATAATAATTATAATTCCCCTCTAGCTGCTGTGCTCCGAAGCACCTCTCACTCACATGGATCTCTCAGATATCTCAATTCTTATTAGTCAATGCCCATCACGTGATCGGGTCCTTCTCACAGACATCTCAGCTAAGAAGTACGCTACAAGTGAAGACAAACACATCGGGGATGCAAATGCATGTCCCTCTATTGAATTCTCATATTGAAGATGTTAGAACTGTCAACATTTAGCCTACTTTTAGTGAGCCAACAAGATGAGCAGGCCTAACGAACAGCAAAAACATGTCAATCTACTATTCCCCCATAGTACAAAAGTTGACATATTCTATTGGTCAACTTGTCCTTCTGTGCAATAAATAAATATTCCAAACATACTCTGGGACAGTATTTTTTTTTTAGTTGGGGCCAGTCCTAGAAATGAAGGAAATGAGCTATAGACGCCCCCCAAAATTCTGAGGGCAGACCCCCTGCCAGGTTATCCCCCCCCCCCCACCCGTCTCGGAACAGGTACATGGGAATTAAAAGAACATGTCATCTATGCATTTATATAGGAAATGGAGTACGCTTTTCCTGTGGTTCACATTCATGCCAGGTAAAACAAAGCAATGTGCTTACATTAGTAAATCTGATAAATAAATAAATATAGTAGGCCTAGTCTATAGAAAGCTGATAGGATCCTCTTTTTTAAATAGAGGCCATCAAAACTCTGTTTTCTCACGCATAGCCTATACAAATGTTGCGCAGCATGACCTCATGGGGTGTTTGACTAGATTTCTTCGAAAACATTTGCAATGATGTCAGAGTGATTTGAGGGACAATAGAGTGCTGAGTGCCAGGCAGTCAGCAAGTTTGTGAGGCTACTAATGACCATCAGCAGCATTCAGAGAGTGGAGTAGCCTCGTTACCGTGTCTAAACGGTCACATGGAATGTGACTGCGCTCATGACTCGTGACTGCCGGTGTGGCGGTAATATGGTCACCGTAACAGCCCTAGTACTATCTCATGTCAGTGTTGTAAAACTTTAACAGACGGAATTGACCTGTGTGAAATAATTACTTGTGTTGAAAAGACATTGTCAGCGAGTTTTCCATGGAGGAATCGCATGAGTTGAGTATCACATTCCGCTTCTTATCAGAGATTGGGAGCGTGATAAACCATTCAACAGAGATACAATTGAGAGTGCGAGCAAGTGTTTCCTGTAGATGGATCTGGCAAAGGACGGCTTGCAGTAACTGCAGGATCAACAGAAGTCACAGTGAACTTTCTCATGGACACTTGACCAATTCACAGCTGATTCCATTCAATTACTGCAAAACCGTTGATAAAAATTAAGTTAATTTATAAGGTAGTATAAATGTGTTGGATTGCATTGGAACCCTCTTGTGCTGTAGTGTTGCAGAGTCATATACAGTCAGGTCCATAATTATTGGCACCCCTGATAAAAATAAAGAATGCAAATACTGAGCTATATTCTATGCTAATTATACTAATACAATTGCTCAGAGAAAGAGATGTTTAACAAGTAATACAAAAAATGTCTCAGGAAGATAGGGGTCAAAATGTTCAATACTCTAGCAACCTCCCCTTGCGAGGATAACAACACTGAGCCTTGTCTTCAAATGTTTTATGAGATTGGAGAACACGTTGGGATGGATCTTACACAATTCCTTATGGACTGCCCCCTTCAATTCAAACCACAGGTTTTCAATGGGTTTCAAGCCTGGAAACTGAGATGGCCATTGCAAAATGTTGATTATGTGGTCAATTAACCATTTTTGGGGTGGATTTTGATTAGTACTTGGGGTTATTGTCTTGCTGGAAACCTTGAATCCAAAACAAGACACATTCATTCATTCATTAATGCATTTGTCCAACCATTCCATTGTAAACAAACAAGGTATAGCTTCAAAACATGGTTAAAGAAATCATGTGGTTGTCATGGACTGTCAGTCCTTGCATCTAGAGCGTTGATCGGTTGGTTGGTTGCAGAGAATTAAAAAATAAAAATAAGGTACGAAGAACATTTATTGCCGCATGTGAATAACAAGCTATACAATTTACAACCCTTTGTTATCTTCTACAATGGTAGCTCCATTGGAGCTACATATCTCTTATGTATTGCCTTGCCATCGCATCACTTCCCTCCTGTCCTCACACCAAGGCTATAATAAATCATATTTAGAGATCAAAGAGAGGTGATGGTTAAATATTGAAGCAACAGCTCGTTTGACACAGACCACCTCACTTTAGTCACTTCTAAGTCATTGTATATATAGCGTAATATGCACCTCAGCTCTTGTTGAATGTCATGTTAACATAGCGGTTGCCGCTGAGCAATCGTGGGTCTCAAGAGAACCCATGCTATGGATATACTCTGGTGTTTTCTACTATTGATGGCAGTTATAGGTAAGATCCCATACTGAATGCATTTGAATGGAAAATGCTTTACCTTTTCTATGCTTCGTGTGATTTTAAATTACATTTAACCCAAAAAGTGCAAACATATTTTGAGCTTAAAAGTCCAATACAGATGTTTTTGGGTAACAGTTAGGTACATTACTGTGTGTTTCCCCCCAATTAGAATGGTGAAAAAGAAACAAAAATAGCTTCTCAGCAAAGAGCAATTTCTCAAGCAAGAATTTTGCTAGGACTGCCTGGGAGTTGGTCTGAGTGGGTAGGGGAAAATTAGCTATTTGGAACTCTGTTTTATTGGTCTATTAACTAACCAACTCAGTTCTATTTGTATCTGAAAGATGAGACTCTCAACCTGGTATAAATACATTGACTGGAAGCTAAATATGTACAGTGCCTTTAGAAAGTATTCACACCCCTTGACATGTTCCACATTTTGTTGTGTTACAGCCTGAATTAAAATTGAGATTTTTTTTTGTCACTGGCCTACAGACAATAACCCATCATGTCAAAGTTGAATTATGTTTTTTGAAATGTTTACAAATTATTAAATTAAAATTAAAATATGAAATATCTTGAGTCAATGAGTACAGTATTCAACCTCTTTGGTATGCCTAAATAAGTTCAAGAGTCAAAAGTTGCTTAACAAGTCACATAATAAGTTGCATGAACTCACCCTGTGTGCAATAATAGTGTATAACATGATTATTTATATTAATACCCCATCTCTGTACCCCACACATACAATTATCTATAAGGTCCCTCAGTCGAGCAGTGCATTTAAAACACAGATTCAATCACAAAGACCAGGGGCCTGTTGCACAAAACTAGGATAAGGGATTAAGCCAGGATATCTTGGTGATCCTGGCTCAATTGATCCGTAATCCGGTTGCACTAAAGATGGATAGGGGCAGGAGGATATGTTATGGTATAAATTACCATGGAGATTTATTCTGTGGAGCTAGCCTGCTCCAGACCAGGCTAAATTCCAGGATCTATTTAATCTCATCCCTAATGTCAGTCAGCAGTCACCACAAATGGAAACCAATAGTTATTTCACTGCTCACTATACATTGTTATCACATATAACTAGACCCACTGTTATTATTTAAACGTTTGTGATCATTAATTTCAATGATTTTGGATAAAAAATGATTTTTAGATGATGTTGCTATCATTAGATAATTTACAGTTTCCCATAGACTATAAGGCTATATATAAAATGATAGAATATTAGGGCCACAGAGGGGAAAAAAACACAAGTCATAATATTGTAACCAGTTGTTTTAAAGGAGGACAGTTGTTAAAATGACAGATGTGGGGTATTTCGTGAAATTGTACTTCAGTATGGTTTCATAAACAAAGACATGCTGATGTGCCAGAATATTAAGTATCACATTGTCATAAGTATCAAAACTGTAAAAACAATATGTAGCTTTTCTGCAGAAAGAACCAGCCTCATAAATGTATGACTTTATCCTTTTTCTTCAGTGTGGCCCTAGTACTCTGTCATATAAACAAATACACATTCCATATGAATATAAAAACAATGTGTAACATTATGTTCCTTTATTGAATAAGGACAAAACAAAGCAGGTAAACCATCAGCTCCTTTCGAAACTGAAGTCACAGTGACTCTACAAGATGGAAAGCACAGAATCCAAGCATATTATACAAAATGATACATACACATTCAAAGGTCTGTATATAACACACCCTGCATGTCTGCACACTAAAATAAATGCAGGACAAATCCATACACATCAACTGAACAGACAAATGAATGGATGCAGTAGCCTCCCTGCAGCCTTGTATTACACACAGTATACCGCACAAACATCATAAGAGGCCAAATTCGTCAAAAACGAACCCAAAAAAACCCAAATTCCTCTGCCACCGCAGGACATATTTAACCAAAATTGAAAGCACACATACTAACTAAAATAATTCAACACATATTGGTCCCTCAGCAGCCGACCACTGTCGTCATCAGGGAAGATTGCCGGATTGTCCCAGTCCATGGCTGGTGGCACTCTGGGGGCCCTCTCCTTCCTCAGGCAGGCCACATTGTGGAGGACAGCACAAGCCACAGTAATATCACATGCCCTAACAGGGCTGACCCTTAATTTGTGAAGGCAGTGAAAGCGTGCCTTCAGGAGGCCAAAGGTCATTTCAACTCTGGCCCTGGCATGGGCATGGTTGTAGGCCTGCTGTGCTTCCTGGGGGTCTGTGAAAGGTGTCAGGAGAAAAGGCTGGCAGCCATACCCCCTGTCTCCCAGCAACACACCAGAGAATTCACCTGTCAACACAAAATCTCATCATTACTACCTCATAAACACAGTGATATTCTTGACACAGCCATGATGGTTATAAATAGGGGTTGTGTGGCTTACCTTGTGATGGGCCTCTGAAATCTATCAGTGCCTCGAAAGATTCTGGAGTCATGGACTGAGCCAGGCCATTTTGCCACAACATTGCTGATCACACAGTCAGCATTGCAGACCATCTGAAATCATAAGATGAGGAATATTACACCAATCAATGCACATCACTGGCAATGCAGAGTGTTCGTCAATGGACAATATCAAAAAGTTATGTTCACCTGAACATTAATGCTGTGAAAGGATTTCCTATTCACAAAATCGGCCTCATGGGCACCTGAGGGGCTTTTATCCTTATGTGTGTGCAGTCCACTGCACCAATGACATTGGGGAAACCTGTCACACAAAGTAATGAGTATCCTACTATGTGTTAACAGTTGTCCTGTAATTTGTAGATCCTCTTTCCTGCAATCCTATAGAACTCCTCTTTGATGTCACAGTCTTCTGTGGTCAGGGAAGGAGATGAAGACATCTGCTAATGCTTTGATAGCCAGACACACACTCCTTATTGTGCGGCAAATTGTGGCCTTGTTCAGCTGTTCTGCATCCCCCACTGAGTACAGGAAGGCTCCACTAGCAAAAAGCGCAAGGCCACACAAACCATTTGCTCCACACTCAGTGCATGGCTCCGTGCAGTGCGGTGCTTAATCCTGGGACCCAGTAGTCTGCATAGATACCTGATGCCATCTGCAGAAAACCTGTATCTTTCATATAGATGGTCATCAGGGAAGGCCAGTGGGTCCAACCGGTCCCTGAAGACCCTTTCTCGCCTGAAGGCTCTCCTCAGCACAAGTGCTTCTTCATCCACCACATCTCGCACGAATGGGCATGCCATTGTCAGAGCAGAAAGGAACACACAATTTTGGGCCTTCATATAGGCTAGTGGCCACACCTGGTGCTGGGGGGGTGGGCAAAAGAGGGCGATGCCTTATAACGATGACTTGGTTGTACTGATTGCTGGGAAAATAAAAAAACCTTAGAAAGATGCCACCGTCCTGTGTGCTCACAATAAGAGCTCATATGTCATGGCTCACTTGACTTTATGAGAATATACCTAATTTTTATTTTGAGCTGTGTCATCTTCTTGGAGCTGGGGAGGAAAGAAAAATAATGATTAATACATTTGTGTTACAGTTAGCATACAGTGTACATTGAAGGCATATCTCACCTCCCTCTCAAGTTTTTTTATTTCAAGGTCCAGTTTCCTAATTGTCCTCTTTTTTATTTCGGACTCCAGTGCAAGATTTTCCATCTTTTTCTTCTTGTACTGAATGTCTATGTCTGCCAGTTCTATTTGGCGCCGGAGGTGGTTGCCATACAACTTTCTGATAGCTTGTGAGCTCTGTGAACACAATACAATTAGCGCAGCTGGAATTTGGCAGGATGTGGTGTCCTTTTATTAATACGCACTATGTTGCCAGGCTGGTTTTCCCACTGTATAGCATCTGGGTCCTGTAAAATAAATTAGATTTTTTGATTTTGATGAGGACTCCTCACCATTGTAGAGTAAATAGTACTTTCACAGTCTTAACATGATACCTCATGCATTCTGGAATCCAGAGAGATGGTCTCCTCCTCATCATCGTCTCCATCATGTGCTGTTGCTGCTGCACTGGGGCCTTCACCCTATCACATTTAATCGGATTCATATTGAAGCTAGTAGACAAGACATGCCAGGCCTACAGTATGCCTTTGATGGAGTACTCACTGGATCAGCATCGTCTGGTGCTTGTGCTGGTGGCTCTAACAGGAACACAGTGCTGCCAGACACTGCAAGGCAATAGGTAAACCAAAGTCAGACAGTCCAAATTGATTCAATATGAATGTGGTTGTATCCCATGTAGAGATGGAAGGACATACCTTGAATGAAGCGGGTGGCATCTTGGGAGGAACCTATGCTCGTCTCTTTCCCCCAGGGATCCCCTCTAAGACGGGCCTGCCTTTATTTAGCTCCAAGGCCATGTCCTCTGCTGGGGTAAGGTCAGCCTTTGGTGACCCACCACCCGTGCCTTGTCTGTGGGTATTCTTTTTCACTGCTAAAACAGTACAGACAATGTGTGAGCAGGCACCTTCTGGGTACAATATATGCTTGTGCTTTGTTAAATATTAGTCAGGGACCATACCATTCTGCAGAATGTTCTTGTATTGGATTTTGACCTGCTGCCATGGCCGTTTTGGCCCGTTCATGTTTAATCTACACACACACACACACACACACACACACACACACACACACACACACACACATTTAATGGAGTCACACTGCAAAAAATTACTTGGTATTTTTGTCTTGTTTTCAGTAAAAATATCAAAAAATTTATCATAGCTTTATACAGTGTGATGGAGTTACTTTACACAATTTCACTCATATCTGCAGTGCATTTCAATTAAAAATTTAACCGTTTCATAATTACAGTACAACTGCATTTTTGGAGATGTGAATTAAATATTTGAATTGTAATTGTGATGTTTCAGCGGAGCGGTGAGTGTGTAATTGTGCACTACTTACGCATTCAGGCGGTCTGCAATACTTTGCCACGCTTTTTCTCTTTGCTTTATCACTGTGGCGGTGTTGCCTTTCTTCTTAATTATATCTTTTACCTCCTCGTATGCCTCCATGAGGATTTGTGCTTCCGACGGGGAAAAGTACGCGGCTCTAGTTGCCATGGTAAATCAGTTAATCTGTGATCTGTGGCGGGGTCTATTTGAGTGAGCCGTGAGCGCGCACCTATCCAGGATTGGTTTCACCTGGTTTAATGAATCCGTGTCTGCTCATCCTGGCTTGGTCTTTGTGCAACCAATTAAGCCTGGACGCACATGTTTTGGCTTCATTGAGCTCAGCTGAGTCATTTATCCCGGATGTCTTAATTCTACTTTTGTGCAACAGGCCCCAGGCAGGTTTTCCAATGCCTCGCAAAGAAGGGCACCTATTGGTAGATGGGTACAAACAAAAGCAGACATTGAATATCCCTTTGAGCATGGTGAGGTTATTAATTACACTTTGGATGGTATATCAATACAGCGGTCCTTCTTAACTGAGTTGCTGGAGAGGAAGGAAACCGTTTTAAAGATTTCACCATAAGGCCACAGGTGACTTTAAAACAGTTACAGAGTTTAGTGGCTGTGATAGGAGAAAACGGACAATTGATCAACATTGTAGTTACTCCACAACACTAACCTAATTGACAGAGTGAAAAGAAGGAAGCCTAATACAGAATGAAAATATTCCAAAACATGCATCCTGTTTGCAACAAGACACTAAAGAAATACTGCAAAAAATGTGGCAAAGCATAATTAAATTCTTGTCCTGAATACAAGGTGTTATGTTTTTGGAAAACCCAATACAACACATTACTGAGTACCACTCTCCATATTTTCAAGCATAGTGGTGGACGCATGATGTTATGGGTATGCTTGTAATTGTTAAGAACTGGGACATTGTTTTTCAGGATAAAAAAAAAGAAAATGGAATGGAGCTAAGCACAGGCTAAATGCTACAGGAAAATCTTATTCAGTCTGCTTTCCACCAGACACTGGGAGATGAATCACCTTTTTTCAACAATAACCTAAAAGAAACCAGGACAAATCTACAAGGTGAGTA
Organism: Oncorhynchus masou masou; assembly: GCF_036934945.1. NCBI lineage: Eukaryota > Metazoa > Chordata > Actinopteri > Salmoniformes > Salmonidae > Oncorhynchus > Oncorhynchus masou. The sequence continues at coordinate 39,497,936 of NC_088238.1, forward strand.
TTTATTTACAAGAAGATTATGAATGATCCTGAGTAGATATTCCAGTTTTAAGAGGTTAAATCTACTTGAAAATATATGGCAAGACTAAAATGGTGGATCCAATGATCAATCAACCAATTTGACCAGTGCTTGAAGAATTTGAAAATAATAAATGGGGAAATATTGTACAATCCAGGTGTGCAAAGCTTTAGAGACTTAAAAAGACCAAAATTCAAATGTATTGACTCAGGGGCTGTGAATACTTTCATGGCTAACGATAAATGAGATATTTTTCTATTTTATTTTCAATAAATTTACTAAAATGTCAAAAACCTGTTTTCACTTTATCATTATGGGGTATTGTGTCAGTAGATTGTGAGAAAAAAATATTTAATCCATTTTGAATTCAGAACTCCCAATGCAAAAAAATGTGGAATAAGTCAAGGGATCATTTTTAGTTATAGCGGCTTTCATGCCCTCACAGAACACAGGCCTAATCTGACTGGCTCCATATCGATATCTTTTCAGGGAGATGAATTCACCTTGTGCCAAATTCCTAAAATTCGGTGCTTTAATCTATTTGGATGGTAAACACAGAAATCATGTTAATGATCCTATGGCAGAGTTCCAGTTTTTGATAATCATGGAAAATATATGGAAAATAAAATGGTAACTAGTCTTGACAAAGTTCCAAAATTTGACAGAAGAATTAAAAAAAAATGGGAAAAATTATACAATCCATTGCCTCTTTAGGGACTTAACAGCTGAAAGACCAAAGGTGTTAGTCATCAGCAATACAATACTTATGTAAATGAGGTATACTTAATTTATTTTAATTAAGTTTAATGGAAAATGTATTAGATTCTCTAATGATGTGTGTGGTTTTAAACTGCATTTGGCTGCTGGTGAAGTTATAGTCAGCAATACAATATACTGTACCACTTTTGAGGATTTATCAGGCAATTTTTTTAAACCTCCGGAGGCACTGATTGAACCTCCGAAAAAAAAAATGCATGCATTATATTAATTACGAATTTTTAAAGTATCAGTGAGTGAACTGTGAAATTATGGCAATGACAATTAGACCTTAGAACTTGGGAAAACTTTCTATGTGTATAATAAAATTGTAGTCATACTCCTGTATAGTCAATCTCGGAGCTTAATTCGAACTGGATCGAATATCCGGCACCTCTCTGTTTCATTCCGGAACCTATTTTCCCGTACCCGGGACCTCTCATGGCATGAAAAATGATTTGCACTCTTTGCAATGTAAAAATTTGAAATAAAGCAATCAAACTTCACTTAAATTGCCGCTTCATTAATCTCCTCCCACTTCAAAACACGTAATGTGATAGCGTAGATGTTCAGCCCACGCCTGATATGCTAAGAATTTATTTGGGTTGGGTCGGCCGGTTCTATGCTTTGCGCTACATTGTAACCTAAAGACCAATGCGTGGCTTCTGCTGTGGGTGAGTGAGGGATGCACGTCTGTATCTCTACCAGAACTAGAATGAGATTCACTTGCTATATCTCTCTGCTCTGCTAGACATGAGCCTGCAACTCATCTCTCCAGCGTTGCACTTAATCATTTATATCCTTATAGAATCAGAGCTGCGGGCACTCCTGATAAATTGAAAAACATTTGCCAAAGTTCTAGAATTACTGCTGTCTGTTCAGAAAGAAATGAAATAATCCAGAATAGCCTATTATACCATCAGTAGCTATTTTTATAGCCTAGTTATGGATATGTGTAGCCAATTATAAGACATAGCCTACAGTCGAAAACTTGCCGAACAGCATGCAGACAAAACAGGCCTTTCGAAATATTTCAAGTACAATCTTGGGAAAACACAGGTTGGAAAGCAAAGGGCTCCTGCGGAAAACAGAAGACTCTAATCTATCTGCCCCACGAGAGCAAAATATTTGATCAACTTCCAAATAGGCCTATTTAGCGAACATTGTTTTACAAAACAAAACAAGAGAGAGATATGCTTTTGGCAGGAGCGCATTGGACATCGGCAGCGAGTGAGATGCGAATCATTGCGTGAGCTAGTGAAACTGGATAGTTTTTTAGGACTATAATTTCCTCTCCATATTGTACAATATGTGTGTCTCTACACACCTATGCCTAGGCTATTGATGGATTCAAGACAATGTCGTTTTAATTGATCTCAGATTCTCAATGTCAAAATAGCCTGTCATTTCGATCATTTGTGTGTCTCCAGTCATGTCAAATTACGTAGAATTGCATGAAATTCAAAAATGTTTTCCCATCCGTGCAACTTCTGTAAGCGCCTCAACTCTACAGCTTTATGCCATTATGCAATGATTTATTATAAAGGTCGAGAAAAAACTCCTGTGTTCTGGTACCTAAGATACCCCCAGGTTACCAGTCTCTGGCCTAACTTTTTGTTCCGGCAACTCACGGTTTACAAATTAAGCACTGGTCAAACTATAGGCAAACATACAATAAACATAAAAAGTAAGCGTTTGTCAAAACCAGAACAGCCCATAGGTCAGGAACGGCTGTTTCTGCAGAGTAACCATAGATGTGTACATGGAGAAAGACTTAAGACAGCTGTGCTACATCCAATGCTGTGAGCATACAGTGGCTTGCGAAAGTATTCAACCCCCTTGGCATTTTTCCTATTTGGTTGCCTTACAACCTGGAATAAAAATAGATTTTTGAGGGGGTTTGTGTCATTTGATTTACACAACATGCCTACCACTTTGAAGATGCAAAATATTTTATTTTATTTTGAAACAAACATGAAGACAAAAAAACAGAACTTGAGTGTGCATAACTATTCACACCCCAAAAGTCAATACTTTGTAGAGCCACCTTTTGCAGCAATTACAGCTGCAAGTATATTGGGGTATGTCTCTATAAGCTTGGAACATCTAGCCACTGGAATTTTTGCCCATTCTTCAAGGCAAAACTGCTCCATCTCCTTCAAGTTGGATAGGTTCCACTGGTGTACAGAAATCTTTAAGTCATAACACAGAATCTCAATTGGATTGAGGTCTGGGCTTTGACTAGGCCATTCCAAGACATTCAAATGTTTCCCCTTAAACCACTCAAGTGTTGCTTTAGCAGTATACTTAGGGTCATTGTCCCGCTGAAATGTGAAAATCCGGCCTAGTCTCAAATCTATGGAAGACTGAAACAAGACTGAAATTCCTTTAATTCTGACCAGTTTCCCAGTCCCTGCCGATGAAAAACATCCCTGCCACCACCATGCTTCACTGTGGGGATCGTGTTGTCAGGGTGATGAGAGGTGTTGGGTTTGCGCCAGACATAGCGTTTTCCTTGATGGCCAAAAAGCTCAATTTTAGTATCATCTGACCAGAGTACCTTCTTCCATATATTTGGGGAGTCTCCCACATGCCTTTTGGCAAACACCAAACATGTTTGCTTATTGTTTTCTTTAAGCAATGTATTTTTTCTGGCCACTCTTCCATAAAGCCCAGCTCTGTAGAATGTACGGCTTAAAGTGTTCCTACGGACAGATACTCCAATCTCTGCTGTGGAGATTTGCAGCTCCTTCAGGGTTAACTTTGCTCTCTTTGTGCCTCTCTGATTAATGCCCTCCTTGCCTGGTCTGTGAGATTTGATGGGCGGCCCTCTCTTTGCAGGTTTGTTGTGGTGCCAAATTCTTTCAAATTTTAATAATGGAATTAATGGTGCTCCGTGGGATGTTCAAAGTTTCTGATATTTTTATAACCCAACCCTGATCTGTACTTCTCCACATCTTTGTCCTTGACCTGTTTGGAGAGCTCCTTGGTCTTCATGGTGCCATTTGCTTGGTGGTGCCCCTTGCTTAGTGGTGTTGCAGACTCTGGGGCTTTTCAGGACAGGCATACAGTGGGGCAAAAAAAGTATTTAGTCAGCCATCAATTGTGCAAGTTCTCCCACTTAAAAAGATGAGAGGCCTGTAATTCTCATCATAGGTACACTTCAACTATGACAGACAAAATGTGAGAAAGAAATCCAGAAAATCACATTGTAGGATTTTCAATGAATTTATTTGCAAATTATGGTAGAAAATAAGTATTTGGTCACCTACAAACAAGCAAGATTTCTGGCTCTCACAGACCTGTAACTTCTTCTTTAAGAGGCTCCTCTGTCCTCCACTCGTTACCTGTATTAATGGCACCTGTTTGAACTTGTTATCAGTATAAAAGACACCTGTCCACAACCTCAAACAGTCACACTCCAAACTCCACTATGGCCAAGACCAAAGAGCTGTCAAAGGACACCAGAAACAAAATTGTAGACCTGCACCAGGCTGGGAAGACTGAATCTGCAATAGGTAAGCAGCTTGGTTTGAAGAAATCAACTGTGGGAGCAATTATTAGGAAATGGAAGACATACAAGACCACTGATAATCTCCCTCAATCTGGGGCTCCACGCAAGATCTCACCCAGTGGGGTCAAAATGATCACAAGAACGGTGAGCAAAAATCCCAGAACCACATGGGGGGACCTAGTGAATGACCTGCAGAGAGCTGGCACCAAAGTAACAAAGCCTACCATCAGTAACACACTACGCCGCCAGGGACTCAAATCCTGCAGTGCCAGACGTGTCCCCCTGCTTAAGTCAGTACATGTCCAGGCCCGTCTGAAGTTTGCTAGAGAGCATTTGGATGATCCAGAAGAAGATTGGGAGAATGTCATATGGTCAGATGAAACTAAAATAGAACTTTTTGGTAGAAACTCAACTCGTCGTGTTTGGAGGACAAAGAATGCTGAGTTGCATCCAAAGAACACCATACCTACTGTGAAGCATGGGGGAAAGTGGAAACATCATGCTTGGGGCTGTTCTTCTGCAAACGGACCTCTGTAAAGGAAAAGAATGAATGGGGCCAGAAACAAGTCCTTCACAACTGTCTACCGTCACCAGTGAGCCTGTCACCACAAATGAACAAACGTCAGCAGCCACAGAAGGACAATTACCGGGCACAACAGTTGGACTCTCATCTACTCGGGGAGCTGACGGTATATCTACAAAGCCAACTGACACCTCAACTGCAGCAGGACCTGGAACAATCCCTGATGAGCAAACAAAGGCAGAAATGACAACAACTCCCGCTGAAGCAATAACAACCAGTCACACAAGAACAATCAGCAAGCCCAGAGACTGACAACTCCCACAATCACTCCTGGTCACACAATAGGGACACCTGAGGATGCAAGTGAGTCTAACTGAAACTGCTGGCACCTCAACACATAGTGAGGCATCAACAACAACTGAAGCAATAACCACAACACACTCTCTAACCATTCCGACCACGCCGTTTACCACACCTCTTCCAACTACCCCATCTACAACACCTTCTCCATCTACCCCATCTACTACATCCAATCCAACTACATCCTCCATTGACCTCTCCTACTTAACCACTGTCCTGTTTGATCTACAGTGGGGAGAACAAGTTTATGATACACTGCTGATTTTGCAGGTTATCCTACTTACAAAGCATGTTGAGGTCTGTAATTTTTTATCATAGGTACACTTCAACTGTGAGAGATGGAATCTAAAACAAAAATCCAGAAAATCACATTGTATGATTTTTAAGCAATTAATTTGCATTTTATTGCATGACATAAGTATTTGATACATCAGCAAAGCAGAACTTAATATTTGGTACAGAAACCTTTGTTTGCAATTAGAGAGATCATACGTTTCCTGTAGTTCTTGACCAGGTTTGCACACACTGCAGCAGGGATTTTGGCCCACTCCTCCATACATACCTTCTCCAGATCCTTCAGGTTTCGGGGCTGTCGCTGGGCAATACGGACTTTCAGCTCCCTCCAAAGATTTTCTATTGGGTTCAGGTCAGGAGACTGGCTAGGCCACTCCAGGACCTTGAGATGCTTCTTACGGAGCCACTCCTTAGTTGCCCTGGCTGTGTGTTTCGGGTCGTTGTCATGCTGGAAGACCCAGCCATGACCCATCTTCAATGCTCTTACTGAGGGAAGGAGGTTGTTGGCCAAGATCTCGCGATACATGGACCCGTCCATCCTCCCCTCAACACGGTGCAGTCGTCCTGTCCCCTTCGCAGAAAAGCATCCCCAAAGAATGATGTTTCCACCTCCATGCTTCACGATTGGGATGGTGTTCTTGGGGTTGTACTCATCCTTCTTCTTCCACCAAACACAGCGAGTGGAGTTTTGACCAAAAAACTATTTTTTTCCTATCAGACCACATGACCTTCTCCCATTCCTCCTCTGGATCATCCAGATGGTCATTGGCAAACTTCAGACGGGCCTGGACATGCGCTGGCTTGAGAAGGGGAACTTTGCGTGAGCTGCAGGATTTTAATCCATGATGCTGTAGTGTGTTACTTAATGGTTTTCTTTGAGACTGTGTTCCCAGCTCTCTTCAGGTCATTGACCAGGTCCTGCCATGTAGTTCTGGGCTGATCCCTCACCTTCCTCATGATCATTGATGCCCCACGAGGTGAGATCTTGCATGGAGCCCCAGACCGAGGGTGATTGACCGTCATCTTGAACTTCTTCCATTTTCTAATAATTGCGCCAACAGTTGTTGCCTTCTCACCAAGCTGCTTGCCTATCGTCCTGGAGCCCATCCCAGCCTTGTGCAGGTCTGCAATTTTATCCCTGATGTCCTTACACAGCTCTCTGGTCTTGGCCATTGTGGAGAGGTTGGAGTCTGTTTGATTGAGTGTGTGGACAGGTGTCTTTTATACAGGTAACAAGTTCAAACAGGTGCAATTAATACAGGTAATGAGTGGAGAACAGGAGGGCTTCTTAAAGAAAAACTAACAGGTCTGTGAGAGACGGAATTCTAACTGGTTGGTAGGTGATCAAATACTTATGTCATGCAATAAAATGTAAATTAATTACTTAAAAATCATACAATGTGATTTTCTGGATTTTTCTTTCAGATTCCGTCTCTCACAGTTGAAGTGTACCTATGATAAAAATTACAGACCTCTACATGCTTTGTAAGCAGGAAACCTGCAAAATCGGCAGTGTATCAAATACTTGTTTTCCCCACGGTATGTAACCACATTGCCTTAAATGTAAACAATAAATAATAATAATTAAAATGTCAAGTTGTTGTTCTTTTTCCTGTCAATTAACTACAGAGACCATTGAAGTATAAACAGATACAGTTGATCTACAGTGCCTTCAGAAAGTATTCAGACCCCTTGACTTTTTCCACATTTTGTTATTTTACAGCCTTATTCTAAAATGTATTAAATTGTTTTTCAATCTACACACAATACCCCATAATGACAAAGCAAAAACAGGTTTTAATAATTGTTTGCTAATTTGTAAAAAATAAAAACTGAAATATCACATTTATAAAAGTATTCAGATGCTTTACTCAGTAATTTGTTGAAGCACCTGGCAGCGATAACAGCCTTGAGTCTTCTTGGGTATGACGCTACGAGCTTGGCACACCTGTATTTGGGGAGTTTCTCCCATTCTTCAAGTTCTAACAGGTTGGATGGGGAGCGTTGCTGAACAGCTGGTTTCAGGTCTCTCCAGAAATGTTCGATCAGGTTCAAGTCCGGGCTCTGGCTGGGCCACTCAAGGACATTCAGAGACTTGTCCCGAAGCAACTCCTGCATTGTCTTGGCTGTGTGCTTAGGGTCGTTGTCCTGTTAGAAGGTGAACCTTCTGAGACCCTGAGCGCTCTGGGGCAGGTCTTCATTAAGGATCTCTCTGCAATTTTATTAGTTAATCTTTCCCTCGATCCTGAACATTCTCCCAGTCCCTGCCACAGAAAAACATCCACACAGCATGATGCTGCCACCACCATGCTTCACCATGGGGATGGTGCCAGGTCTTCTCCAGATGTGATGCTTGGCTTTCAGGCCAAAGAGTTCAATCTTGTTTTCATCAGACCAGAGAATCTTGTTTCTCATGGTCTAAGTGTCCTTTAGGTGCCTTTTGGCATACTCCAAGAGGGCTGTCAATGTGCCTTTTACTGAGGAGTGGCTTCCGTCTGGCCACTCTACAATAAAAGCCTGATTGGTAGAGTGCTGCAGAGATGGTTGTCCTTCAAGAAGGTTCTCCCATCTCCACGAAGGAACTCTGGAGCGTTGTCAGAGTGACCATCGGGTTCTTGGTCACCTCCATGACCAAGGTCCTTCTCCCCCAATTGCTCAGTTTGGCCGGGCGGCCAGCGTTAGGAAGAGTCTTGGTGGTTCCAAACTTCTTCTATTTAAGAATGATGGAGGCCACTGTTCTTGGGGACCTTCAATGCCGCAGAAATGTTTTGGTACTCTTCCCCAGATTTGTGCTTTGACATAGTCCTGTCTCTGAGCTCTACGGACAATTCCTTCGACCTCATGACAGGGGTTTTGCTCTGACATGCATTGTCACTGACAGGTGCGTGCTTTTCCAAATCATGTCCAATCAATTGAATTTACCACAGGTGGACTCCAATCAAGTTGTACTGTAGAAACATCTCAAGGATGATCAATGGAAACAGGATGCACCGGAGCTCAATTTCGAGTCTCATAACAAAGGGTCTGGATGCTTATGTAAATAAGTTATTTCAGTTAACTAAGTCCCCACTCTTCCCTTTCCTTCATATCAGGGCTAAAGACATCCATACTGAACCAGTGGCTGGAGGACGACTTTGAGTGGCCCGACAGGCCAACTACGAGTGGCGGTTGGTTCAAGTAGTACCACGGTCCTAACAGGTAAACTGTCTTAAGCTTGCTCTGCTATCATAGGTTGTTGCTATAATTGTGTTTTAAACCCCTGGAGTCAAATTATTGGACGAAACATTGAATTTGACACAATGCTATTAGCCCCTAGAAATGTATTGAATAATAGATTCATACATGGAAAAACAGATAGTCCCCAGAAATTGTTTTTAAATTGAGACATATATATCTGAGAAACATAAGATCAGGATGTTTTTATTGTAACACATTTTCTTTTTGCCACTAAACTATTTCCATATACACAGTGTACAAAACATTAGGAACAGCTGCTTTTTCCATGACATAGACTGACCAGGTGAAAGCTGTGATTCCCTAATTGAAATTACTTGTTAAATCCACTTCAAACAGTGTTGATGAAAGGGAGGAGGCAGGTTAAATAAGGATTTTTAAGCCTTGGATTACTTGTGTGTGCCATTCAGAGGGTCAATGGGCAAGACAAAATATTTATGTGCCTTTGAACAGGGTATGGTAGTAGGTGCCAGGTGCACCGGTTTGAGTGTGTCACAAACTGCAATGCTGCTGGGTTTTTCACACTCAACAGTTTTCCGTGTGTCAAGAATGGTCCACCGCCCAAACGACATCCAGCCAACTTGACACAACTGTGGGAAGCATTGGAGCCAACATGGGCCAGCATGTTGACACCTTGTAGAATCCATGCTCTGAGAATCCATGCCCTGAGCTGAGGCTGTTCTGAGGGCAAAAAGGGGCATTCATTTTTATAAACTCGTACCGGGCTACTTTCAAACGAGTCTTGTGAGCGTCCTGGACCGACATGTACGTGTTGGTGAGAGTCTCACCTTTCCAAACAGGGTTCATATTAGTGTGTGGCCCAAACTGTTCGGATGCTACAGACAGAAGTTGGCAGTACCGAATTCAGACGAGTCTGACACTTGTGGGGGTCGTAGAGCAAAACGGAGAACACCATCGTGTGTGTGAGTGTCATCTTTCCACAGAGGGGTCATAATAGTTTGTAGGACATTCGGACGCTACAGACGTTTTTGTGAAGACCGATTTTTCAGGATGTCTCATGGTCAGACAAACACAGCTGTAGCGCTGCCACCTTTCACCGCAAGTGCAGAAGGCCAGCAGTGTTGAGATGCAGCCCATGCAACAACAAAAAAAGATATCTCTAGCTTGCAGATTTTTATGTGTATTTAAAAAAAAAAAAATTATATCCCGTGTGGGCGCGGACATTGACAATATGCCATTGTTATACAAAGTATTTGACTTTAAAAGTGTGGCATAACACCTTCACCCATTTAAAAAAAAAATTAATTATCCTCATCAGTAGAGTACTTGGCCTGGTTTAAAACATGATTAGCTTGTGGGACCATTTGTAAATGTAATTTTTCTCCCCTATCATAGAGAATAACGCTAACCCACCTTATGGTGGCCGAGTGGGCTTGCAGTACGAGGCAGACTCCTCCAACGTCTCCTTACCATGGAACACAGGCAGTTGGGGATTCTATTCAAGCTATACTAGATGCCATCTCCTGACGTTGTGCCCCTTGAGCAAGTCACTTAAACACTTTCTCAAGGGGTTAAAAAGCAACAAAAACATGATAAATAAAATTGGACAGTATAGCTTTGTTCTTACTTTCTTCTCCTATAAAAGGTGTCCGGGGAGAGGTTTGAGACCATCTACCAGTTCCTGGGGGCTGATAGGGACGCCATACAAGACATACAGACACCTGAACCGACCGACCTCTTCAGGGCAACGTTTTGCATTGAGTGACCCTGGCAGCCAATCAAAAGCGGAAAGAAGGACAGAATGCTGCATTTAAAATGTATTATATACTGTATTTCATTGTCGTCAAAATTTGCAAAAATTAGTCTAGCGCTTTTGGAATTTCTGATGCTCCCAGAATGTCTAGCTTTCATTTCGATGACTGTTAGCAAGCTGGACAAAAGTGAAGAGACTATAAATGAAGGTCCAATATAATTTCTACAAACTTTTGATTTGGTTTTAGTAATTTCAATGTCGATTGACATTGTTCTGCTGCGACAAAAAAAAAACAATTCAGATTGTATAGGCTCGCGGGCCTTGAGATTGACAAGTGGGCTACATTGTCATTCAACCGGTTAAAAAAAGCTGTAAAGTACGTTATACTGTGGTTGCACTTTATAAACTGGTGTACTTTCATGGTAAATTACTACATAGGGATACTATGGAGGAGCTAATGTTGACTTTAAAAACCTATTCCATACTTAAATACCTTTTTTCAATATTCCCTGAGTTTATGATCAGCAGACCGGAGATAAAGTCACTCTGAGATGTCTTGGATCATCCTTTAAATCAGTGTTTCATCGACCACCGGGAAAAAAACAGACTGGAACAAGATCTGTATTGGAAGGTCTCCTCTTTGGGAGCGAAGACTGAATGAAACAGCAAAAACTGTTTTACCAATGATATGATGCAACTTATGCCAGTTTGACAATTAGAGGTACTCATTTTTAACATTGGTACTAAAGCTAATGAATAATGTTGTAATATCACATGTATATAATAACATGGCCTAACAACGTGTCTGTATACAGAAAACAGATATTGAACACTCAAAACATCTTTGAAATGTGTAATAAAAACAAAGATTTATTTCCTGACTCATATTTGTAAACTGCATAATATCAAAGCAACCAAAAATGACAAACCACAATCAAATGAACCATGAATGAAGGTTAAAGTGAGACATTTCTAATTAAAGAACTTAAGTACTGCTGTACTAATCTAAGGCTTTAGAACATTCTATGAAATCCTCAAGTTGTCAGCTATTTCATTTTTTCCGTCTCAAAATATAAAACAAAATGGGGGCTACTGTAACACAACCTCGTCCAGCGACTGGATCTGTTTCCGTGCCAACAGTTTCAAAGGCACCATGAAGGGGTTAAGGGGACAGAGTCCCGCCTTCTCCCAGACAGATTTTCTTTGCCTAGACGTCCCTGACTTTGCTGACGTGTCATTGGTCGAGGGCGTTTGTCCCTGGGCTTGTCCATTGTCCTGTGAAGGCGCGACAGTCTCAGTTCCCGCTCTTTCCTCTGTACTCCCCTGCAATGGCACAGCCCCATCCTTAGCAACGGAATTGGAACACCCGGCGACCAGGTTGGCAGGCACCACCGTTGCAGCCACACCCTGATTGGTTGAGGTGCATACCATCCCATCACTTCCCAGACCATCTGGGATTCCACTAATAGCCACACCTTTTCCTCCTTCTACCTGACTCCCCTGTTGTACTTGAAGTGGGGCCCCCACCTTGTCACCAGCATCTAGACTTGGGGGTGTTGTCACAGCAACAAGTATTGCTCCTCCATCTGTTGCTCCATCTTGTCTTCTTTGATCTCCCGCTGCTGAGGACCAGGGCCTCCCAGTACCGGTGCCCTCCTGGGTCACTTTGGGAACCGGGGCTGAGAACCGTTCATGGACCTAGGGGTGAGAAGAAAACAGAGTAATGTTGTCAAATATATCTCAAAAGGGAGAGATTATGGAAAGAATATATTAAAAAGAGAAAACGTTAGATGGTGGAGAGGTCTGACTAGCAAAAGGGCAAACTCCCACACAGAAATGAGTGAGGTGGAGATCTATGACCCATCCGCAATTCTAGGCCTGGGCCCGCACTCACAAAGGGTCTCAAAGTTGGAGTGCTGATCTAGGATCAGGTCCCAACTCTTATTCCTTGCTAAATTAAAAAGCTAAACTGATCCTAGATCAGCTGGGCAATCTGATCATAGATCTGTAGTTGAGTGTACAGTACCTGGAGCAGGTGGTGCTGCAGTCTGGCACAGTCCAGGAGGGGGAGCTCTTCAGGCAGAGACATCAGCAGGTCCAGTATTATAGCACTTTCTGGGGAAAAAGAAGAAGAACAGGAACAAGAAGATTATGATGAGGAAATGGGACAGACTGGCCAATCTCTTGGCAACATATGAATGTGACAGAGCATGTTGACCACATTGGAAATAGCCTAGTGCTCTAATGTGTTATCCTCTTGACCCAAATGCATCTTTACAAGCAATTGGTTGTATAACAAGCAGGGTTGGGGTCAATTCCATTTCAATCCCGGTATATTCCAGAACTACACAGAAATTCCAATTATCTTCAACGCTTTTCAAATGGGAATATGAACAATTAGAATGAATTGACTGGAATTTAAAATGGAATTGACCCCAACCCTGGTAAGACATGTAGAAAGAAAGAAACCAGATTATCGACTGTCATAAGGTAAAAAGTGTATAACTTACAACCCAACCCAACAATAGCTATCATCTCACCCATAGGAGTCAGTTTGAAGCATTCACTCTGCACATGGACCGTACTTAAGAACCGATAGATCTTCTCAAAGTCCACAATGCTCCCCAGGCCTGTGTATCTAGGTGTGTTCTCATCCGCATGTTTACTTTTCCTTGGCCCAGCCCCGGGATGCTGAGGCTGCGGCCTAATTGAGGAGGCTGCAGCAGAGGGCTGTTGTTGTTTTGACACATCGGCAGGGGCAGGAGAGGACATCCCTGCCAGCTGAGTGGAAGGGACGTTGGACATGGTCTGCCCATGCGCACCACCTTGTGCCACCGACTGGGACTGCAGTGTTGTAGTAGGACCAGACGATAAGGCAGAAAGGGACTGTACAGGCATTGGTACTGTAAGCAGAGTGGAAATGGCAGACCCTTCTTGAATCTGACTGAGGATGCTGGAGTTAGAGCAACCAGGCTGGGGTAGGGCTCCAACCGTTGAGGCTGGTGTAGTGGTCCTGCCTCTCTGTTTGGACGCGCCAGAACCGGGGTTCATTGTGGACGGCTGGGTGGCGGGAACACCAGAGACTGGTACAGAGACTGCAGGTGGTGGTTGGGGTGTAGAAGCAATGTTAAACACTATAGGGCTGTTAGATACCCCTGAGGGGGCTGGTTTTTTTTGGGAGGTAGGGGTGGGTATGGGTCTAGGTGGGATGGTCTTGAAGTTGGAGCGTTGTTGCTTAGGGAGGTAGTCTTCTCGAGGCGGGTCCGAGTTGGTCAGGCTGCCGGGCTCTGTGGCTGAGATGACTAGCATCTGGAGAGAAGATTGAAGGAGAAGGGAAGAGAGCGATAGAGGGGAGATGAGAGAGAGGGAGAGTTTGTAACTTTCAATCTTGAATATGTCTAGACTATCATCTAAATATTTAAGCCTAGTCAAATCAAATGTTATTGGTAGCATACACATATTTAAGCAGATGTTATTGTGGGTGTAGCGAAATGCTTGTGTTCCTAGCTCCAACAGTGCAGTAGTATCTAACAATTCAAAAATATACACAAATCTAAAAGTCAAATAATGGAATTAAGAAATATATAAATATTAGGACGAGCAATGTCAGAGTGACATTGACAGTAGAATCGAGTACAGTATATATTGCCAGCAGCATACCACCCTGCATACCACTGCTGGCTTGCTTCTGAATCTAAGCAGGGTTGGTCCTGGTCAGTTCCTGGATGGGAGACCAGATGCTGTTGGATGGCAAGTAGGAGGCACTCTTTCCTCTGGTCTAAAAAAAAAATATCCCACTGCCCTGTGTAGGGTACTGTCTTTCGGATGGGACTCTCTGAGGTCATTAAAGATCCCATGGCACTTATCGTAAGAGGAGGGGTGTTAACCCCGGTGTCCTGGCTAAATTCCCAATCTTGCCCTCAAACCATCACGGTCACCTAATAATCCCCAGTTTACAATTGGCTCATTCATCCCCTGTAACTATTCCCCAGGTCGTTGCTGCAAATGAGAACTTGTTCTCAGTCAACTTACCTGGTAAAATAATGGATAAAAAAATACATATGAAATGAGTAAAGCACTATGTAAACATTATTAAAGTGGCCAGTGATTCCATGTATATAGGGCAGCAGGGTTGAGTAACCAGCTAGTGATATTTTAGGTCATATGTTTGCATTGTTTTCGAACATAATTGCCCCTTTTGAGATACTTTCACCTTCCCTTGAAAGACGTGGTATTGTGTAATATATATAAATGAACAGACCTGAGCGAAGGCTGAGGTAATGGGTTCCTCCAGAGCTCCAGCCATATCATGGGCCAGTTCAGCCCACAGCTGGATGGGCTTCAGGGCTGCCTTCTGCTCAGACCTCTGCTTCTTCACCTGGCCCACCACCGCTCTCAGCACACGCATCATCAGAGACTCCAACTGGGACTGGATCTGGGAGGGAGAGTGGATGGAAGAGAAACACTAATTGGTGTGTTGTGTATGAACCATACGATACAGAACTGGGACACACACAGTCATGCGCAGCTAACATTGTGGGGACATACAATTCAGTCCCATTCAACATCCTATTTTCCCTAACCCTAAATCGAACCTTAATCCAAAAACATACCTTAACCCCCCTAGAAATAGCATTTAACCTTATGGGAACCAACATAATGTCCCCAGTTGTCAAATGTTTGTTTACAATTCTTTTAGAGAGCGAGACACAGAGAGAGAGAGAGACAGAGAAATACATCTCTCACATGAACAATGAATGATCGTGACCTCAATTTGAAATGCACTTCGAGCTAACTTACTTCTTCTCTGGACTGCTTGGGAAGTTTTTCGTGCAGGGCCTCTAGGTCTATTGCCCCGTGAATCCCGCCAGTCATCTTGTTCTGCTTGTTGAGGCACCGCAGCAGGACCTGCTGCTCCGTCCGACTCCATCCCGTGCACGCGAACTTTGGTTTTCGCTTCGAGACAGTCTTTTCGGTCTTCTTGTTCACATAGCGCGTCGGTTGTATTCGAGAACGAGAGGGTGGCTTCATTGTGTTAGCTAGGTAGCAACGTTTAGTTGAATGGAAGACAAACAATTAGACAGGAGCTATCGTAGCTAGCACTGGTCCACGCGCATGCGTCGGATTTCCAATTAGCGTTACGCGCTGACGTATTCGCGTGGACCAGAGCGAGTCTCGCGGTATACAAAGTGCTCAAGTCGTTTTCCTATTTTGGAGTAATGGCACCCTGTACAGACAGAGACAACTTATCCAGCAACACATTTGTTTTGATGAAAGGATATAGTAAAATGGAACGCGACAAAAGAGTGCAGAGGCAACTCGTTGTCGTCGCGCGAAAGACCAGAGTTAGCTTGCTAACAACAAAGCTATCCTTGTCACAGTCCCTAAATTATAGTTTGTTATCGACGTGATAAAGTGCAAGTAGATACCTGTAAATGTTGAGTTTTATCCGGAAAGAGTGAATCCTGTTCTGTTTCTATACCTAATCTTGACAACACGTTTACTGCTCAAGAATCAATACACTACGGGCTGCCGCAGGTTAAAAAAAAGTACGAACAATGTACCACTCGAGAAACGCGTTCTGGAAATACAAACTACATTTTGTAATGTGAGTGACTTTTGCACATTAAAGGAAATATATCATAGATTATAGTTGTATATGAAATATAATTATTTCAGAAAATTTAAACAAAGAAAAGAACATTGGCAGCGGTGGGATTCGAACCCACGCCCCCGAAGAGACTGGAGCCTTAATCCAGCGCCTTAGACCGCTCGGCCACGCTACCGTTGCGCACAGCATGAACTGTATACTACATTTACACTACATAACCAAATGCATGTGGACACCTTTGCTGATATAACAACCTCCACTCTTCTGGGAACGCTTTCCATTAGATGTTGGAACATTACTCCAGGGACTTGTTTCCATTCAGTCACAAGAGCGTTAGTGAGGTCGGGCACTGACGTTGGACGATTAGGCCTGGCAGCCAGTCAACGTTCCAATTCATCCCAAAGGTGTTCGATGGGGTTGAGGTCAGGGTTCTATGCTGGCCAGTCAAGTTCTTCCACACCAATCTCCACAAACCATTTCTGTATTTTTCTCACTTTGTGCCCCAGGCAGTAGCTGTGTGTGGGTAAAATCACTGGGGAAGCCAACCCCCCCCCATATTACTTGCTATGTGTTGTAATAGTTCAATAATTTATTCAAATGCCTTGCGAATGTGATATTGGCCTAGAGACCGAGACAATAAGAAGACACAGTGGCAGAATAAATTCACTGCACCTTTATTTGATCACAAAAAGTCCACAAAGCATATTGCATGTGGGTGATTTTATCAAATACGGGGCTTTATGTGTCTCAGGGTTAGATCTTTAATACAACATTTTAATTTAGATTTGTTTATTTCACATTAAGTAGAGACTAAAATAACCTTAAATTTTTCAGCTTTCAAAATGTTTTTTATTTTATTTTCTAAAGTATTTAATGTCTGTATTTCACTGTTTTGCACTATTTTTGTCCTGTCTCACACCCAGACACTTTACATTCTGTATGTACTACACTTATAAAAGTCTTGATAATTATAAATTTTTTAATGCACTTGTATTTAGGATCGGACCCTTTTTTTTAAATTTTCGCCTTAAATGACATACCCAAATCTAACTGCCTGTCGTTCAGGACCTGAAGCAAGGATATGCATATTCTTGATACCATTTGAAAGGAAACACTTTGAAGTTTGTAGAAATGTGAAATTAATGTAGGAGAATATAACACATTAGATCTGGTAAAAGACAATACAAACAAAAAAAACAATATTTTTCAATATTCAATATTTTTTAAAAACCATCTTTGAAATGCAAGAGAAATGCTATAATATAATATTGGAGTTTAGGCGCAATTTAGATTTTGGCACTAGATGGTGTGCAAAGTTTCAGATTGATCCAATGAAGCGTTGCAATACTGCACAATATTTTGTATCAAGTCTGCCCAAATGTGCAGAATTGGTACGTAACTATAGAGAACATAACTATAGAGAACATACAAAAATTATATGGTAATACAAAATTTAAGTTTACACACTCCCAGGAATGTCATACGTGATGGATCATTAGCTCATTCACTAACTTTCACACATCTAGATGGCCGGGCGTGGTGGGTGTGGAGCCAGAGACAGCAGGGGTTCAAACTGTAGAACCCAGTTCCTACATTTGAATATAAAAAAATATTTTATCAAACAAGTCTATGCTACATTTTATTTCTGGGTCCCTCAGGATGACAAATCAGAGCAAGATTATTGAATGTAAATACATTATTTACCTTTAGAGGGGAATGTATCAAACCAGTTGCCGTGATAAAAGTGTTTTGTTGTTGTGCACTCTCCTCAAACAATAGCATGGTATTTTTTCACTGTAATAGTTACTGTAAATTGGACAGTGCCGTTAGACTAACAGGAATTTAAGCTTTCTGCCCATATAAGACATGTCTATGTCCAGGAAAGTTTGCTGTTACTTCTAATGTCATTCTAGTCACATTAGCGCAGGTTAGCAACAAACATTCCGGTATAGGGACACCCCGTAGTGGTTAAAAAAAGAGTCAAATAAATGGAAACTACGTATATATTAGATATGCATAAGCCATTTTATACTTTTTTTACACAAGATACCTCTAAGATATCTCTAAGTATTGTGTCATCACCACGAAGAGCAAATTACATGATAATAACCTTCTTTCAACATTTTGTGTACTTGGTTAGCATGAATATGAATAGTAACATGGATGTCATGGAGGTGAATTCCAATTTAGATGCCAGGAAATTATAGAAAATAAAGGTAAATATGACTTTAAACATCATTACCAAATAGGCTATAATTTTATCAAATTATGTTCGATTTTTGAAATAATGTTTTAATTGTGTGTAGTTAGGATACATTGTATGCTAGCTGTTCAACTGGAGTTAGCATTCTAGAATCCCTGCAATTTACAGTATGACCAAATACTGTAAAGATGTCATTCCCACCACACGTCATTACCACCATATAACTGTGATGGTAAGGACAGAATGTGGTGGTAATGAGTGGTGATAATGGTCGTAATAAGTTCATACATTTTACTTACCTTAAGACCTGAAAAGACAAACAAATTACATATATGATTATGGTTAAGTTGAAATTGGACACCTATTTGCAAAATAAGACCATTACATGTTGTATTAGGATAGGACGATTGAGTGCTTTTGATGTCTATTTATGTGACCTACTATGGTTATTACTGAATTTATTTATTTATTTAAAATGTTTCTGTAAGATGCCCTCTAAATCAACCAAGGAGAGGACAAGGACATACCCTATATATACATAAGTATGTGTTCATGCCTTCAAATAAGTGGATCAAATTAGTGGATTCGGCTTTTTCAGCCACACCTGTTGCTGAAAGGTGTATACAATTGAGCACTCAGCCATGCAATCTCCATAGACAAACATTGGCAGTAGAATAGTCCATACTGAAGAGCTCAGTGACTTTCAACATGGAACCGTCATACTGTAGGATGCCACCGTTCCTTCAAGTCAGTTTGTCAAATTTCTGCCCTGCTAGAGCTGCCCTGATCAACTGTAAG
The DNA here is from genome assembly GCF_036934945.1 of Oncorhynchus masou masou. Lineage (NCBI taxonomy): Eukaryota > Metazoa > Chordata > Actinopteri > Salmoniformes > Salmonidae > Oncorhynchus > Oncorhynchus masou. Next base: position 39,516,961 of record NC_088238.1, read on the forward strand.
TGCTGTTATTGTGAAGTGGAAATGTCTAGGAGCAACAACGGCTCATTCGCAAAGTGGTAGGCCACACAAGCTCACAGGACGAAACCGCCAAGTGCTGAAGCGCGTAGCGCGTAAAAATCATCTCTCCTACATTGTAACACTGACTACAGAGTTCCAAACTGCCTCTGGAAGCAACGTCAGCAAAATAACTGTTCGCCGGGAGCTTCCTGAAATAGGTTTCCAGAGACAAGCAACCGCACACAAGCATAAGATCACCATGCACAATCACACTTCACCATCTGGCAGTCCGATGGAGAAATCTGGGTTTGGAGGATGCCAGGAGAACGCTACCTGCCCCAATGCAGAATGCCAACTGTAAAGTTTGGTGGATGAGGAATAATGGTCTGAGGCTGTTTTTCATGCTTTGGGCTAGGCCCCTTAGTTGCAGTGAAGGGAAATCTTAACGCTACAGCATGCAATGACATTCTAGATGATTCTGTGCTTCCAACTTTGTGGCAACAGTTTGGGGAAGGCCCTTTCCTGTTTCATCATGACAATGCTCCTGTGCACAAAGCGAGGAGCATACAAAAATGGTTTATTGAGATCGGTGTGGAAGAAATTGACTGGCCTGCACAGAGCCCTGACCTCAAACCCATCGAACACCTTTGAATTGGAACTAATAGTCTGTTCTATATCTTCAATAAAATGAAACATGTACAACTGTGACATTAAAATCTTAAACATTATTTTTAGTCAGTTGTTGAATATGAAATGTAATTTCCACCACACTCTGTCATTACCACAATGCTAAGTCATTACCGTCAAAGAAAACAGGAGCTGCCTCCACGATTCCAGCACTATTTCAACTTCCACATCATCAAATCTTAACAAAGGGCTGCAGTTAGTTTCAGAATGGGTGGCAAGGAATATGTTCATTTTAAATATTTCAAAAACGAAAAGCATTGCATTTGGGACAAATCATTCACTAAATCCTTAACCTCGACTAAATATTGTAATGAATAGACCCTAATGTGGAAATTGAGCAATTTGAGGTGACTAAACAGCTTGGAGTAACCCTGGATTGTAAACTGTCATGGTCAAAACATATTAAGACAACAGTAGCGAAGATGGGGAGAAATCTGTCCATAATAAAGCTCTGCCCTGCTTTTTTCACAGCACTATCAACAAGGCAGGTCCTACAGGCCCTAGTTTGGTCGCACCTGGACTACTGTTCAGTCGTGTGGTCAGGTGCCTCCAAAGAGGGACTTAGGAAAATTGCAATTGGCTCAGAACAGGGCAGCACAGCTGGCCCTCGGATGTACACAGAGAGCTAACATGAATATGTATGTCTATCTCTCCTGGCTCAAAGTGGAGGACAGATGGACTTCATCACTACTTGTATTTGTGAGAGGTATTGACATGTCGAATGCACCGAGCTGTCTGTTTGAACCACTGGCACACAGCTCGGACACACATGCATACCCCACAAGACATGCCTTCTGGAGGTCTCTTCAAAGTCCCCAAGTCCAGAACAGACTATGGGAGGCACACAGTACGACATAGAACCATGACTACTTGGAACTCTATTTCACATCAAATAACTCATGCAAGCAGTAATAATTGATTTAAATACCAATAATACAACTTATGGAACAGCAGGGGCTTTGAAGTGACACACACACAAGCACTGACACATGCATACACACACATACACATGGATTTTGTGTTGTAGATATGTGGTAGTGGAGTAGGCGCCCAAGGGCACACACTTGGTCTATTGTGAAATCTGTTGTAAATGTGCTTTGAAATGTGTTGTGAATGTGTTGTAATGTTTTTTAAATTGTATAACTGCCTTAATTTTACTGGAGGAGTAGCTGCTGCCTCGGCAGCAGCTGATGGGGATCCATAATAAATACAAAATCACCTCTGCTTAGTCTAATACAGTGACAACTAAAAGATACCAAAAACGATTTAGTCCAATCAACGTAAGCTAAATATGATGTGGCTGTGCAATGGTTCTGATTTCTGTGTGTGCCTGTTAGTGTGTGTGTGTGAGCGCTCATCTGTCATAGAGTACACACTTTTATTTTTTGTTGTATCTATCTGGCTAAAATGCTTGCTCACTAGCCTAATTACCATTCATGGGCAAAGTTAGCTAGTTAACATTAGCCTTCTGCATCTAGCTACATATTGAACTTCCTTCCTCTCGGGCCAGGGGCACAACAATGTATGAATTAATGGTTGGATCAGAATTGCCGTTCTAATCATTGCTCAGTACAGAGAATTACGTACAATCACAAGTCCAAATCTCTATCTCCATCCATGGCTAATTTAGGAAAGGGCCCATTTTAGCTAGCGAGCTAGCCACCGGAGGACAACAATACAACCAGATGCAACAAATGAACTTTTTCTGTCAGTGATGAATGCTCTCAATGGGATTTGATGGGAGTGATGTCAGAATCAAAGCTGGCTTCCCCTGAGACTTCTTTTGGTGCACCAGGACCATTCACAGTTGAGCTCGCTCAGTTCAGCTCAATGCTGATTGGCTAACTGTTATATAATTTTTTATCAAGGGAGGCCAAAAACTTGCTGGCTTCCCTTGCCTTCAATGTTATGTGCGGCAACAATGTCATACTCGTTTGGACCAGACAGCCACGGATAGAGGGCCCACAATGAGAGAGACAGAGGGGCGCTGTTTTGCTCGCTCAGATGCTTTCTCCTCTGAGATACATTCAGCCTCTTGTGAATTGAAGGAAATTTATGAAACACAGAGAGACAAAATATAGTTTTATGTTTTTTTGGGGTGGAAGCCTGGCTTCCCTTGGCAGCCATGAATACACGCCACTGGCACGGGGGCATTGTCATGCTGAAACAGGAAAGGGCCTTCCCAAACTGTTGCGACAAAATTGGAAGCACAGAATCAACACCCCTTCAGCCGACGTTTGGCATCGCACATGGTAATCTTAGGCTTGTGTGCGGCTGTTCAGCCTTCATGAAGTTCCCAACAAACAGTTATTGTGCTGATGTTGCTTCTAGAGAAGTCAGATTATTTTTTACGTGCTACACTCTTCAGCACTCAGCAGTTCCATTCTGTGAGCTTGTGTGGCCTACCAGTTCATGGCTGAGCTGTTGTTGCTCCTAGACATTTCCACTTCACAATAACTGCACTTACAGTTAACCGGGTCAGCTCTAGCAGGGCAGAAATTTGATGAACTGACTTGTTGGATAAGTGACATCCTATGACGGTGCCACGTTAAAAGTCACTGAGGTCTTCAGTAAGGCCATTCTACAGCCAATGTTTCTCTATGGAGATTGCATGGCTGTGTGCACAATTTTATACACTTGTCAGGAACAGGTGTGGCTGCAATAGCAGAATCCACTGATTTGAAGTTGTGTCCACATACTTTTGTATACATAGTGTATCTCCCTAATGTAGCCTAGTGGTTAGTGCATTGGGCCAGTAACCAAAAGGTTGCTGGATTGAATCCCCGAGCTGACAAGATAAAGATATTTTGTTTTGCCCCTGAGCAAGGCAAAGCACCCACTGTTCCCCGGGTGCCAAAGATGTGGATTATGGCAGTGTTGATTCAGAGCGTTGGTGCAACAGCCGTGTACAATAGTACCCCCTACTGGTTGTAGAGTGCAATAACTATTACACTTGGACAAGGTCATCTTTTTTTTATTTAACTAGGCAAGAACAAATTCTTATTTACAATGACAGTTTAGGAACAGTGGGTTAACTGTTTTGTTCAGGAGTAGAACAACAGATTTTTACCTCGTCAGCTAAGGTATTCAATCTAGCGATCTTTTGGTTACCGGCCCAATGCTCTAACCACTAGGCTACCTGCCAACCCACTTGGACAACTTGATGATGTCCAAGTGTATTTTATTCAAGTTACCTCTTATTGCCCAAACAAAAACGATGTCAACTAACAACACAACAACTCCGGATTAGGAAAACAAGATCGTTTTTTTATCTGCAGCATAAACAGATAATATGATACTGATGTAGTAGTTGTGATGAAATATTTGTGACACAATCAGTTTTGTATTACAATTAGGATAAACATAATGCTTTCTCTGCAGCCTGAGCCTACGATAGTGCACAATGATGCAGCCTAGTTGTGATTTGTGTCATTTTCACTCCGTCGGTACTGTCTCAACTTCTCTCTATCTGCACAGCTACAACAGATAGTGGTGAATTGCTGCTGTAATGGAGAGATAAGGGCGTTTTAATCCTGAAGCCTATCCTATCCGGAAGTCTTACAGACTGCCTGTTATGATAAGCAGTTATATTTAAATAGCTAACCCTTTCTTCTTTTCCTCCTCGCCACAACCTCTACCTCTCCCCCCCTCTCTTCTCCATACCACCACCCCCTGCCCGGCGTCTATATTTAGCCCACACAGCCTCCCTACTGTGTATCCAAAATAACTTCAATGACACACATTAGGGCACTGAAGCCTCTCCTTTCGGGACAGAGAGTCCTGACGAGAATGTAAAAGCAAATATGTTACAGACATGGTAAGGAACACATTGATAAAGAAATTATGTTTGTAAATAATATACGTTACGTGTGAACGACTAGGTCGTATGGAATGACAAATAGAAGAATATATTGTCAAGAAGTAATGGGATGTAATGGCGAGAATGATAGAGGGGAGAGATGAAAAGAGAGAAAGAAAGAGGGGGGGATTGAGAGGGTCACAGTTTTAATTTGGACAGGATTCTTTTTTGCAGTGCCTTGCTCCTCGAGTTTAAGCTTGACCTCAACAGGGTCAAGGTGCGGGGTCGGAGGTCAGGGGTGACATTCCCTGACCTCCTATTCCCTATACAGTACACTACATTTGACCAGGGGCGGTGACATGACTGAACAAGGTGTAGCCTAAACAAACAGTTAAAGGCCAGGTCCTCAAGTAGCCCAGTTTTAGAACGGCCCACGAATGTATGATGGAAAGAAAATTACGTAGCGATGGTATTATGGGTCATATCATTTGAATGATAAGGGCTATAATCAAGCTGTTTCCTCTGAGGGGAAAAAAATGGAGACTTTGCTACGACGGCTACAGTCCCTGGCTATGAAATGCAGTGGTGACAGTGGGAGGGTTGAGCGAGACTACAAATTCAAAGACAGCCTACTTTTCTATGCTCAAGGGAGAGAAAAACGGAGTTAAGCTGTTGTTTTACTATTAAACTCAATGCTGCTATTGTTTAAAATTCCGTAAAGCAGCTTGTGACACTTAACTGGCTGGTGATGACTGGTTAGGTACACGGAAGCAAGAGAGTCGCCTGCGCAACTTGTATAATCGGAGGCGGAGCCTGAGCCAGAATGGAGCCTGTCTGCCTGCCCACACTCCTTGCTTGCTCCCCCGCAGCTAACCAGCTTATGTAGGCTGGCTGTGTGTGCTGGCATGTGTCCTTCCCACTGCTGAACAGATATTAATTGTGCTTATCACTGAAAAGATCTAAATCGCTCCAAAATCTCTTGTTCAGTCCACTTAGTAGTCAGATTTTAGTCAGAGAGATAATTTTGTCTCATCTCGCTGTACTCAACTGAAATGAAAAATCATTTTTGTTTACTTGTAGTCTCATCAATTGCCACTGAAATATAGGTGTTTGATGAATATTTTAGTCACTCATTTGGGTTAGGGTTAAGTTTAGGGTTAGGATTGAAATCAGATTGTAAGAAGATACATTTTAGAAATAGGCAGGGTTTAATCATTTGTGGCTGTGGTAACTAGTGATGACCTTAAGCCACTGCTGCATGACGATTCTACAGATGTAGGATCTAAATTTCATCACCATGTTGCAGGATAACTTTTCTACAATGCATGAAATGTTAAACTTGTATTGTTTTTTAGGTTAAAAAAAGCTTCTGAAGTTCGTATTTTCCACTTTGAAAATTCAACCTTGATTTTCCCTTACAAAAATGTATCAACCCCCACAAAAAATGTCCAACAATTATATAATCCATATAATAATAAACATTTTGGATTATTTTCCTGCCGTAGCAAACTGGCTCAAATTAAGATCCTACATATGTATATACAGTTCACCCAAACATTCCCCCACGTAGGTTGGTGTCATAATTTATTCATTTGGATTTATTCAATGGGAGGGGAGTTATTTTAAAGTGAGGAAATGGAATTTGCTGAATTTAAAATAAAACACAACATGGGGTGAAGAGGAATTTGATAACCTCATTGTTTCCGACATACTACATGACAAAAAGTATGTGGACACGTGCTTGTCGAACATCTCTTTCCAAAATGAATATATAGTTGGCACTGATGTTGGGCGATTAGGCCTGGCAGCCAGTCGGCGTTCCAATTCATCCCAAAGATGTTCAATGGGGTTGTGGTCAGGGCTCTGGTGCAGGCCAGTCAAGTTCTTCTACACCGATCCCCACAAACCATTTCTGTATGGGCCTTGTTTTGTGCACGGGGGCATTGTCATGCTGAAACAGGAAAGGGCCTTCCCCAAACTGTTGCCACAAAGTTGAAAGCACAGAATCGTCTATAATGTAATTGTATGCTGTAGCATTAAGATTTCCCTTCACTGGAACTAAGGGGGCTAGCACGAACCTTGAAAAACAACCCCAGACCATTATTCCTCCTCCACCAAACTTTGGCACTATGCATTGGGACAGGTAGCTTTCTCCTGGTATCCGCCAAACCCAGATTTATCTGTCGGACTGCCAGATGGTGAAGCGTGATTCATCACTCCAGAGAATGTGTTTTCACTGCTCCAAAGTTCAATGGCAGCAAGCTTTACACCACTCCAGCCAACGCATGGTGATCTTAGGCTTGTGTGGCTGCTCGGCCATGACAAACTGACTTGTTGGAAAGGTGGCCTCATATGGCGGTGCCACACACACTCACACACACACACACACACACACACACACACACACACACACACACACACACACACACACACACACACACACACACACGCACACACGCACACACACACACACACACACACACACACACACAGATGCCTTTCGTTCCAGTTCTCTGCTGCCTGTGACTGGAACGAATTGCAAAAATCGCTGAAGTTGGAGACTTTTATCTCCCTCACCAACTTCAAACATCTGCTATCTGAGCAGCTGACCGATCGCTGCAGCTGTACATAGTCTATCTGTAAATAGCCCACCCAATTTCCCTACCTCATCCCCATACTGTTTATATTTATTTACTTTTCTGCTCTTTTGCACACCAGTATCTCTACCTGTACATGACCATCTGATCATGTATCACTCCAGTGTTAATCTGCAAAATTGCAATTATTCGCCTACCTCCTCATGCCTTTTGCACACAATGTATATAGACACTTTTTTTCTTTTTTTTTCTACTGTGCTTTATTGACTTGTTAATTGTTTACTCCATGTGTAACTCTGTGTTGTTGTCTGTTCACACTGCTATGCTTTATCTTGGCCAGGTCGCGGTTGTAAATGAGAACTTGTTCTCAACTAGCCTACCTGGTTAAATAAAGGTGAAAAAACACACACACACACACACACAGCCACAAACATGCACATATTGGTTTGATGACCCGAGGGGCACTTTGGTTACAAAGGTTCACTCTGTACTACTTCGGTTAGATAGGCCTAACTGCTCATCCCAAATGACCCTGACAACCTATTGGGTATCCTGCAGATATAGGATTTCAATTTTAGACAGTTTAATACAGCAGGAAAATAATACTGTAGCAACACAACATTTATTATTATGTGGATTATAATTAATGGACATTTTTGTAGGGGTTTATAGAGAGAGGAAACATCGAAGTGGAAATTACAAACTTCAAATACACTGCAAGTTTGATATTTCCTGCATTGCAGGAAAGTTCTCCTGCAACAGGGTGATCACATTAAGATCCTACATCTCTAGATTAACAGCCACAACAGTGGTCACCAACTCTTGCCCAGGACTAAAGGTTGTAGGCTTTAGTTCCAGACAGATTGGAATAGAACACATTCGACTTGTTCTATTAATGCTGGCATGGATTAAATGCCTGCACTGCCTTGACCAGGATCAGGGTTGGTAAGTAGGCTACTGCTATATCCCACTCCACTGATAAAAGCATTCATCTGTATCTATCACATATGGTGTCATGAGAGACAAAATATGGGACAATATTCAGTTACTTATAAAGTGACTGTGAACGACCAAGACTGACCCCCTTTCCCATTCCCCATTTCAATCAAAACCTCACTTTAATCTTGTCTAACTAGAACATGCTGTATTTTAGGGACAGCGGAAACGAGATGACTTCCCCAAAGCTCAGAAGATAAAAGAGATTTCTGGCCCTGTGCATCACAAATGGCACCCTACTACCTGTATACTGCACTACTTCTGACTGGAGCTCTATGAGTCCTGGTCAAATGTAGTGCACATTTTGAGCTCTACCTGGGATAACTGCTGCAGTATGCTTTCATATCACTGTGACAGCTGTTATCCCCACTACTTCCAAGATGAGTCGCTCTTATTCGCCCTGTAACGATGGTTAATGTAATAACTCTGGTTAATGTGATAACTTTTCTAAACGTATTAACCTTTAGATTTTTTATGTAATAAAGCCGGTTAATGTAATAACTTGGCAGATAACGCAATAAAATGTTGAAAGGGTAACATAATCATTTTTTCCACTTAAAGGGATAGTTCACCCAAATTACAAAATACATATTGTTTTCCTTACACTGTAAGCAGTCTATGGACAAGGTATGACAGCAATCGATGCTTTGGTTTAGTTTCCCTGGCATGGTTTCCACATGCATATTTTTTAGCGTTTGTGGCACAAATCCCATACTAGTCATGGGACCGATTTGAGCATTTTACTCACATCATGTTCAAAACATCTATAAGTGACTCCATTGAGCTTCACACATTTTTTTTATTGGTTTTCAGTTTGCCTTAGATTACATTCAGTCTCTCTGAGAGCAACAGTAGCTTCCATGTTCCTCAGTTCTTCTACCTACCTGTCAGTCTGGCTTCCGCGGCTCCTAGTTCCATCAGAAGGTTACACATGTCTGGCTGGCAGCTACTGTTTGTCTTGGCTAGAGTAGGACTCTCTTGTACTTGGTTCTATCATGACATGACTTCATTCATGTGATGACTGTTATTTATCGAATCAACTAACCAACTGTTAACTGTTACTCGATTAAATGAACCATGTAACAATTAACCCATTAGGATTTGGGGCACCACGGAAGAAGTTGCTTAACGAGTTACCATCTCCTGAATTAAACGCTAGATGATATATACATAAGATATATCGATAACAGTCATTAATTAATCATTACCTCATATCAGTCTCATTCTGAATTTTTTACATTTTTTACTTTTTATTTATCCGTTATTTTACCTGGTAAGTTGACTGAGAACACATTCTCATTTACAGCAACGACTTGGGGAATAGTTACAGGGGAGAGGGGGGGATGAACGAGCCAATTGTAAACATAGCAGACCTCTTGAATCTGCAAGATCCCCAGTATTTTCTGATTATTCAGTTCTACACAAATTGATTGAATTATGTGTTTAATAACTAACTAAATAATAACAAAGAATACACATACGCACTTACATGAGACAAAGGTCCCTAGTGAACTGACAAGATATTAGGGCTTATGACGCAGAGATGGAGATGTGGGTCCAATAGAGAGATAGGGAAAAAGGGAGATGTATCATATACAGTGCCTTGCGAAAGTATACTGCCCCCTTGAACTTTGCCACCTTTTGCCACCTTTCAGGCTTCAAACATAAAGATATAAAACTGTATTTTTTTTGTGAAGAATCAACAACAAGTGGGACACAATCATGAAGTGGAACAACATTTATTGGATATTTCAAACCTTTTTAACAAATCAAAAACTGAAAAATTGGGCGTGCAAAATTATTCAGCCCCTTTACTTTCAGTGCAGCAAACTCTCTCCAGAAGTTCAGTGAGGATCTCTGAATGAGCCAATGTTGACCTAAATGACTAATGATGATAAATACAATCCACCTGTGTGTAATCAAGTCTCCGTATAAATGCACCTGCACTGTGATAGTCTCAGAGGTCCGTTAAAAGCGCAGAGAGCATCATGAAGAACAAGGAACACACCAGGCAGGTCCGAGATACTGTTGTGAAGAAGTTTAAAGCCGGATTTGGATACAAAAAGATTTCCCAAGCTTTAAACATCCCAAGGAGCACTATGCAAGCGATAAAATTGAAATGGAAGGAGTATCAGACCACTGCAAATCTACCAAGACCTGGCCGTCCCTCTAAACTTTCAGCTCATACAAGGAGAAGACTGATCAGAGATGCAGCCAAGAGGCCCATGATCACTCTGGATGAACTGCAGAGATCTACAGCTGAGGTGGGAGACTCTGTCCATAGGACAACAATCAGTCGTATATTGCACAAATCTGGCCTTTATGGAAGAGTGGCAAGAAGAAAGCCATTTCTTAAAGATATCCATAAAAAGTGTTGTTTAAAGTTTGCCACAAGCCACCTGGGAGACACACCAAACATGTGGAAGAAGGTGCTCTGGTCAGATGAAACCAAAATTGAACTTTTTGGCAACAATGCAAAACGTTATGTTTGGCGTAAAAGCAACACAGCTCATCTCCGTGAACACACCACCCCCACTGTCAAACATGGTGGTGGCAGCATCATGGTTTGGGCCTGCTTTTCTTCAGCAGGGACAGGGAAGATTGTTAAAATTGATGGGAAGATGGATGGAGCCAAATACAGGACCATTCTGGAAGAAAACCTGATGGAGTCTGCAAAAGACCTGAGACTGGGACGGAGATTTGTCTTCCAACAAGACAATGATCCAAAACATAAAGCAAAATCTACAATGGAATGGTTCAAAAATAAACATATCCAGGTGTTAGAATGGCCAAGTCAAAGTCCAGACCTGAATCCAATCGAGAATCTGTGGAAAGAACTGAAAACTGCTGTTCACAAATGCTCTCCATCCAACCTCACTGAGCTCGAGCTGTTTTGCAAGGAGGAATGGGAAAAATGTTCAGTCTCTCGATGTGCAAAACTGATAGAGACATACCCCAAGCGACTTACAGCTGTAATCGCAGCAAAATGTGGCGCTACAAAGTATTAACTTAAGGGGGCTGAATAATTTTGCACGCCCAATTTTTCAGTTTTTGATTTGTTAAAAAAGTTTGAAATATCCAATAAATGTCGTTCCACTTCATGATTGTGTCCAACTTGTTGTTGATTCTTCACAAAAAAAGACAATGTTATATCTTTTATGTTTGAAGCCTGAAATGTGGCAAAAGTTCGCAAAGTTCAAGGGGGCCGAATACTTTCGCAAGGCACTGTATTTGGAAACTACGCTCACAGTAACCATATATCTTGCACATCATGAGCTGCCGCCCATTTGTGTAAGAAACGCAATGTATTTACATGTAGATGTCTTTGTTCGTCTGCTCTGTGTTGAAACCAATCAATCCTACTATGGGGAATGGCTCGATGGGTGTAAGGTTCTGGTTGTCTACTTGAGGTCACAATGTCCTTCTTCTTAGTTGTCCTGTCTCCAATGACTGTTTCCTCGCAGCAGCTACTTAGCTGCACAAGTGACTGTCTGAAGTGAGCTTCTCGTCTCTTTTCTTCCTCGGTTAGAGAGTCAAAGTCCCAAATCACTTTACACACGCAGCTGCAAACTGCCGTTGTTTCTGGTCTGGTAGGTTTATCTTCTTCACCTCATGTAGAGATTGAGAGTTTCCAACCATTTCAACGTGTGGATCACGGTCACACGTCTTCTGGCATAAAGGAATTATTCAGGGTTCAGCTACCGACCATTTTACACGCCAGCAGCAACCCAGCAATGTTTGCTGCATAGCAGAGTCCACTTGGGGGCTTAGAGTACTTATTTTATACACATGAGTGTCACACTTGCTCCGTTCGGCCTCACCCTTATCTGTCATGGTTTGCAGGTAGAGAGGTCTTGAGTGCGTAGCGAGAGATTCAGTGATGAGATTTCCTCCGCTTGCTTAGAAATCAATATTTCCATCTTCATCACCTGATTTCTCTCATAATTTATTTGGTCAGCGACTTCAATGAGTTCCACTGATTTGTCATCCAACCTGGCCACTGTGTTCATTAACTGATTGTCTCTGGCCTGCAGCATTTGTACTAGAACATTATTGCTTTGAGTAACGTTCATCAAAACTGCATGCATGTTATCAAGTTGCGCGCTCCTGCTTGTAGATAACTCATCAGATTTATCTAGTTTGGCGAGGGCCTCGTCGTATTTAGTTTTGGCTAAATTGAGTTGTTCCTGTAGAAAAGGATTTTGTTGAAGAGTTTGTGCTCGTTCATCGTCATACGTTTTTCCATCTTTTAATTGTTCCGTTTTCAAACGCAGTTCCTCGGCTAGCAGAATGTTTTCCTCTTCCGCTTTTGTCATTAGTTTCCTGGTTCTCTCCAACTTTCCCTTTATATCAGCAGTTTCTTGCATGTGCTTCTGCTGTACACTGTGGTACTGGACTGATGCCAATCTCTGATGGTGACACATCAGGGCTAAACTGGAGAGAACCTATACAAGTCCTGCACCCAATGGTTTAATTTGGAGGGCGTTTGTCGCAATATCTGCTGGTTTTCAGCTAATGGCATAGTTAGGTTTGATATCGCTGCTGAGGTCAGCGATCAATCCTTTTATGAGTGAGGGTTCACTAATTAATTAATGCGTTTGAGCCAATCAGTTGTGTTGTGACAAGTTACGGGTGGTATACAGAAGATAGCCCTATTTGGTAAAAGACCAAGTCCCTATTATGGCAAGAACAGCTCAAATAAGCAAAGAGAAACTAAAGTACATCGTTACTTTAAGACATGAAGGTCAGTCAATCGTGAAAATGTCAAGAATTTTTTACATTTCTTCAAGTGTAGTCACATAAACCATCAAGCGCTATGATGAAACTGGCTCTCATGATGACCGACAGAGAAAAGGAAGACCCAGAGTTACCTCTGCTGCGGAGGATAAGTTCATGAGAGTTAACTGCACCTCAGATTGCATCCCAAATAAATGCTTCACATAGGCAAGTAACAGACACATCTCAACATCAACTGTTCAGAGGAATCAGGCCTTCATGATCGAATTGCTGCAAAGAAACCACTACTAAAGGACACCAATACGAGGAAGATACTTGCTTGGGCCAAGAAACACAAACAATGGACATTAGACCGGTGGAAAGCTGTCCTTTGGTCTGATGAGTTCAAATTTGAGATGTTTGGTTCCAATCATTTAACATTTACATTTAAGTTATTTAGCAGACGCTCTTATCCAGAGCGACTTACAAATTGGTGAATTCACCTTCTGACATCCAGTGGAACAGCCACTTACAATAGTGCATCTAAATCATTTAAGGGGGGGGGGTGAGAAGGATTACTTATCCTATCCTAGGTATTCCTTGAAGAGGTGGGGTTTCAGGTGTCTCCGGAAGGTGGTGATTGACTCTGCTGTCCTGGCGTCGTGAGGGAGTTTGTTCCACCATTGGGGGGCCAGAGCAGCGAACAGTTTTGACTGGGCTGAGCGGGAACTGTACTTCCTCAGTGGTAGGGAGGCGAGCAGGCCAGAGGTGGATGAACGCAGTGCCCTTGTTTGGGTGTAGGGCCTGATCAGAGCCTGGAGGTACTGCGGTGCCGTTCCCCTCACAGCTCCGTAGGCAAGCACCATGGTCTTGTAGCGGATGCGAGCTTCAACTGGAAGCCAGTGGAGAGAGTGGAGAGAGCGGAGGAGCGGGGTGACGTGAGAGAACTTGGGAAGGTTGAACACCAGACGGGCTGCGGCGTTCTGGATGAGTTGTAGGGGTTTAATGGCACAGGCAGGGAGCCCAGCCAACAGCGAGTTGCAGTAATCCAGACGGGAGATGACAAGTGCCTGGATTAGGACCTGCGCCGCTTCCTGTGTGAGGCAGGGTCGTACTCTGCGGATGTTGTAGAGCATGAACCTACAGGAACGGGCCACCGCCATGATGTTGGTTGAGAACGACATGGTGTTGTCCAGGATCACGCCAAGGTTCTTAGCGCTCTGGGAGGAGGACACAATGGAGTTGTCAACCGTGATGGCGAGATCATGGAACGGGCAGTCCTTCCCCGGGAGGAAGAGCAGCTCCGTCTTGCCGAGGTTCAGCTTGAGGTGGTGATCCGTCATCCACACTGATATGTCTGCCAGACATGCAGAGATGCGATTCGCCACCTGGTCATCAGAAGGGGGGAAAGGAGAAGATTAATTGTGTGTCGTCTGCATAGCAATGATAGGAGAGACCATGTGAGGTTATGACAGAGCCAAGTGACTTGGTGTATAGCGAGAATAGGAGAGGGCCTAGAACAGAGCCCTGGGGGACACCAGTGGTGAGAGCGCGTGGCGAGGAGACAGATTCTCGCCACGCCACCTGGTAGGAGCGACCTGTCAGGTAGGACGCAATCCAAGCGTGGGCCGCGCCGGAGATGCCCAACTCGGAGAGGGTGGAGAGGAGGATCTGATGGTTCACAGTATCGAAGGCAGCCGATAGGTCTAGAAGGATGAGAGCAGAGGAGAGAGAGTTAGCTTTAGCAGTGCGGAGCGCCTCCGTGATACAGAGAAGAGCAGTCTCAGTTGAATGACTAGTCTTGAAACCTGACTGATTTGGATCAAGAAGGTCATTCTGAGAGAGATAGCGGGAGAGCTGGCCAAGGACGGCACGTTCAAGAGTTTTGGAGAGAAAAGAAAGAAGGGATACTGGTCTGTAGTTGTTGACATCGGAGGGATCGAGTGTAGGTTTTTTCAGAAGGGGTGCAACTCTCGCTCTCTTGAAGACGGAAGGGACGTAGCCAGCGGTCAGGGATGAGTTGATGAGCGAGGTGAGGTAAGGGAGAAGGTCTCCGGAAATGGTATGGAGAAGAGAGGAGGGGATAGGGTCAAGCGGGCAGGTTGTTGGGCGGCCGGCCGTCACAAGAAGCGAGATTTCATCTGGAGAGAGAGGGGAGAAAGAGGTCAGAGCACAGGGTAGGGCAGTGTGAGCAGAACCAGCGGTGTCGTTTGACTTAGCAAACGAGGATCGGATGTCGTCGACCTTCTTTTCAAAATGGTTGACGAAGTCATCTGCAGAGAGGGAGGAGGGGGGGGGAGGAGGATTCAGGAGGGAGGAGAAGGTGGCAAAGAGCTTCCTAGGGTTAGAGGCAGATGCTTGGAATTTAGAGTGGTAGAAAGTGGCTTTAGCAGCAGAGACAGAGGAGGAAAATGTAGAGAGGAGGGAGTGAAAGGATGCCAGGTCCGCAGGGAGGCGAGTTTTCCTCCATTTCCGCTCGGCTGCCCGGAGCTCTGTTCTGTGAGCTCGCAATGAGTCGTCGAGCCACGGAGCGGGAGGGGAGGACCGAGCCGGCCTGGAGGATAGGGGACATAGAGAGTCAAAGGATGCAGAAAGGGAAGAGAGGAGGGTTGAGGAGGCAGAATCAGGAGATAGGTTGGAGAAGGTATGAGCAGAGGGAAGAGATGATAGGATGGAAGAGGAGAGAATAGCGGGGGAGAGAGTGCGAAGGTAGGGACGGCGCGATACCATCCGAGTAGGGGCAGTGTGGTAAAGGTTTTGTTGAGAGCGAGAGGGAAAAGGATACAAGTTAGTGGTCAGAGACTTTGAGGGGATTTGCAATGTGGTTAGTGGAAGAACAGCATCTAGTAAAGATGAGGTCGAGCGTTTTGCCTGCCTTGTGAGTAGGGGGGGAAGGTGAGAGGGTGAGGTCAAAAGAGGAGAGGAGTGGAAAGAAGGAGGCAGAGAGGAATGAGTCAAAGGTAGACGTGGGGAGGTTAAAGTCGCCCAGGACTGTGAGAGGTGAGCCGTCCTCAGGAAAGGAGCTTATCAAGGCATCAAGCTCATTGATGAACTCTCCGAGGGAACCTGGAGGGCGATAAATGATAAGGATGTTAAGCTTGAAAGGGCTGGTAACTGTGACAGCATGGAATTCAAAGGAGGCGATAGACAGATGGGTAAGGGGAGAAATAGAGAATGACCACTTGGGAGAGATGAGGATCCCGGTGCCACCACCCCGCTGACCAGAAGAGCGAGAACACGTGGGCGGACGAAGAGAGAGCAGTAGGAGTAGCAGTGTTATCTGTGGTGATCCATGTTTCCGTCAGTGCCAAGAAGTCGAGGGACTGGAGGGAGGCATAGGCTGAGATTAACTCTGCCTTGTTGGCCGCAGATCGGCAGTTCCAGAGGCTACCGGAGACCTGGAACTCCACGTGGGTCGTGCGCGCTGGGACCACCAGATTAGGGTGGCCGCGGCCACGCGGTGTGGAGCGTTTGTATGGTCTGTGCAGAGAGGAGAGTGTCTTTGTGAGACACAGGGTAGGTGAATGGATGATCCTCTGCATGAGTGGTTCCCACCGTGAAGCATTAAGGAGGAGGTGTGATGGTGTGAGGGTGCTTTGCTGGTGACACTGTCAGGGATTTGTTTAGAATTCAAGGCACACTTAACCAGCATGGATACCACAGCATTGTGCAGCGATACGCCATACCATCTGGTTTGCGCTTGGTGGGACTATCATTTGTTTTTAAACAGGACAATGACCCAAGACACCTCCAGATTTCTTTAACACTTTTTTAGTTACTACCTGATTCCATGTGTTATTTTGTCACATTATTTGTTTTGTGTATGGTGTCCTAGAAACAAGGGGTGGCACAACTAACCCTACTGTGAAATATATAGGTTTTTAGTTTTAGTTGAATAGTAATTTAGTTAAATAGTAATACATTTTAAATGATTTATTTGTATTGTAATATTGTAGATTAAATGTGATAGGTTTTATTCATACATGTAGTAGGACCAATAGATATGATTGGGACTAGGAAAAATGAAGTATTTTTCCCAACTTGGTAATAAAGGATTCCTCACTTCATTTTAATTTTTGTCAGACCAGAATATTGGGTGCTTATTTTGAGTTGTGATCCTTCGCAAAGAATATTAACGCTGCAATGTGTTCCGTTGAATTTGTAGAGGATAAAAGGATGTGTTATTATTTAAAACCTCTAGAGGGACAGTTGTTGTTTGAGTCAAAGTAATCTGAGCAGCAAGGAACGTACCAATTAACCTACAGTATGCAGACGATGAGTTTCTCTCTGTCACAGGAAGAGGGCGGTGTTTCTTTACAGGTATGGGGTTTGATTGAGAGTGATTGATGAAAATGTCAGACTTAGATGTTGCAGGTTCAAGATGACATCTACATCGATTTAAAATGAATGTATACACAGAGTCTACAACACATTAAACACTTGTGCTTTCCATGACAAAGACTGTATGGGTGGTCCCAGGAATCAAACCCACTACACATATCCTTGAGCTACCAAGGACAACAACCCTGAAGCAATTATAGTTCAGCGCCTTGCTAAATGACAAATGAACAGATGTTTCACCTCAGGGATTCGAATAACGACCTTTTGACTACCGGCCCAACACCCTAACCACTAGGCTACTGGCCGCGGTTGCTAATTGTCGCAAAGACTGATAGCAAAAACAGTCAATTGGTTGTACATCTCTGCTGTGTGTTAGATTGTAAACTATCGTGTGAAAAGGAATCTTGTAGTAGCGGGAGGTAGATTCGTGTCATAATGTTGTTCTTCCATGCCAATGTGGCCAAAAATACACACATATACATACCAACACAGGGATTGACATTAAAGGAGTTGCTACATCCATTTTTGGAATGAAAACGTAAGGATGTACCTATTGATTCTTGAAAAATATAACTTAGAAATGCCTTGTGTACTTAGTTCAACTCTCATACCCCATCAGAACTCAATGTATAAGCTTGTTTGAGTCCAGTATTTGTAAACAAACACTATTATAGCCACAAAACATGGTTAAAACTATAATTTTGATATCATGGATGGTCATGCATCCATAATAATAAAAGTAATAATAGATACACAATGAGTAACGATAACTTGGCTATATATACAAGGGGTACCAGTACAGAGTCAATGTGCAGGGGTACGAGGTCATTGAGGTAGCTATATACAGTGGGGCAAAAAAGTATTTAGTCAGCCATCAATTGTGCAAGTTCTCCCACTTAAAAAGATGAGAGAGGACTGTAATTATCATCATAGGTACAGTTCAACTATGACAGACAAAATTAGAAAAGAAATCCAGAAAATCACATTGTATGATTTTTTATGAATTTATTTGCAAATTATGGTGGAAAATAAGTACACCTCCCACGGATCAGAGGGAGGTGTTCAGTCTCACGTAGGGGTTCCTTTTTCCCAAGTGGGAAAGGGCAGTGTGGAATACAATAGAGATTGCGTAATATGTGGATCAGTTGGGGCAGTGTGCGAATTGGAGTGGGTCCTGATGCCAAAACCGAGTCCCGGAATATATTGCAGTCTGAGCTCGCGAAACAGTCCTGTACATTAGCATCCGCTTCATCGGCCCTCTTCCATATTGAGCACGTCACTGGTACTTCCTGTTTGAGTTTTTTGCTTGTCAGCAGGAATCAGAGGGATAGAGTTATGGCCAGATTTGATAAATGGAGGGCGAGGGAGAGCTTTGTATGCATCTCTGTGTGTTGAGTAAAGGTGAGCTAGAGTTTTCGCGACTCTATTTGCACCTGTGACATGCTGGTAGAAATGAGGTACGATTAGGTATGACAGATTTCAGTTTTCCAGAATTAAAATCACTGGCCACTAGGAGCGCCACCTCTAGATGAGAATTTTCGTGTTTGCTTATGAACCTATACAGCTCATTGAGTGCTGTCTTAGTGCCAGCATCAGTTTGAGGTGGTAAATAGACAGCTACGAAAAATATAAATGTAAACTCTTGGTAAATACTATGGTCTACAGCTTGTCATGAGGTATTCTAACTCGGGCAAGCAGAACCTTGAGACTTCCTTAAAGGAAACCTCTACCCAAAAACTATATTTTGGTATTTGTTTCATTAGTCCATTGTTGATATAGTCCCCAAAATGTTTGCTTGTCAGCAATCAAGTTTTCAAGATATGTAAATTTCAAAATACAAAATGATTTCTGTGTTTAGAAAGGCACATATCTTGAAAACGTGATTGCTGAAAAGCTCAAAAAGTTTTGGACTATGTCAACAATGGACTAATTAAACAAATACCAAAAGATAGTTTTGGGGAGAGCCTGCTCTGCGGTTGCCCCATCGGGCTGGTGATTTTTTTATGAAAACAACCATCTGCAAAGAATTTGAGTAACCTAACACTGATCTTTCTGGTTCCTACCATTGTTTAAGTGAAAGTTTCAAGTTTGTGGAAAGGGTTCTACAAAGGGTTCTCCTATGGGGATGGCCAAAGAACCCTTTTAGGGTTTAGGGTTAGGGTTGAGGCTATAGGGTTAGGGTTGAACTGGGAAGTGGAGATGAAGCTAGGGTAAGGGCAATGGCTAGGGTTAGGGTTAGGGTTAGGGTTAGGGTTAAGTCGGCTTGTGGATAATAAGCAAAGTAAGTGTTAGGTTTAGGGACTGAGTAATAGACGGGTTAGTATCACTAAAATGATGAGCGCGATTCAATGGGGCAGCATTCTGTGCGTTATTGTGATTCTGAATGGCCAGACAGCTAGCAGCTATGGCAAAAAGCTGCTGGGTGAATCGTAGGTGGATAATTTCAACTAGTTTTATCTTGTTCTTGATACCATGTCTTGTGTTGAGGTGTTATGACTGATGTCAACCCTGTCTGTTTTGTCCCATAGTTGTGCACGTGTCAACAACCAACCCATCTATAAACCTCAGAATACATTTTATATAGAATCAGAACACATAAAATGGCAGTAAATTTAAAAAAGAAAGAAAGCTTGGTGCACAGGCATACCCACGCATAGCTCTCCGGTATAGGCTAATACGTATGCTATATGGAAGTCAGACAGACAGACATACATAGGAATTAAATGGTTGTAGGACTACATGGAACGATCCGAAAGACACAAACAAACACAAACGGTCCCCTAGTCAACAAGCATACAGTCAACAGAATCTCAGACTGATTACTTGCCAATGACACGTTTGAGGCAAAACGTTTTGCTTTTACAAACCCAAACCCTTTCAGGTCGGTATTTGAACTAGTGTTGGGGTTCCTATTGTATGGACTGGTTTTGTGCAGTGGTTCCCTCCCTATTTGGCCTTACCTTCCCATGTAGATCTCTTTACCACATAGACATTACATCACAGCTCTGTCATACTATCACACACAGTCATACAGTCACGTCTAATAACATACTTGGACAGAGTATGCCATGGTATGGAAGTGGAAGTGAGCATGCGATGGTGTTGGTGTTTGCCAGCATATACTCTGAGTGTACAACACATTAGGGTCACCTTCTTAATATTGAGTTGCACAAGTATTCCACATGTGGCAGGTAGACTAGTGGGGTGGCAGGTAGCCTAGTGGGGTGGCAGGTAGCCTAGTGGGGTGGCAGGTAGCCTAGTGGGGTGGCAGGTAGCCTAGTGGGGTGGCAGGTAGCCTAGTGGGGTGGCAGGTAGCCTAGTGGTTAGAGTGTTGGACGAGTAACCGAAAGGTTGCAAGATCAAATACTTGAGCTGACAAGGTAAAAATCTGTTGTTCTGCCCCTGAACAAGGCAGTTAACCCACTGTTCCGAGATTGTCATTGAAAATAAAAATTTGTTCTTTAACTGACTTGCCTAGTTAAATAAAGGTAAAAAAACTAATTTACACTGATTGAAGTGGATTTAACAAGCGTCATCAATAAGGAATCATAGCTTTAGTCTGGATTGCTATGTCATGGAAAGAGCAGGTGTTCATAATGTTTGTACACTCAGTGTATGTGCGTGGTCTCTGTTAAGTGTGTGTACACTATGATAATGTGTACGTACGTATCAGTGAGTTTGTGCGCCTGTACACACAACACAATTTATGTTGCAATAGCAGATTAAAAGTCCACATTTTTGTGTGCACATTCGTTTGTTTGTAAGCGTGTACGTACTGTATCACATGTGAGTGTACGCGACTACTGTTCAGTATATGGATGTCACAATAGCAGATTAAAAGTCAGCACAGTACCATATTGCCATGCCAGCTGTAATAGAAGTGGAATAGTACAGTATGGGCGTGGAAAGATTTCTTAACGCTACTTACAGTGAATTACTGATACTTGCTGTGATTGCCTCTGTTGTCTGTAACAGTGTCCTTTCATTCTTAATAGCGTTGAAATCACTTCGCTTTCTTTATATTACAACACTTGCACAACTACTCACATCAGATTGTCAAGGGAGTCAATCACCTGCTTATAGGAAGTGACACATGAGAGACACAATGCATATCTTAGGTAGGCATGCACGTTACTGATGTGACATTCCAGTTCACTTTAGATAAGATGTTGATATGATCGTATGATACGTTTTGGAGAATGAAGTGATATTGAGCAATGAGTCATGTTTGATGATGTAATAATATAAGAGACCATATATTTAAAAAAAATGTTTAATTCAAGTTCTTTAAAGTTATAGTATGCCCTCTCTGTCTGTCTGGTCTGTGGAATTTAATGTCTCTGTCTATTGGTTGCAACAAGGACACCTTGAACCACTCAATTTACCATGTCTATATTCTTCTACTCTAATGACAGTTAAATACAGCGACTAAAGCTTAGTTGGGGGGTTGTGAGGAGGAACGTCTTCCATTTAAGAATGATGGAGGCCACTGTGTTCTTGGGGACCTTCAATGCAGCAGAAATGTTTTGGTACCCTTTCCCAGATCTAGTTTTAATGCATTTGCAAAAATTCTAAAAACCTGTTTTTCGCTTTGTCATTATGGGGTATTGTGTGTAGATTGCTGAGAAAATACTCATATTTAGTCCAGTTTAGAATAAGACTGTAACGTAACTAAATGTGAAAAGAGTCAAGGGGTCTGAATACTTTCCGAAGTCACTGTATATCTGAAACGAGTAGGTTATTTTATAATACACACATAACTAAGTTCACAATATTGCACTTTCTTTTTCTGGCTTGTTAATATATGTCATTTAGCAGACCCTTTAATCCTAAGAGTGCATACATTTTATGTATGGGTGGTCCCATATATAAACTTCTGTCATCTTCCGACAAATTAAATGTATTCATTTGGGCCATTGAAAGGAAAGCCAGCATTTTTGCCTCACCATAACTGGTGTTTTACCCTTTGGCCACTTGATTACAATCAAGACTGTACTTAAAAGACTGCCCTCCACTGTGTGAGGTTGAACGCTCAATCAAACTGAGCCAGATCTGAATGACACAGTTATTTACCTGGAATCATAGAATCAGCAAAAATACAATTAAAATGTTATCTGGAGTTGGATTAAATTTAGGCCTAGATTGTATCTATCGTATCTAACTTCATGATATTATTCTTATTTCCTTTTCTTTGCAGTATAGTTTCCAAGCATATTTAACACGCGGTGGAAGAGAAGAAATCGGATCCGTGAAAAGGGTGCAGTGACTCGACACAATCTATTGTCTGAGTGTCAGGCGTATGACCAGCAATTGTTTCCACTCAGTACACCCTCCCAGAAAGGCAGCACCTGAGGAGAGAAGCAGGATTCTCCATCCATTGTCCCTCCTCTCCTCGCGAAGCTGTTTTAAATAGCGGGTGAGTGATAAATCGTATCGGCGCTCGTCGGCCATTGGCCATAAACATTACACAACAAGTTGGAAATCGCAAATTCAACAATGAGTGGTTCGGAAGGAATCAGTGGCTAACTGCAAGCGGTGCAAATGCAATCCCTAGCCTGCTTTTCAGTGGAGTGGGTGTGTGGTCTGGGTTTAAAGGGTCTCTTTACCAAGCTGAAAAGGACAAACATTCAACATTGGCCATGCTGCCAATCCAGCATGACCTCTGCCATGCTCAAAACAACTGGAAACCCGGAACTGGGAAATCTCAGACTTCAGTGAGTTCGAGACAACTGGGAACTCTGAGGGAAACGAGCTCCGACTGGGAAAATACGTTTTAAACTGTCATCCAACTTTGAATTGCAAGTCGGGAACTCAGGCCTCTTTCTAGAGCTCCGACCTGAAGATCACTGACATCACCATGATTCGACCTTGTTTTTCCCCCCGAGATCCCAGTTGTCTTGAAAGCACCATAAATCCAGAGAATGCCCGACTTTGATGACAAAGCTTGCAGACAAAATTTTCCCACACAGGACCGTCGTGACACCTTCCTGTTCAAGTGAGCAAAGCACCACAAGGTGAGTCGAAAAAATGCCTTGTATGCTGCTTCATAAGTCATGTCATATGCCAGGGCGATACGAATGCTGTAGCTAAGAAAGTAATACTAAGTGTATGTTGTGTGGTAAGCTGTTAGTAGCCCATGTGCCTCATCCTAATAATTTGGTCCCTTTTCCCCCTCATCATTTTGCCTACTGTTCTGACTTGGTGGTGCACATGTAGCCTATATAGCCTGTTTTAGAGAAATGTAATCACCGGATATTGTAAGAGCTTTCATTGCCTGCTTATATGCCCCCTTTATTAATCCTATAGTTCTGACTTGGCATACTGGGAGAATACTGTAAAAACGGCCCATGTTCTGAATTCTGTCGCTGTAAAAAGTGCTGAACAAATAGTTATATTGACTACGTCCGTCCCAGCTCGCTCATTAATGTCTTAATCGAAATTACGGATTGCCTCTTATCGACTTGTCGTCCCCTTATGTCATAGTTTGTATATCTCAATTGTCTGTAGAAACCACATTTGTTTAACCCTCCTGTTGTGTTTGTTTCATGTTAATGAATTCTGTGTTCCCGGTCCAAAATGACCACCCCATTATAACTGATTATAAATCCATAATAATACATATATTATCACCTAATGTTGTGTTAGATGTTTTTATCAACTTATATTCTTGTGAACATTAGAAGTTTTGAACTTCTATTTGCTATTTATGGCCTGTAGGCCTCATTGACCTGAGCTCACACAACTCGTTTTTGAGTTTAAAAAAAGCATAATGTATGGATTATTTTGACTATAACGAATACTCAGATGAAACATATTGTGCTACTGATCACAGACTACTTTGTGACAAAGTTTAACAAAGACTCTCTCCTCCTCACCAGTGTCATGATCAAAGATATGACCAAGAGCCTCACATATAGTATATCGTTTGTTTCATTGAGCTGCCACAGAATGAATTGTGAGCAATGTCTCAAAAAAGATTTATATACCAGATCTGCAAGAAAAGTTCTATATATTATTGAAACAATGTTGCGATTGTTTGTGAGAATGCCAACAGGTGTGGTTCCTGTGGGGGAAAGATTCTATTGGGGAAAGGTTCCCGTGGGGGGTGCCATGGAAGTCAAGAAGGGGAGTGAGGTGTGTGTGTGTGCTCAAACACAGATGCATGTGGGGGTCTGGGAGAGAAAGTGTGTCCATTTGATGAATGGGCATATGCCTGAAATCAATTTTCATTTCATTGTAGTCTCACCCATTCATTTCACATTTTTGACAGGGAACACCACAGGTGTACAAAAGTTAAATAAATAAAACACCCAAATGTAATGAAAATCATCAAAATGTATTTTGTGCTTTGCGATGCCCTGTGCGGACAAAGTCATGGAAGTTTAAGACAACCAGATTAAATTAACTACATTTTTCAGAGAGAAAACTTGTAAATTGGTCCAATTTGAACGGAACACGGCAAGTTTTTTTAAAAGGCAGTAAATGAGGCTGAATGAACTGTTTCACTGCCAGACAAGGCTCCGCTGATAGCCAGGTGTAGCAGTGGTAAGGTGCTGGGAACTGCTGTTGAGACTCTGCTGTTGGGACAGCTTGTGGACACTGTTTGTCACCGTTATAATGCCATTAATGTATTGTTTACTGTAGTGTTGCATTGTGGCTTTGCTGGCATGCATCTAAAAAAAAGTATTTTTATGTGAACTTGTTTCCCATGCCAATAAAGAGAGAGAGAGAGAGAGAGAGAGAGAGAGAGAGATATTGATGGGTGGCATGGTGGGGGATATTTTGGTGATGATGGTAGGCAGGGGTTAGGATAGCCTAGCCTACTACGAAGAGAGAGAGCCGAGCATGCAGGGTTTGTAGGAGGGGCCTAAACGGTAATCTCTTATATTGAGATCTCGAGCCGGTGGCTGGGAGAATTTGTATTTTATCCTGAATTTGAACAGTAGCTGCTGTTAACCATCCATCCACCTCTTGCACCTGGCAATACACCTGCCGTTACCGACAACACTTGCACGAGACCTCCGGGCTTCACTAACGGTAAGAGGGAATGAATACATTTCACCGGCAGTGGCAGACATTTGGAGCACATTGGTGAGCATAGTCAAGATGATCGATCACTCACGATAACGGTATCCATCCATGATCGATCATTATGATTTTGTGGTATTTGTTGTCATATTTGAAATCATATTTTATTTCTAGGCCAAATTATATTTTCATAGAAGGCTACGTGTGATCAGTTATTCTGCATTGCCTTTCTATCATGTCTCTGTAGCCTACCTAAACCTTTTCTCATATTCCCGATCCGATTATTCCACTATCCCCATCCTATTCTTATCGGCCATTTTGTGTGGCCAAATTTAAGGAATTTGCCCGAGAGATTTAGTTACAGCGGAGGAGATGGTAATGATAAAGCAATGAAACGATGTATAAGACTACCCCGAAACTAGTCCATAGGCTACAATGCAGTTTTTATAGTCTACTGTGGGCCTATAGCATTATGGGACGGTGTGTCTGTCTGTATGTACTATAGTATAGGCAATGCGGATGAATGATGCCGATAGCCGATCTAATCGAATATGGACATGATCAAAGATTCATCCAATCACCGTTGAGGATGCAATCCTGGCGCTGTCACCACCATCACCCTCAGCCGAATATAATAAATGAATATAGTCATACGAAACAATAAAGATAACAAACATGTTTCTCAGATATCACCTTTCGGCATCACTTTTGCGATATATTTATTTGTTAGGCTCTATCCAAAGATAAGCTATGCAGTTGCAGTCAGCATGGAATGCTGAAAGCCCTTGGAAAAGGAGTCGCATACATTTAGGCATAAAGGACAGATAGATGATGTGTGTGGGCGGGTGGAAGCGGGAGATTTAGAGGGCAGGAGATGGCAAGCTACGATGAATAATTCCTTTATTCACAACATAGGCTATGTTGCATAAATACGCATCTGCGGCTGCAATGCTATGGCACCAGTGAGGGAGCTGCTGAGCGGTGCGCGCGCCTCCGGTATGTGTACGTACAGCACGTGCTTGGATAGAGTCGTGACAGCTGGAATTCTTAGGTTCTCTATACGTTGGTGCACGTGTGGCGCAATTTAGGTTATAGGCTATTTCTCAGAATTTAGCTATAACAGCAATTCCTGTAATTCTAGGTATAGGATTAATTTAACATGTAAAGGAAATACATTATGTATAAGCACACATGCTATGCATGCATTCTAGGCTATGGTTATTTCCTAGCCTGGGACAGATCCACCGTAGATCAAAGCCTGATCTATTTCTCCACATTTAGCCTGGGTTGGGAAACTCGCTCACATTCGGCATGAGGAGCTGTGGGAGATGGAGTGAGACTTCTAACCAACCTGCTCTTCGAACCAACGTGCCCATACAGTGCGCGTGCCGTGCGCCAAGGAGCGCGTGTGCGTGCGCTCCCGTTTTTGCTCCTCTCTTCGGGAATGAAGAGGGAATGCATGCATACTTTGTGATCTGATTCCACTTGGCAGTTTGGAATCCGGGAATGAAAGAAGAGAGACATGACTGTGTCCTCATGATTAGATGTATCCAGAGACAGTTGATGAGGGAGAAAGATGGGAAATCACAACATTGAGTAGAACAGATTCAGGGCATGAAGGCCTGCAAACTGTCCAACCTTTTATAGATATACAGACAGTTCTCTCTTTCTCATCCTACTCTTTGATTTCTGGTCTGTCTGTCTCTCGCTCTCATCCCTCGGTCTCGCTCTCTCTCTTTCACTGTCTCTCTGTGTCTCACTCTTCTCACTCTAGATAGATTTGGGATGGAGTGAAGTGAGTGAGTGTCGCAGCATTTTCAAAGGACATGCCCGAAGGACTTGCTGTGCGTCCCACATGACACCCTGTTCCCTATGTGGTGCACTACTTTTGACTAGGCTCTGTAGGGTTCTGGTCAAAAGGAGGGAAATACATAAGGAAAAGGTTGCCATTTGGGGGGTTGAGCAGTTATATGTTTTATCATGAAGGGCTGTCGTGGAAATTCAGTACTGAGAGAAACTTGGTCATTTTTTTCAAACAATCCTCTTTATTTAATATCAATTAATTATTACAATAATGAGGGTGGTCGACCCTCCCACTCTTGAGTGTTGGACTGAGTAACCTAACCATTACACAAGTGCAGAGTCCTGTATATAGCTGACACTAAGAATGATTCATCGTGGTTGGTTCAACCACTTCATACAGGAGCATCATAAGTCACTCTGGGTTCATCCTGCCGTTATCCGCACGGGGAAGTGGTCTATCTTGGTTACACCGACCACATCTTGTATATGTAATGCAGTCTTTAACTCATCTGTCAGCTCAAGCCATCTCTAGTGACCATACGCCCAGATTAGCTGCAGGGAACTAGAGTGGAGACCATAAAAACACAGACACTACTAGGACAGTAATGTTTTACTGTTAGTTAAGTAAATAATTGTTACATATCCCACAAATGAGGTACGTATGCAATTTTCAGTGTGCGAATTACAGTGTGTGTGTGTGTGGGGGGGGGGTGGTCTCTTCCCTAAATGCAACAGCAGTCAAATTTTGGGGGGTCTCTAAATAATGCTAATTTAACCATTCTCCTTTTTGTTTGAAATGCAATTTGCCTGGGCATGAAAATGAAAGCTTATTCTAAATGAAACGAAGACCCCCACCTATCTGTCATGGTTTAAACAATGTATTGGCTGTTTGGTAGCTGGAATTATTTCGAAGTGGACAAATATGCACAGGTAGCCTGCATTTTGAAGTGGTTTGTTTGACAATCAGATGAAAACATAATGTCTGGTTGTGTTCATGCCACATTAAAAGGTCATTCTTTTTTGCCTTTAAATTTCATGTCTTTTACTATCAGGCCCATAAAAAATGACACACTTAGGAGGTACCATGAAAGGATAAGAGCCCCCCCACGCACCCCCTCCCCCTACCCCCCCACCCCACCCCTCTGCATCTGCTCTCCTTTTTATCCATTCACCCCTCATTCCTTCTACTGTATACACACACATGCACACACACGTGGCCATGGCACACACACACCCTATACGCTCTATACACACTCATTTGACCCCCGCCCCCCCTCCCCCATCACATTCATCAACCCCCCCCCCAACCCTCCACCCTCCCATCCCTCTTAACCCAAAAGCAATTCTGGTGAAGTTAATTTATTCAGACTCACTGAGGTGTCCTCTATACCCACACAGGACTGAGTACTGGCCATGCAGTTTATACTGGCTTAACAACACAACCACACACACGCGCGCACGCACACACGCGCGCGCACACGCGCACGCACACACACACACAAACATATATATTTTGGGGTGGCAGGTAGCCTAGTGGTTAGAGTGTTGGGCCAGTAACCGAAAGGCTGCTCGATCAAATCCCTGAGCTGATAAGGTAAATATCTGCCGTTCTGCCCCTGAACCCACTGTTCCCCGGTAGGCTGTCATTGTAAATAAGAATTTGTTCTTAACTGACTTGCCTAGTTAAATAAAATAAAAATAGTTGGTTGAAGTTCCTCATGTATTGCCTACACACTGATCTGAGATAATTCTGTGTTTTTCCACCCTAAGGTTAGGAGTGGGGGGGTTAGGAGTGGGGGAGGTAAAGCTGATCCTAGATCTGTGTGGATTGGCTAACTCTCTTACCGGAGTGAGTGACAAATAGAGTTATGGGAAGGTAAGAGTGTTGATGAGTTCAGTGCAACAGCGTCATCGTCAGCTATTCAGTCTTGTTAGTCTGTTGCTGCATTTGCTTGCTTGTGATGCCAATCTGGGTCTTGTTCATTAGGAACAAAACGGAAGAAAACAGACTGAAACAGGTAGGGACCTGTACTTTTCCAATAAGAGATGTTAATTTAATTTTCATTGTGTGTCCTAATGATCATGGTGATGCATGCCAGGGCATTTGTCATGTGTCACTCACATTAGTATAATGGACCTCAAGGGAACCAACTCATTCCTTCGTCATTCACAGCTGGATAAGAATAGCATGTTTGTTTCATAAGTGTTTTCTAAGACATTTTCTTAACATAGAGATACGAAAAAGGGTCATGTTTTGGTCGCAACTCTAATTTTTCTACTATCCCATCCCAGCACATTGCATCAAATGGATGCCCGTTTTTGTTTAGGTTTATCAATTCAAATGTTATTTGTCACATGTTAGTGTGTTAGTGTTTGTTTGGTCCAGCGCAGCTCCAATGTATGGCTATATTTCTGAAGCTCTAGTATGATGGATGTCTATGTTTCTGCAGCTCTAGAATTATGTGCGTCTACATTTCTGCAGTTCTAGTATGATGTACAGGTAACTGCCAAAATAAAGGAAACACTTGAGTAAATGAGGAATACAAGCTATGTTTAAAGTAGGTGCTTCACACAGGTGCGGTTCCTGAGTTAATTAAGCGATTAAAACATCCCATTAGCCATAGGGTCATGTAAGAAAATGCCCAGTTGCTCATTATTCTTCGTACCATGGCTAGAAGAAGAGATCTCAGTGACTTTGAAAGAGGGGTGTCAAAGGAACATAGAGGGTTTAAAAGGTGTGTGAGTGTGTGTGTGTGTCTCAGTCACCAGGTCTCAACCCAATTGAACACTTATGGGAGATTCTGGAGTGGCGCCTGAGAAAACCACCAAATTATAGAATTTCTCGTGGAAGAACGGTGTCGTATCCCTCCAAAAGAGTTCCAGACAAGGCGCATTGAAGCTGTTCTGACAGCTTGTGGTGGCTCAATTCCCTATTAAGACACTTTATGTTAGTGTTTCCTTTATTTTGGCAGTTACCTGTAGGTCCCTATTACTGCAGCTCTGCTAGTATGTTCTAATATATCTATATCAGTGGTTCCCAGCCTTTTCTGTTCCGGGGACGACCAAAAACCTTCAAAAGCTGTTGAGGACCACCATCCACAGAGACGCACAATCTTTTAAGCATGAAATATATTTGCGATCACATTTCGTCCATTTTAACAGTGAATGTAACAAATGAAAGGCCTAATATTATTATAAAAAATTTGTATTGTGAAAAATAATGTAAAATTGCTTACAATGCTATTAATACTCCCAAATATTATTATTATTATTATTTTAGACATAGAAAATATATGTAAAAGAATTTGCAGACCAGCTGCAGTACTCCCGCGGACCATGTGTAGAAAACCACTGTTTTCTACACATACTGTACTACTCTAGTATGCTCTAATACATATATATTTTCTGCAGGATGTAAATGTCTTTTTCTGCAGCTCTAGAATGATTTCCAATCCTAACCCAAGGATATTGTATGTAATTCTCCTTAAAAAAACGTATATAACCAGAGAGATTGGAAAAGGAAATTAGCCTTTTGAAATTATGCAATGTAAAACTTCCATATATCAGGATAGTAAGTTTGCGATTTTGACAAAAACTATAGCATGAGAGACAGATAGAGAGAGAAATAGAGAGAGACACAGAGAGAGAGAGAGAGCAGGACATTAGAGAATGATACATTTATATAAACAAGGAGTTGTTCTGTAAAATGATGGGCTGATGAAGATGGGAGTAAAAAGAGGGGGAGTGGCAGATTTATACAAACGAGAGGAAGTAAGGTACTCATGCTTGATGATGATGCCCTCAGACAACTGTTAAAACAGGCCACATATGGCATTTTGATTACATGTGAACGTCATGTTCCATAACGTGCGTGACGTCCTCTAACGCAAAAATCATCTAACTGATTAGAAGCTGCCCTTAGGCACATATCTAGGATCAGCTCAGGCAATCCCCAAATCCTAACCCCAACCATCATAGGGGCAATGTCAAAACCGACTTCAGATCAGCTGCTCTGGGAGGGAAATACTGTACAGGAGAAATACAGTGTATAAATACGTCATGGGATTTTACCACAGAGAGTTATGTAAACACACAAGCATAAGCACATGGACTAGATCCAGAGGGAGGGAGTCAGAGGAAAGAGACAAAGAGCAAGGGAGAGAGAGAGAGAGAGAGAGAGAGAGAGGATCTGCTGCCACGTGCGTTTGTTGTGTGCTTGTGCAAGCACGCTTGCGTGTATGTGTGTGTGTGTGTTCGTGACAAAGAACGATAGAAAGAGATAGAGGCTACTACCCTCACGTTGCACTGCCTATTGTGACGTATTTACAGACAAAAGCGAACTGAAACCAGGGGGTTATCCTTTTACAATCACCTTGAAACACTGCAGCAAAAGCCTTCTCTAGTGTAGCCTAATTCAGGAATCACGACGGATGTTCAGTACCTGCTTTGTGAAAATTAAACGTAATCTCCAGTTGTAGATTGTGTTGATGTGTTCTCCCTATTCAGATGAGAGGACGGAGAATTGTATCGTGCCGATGCAAAATGATCACGCACACACACACACACACACACACGTCTCGTGTGCTCGATGACGATGGGACGTATCGACGTGGCATTTTACCTCACACGGATCGGCAGACACTGCTCGCTGAATAAATCATCCAAGATTAGAAGGGATGTGTGTTTGCGTGTCTGTGAGTGTCTGTGTTTGTCTGTGTGTGTGTGTATCTCTGTGTGTGTGCGTGTGTGCGTGTGTGTGTGCGTGTGTGTGTGTGTGTGTGTGTGTGTGTGAAAGAGAGAGAGAGAGAAAGATAGAGAATCCTCAATCTTACCCCATAAGGTCTTCGAGATAGAGAACAAGGAAGGTCATAGGTGAGTATTTGATCCAGAAATAGATGATGTGAAGAGTGTTATGTGTAATAGGTTAATTAAAGGTGTGATCTGTAATTTCGTCGTCACCTAAAGGTGTGATCTGTCGTTTCTTTGTCCCTTGTGTGGCCCACGGGATAAAATTGACAAAATCAAATGGAAATCTCAAACTCCCCCCACACACACACACACACAGTCACACACACACACACACAGTCACACACACCACGCACCTGAGTAATAGGATAGGTCATTGTGTTGATATTGGACTTAAACTGCAATAGCGTGAAGTTCTGAGGTCACACTTATTGCGTACCTCTCTTTGTTTTGGCTCTCTAAAACTCGTAATAACTTGGCCTGCAGGCCTATCGCTCCAATCCTCTGTGTTTAGTAAAAGAGTCAGGACAGTAGCGCATGTGTGTGTGATGGTGTGTCTGACAGTGTGTGTATGTGTGTGTGTGTGTGTTTGTGCACATGTACAAGTATGTGCTTGTCTATGTGTGTGTTTGTGCACGTGTGTGTGTGTGTGTGTGTAGTCTAGAGTATCATCACCACAACACTGTGACAGCAGCACTGTATTGCCTAAATCCTCCTCTTCGCTGTCATCGTCTGTTGACATGTGATCCAGTTTAGTCAGTGTCACTGTTGTTTCAAATGGATAGGAAGAAAGACAATATCCGGGTAAATGGATTTGACTTTATTCTATGCTTTCTTATTATATTCTATTCTATCCTATTCCATCCTTTTCTATCCTATTCTATCCTATCATATTCCATCCTATTTTATCCTATCCTATTCTATCCTATCATATTCCATCCTATTTTATCCTATTCTATCCTATCATATTCCATCCTATTCTATCCTATCCTATTCTATTATATCATATTCCATCCTTTTCTATCCTATTCTATCCTATCATATTCCATCCTATTCTAGCCTATCCTATTCTATTCTATCCTATTCCATCCTTTTCTATCCTATTCTATTCTATCCTATCATATTCCATCCTATTCCATCCTATCCTATTCTATCATATTCTATCCTATCCTATTCTATTCTATCCTATTCTATTCCATTCCATTATATTGTTCTATTCCATCCTATTATATTACATGCTATTCTATCCTATCCCATCCTATTCTATTCTATTATATTCCATCCTATTCTATCCTATTCAATCCTATTCTATTCTATCCTATCCTATTCCTTCCTATTCTATTTCATCATATTTTATCCTATTCCATCCTATTCTATTATATCCTATTCTATCCTATCCTATCCTATTCCATCCTATCATATCCTATTATATTTCATACTATTCTATCCTATTCTATTTCATACTATACTATTCTACCCTATTCTATCCTATTATATTATATTCCATTCTATTGTCTTATTCCATCCTATTATATTCTATCCTATTCTATCCTATCCTATCCTATTCCATCCTATTCTATTATATTCTATTCCATCCTATTATATCCTATTCCATCCTATTCTACTTTATCCTATCCTATTCTATTTATTCATATTTTTCCCATTCCACCTATTATGTCCTATTCTAGTATATCCTATTCTATCCTATCCTATTCCATCCTAATCTATTCCATCCTATTCTATCCTATCCTATTCCATCA
This sequence comes from Oncorhynchus masou masou, assembly GCF_036934945.1. Classification (NCBI taxonomy): domain Eukaryota; kingdom Metazoa; phylum Chordata; class Actinopteri; order Salmoniformes; family Salmonidae; genus Oncorhynchus; species Oncorhynchus masou. The sequence continues at coordinate 39,550,431 of NC_088238.1, forward strand.
TTTTCGATCCTAATCTATCCTATTTTATTCCATTCCATTCTATTGTCCTATTCCACCCTATTATATTCTATCATATTCTATCCTATCCTATTCCACCCTATTCTATTCTATTCCATCCTATTCTATCCTATTCCATCCTATTCCATCCTATTCTATTCTATCCTATTCCAACCTATTCTATTTCATCATATTTTATCCTATTCCATCCTCTTCTGTCCTATTATATTATATGATATTCTATCCTATCCTATTCCATCCTATTTATTTCCATCCTATTCTATCCTATCCTATTCCATCCTTTTCTATCCTATTCTATCCTATCCCATCCTATTCTATCATATTCTATTCCATTCCATTCTATTGTCCTATTCCGTCCTATTATATTCTATCCTATTCTATCCTATCCTATTCCCTCCTATTATATTCTATTCCACCCTATTCTATCCTATTCCATCCTATTCAATCATATTCTATCCTATCCTATTCCATCCTATTCTATTTCATCATATTTTATCCTATTCCATCCTATTATGTTCTATTCTATTATATCCTATTCTATCCTACCCTATTCCATCCTATTCCATCCTATTCTATCCTATTCTATTTCATACTATTCTATTCTACCCTATTCTATCCTATCCTATTCCATTATATTGTCCTATTCCATCCTATTATATTCTATCCTATTATATCTTATCCTATTCCATCCTATTCTATTCTATTCTATTCCATCCTATTCCATCCTTTTCCATCCTATTCAATCCTATTCGATCCTATCCTATTCCATCCTATTCTATTTCATCATATTTGATCCTATTCCATCCTATTCTGTCCTATTCTATTATCTCCTATTCTATTCTATCCTATCCTATCCTATTCCATCCTATTCTATCCTATTCTATTTCATACTACTCTATTCTACCCTATTCTATTCTATCCTATTCTATTCTATTCTATTCTATTCTATCCTATTCTATATTGTTGTGAAATTGTTAGATATTACTGTTAGATATTACTGCACTGTTAGAGCTAGAAACACAAGCATTTCACTATACCTGCAATAACATCTGCTAAACATGTGTATGTGACAAATACAATTTGATTTGTTTTGATTTTTGACACACTGTTTCTAAGAGATGGGAAGAAAGAAGAAATGGATTCCAATCTATTTCATTTATGCATATAGGCTTACTGTATACATCATGTGGTTTGAACATACACTATATATACAATAGTATATGGACACCCCTTCAAATAAGTAAATTTGATGATTTCAGCCACACCCGTTGCTGACAAGTGTATACAATTGAGCACATTGTCATGCAATCTCCATAGACAAACATTGGCAGTAGAATGGCCTTACGGAAGAGCTCAGTGACTTTAAACGTGGCACCGTTATAGGATGCCACCTTTCCAACAAGTCAGTTCATCAAATTTCTTCCCTGCTAGAGCTGCCCCGGTCAACTGTAAGTGCTGTTATTGTGAAGTGGAGCAACAACGGCTCAGCCACACAAGCTCACAGAACAGGACCGCCGAGTGCTGAAGCGTGTAAAAATCGTCTGATTTTGGTTGCAATACTCACCTCCCGAGTTCCAAACTGCCTCTGGAAGCAACAGCCTAAGATCACTATAAGCAATGCCAAGCGTCGGCTGGAGTGTTGTAAATTTCACCACCATTGGACTCTGGAGCAGTGGAAACACGTTCTCTGGAGTAATGAATCACGCTTCACCATCTTGGCAGTCCAATGTACATATCTGGGTTTGGCGGATGCCAGGAGAACGCTACTTGCCCGAATGCATAGTTCCAACTGTAAAGTTTGATGGAGGAGGAATAATGGTCTGGGGCTGTTTTTCATGGTTCGGGCTAGGCCTCTTAGTTCCAGTGAAGGGAAATCTTAACTCTACAACATACAATTACATTCTAGACGATTCTGTGCTTCCAACTTTGTGGCAACAGTTTGGGGAAGGCACTTTCCTGTTTCAGCATGACAATGCCCCCGTGCAAAAAGCAAGGTGCATACAGAAATGGCTTGTCGAGATCGGTGTGGAAGAACTTGACTGGCTTGTGCAGAGCCCTGACCTCAACCCCATCAAACACCTTTGGGATGAATTGGAACGCCGGCCTCAAGCCAGGCCTAATCGCCCAACATCAGTGCCCAACCTCATTAATGCTGTTGTGGCAGAACGGAAGCATGTCCCCAAAGCAATGTTCCAACATCTAGTGGAAAGCCTCCCCAGAAGAGTGGAGGCTGTTGTAGTAGCAAAGGGGTGACCAACTCCATATTAATGCCCATGGTTCTGGAATGAGACGTTCAACAAGCAGTTGTCCACATACTTTTGGTCATGTAGTGTGTCACTTGGTGCCTCTTTGTTCAGCATGTTTGCTTGCCTGCCAACCAAACGTCAGCAAGAACATCATGCAGAAACAACCTTCCTATCCTCTCTACTCCTCCTTACACCATGCACCTCTGATAGGCTTTTGTGTTTCTGTAATGGACAGGTGTCTGTTTACACTCGTAGAAAAAAGTGTTCCGAAAGTGTTCTTCGGCTGTCCCCATAGGAGAACCATTTTTGGTTCCAGGTTTGGTTCGGGTTCCATGTAGAACCCTCTGTGGAAAGGGTTCTATATTGAACCCAAAAGGGTTCTACCTAAAACCAAAAGGGTTCTAACCTGGAACCAAAAAGTGTTCTCCCATGGGGACAGCCAGAAGAACCCTCTTAGGTTCTAGATAGTACATTAGGTTGTAGAGAAACGAGTGAAGCGTTAACGCGGGTCGTAGACAGTGGTGTGTGCGCGCGCGTGTGTATATGTGGACGGTCGATTGGTTGGAAGGGCGCTGCTGAGGTGTGTATTGATGCCATGCTAACGTTCATGTGGCAGTTAGTGATTCATTGTGTGTGCAGGTTTGTGTGTTTGACACTGCCCCCCCTCCCCCTCCTCCCCCAGTGTGTTTATGGCACCGTGCCTATGCATGCCAGTTGATGGAAAAGTACCAGTTAGAGACAGGGGAGTGTGTTAGGTCTGCTGGGGCCAGACAGTGTTTTCTCTGTCCCAGGCAGGCGGCCTCCCTCCCTCCCTCCCTTCCAGCCCAGACACATCTCCCATCGACAGATTATCGGAAATGTCTGGCCCTGCCTCACTGCTTCAGCTAGAAGCCTCATTCCCCCTGGGGCCAACTAACACTAGCTGTCCATGCATGCATGGGACAGAGAACACACACACAGATGGAGACAGAGATAGACTCTTACACATAGAAATACACACAAAAAAGTCTGAAATTGTATGCACTCGCTGCTGTTAGTTACTCTCGATACGAGTGTCAGCTAAATGACTAAAATGTAAATGTAAAATGTACACACGTTACACACGGACGGGGGAAACACACACACATGGACACACACACACATACGGACATGGACACACACACACATACGGACGCATACACACATGGACACACACACACATACGGATGCATACGCACATGGACACACACACACATACGGATGCATACACACATGGACACACACACACATACGGATGCATACACATGGACACACACACATACGGATGCATATACACATGGACACACACACACATACGGATGCATATACACATGGACACACACACACGGATGCACGGATGGATGCATACGCACATGGACACACACACACATACATACACACATGGACACACACACACATACGGATGCATATGGACACATGGACACACACACACATACGGATGCATATACACATGGACACACACACACATACGGATGCATACACACATGGACACACACACATACGGATGCATACACACATGGACACACACACAACACAGTCTTTAACCACTCAATAATCTCTGCACCTTTCCGGAATCCCTTTCCAACGACCTGAGCCCTCCTCCTCTCTCGCTCGTTTCGCCCCATGCTTTTCCCAAGCTCAGAAAAATGTGATTGTTTTCCGAGTGAGCCAGTGTTTTCCGAGGAATCCAGGGAAGCGGGTGAGGGGGAATTACCGAAGGGATTAGGGGGATAGGGGGTTGGCAGAGGGGGGCGCGCCACAGGGACGGATGCCAGTCGCCTCTCTCTGTGCCACATACAAACTGTTGCCAAACTGGACAGGCAAACTGGGCTGGCGTCCTGGCGATGACCAGAAGTCACATTAGTGCCGTCTGTGTGGTTAGGGGTTGTGTTGTCTGTGTTTTTCCTGACCAAGACCCCGTCCACTCTGGTCAAAACATTGGGATGCGGTAGTAAGTTAAGAGGTTATGGTTGTGTAGACTGCCTGACCAAGACCCTTTGAGGTTGATGTGTTTTGAAGCTACTTACTCTGTCTGACCAATGCCCATTGATGTTAAAGTTTACCCATTGATGTGAATTACAGGGATATGGTTGAAGTGTTGTGAAGCATAAAGTATAAAGGCATCTAGTGTATGGGTGTAATAGGAATTGCCAGGACTGTAATGGGGAAATGTAAGGTCACTAAAGTTGCATATATTTGCATATATGCATATATTTATATGTGTCACGCCCTGACCTTAGTATTCTTTGTTTTCTTTATTATTTTGATTAGGTCAGGGTGTGACATGGGTGATATGTGTTTTTGTCTTATTCTAGGGTGCTGTCTAGGGTTTTTTGTAGATTTATGGGGTTGTTTTCATCGAGGTGTTTATGTTGGTCTATGGTTGCCTAGATTGGTTCTCAATTAGAGGCAGGGGTTTATCGTTGTCTCTGATTGGGAACCATATTTAGGCAGCCATCTTCTTTGGGTATTTCGTGGGTTATTGTCTATGTTATGTTGCACGTTAGCACATTGTTTATATAGCGGTCACGTTCGTCTTATTCGGTTTGTTATTTTTGTTTAAGTGTTCTTCGTGTTCTTCATTAAATAAAGAAGAATGTATTCTAACCACGCTGCGCTTTGGTCTACTCCATACGACGATCGTGACAATATGGTATTATACAGGGCGCATAATATTTAGTCTATAGTGATTAACACAATGTTTAGCATATTCATATATGATCTACTACACATGATTTCCAGTGTTCAATTTGTGATACTCAAGGTGTGGGTTGACAGTCACTAGACTTCATACTGAATGTTATGGATTATGTTTATGTCTTTTGATAGTTATTGACGCCAGACTGCGAATAGACCAGTGAATAATCAGTGTGTCCTCGGTCCTTGTACCCTCAGTCTGGCATCAATCACTTATCAACAGATATGAGAATAATCCCATAACATTCAGTGTCAAGTCTTGTGACCATCATCCAGCACCTTGAGTGTCACAAACAGAACACTGGAAATCATGTGTCATACATTGGGGTGACAGGTAGCCTAGTCGTCAGAGCGTTGGGCCGTGTAACCAAAAGGTTGCTAGATCGAATCCCCCGAGCTGACAAGGTCAAATCTGTCGTTCTGCCCCTGAACAAGGCCGTTAACTCACTGTTCCTAGTCCGTCGTTGTAAATAAGAATGTGTTCTTACTTGCCTACTTAAAGAAAGGTTCAATGGAAAATATACATTTTTTTAGGTACACCCATCTAGTACAGGGTCAGCCTCCAGAACAGCCTGAATTCTAAAGGGAATGGAAATGCTGCTCAATTGGTATCAAAGGACCTAATGTGTGCCATTGACACTAGGCAGGATGGAGCCATAGACTTATGCTGCTTTTGCCAAATCCTGACTCTGCCATCAGCATGACACAACCCGTTGTGGTCGTCTGCTGCAATAGCCCATCCGTGATAATGACAGACGAGTTGTGGGCTCCCAGATGCCATTCTGCACACCACTGTTGTACTGTGCCGTTATTTGCCTGTTTGTTACTGTAGCTTGCACGATTCTTGCCGTTCTCCTTCGACCTCTGTCATCAACGAGCTGTTTTCACCCAAAGGACTGCCACTGACTGTTTTCTGTTTGTCTCTCCATTCTCGGTGAACCCTAGAAAGACACTGTTGTGCGTGAAAAGACCAGGAGGCCGTCCATTTCGGCGCGCCTGGCAACGACGAGGTCACTCGATTTTGCCCATTCTAACGTTCAATCGAACGATAACTGAATGCGCCTATGCCTGTTTGCCTGCTTTATATAGAAAGCCACGACCACATGACTCACTGTCTGTAGGAGCGAACCATTTTCGTGAACGAGGTGTTGTACCTAATAAGCTGGCCACTGAGTGTATAAATATGCTAAACATTGTGCTATTCACACTAAACTACATTTCCCCATTAAATTGGGTATTTGTCATCTGTATTTTTGAAGAATACTGTGTGTACCTAGCAGCTTTGGAGAAATGCTGGATGTGAGTTCTGCAGCATATTTCCCTTCTGTCGAACCTGCTGTTCAGTATTTCTCCTTAAAGGCCCAATGCAGAAATTTTTATAGCAATATCAAATTATTTCTGGGTAACAATTAAGTACCTTACTATAATAGTTTTCCATTAAAATTGTCAAAAAGAAACACAAATCGCTTTTTAGCGATTTTATTGGCCTATTAACTAATTTATCACTTGACGATGTCATCAGGCATACCGAAACTCCACCCACGCAAAACCTGCGGATTACAAGGTCATGTGTAGATTGTATTTTCAACCAGCAACAATCAGGAAATAACACAGATACAAATGTGTCACACTTTCATAAGCTGTTGTACAACATGATACAAAACAGAATTTTGACTGCACTGGCCCTTTAAGATGGGATGTTATTTATCTATTTATCTCTAGAGTATATACTGTAGCTTTACTTTACTGGAGTTAAATCAGATCACATTCTCAATTACAGCAACGGATGTGCTTCCTGTCCATTTGCTTTATAGGCCTGCTCCTGGTCCCTAATCAGATTTTTGCACTCTCTCGCCCTTTCTCTTTCTTCCTCTTCCTGATCTCTATTGATCTCTCTCCCTCACTCCCTCACTCCCTCCTCTCATTCTCTTTATATCAATCTATATCCCTCCAATCCCTTCTCTCTCCCACCTTCACCATTTCTACCCGATCTCTTCATTTATCTATTCCTCTCTCTCTTATTTGACCTTTTCCACCCTTCTCTCTCACTCTCCTACTCACCTCCATCTTCTTCTTCTTCTCTTCCTCTCTACTTTCTCCAATATTCTTTCCTCTCCTCCATTCCCCCCTTTCTCACTCCCTTCTTCTGGCCTTCCTCCCTCTCTGTCCCATATCTCTCCCCCTCCATCCCTTCTTCCTGTTTCCAGCTGTAAAGATGAAGATTGAGAACAGCCTGCCCCGCCCCCAGCTCCCCGAGACCCCTCCCCAGACGGGCCTCCAGTTCACCGTGGCGACAGAGGAGGACTTTGAAGAGATCATGGCGATGAGCCAGGACATCTATGGAGGGCTGGACTACCTGCCGACCCGCTACACCGCCTGGCTGTCCGAGTCCAACCGCACGGTCATACTGGCCCGCAAGCAGGGCAAAGTGGTGAGAAAAGGTTATAAAGTGTGTCATAAACATGTTGTAGCATGTTTACAAAGATGTGTTATTAAGGTGTTGTAAGAGTGCGAGGAACGCTACCAGGCCTGGCAACAGGAGACCAACTGTACCGTTGTACTGGAGTGCAAAGAGGGAAAAGTGGGGAGAAAAGGCTATAAACAGTGTTATAAGGGTAATATAAACATGTTATAGGTTGTTTTTAAGGGGGTTATTAAGCTGTAAAAAGGGCTGTATTAGGAACTACCAGTACCTGCCCACGCACTACACTGCCTGGCTGTTCGAGACCAACCACACTGTCATACTAATGCTTTGCAAACAAGCAGGGCAAAGTGGTGTGAGGAGTTACAAGAGTCTTCAAGGGTGATACCAGAGAAATAGAATCCATGTTAGAGTCCTAAAGGAACCCTGGAGATTAGGAGTGGCCTACTTTGGAACAATTGAGAATTACAGTTGAAGTCAGACGTTTACATACACTTAGGTTGGAGTCATTAAAACTGGTTTTTCAACCACTCCATAAAATTTCTTGTTAACAAACTATAGTTTTGGCAAGTCGGTTAGGACATCTACTGGGTGCATGACGCAAGTAATTTTTCCAACAATTGTTCACAGACAGATTATTTCACTTATTCACTGTATCACAATACCAGTGGGTCAGATGTTTACATACACTAAGTTGACTGTGCCTTTAAACAGCTTGGAAAATTACAGAAAATTATGTGGCTGTAGAAGCTTCTGATAGCTAATTGACATCGTTTGAGTCAATTGGAGGTGTACCTGTGGATGTATTTCAAGGCCTACCTTCAAACTCAGTGCCTCTTCGCTTGACATTATGAGAAAATCAAAAGAAATCAGCCAAGACCTCAGAAAAAAATTGTAGACCTCCACAAGTCTGGGTCATCCTTGTGAGCAATTTTCAAACGCCTGAAGTTACCACGTTCATCTGTACAAATAACAGTACGCAGTATAAACACCATGGGACCACATAGCCGTCATACCGCTCAGGAAGGAGACGCGTTCTGTCTCCTAGAGATAAACTGAAAGGCCGCTCCGCAAGGAAGAAGCCACTGCTTCAAAATGTCCTCTGGTCTGATGAAACAAAAATAGAACTGTTTGCCATAATGACCATCGTTATGTTTGGAGGAAAATGGGGGAGGCTTGTAAGCCGAAGAGCACCATCCCAACCGTGAAGCACGGGGGTGTCAGCATCATGTTGTGGGGGTGCTTTGCTGCAGGAGTGACTGGTGCACTTCACAAAATAGATGCCATCATGTGGGAAGGAAAATTATTTGGATATATTGAAGCAACATCTCAATACATCAGTCAGGAAGTTAAAGCTTGGTCGCAAATGAATCTTCCAAATGGACAATGACCCCAATCATTCTTCCAAAGTTGTGGCAAAATGGCTTAAGGACAACAAAGTCAAGGTATTGGAGTGGCCGTCACAAAGCCCTGACCTCAATCCTATAGAAAAGTTGTGGGCAGAACTGAAAAAGTGTGTGTGAGCAAGGAGGCCTACAAACCTGACTCAGTTACACCAGCTCTGTCAGGAGGAATGGACCAAAATTCACCCAACTTATTGTGGGAAGCTTTTGGAAGGCTACCCAAAACGTTTGACCCAAGTTAAACAATTTAAAGGCAATGCTACCAAATTCTAATTTAGTGTATGTAAACTTCTGACCCACTGGGAACGTGTTGAAAGAAATGAAAACTGAAATAAATCATTCTCTCTACTATTATTCTGATATTTCACATTCTTAAAATAAAGTGGTTATTCTAACTGACCGAAGACAGTGAATTTTTACTTGGGTTAAATGTCAGGAATTGTGAAACTGAGTTTGATTGTATTTGGCTAAGGTGTATGTAAACTTCAGACTTCAAATGTATATTACCTAGAAATAACAAGAGAATTACAGATAATGTTCACACAATGTGTATCTCTTCAGCTGTTCATAATCTCCCTATGTCTTTCTCTCCCCCTCTCCTTTCTTCCCCATCCCCTTCTCCTTTATCCCCCCCCCCCCACCAGATTGCCCTGGAGTCAGTGTGTGTTATAGATGACGGTGACACCATGCTGGTGGAGGGGCTACGTGTGGCCCCGCAGGAGAGGGGGAAGGGCGTGGCAGGGGTGCTTCTGCGGTTCTGCTCTCAGCTGGTCAAGTCCAAGTGGCCTGAGGTGAAGGTGACCAGGCTGACCCGCGACGACCAGCTGGGGCCCAAGGACTTTCAAAAGTACCGCCTCATCACCAAACAGGTAGGTATTGTTTAATTGGTTCATTTGTTGCTTGCCTGATTGGCTAATTGATTGATTCGTATTGTTAAACCTTCCAAATTTCCAACATTTTCCAAGTTATTTCTAGTCGTCCTATTTCTGACGAGAAACCATTATAACTCTAGTCCATTGTGTCAGGAAATCATGTTCTACCAAAATGACACATTCCCCTTTCACAACAGTCTATTAACCAACCACACAACCTTCTCTTTACCCTACGTCCCTTCACCACCGCCTCTCTCCGAAAGGGCATCCTGCTAGTTCGCTTCAATGCCGAAGACCTCAAGCTCCGGCTCTCCGAACTGGGGCTGCATGTGACCCTCCCTCCCTCCTCTGAGGGTACCTCCCAGGGTTCTGACACCCCCCTGGTTCCCCCGGTCCTTCTGGACCTCAACGAGGCCCACCAAATGTTCCTCGACTCTGGCCTGATGTCCAACGTACTCCCTAACGCTACCATCGTCCAGGACTGGCAGCCATTCAAGCCCCTACCCAGCAACATGGCCATTCTTCTGAAGAAGGTAAAATATTATATCATAATGAGAACCTCTGTGGAAATAAGTTGATTGACTTTATCGTGTTTGGGGTTGCAAAATTCCTGTAACTTTCCCCAAATTCCCAGGTTTCCCAGAAATCTCGGTTGGAAGACTCTCGGAATCAGGGGAAAATAAGCATCTGTAAAACTTGGGAAGTTACTCTAATTTTGAAACCCAAACGTTGTAAAAATCCTTGATTATTTTCAATGTATTGCTCTACTCCCATGGCTGAAGCAACTCTATACGTATTTCACATTTCTCAAATAAAATGAATTAATTCATTCAAGGACATCGACTGGATGGTGGACGACCGCGACGTCCCCGCCGTGGCCAGCCTCTGCACCCACCCCTTCCGGGTGCCTGGAGGTCCTTACCGAGTTGGTGACGACACGTACTACCTCAACATCGACGTGTTCGGTAAGGACATAGGCCTGGTGCTCCAGCAGTTCCTGAGTCACCTCCGGCGCCACACAGCCACCCTGAAGGGCTACGTCATGTGTCAGATGTTTCTGGATCCCCCCATGTGGAAACCCATGGTCGAATTCTGTCGCCAGACACTGAAGGTGGAGCTGGTTAAGGAATATACAGAGCAGTGCGTGGTCGAGTCGGATGTCATGTAGCTGGCAGAAGAGGAAGGAGGAAGAGGAAGAGGAAAAACAATATGAAGGATAAAATGGGAAAAGTTGACGAATTCAGAAAATGTTTCAGAGACCCAACGAATGAACAAACCACATTCTCTTTAGAAAATGAAATGGGAAAGTTCCCAAAGAAACTCCGGAACGATTAGCAACAACCTCCCTAAGCAAGTCTATAGTGAAACAACTTAGAAGCCGCATTAGATTTGCAATATATTTGATATTAACACTACCGCTAACAAAAATATTTTTGGGAAAAAAGGCAGTTATTCGAAATACCTTTTGACAAATTAGTTTCAATTAATTTCTCAGTCTTTTACCATTCAGTCATCGCAAAAATCTAACTCTTAACAACAGTAGTAACTTCATGCTAACGTTACTCCTTTAATAAAGTAGAAAATGCAAGCTAGTTTATGGTATTTTATGCCGTTTAACCCTTTTTTTTTGTAAATATAAAGTATAAATATGTACACATTCTGAATTGCAAATAAGTCTGCACAACTCTTGAGGCACTTTATTAAACCATATGAGCTGTTGTGCTAAAGTGCGAGTGATGAAGTGAGGAAGAGAGGAGTTGGTTTACTTTTAGAGATGACTGAATTTAACTGATTTAGAACGCATCACTCCCATCCATAATCATGGTATAAATCCTTTTGGACTTATTCTATCTAACACCAAATCCCCAAATACTGTCGAACAAACAATAACCCTTCAGTGAATCTTACAGAGCATTTGCACGCTTATAATTCACACTAAATGGCTGAAACGGAACAGCTAGAAACACACTTAGCTCATAACACTGAAACCTGGCCAGTTAACTTTTAAAGCAATTTAGTTGTCTTCGTTGTTTTTTTTAAAACAGTCACTCAGTTGTTTTGTTTTTTTAAGCACGTAACCATATTGCTAATGTATTGCTACTTTTCCACGCGTACTTGAATGCGTCAGTAGTACGTAAATAGGTAATATATTAACAGCAGAAGCTTTCTGGAGGCTGTCGTATAACAATGTGCAATCTAAGCTAACTCTATAGTAGATTGCTAACCATGTGAAAAAAAGGTAGATGTACTATACAGTATTCCGCAAAGACTCAAACAATTGAACTAATATAGTTGAGATTGACTTAGCATTAACAACATTGTTCGGTAGCTAGAGACATATTTCAACGGTAAACGTCGCCATCACAAACATTATCTGACAGCCTTTGTAAAGGTTCAATTCTAGTCCCTCGTGGTTGTTGAAAACATCAACATAGATACTACAGTCACTCTAAGACACTTCATATCCACTCTACGAAGCTGCGTAGCCACCCTAAGAAGCTTCATAAGCTTTGGCACGTGGTAAGAGCTCAGCAAAGCAAATGGGACACAGTTTGCTCTCAAAGGCCTCATAACCACTCTACAAAGCTTCATAGCCACTCTACTAAGCTTTATAAGCTTTTGGCTCTTTGCTCTTGAACGTTCCCTTTAAGAAGTGATGCTTTTGACATGACGTAGCACTGAACGAGCATACATTGCAACCCCCAAATTGAGACTGAAGCCATCTAAAACCACTACAGAAGAGAGACTGGCCATTCTATGGACTCTCCAACCTGCCCTCGTTGTAAAAGGGACCTTGTTGTAAGGGATGAATTGGACGGCGGAATAGAATATCTTTTTTTGGGACACTGACCCTTGTCTGGACACCCCATCTGTCATCCTCCTGTCTTTCCGAGACGAAAGGTTAAACACACTCACACATGATGAACTGAAGGATTGGACTGGATCGATATCGGACGACGGATGGACAAGATGCCTGGAGAAAGTGGAATGAAGAATGAAGCAAATGTCATACCGGATTCCATATTCGTCAAAGCAAAACAGAAACAACGAAACAATGCTTTGTAAAGGCTGATGATGATTTTCTCAGTTCTTTGAGAAGCACTTTCTATTTTTTTCCACCCATTGAAGAAGCAAAGCTGGACTGACTCCCCTTTTTTTGCTGCAGCAAGTCATGAGGAAGAGGAAGATAAAGATTTTTAGCAACCCGAATCCAGTGGTGAAGAGTAGTACACAAGCAATCCCACATAGATGTATTTTTTAACAAGATTGGCATTCACATTCTAGCCCATTTACATCTACCCAATGCATACACTCCACCCCCACCCGTCTCTAAAGTCTTACCCCTACCCCACATACGAAACCCCACATGAACCCCCCCCCCCCCCCCAGACAAATAATTTCTGAGAAATTCTCCATGATATGGGAAGGTCGAGCTTTTCCTCACAATCAAGAACAACCCCTCTCTCATTCTCTCGTTCTTCATGAATAGATTCAAGACCAATTAAAAGCCACTGAGTTTAAAACATCATTATGTAGATTATCGTCAACTCTTGGCTGGTCAAAGGTAAGGGGCCCTGGTTGTACTGTCATATCCATGCTGGCCATCTGGTGTATGTAAATGGTCTTGGAGAGCCTGCTTTCCTGCTGCTAGTGTGTGAACAGAGGACCAGATGATGAGGGTTTTTACTATTCATGAAACTTAAGTAAAATGTTATTAACCTGATATAAACATTACTTGGCTTCTTGTTCAGAAAACCTATTCAGAAAACCGCCGAGTTGCTTGTGGCTCCGTAGGATACACAAGTGAGTAATAGTTTTTAGTTGGTGTTGGACGTTCATGAGTAGAGATCCGTGTATTTACGGGAAAGCCATTGAGATGGGAGCGGAGGAGCTCATTTGTCTCTCTGATAAGACGGAAGAGTGTATCCCTGTTTGACATTAGAAAACGATCCTCTTTTCCCTCCAGTCCAGTTCCACACCCCATATCTGTCTTTTTGTCTGCCTGTCGGTCTGTCTGCACAACTGGCAAATGGGAAGCAGTTCTATTGTTCCTTCCTGGTCTCCATAACAACGGAGCTCTCCGTTCTTAAAAGCATCCGAAGTGACAGTGAGGAGTGTGATATAGCTACCTTATAGTAACACAGTGGCATGGTAGTGGGACGCTGGTGGACGTTGAGTGGTCTCAGATAGACCGTGTTGTATTGTATACCCATAATACCTTGCAAACCAAGACCATATGGCTAAATTGGATACCACAGCACGGCCCAAGGATACGACAGGGAGGACGTATTTGGTTGGAGGGTGAACACGCTAGGTAAACTTACTATATCTGATATGATACGCACGCACGCACACGCACACACACACACACACACATACACGCATCAAATCCACACAAAAGGAAATTGCACCTTCCCAAAAATACTACCCCTCAGCCCTATCACGCCCATGCAATCTATTGCCCAAATGCCCACTTACCCCCGCAACAACATGCCCTAATCTATGTTGTATCTACTACCACAGAGACAAGGTTGTTGTCATACAAACTTCCTCAGTGCCCAACATACCCATCCAGGAAAGACTGTCTATACCCATGTTCTCCATCTTCACTTAGACTATACAAACGGTTGTCTGGTGAATTGGTGGTTTGTCTGTGTCGTCTGGTATATTTATATATATTTGACCTACAGATATGTGCACAGTATTTCAGAGGGATGTTGGATTCAGTAGGTATATTTTGTCTTGGGACTTATTTGATTATTTGTAAAGGTATGTTGGGTTGTGTGTTTGAGGGAAAGCTGGAAGGACAAAGTTTGGTAGAGATCTAAAGAGATTGGATTGGTTCTAGACTGCTTCACAATGAATTTGTCTCCCATCAGATAATTCCGATTGATCAAAAGACTCTATAGCAGATAATCCACTCTGATCTATCCTTGTACTCAGAGATATTCTCTAGAGAAGTACAAGTCATCCACTGTTCTGAAACATTCTAAACAAACTCTCCTCCCTCCCTTGTCCCCCAGAGCACGCAAACACAGCAAAGAGAATGAATGGTGTTTAACCAACAGCCTTGGAAATAGATACGGTCTATCTTTTAGGGTTTCCTAAAGCACTGTGTAGTAGTATGTGACATGCACTTTACATGTGAAAGCTACTGTATGGATATGTACTAAACCAAGAAGAGGGTACTTCATACTCTAACCATCCCTGATAGCGCTGATTTGATTCTGGTTTTTTTTTATACAGCGAGGTTACTGTTACTGTGCTACCATTGAGTCGGATCTCGGTCTAATGATGGTAAAGTAAGCATTTTGTTCAGCCGATTCATTCGCCCTCTGCCGCTGTGATTCTGTTGGGGAGGGCAGCAGGGCAGCGAATGAAACGGGGGTCTGTTCAAAATGATTGATGGAGTGTTGGGAATGGAATGGAAAGATGAACGGGAACACTCGATAGTGTTCTAATGTTTTCTGTCTCGCTGTCGTCAACGGCGATGTTAATCAGCCATGGTTACAATCGCCACGGTTACGCAACTCAGAGCAAAGATAAGATCTCCGTTGTGAATGAATTCTTTCTCGTTATGAATCTGATTAGATGCTTAATTTGTTGATTAAACATAATAGTCATACATACTCATTATTGATCTCATTTGATGGACAAACAGTGCTTTGATTTACAATTCTGGTGACTGTTGATGGCTGGTTATCATCTTGCTGTGGGTTTGTGTTCTCCAATTGTACAAATTGTTAATTTTGTCTGAGATTCTTTAGTTTGTAAAAATGATTTTATCTTCTACTAATTATTTTCTCTTATCTAACCAGTATTTTTCCACCATCCCATTTTTTTTTCATTTGAATTCCTCACCCATGTTCACCTTGTTCTTAAAACCACTCAACATTTAATCTCTTTAAATCTAGATTTGGTCATTTTGAATGCAGAGACGGTTGTTATTAAAAGCCTGAGCTGTCAGGAAGTAGATAGGGCAGAGACGTGTTACAGTTGTTAGAATTTTGTCTGATAGGGAAGCATGAAAGGTGCCATGGGATGTGTTTCAAACACAGGGAAGATGTATTGTCTCGAACCTGTATTGGTAACATTGCTTGGTCCCAGATCTGTATGCGTTTCAGCCATCTCCTCTGTCTATGACAGTCAGAGAAAGTTGATTAAAACACATACTGATCTGGGACCAGTCTAGTGGCTAGTGGTAGCTATGTTTAGTGGTGGAGAAGGAGAGGGTAAAACGAACCCCTCGTCCCTCGTTTAGGAAATGGCTTTTCACTTCTTTTTTTTCTTGGCCTGGTCGCAAAGACAGACGAGAGAAGGAGAGATGGAGGGAGGTCATAGAGAATATGTGGTTGAGGGAAGGAGAGGTCAGGGAGAGCAGGAGGCGAAGGAGGGATGGTGTGGGGGTTGTGGAAGAGGAGATTCGAGTAGAGTAACAGGAGTCGCGCTCTCTCTCTTTATTATTGCATCACCACTTTGGTAATTAAAGGGCGTAAGAGGTTGGAAAAAACAGGGGCGGATGGTTACAGCAGGAACTGTAGACTCTACTGTACCCCAGGCACCCTGAAAACATTCCGTGAAGCTTTGTAGCCACACTAAGGTGCTTTATAACCACTCTATGAGGTTCCATACTGTAGAGTCTCAACTTTTACCCACATGTTTGTGGGTAAAAGTTCAGGCAAAAACGTGGGGTGGTGGGTGGGGGGTGGGGGGACGACGACAGAGATAGCAACAGAGAGGAAGAGGTGAATGACAACTGAGGACGAGGCCAGTCAAACTATTTATACATACATACTACCATTGATATGTATCCACACTATGTGTCCTTGTAGACACTTCTGCATGGCTCTCCAACCTGGTTCCTGAAGAGCTATCCTCACGTAGGTTTTCGCTCCAACCCCAGTTGTAACTAACCTGATTCGGCTTATCAGCCAGTGATTAGAATCAGGTGCGCTATTTTAGGGTTGGGAGTGAAAACCCACAGGACGGTAGCTCTCCAGGAGCAGGTGTACAGCCTGTGTCTCATTGGCAGTGTTGTGAGTGATAGGTTGTCTTTTCTGGTCACAAGTTATTTCGACTGGGTTACATTTTTCACACAACCAGTGTTGTGTTCACATCTGCTATCCAGGGCAACTAGAGAACCAGGAAGTCAAGTGAAAGCGCTATGCTGTTCTGTATGCAGTGTGAGGCTGTGTCCGGAATGACACTATTCCCTACATAGTGCACTAGTTTTGACCAGAGCCCTTATCAAAAGTAGTGCACTATATAGGGCAAGGATGGGCAACTGGTGGCCCATGGGACGCCTCCTTTTGATGGCCCTCAGATCAATTCAGTTGGGATCTTAACTTATTGTTGCAAGATAGAATAGTAGAATACACAAGGTTCTCTGCTCTGCTGGCCAGTATTTATCTCCGCTCATACACAAGTAATAAAGGGCTAGTGTACTAATTTGATGGAGAAAATGTATTTTAATATATAAACATTTAAATTAGATTTTTCATGGGGTGTTGAAGTACTCTCAGCACCCCTACTTCCCGCAGCTATGCAAACATTTCTCTCCACCCCATGGCAAAATGTGTAGAATTGCAAAAAAGTGCCTCTAAAAAATTCTAAACTGTTCTCTCAGCTGTCAAGAGGGGGGCTGCTAAAATAATTTGCTACCAATGTGGTGGGGGGTACGCACATATGGGTACGGAGACCCACGAGTAACTGTGGTCCCTCATGACGAGTTCTGTTTTTTTGTGTCCCCAACCCCATCAAAGTTGCCCATCCCTGATATAGGGAATAGGATGCCATTTCAGACACACGGTCAGGGTTTCCTTTCAAGACTAAAATATTTTGAATCCCCTATGGGGAGGTAAGAACCAGCAAGGTTTGTATTTATATATATATATAGACTAACTCCACATGGAGATGGAGTTGAAGGCCCATCGCCTGCTGATGGCAGGATAAATGATACAGTAAGGGGCCCTAAACACACACACACACACACACACACACTTTACATGCGTCGACGTGAACACAGGCAGGAATGTCTATTCCTCTCCTGAACTGCTTACTGCTTACCCAGCGACACTGAAGAGGCTCCGCGACAGTTAGCTAGAGTTTCAGCCAGACTTTCTCCCCGTGTGTGTGCGTAATCTGTCAATGTGTCGCAGTGTCTGGTTGCACGGGGAGAGAGACAGAGACCCTTTTCAGTCAAACAGGGCAATGGTCTCCTTACCGAACCACCTGATCCGCTACTGTCTCAGCGGGTTGTGAATGGAAAGACTCCTCCTCCGTCCCAATTGGCACCCTAATCCCTCTGTAGTACACTGCTTTTGACCAGGGCCCCCATAGGGCTCTGATCAAAAGTAGTGCACTATGTAGGGAATATGGTTCCATTTAGGACAATGTCTCTGTAAAGAGAGAACAGGAGAAGGGGAATAAGAGGAGGAGGGGGGGGAGGTTAGGAAAGAGAGATGTGTAGGGTTTTTCGGACGCTTATCTGGAGTTTGGAAGGGGAGAAGAGGGAACGGGGGGAGAGGTTAGGAAGGGAGAGAGTTTTTCAGATGCTTGTCGTGGGTCTTGGAGAGAGCCAGACGGGTACCTACTGTCTACTTTTATGGCTGTTGGAAGCCGCTGCTGGTGGATGTGGTTTTGGCTCAATTGCGTGAAGCTCTGGATGTTGGAATGGACTCTGTGTCGAGGGTATAATGACAGGATAATAGTCATTAATGGGTAAATTATAGCTAGGCTTGGAATGGATTCAGACAGTGCTGCCATTGATATCGAGTAGCCAGGAGTAGCGTAGTTGTACACAGACATGCACATGTAATACACACATGTAACATATGTAATACACACGTGTAACATATGTAATACACACATGTAACATATGTAATGCACACATGTAACATATGTAATACACACACAAGCACATACTGTAACATGTCAAATTGATCATAATCCCATTTTTCTATATTTTCTAAATGGATGAAAGCACCTACGCATAATGTGTGTTTGATCATCGCCCTGTCCTGGGAAAGTGGTTTTTACATTTGTTTTGTTTTCCTTTGTTTTTTTTTCATCCCCTTCTTCTTTACGTTTATTCCTCTTTCTCTGAACCCTGAAAGAGTCTTACATCTCCTCATTCAACTCAAGGTTCATTTAAGACAAATCGTCATCTCAGTCAAAGACAGAAATGCAGGCGTAAGTTTGTGTCAAAATGTTGTCCATGCCTGTGAAAAGTAATTAAGACGAGAAGCACAAATGAAAGTTTCATGTTTGCAAATGATAAATTCAACTGAAACAGTCATTCAAACAAAAAACTTTCAACTGAAACCACAAGCAGAACTAAGAGGTTTCAAGTCTTTTCCTCTTCATTTCCTTTCCGAGGGGGAGATAAAAGAAAATGATATAAAGTGACTACTTGACCATACCGCCCCATGCCAATGTCTCTTCAAACTGTGAACAACTACTGTATTGTGCTTTTGTGCATTTATATGTTATGACTGTTGATGAAAAATACTGTAAGGAACATGGGAGTGGAAGAAACCCTAGGAATAGAAACATGGTGGCCGTTACCATTGATTTGAATGGGGATGGCCATTCTAGGTATTCTATCTCTATGGGTGAAACGCAACTGGACCCTCTACCCCATTTATCTGTGACCATGCATATAGCCTCTGTGTTGTGATAACTAATCGTGCGAACCGTGCTATGTGCATGTTATCCAACCCAAAGTAGCACTGACTCTCTTACACATGAAATGCAGTATGTGCCCTTGTTGCATACATTCATGTGTACATTGTAAATAGCCTAAAAATCTATCTATCTGAAAGGAAGTCTGAATATGGACTTTTAGAAGAAGACAAGACACACCATATTGTAATTTTGTATGTTTGAACAGTTTAAAAAGAGGTTTTAGATGCTATATGCACTTTAAGATTAAAACAAACACGAAAACAGTTTCCGGTTGCGTATCCATACCCAAGTTCTGGAAAAATGTTAAGTGGGATTGATTTTTCTGTAACACCAGACCGGGGTGGGGGGATTTCTGTGTAACACCAGACGTGGTCATTCAGTGGGGTTTCATTCAATTCACTTCAAAGGTCTCAGAGCTTCCTGATCAAATGGTCCACCACCACATTCATTCCTCAGGTAATCTTGAGTGAATACTCTTACTTACTCCCTTTCCTTCTTTCTTTCTTATTTACATCCAAAGATGTAAAGCAAAGAAACAGCATACTATGATATTATTCTCCCTATTAAGTGGAATAATCCCACCCGAATACTGGGGTGTTCTGGGTCCAAATGTCAGTTAAAGTCAAACCAAAGTCTTCTCAGATGGTCTCCCAGGCAACACAACACAGCCCCATCTGTCAAACTATACTATTGTTATAACGTCACAATCAGAATTGATTATCTATAATGTTAAGGTCGAAACACAGCTTCTCTGTATGACCTACTGTAAAAAAAACGAAAGGAAAAAAAATCACTGTAAATGTACATGTACAGAAATTGAATGATGGCAATTACTGCTGTGCCTGAAAGTGACTCAACAATCTCCTTTATTAGAAATAATAAGAGATATTTGGAGATTTCAAGATTAGATGTATCTGGAGACGCCTTTAAAGTTAACAAATCTGGATGTCAGAAGGTGAATTCACCAATTTGTAAGTCGCTCTGGATAAGAGCGTCTGCTAAATGACTTAAATGTAAATGTAAACAAATAGACAGCTTTGGTCAAAGACATGGCCATTGCTGTTCATGATTGTTTTTGTTTTTCAACATCAAAAAAAAATGAAAAGCGGCAAAATATTCACACATACCTTGCCAAACTTTCCCTATAGGGGGTCCAACTAAATGACCAATGTCTGAATGAACATACAAATACATATGTTATGTAGACTTGGGTTACATGAAAGTGCCAAGACCTTGACCCCTGCTCGGAACCACCAAGGTCATAAGGTCAAAGGTCATAGAGCAAAGGTTACGGTGCTGGAGTTTTCATATAGCCCTCTCTTCCTTGATATGGCTGCAGCTGTCGAGTCTCACCTCGAGTCTCACGATTATATACGGACGCAGAGTATAGTGTGGAATATATTGTGCGTTGAAGCCTATATGCCACTGACTCAACAGTTATAACAGGTTATATAACCTGCAATCAGGTTATACTGATCAATTCATGCTAGTAATTATAGGATCCTGAGTGATAAAAGTCAGGATATACTGTACATTTATTAGTGTAATAACTTTACAGTTTAAAGTCATTTTAGTGAGACTTCTTATTTGATTTACAGCTGTGTGTCTGCCGAGGGGTACATACAATAATCAAGCCAAGTTGGTTATTTGAAAAAAAGGTATTCCTTTTTTCTCTCTTTTTTTTCTCTTATTAATAGTTTTTTTTATATACCCAATTTTCCCTGCTTATTCTCAAGCGGTGATTTGGAGAGAAAAAAAACGGATTGAAAAAAAACGATTTAGTTTATTTATTTATTATTATTATTGATTATTATTATTCCGTTTTCAGAAGAGAAAACCATTTGTGAGACTGACAGATGCAAAACTATTTTAAATACAATCATTTAAAAAAAAAAAACTTTACAATCGACGAGAGGTCTAATTGAACGTGTTGTTTTTATCCACCTCGAATGCAAAATGTGTGAATGTTGGGGAGTGACGATGGGTTTGGCACAGAAACGTGGCTAGGTTTACACTGAGCAAAATGACGAAGTTCAAACATACAAGATAAATACTTGAGAAACCTCATAGGACAATACTTAAGATATGCATTTTGACTTTGTCTATGGCAGTATGTTTCTGTATTGACCAAGTGATTGAGTTATGCATTCTTTTAACACATTATTCTTTACTAAGGAGTGAAGCTAGTATTATTTGGGGGGTGAGTATATGCTTAGATTATGGGACACAGAGGTAGAAGTTAAAGTTTAATGACTTTACACACACACACACACACTCACAAAATGATTATTTTTTTTTCGGTGTAAACCTAGCCATATACTTACATGTAAAACAATATATATTTTTTAAACGCTGTATAATCTTAAAGTGATGGCTACAAAAGGGGAAGTAGTATTGACTGGTAACATTTCTTTCCTTTTTTAAATTTTTGCTTGCGTTTATATAATATTGTTGTAGTAGTAGTAGTAATCTGTGAAGAAAATTGTGCATTTCAACATACCTCCCTTTCTCTCCATTGTTAGGACAGGTAGTTTAACCAAGGACGTTTTAACATCTATAAACATATAAACCTTATTACATGT
Organism: Oncorhynchus masou masou; assembly: GCF_036934945.1. Taxonomy (NCBI): domain Eukaryota; kingdom Metazoa; phylum Chordata; class Actinopteri; order Salmoniformes; family Salmonidae; genus Oncorhynchus; species Oncorhynchus masou. Next base: position 39,572,397 of record NC_088238.1, read on the forward strand.
ATAATGCAACAGTAGATATTGTGACATTGTTAAAGACAGCAGTAAAACACAGAGACGTTGTGTAACTGTAGAAACATTGTGAAGCCATTCTAACATTGTGATGATAATAGCAAACTGAAGTCCGGGCTGCTTATGTGTGTAGTAGTATTTGAGTAGTATTTAAGTAGTATTTGAGTAGTATATCTGTAGTGGTATTTTGTTTCTTATAGGATAAGCGAACAATGCAAGACTAACAGGGAACAGAACAGAAATGTTAGAAATGTTCGAGAATGAAACACAGCACTACAGACTCTGACGTTTTCAGAAGTTCTTTGTTGATTGTTTCTTTATGATTTTTTTGTTCCTTAGTCTCCCCCCCCCCCTCAACTTTCTCTGTTTTGATATTTGCCTTTGTTGGGTGTTGTTAGGTAAAAAAGAAAAGAAACACGAAAAGAAAAAAAAAGAGAAAACAACAAGTGCATGCCAGAATGTTAGGCTCTTTCTATATATTAAAAGAGCTCACTTTTTGTGTTAGACTGATAGATATTTACAAGGACAAAAAAGAAGAAAAGAAAACAAGAACAATAAAGGTGGGGTGGTGAGATGTGTGTGTTTTACAGGGGCACAGACAACAAACAAAACAAAACGCCACAACAATGTGAGAGTGTAACACAAGTGTTATTATGCACCACAATGTACAAACACACACAAACATAAACCAATGAAACAGATAAGCACACCCATTGAACATAAATCACACAAAAAGCCACGAGGCTTCGGGCTACATTTACCATTTTCTTTCATTCTTTCTTCCTTTCTTTCACGCACACTCTCAAACATACAAACACACAGTAGAATGTAGTGGGGGTCCAAAAGAAAAGATCAAAGTTAAGTTGACAATTTGGTGAAAACATTTGTAAGCATGGTCTGAAATGGTGATGCCGGACAAGGCTTAACGGGTGGAAGATTTAAAAACAAGAGTGTTATCTGTTTATAGTGTTAACTCGACAACCAACATAACTATGACATTTTCAATGGCACCACAGTATCAGAACTATCTCAAATGTACTGTATTTATATTTCAGTGGTATAGGCAATGGTTCAGTGGTATAGGCAATGGTGCAGTGGTATAGGCAATGGTGCAGTGGTATAGGCAATGGTTCAGTGGTATAGGCAATGGTTCAGTGGTATAGGCAATGGTGCAGTGGTATAGGCAATGGTTCAGTGGTATAGGCAATGGTTCAGTGGTATAGGCAATGGTTCAGTGGTATAGGCAATGGTTCAGTGGTATAGGCAATGGTTCAGTGGTATAGGCAATGGTTCAGTGGTATAGGCAATGGTTCAGTGGTATAGGCAATGGTTCAGTGGTATAGGCAATGGTTCAGTGGTATAGGCAATGGTTCAGTGGTATAGGCAATGGTTCAGTGGTATAGGCAATGGTTCAGTGGTATAGGCAATGGTTCAGTGGTATAGGCAATGGTTCAGTGGTATAGGCAATGGTTCAGTGGTATAGGCAATGGTTCAGTGGTATAGACAATGGGCAAAGTAGTTGATGTCTGGCAGGGCACAGAGAGAGAGAGAGAGAGAGCATGGAAGACCAATCTGATTTAAATTGTCCATAAAAATGGCATCCATTAGAAGGAGTTTTGGGTCACACACACATGCACACACACATATACACACACACACTTTTGGGTTATGGCCTTGGCCCCAACACTGGGTTTGATGGAGCTATTACTAAACAACACAACACTATAGCCAAGCAGTGGCATATACGCCTCAGGGACACATTCTGTTGGAACTCAATGTTTAATGCAAAATGCAAAAATAAGACTTGGTCAATACACAACAATACAATGGCATAAAGGACAAGCTGGAACTTATCTCAACGGTTATAACACATTATAAAAGGTTATATAGAGGTTACATGATTTTTCATGTCATTATGTTTTTCAATACTCAACAATATAATGACACACTTAACATAGAGGTAAAAAGGATGGCTATATAGAGGTTATAAAAGGTTACCAGATTTTCCATGACTTTATGGTTTGAAATGACACACTAGCCCACTAAATATCAGGGTTTTATAAGTCAAGGTTGTTGTTTCTCGTGGGTTGTAAAGTACTTGTCGACAAAAAATTGCCAGTAGCCTACTTTGGGTAGATGGTTGGAATACAACAGTAAATCAGTGAGGGAGTACGTGGCTGTGTGTGTGTATGTTGTGCTCTCTGCGACCAAGAAAATAAACAAATAACCCCTCCACCCTCCCCCACTCAAAAAACAAAGCACAGAGATGATCTAGTTTTGTGGGTAGAAAGAGGACTGCATTTGGTCCTCTGTTTTTATTTTATTTTCAGGTGCCCAGTGTGGGTGTGTGTGGGTGGGTGTGTGTGCACGCGTGCGTGCGGGAGCTCTCACCAATGCGTCTGTGACACGACTCATGGATTTCTTTCTCTCTCTCTCTCTCTCTCTCCCCATATCTATTCCTCTCTGTCTGTTTTATATTTAAAACACAACAACCCATCAAAAGCTATCTGCTGTATAGGCCTTTAAATAACACAGCACCCGTTTAATAACGGGAGCACTTTAACAACTTTAACTGCAAATGGTAATAGAAATGTATAAGATTCCAATGGTGTCTATGGTCTCTCATCTGCTCTGACATGGTTGTGGGTTAATTTAGGGGGGGGGCAACAAATGGCTTTAAATGACAACCTGCAATAGCCAGATCACACCCCCTGGAGAGGGAGATGGAGAACGAGTGAAAGAAAGGGAGGAATACCGACAGAGAAATTGGGGGGGTTGGAAGCTAGAAACAGGAAGAGAGGGAGCCAAAATTGCTTTTAAGAAAAAACATCACACAGTAGAGTTTAGGGCTAACCACCAGATTAGGGCTTAGGGCTAGATTCAATTTGGATCTCGGAAGAGCCGCGCTATGACGTGAGACTACATTTACTTGAAACGCTGCGTGCCGTATGTTGGCTCAATCGGAAATGACCTCATTTCAATCGCGCTAGAACGCAGATTTTCCTCGATCTGGGTTGAATCTAGCCCAATGGTTAATTTTGGGCAACAAATAGGAACAGAGAACAGGAAACAGAAAGAGAGAGGCTTTTATTACGGTTGGGGATAAACACCACTAGGGTTTATTTCTGGTAGCAACAAATGGTGTCCATGTTTGACAGGTGGGGTTAGACGGGGATGATCCACCAGTGCCAGCTGACCCCACCTGCTCCATGACCCCACATGGTGGCCCCATCACTGGGAGAGACAGACAGACAGCACCCTCCCACAACCCTGAACCTAAACCCAACCACCTCTACCAGGGTGCGGCTAACACTCAGACTGGGGACAGACAGATGGACAAATGGATCCATTTGGTATGTGTATGGAAGGGGTGGAGGGGTTGATATTTGTTCGGTTGGGTGTGTTGTTTTCTGCCCGCAATTAGCAACGGCCATTCAGTATTCCTTTTGAGGTTTTAATTGGGCCAGACCACACAGGAGACACTGATAGGCACAAACAAACACACACACACATAGATAGACTCAGAGCTGCACTCAGACTGGGAAGAGAATCAAGGACATTTTGGGACATTTGGGGCCCTACAGAGGGGGAATGTGGTTGACTAGGGGTGGTTAAGACAGGGAAGAGAATCAAGGACATGTTGGGATATTTGGGGCCCTACAGAGGGGAAACGTGGTTGACCAGGGGTGGTTAAGACAGGGAAGAGTTGTAAATCTTTTCCAATTGATTTAGTGGAGCGTTATTTTAAAACGCTTTAGAAAAATACTCCTTTTGAGTCTTCAAGCTACCTTGCTCTTTTATTTGTTTTTTATTTTATTGATTTAGCATAGACGTGTCTTTCTTCAAGATACACAGCACCAGTCTACCTACTGTACAGTGTTCTAACCCCTGGCCATAGCAACACCACACAGACGGTTACTCTTACAGAGTTACACTCAATGAATATCTTAGGTGACGATCTCATCACTTTACAAGGTGGCAGGTCCAGTAACATGTACTGTTAACACACACACACACACACATGCAGTCTTGTATAACTAACCTTCTGGGGACACACAATTCAGTCCCATTCAAAATCCTATTTTCCCGAACCCCTAACCTTAACCCTTACCCCAAAACCTAACCTTAATCCTAACCCTAGCCCCTTACCCTAAACCTAATTCTAACACTAATTCTAACCTTAACCCTAAACTCCCCAAAAATAGCATTTGACCCCAGTTGGTCAAATGTCTGTTTATTTACTTTTCTTGTGGGGACTTCTGGTCCCCATAAGTATAGTTAAACACATTCACACACACACATGTACAGTTAACAACAACAGTTTTCACTTTGAGCTGCATTTTGTGTACGAGATATCCTATAGGCTACAGATAATGTTCATTTATGTATTATGTACTGTAGGTATACAGTAGTCACATGCACTGTGGGTGGGACTCAACACAGACGGACACAAGTATGACCACGAATGCTCTGCAATGGGATGAGTGTTGTTCTATGCCGCTGTATATATCCATTATCAGGATATTGTCTCATATGATGTACTTCTTTCCATGCATTAAACTGTAGCGCATATAGGGTTTATAGTAGCAGGATATGGTGTTTATGCGCACACACACACACTCTTATCATTATTATTTCGATTTTGCAGATCAATTTAGGATATAGTATGAATACCTCCTAACCATAGTCAATAACTCGTTGAAATGGTCTACCAACAATATGACATTTCATTTAGATCTAATTCATGTATCATACACGTTGTATTTTTCCATCCAGGGCCATATTGAAGCCCTGCTCTGCACAGACAGTAACACATCATGTGTATGCAAAGACACACACACACACACACACACACAGCCGTACACACCGAGTGAGTAATGTGTCACGTGAATTTACAGCCCTCTAGCTGCTGCAAACACCGGATGGCATTGAACGCACAATAATCCCACCATGGCACTGACACCCCAAGGTTGAATGCCACTGTGTGTGTATATAATGCCAGTGGACCAGACAATAACCCAGTGGAATTTTCCTCTCCTCCTCTCCCTCCCCCTCTACACCCCCGCTCCTATACACCCCCCCCCCCCCATTGCACTGTGGGGGAGGAGTGGAATTCTGATTGGACAGAGTTGGGGCAACTGTGGGACGGGAGTTGTGTGTGTGTGCGCGTGCATGTAGTTTGTGGTGTATGTGTGTGCACGAGGCACGCTGGCACAGTTATCCCAGCTGGCAGTGTCTCTCTGAGCCCCTGGGCGTCCATGCCAAGCTCATGGCTCAGCATCAGAGAAGAGGAGCGGAAAAGGAGGGATGGAGGATACTGTAGGACTACAGGCTGATGTAACAAACGGCCCCGCAGTGCATCGAGCCTCCCCTCTCCTCATCCCCCCGATACACGCGCACACATATATCTCTTTAATCATTATGAGCAGACTGTAGGCGAGGCAGATAGAACATATAGGGAGGGACAAGGGATTACACCATCCTACATAGTCTTTACTAAGTGGTGGCATATCTATATAGAATATCTATGTATTAGATATTAGTGGCTAATTACTTCCTAAGACCTGCAGGTATACAATGTATATATCCCAATCTGTGTCTGTCTGGTCCTTCTTTGTAATCTTAGCGATAACAACAAAACTAAATAAACACATATATAAGTTCCTGCAACAAGATAGTTTATAATACACATGGTCATGCTGTGCCAACTGAGGTCACAGTGTAGTGTGTGTGTGTGTGTGTGCATGTGTGCCTGCATGACTATGTGCGGGTATGCATGTGTTACTAATTGCCTGTGTGTTTATGTATATGTGTGAGTGTATCACTGCTCCACTACTTCAATGTAAGAACCATGTGTGTTTGTACAGCACTGCAGAGGACTCTTCCCCACAGTCGTGAAGCTGAATGTGTGTGCGTGCGTGTGTCATGACGCTGAAACTGAAGTCTCTTCAAGTATAATATTCCCTCCCAGACCGGAGGATAGAACCAGGATGGACAGATGGGGGGAGGGGGGAGGGGAATAGAGGGCGGGACAGAGATGGAGATAGGAGAGAGATGGAAGGAAGGAGGAAGGGACGTAGACAGAGAGAAAAGGAAGTGGGAGAGGGAACCAGACAGATGGAGAGGGAGGATTAAATAGAACCTGGAACATTTTGGGTGATCATCAACACTAAGTAGTAATAATAGAAGTGAGATGAATATATGTACTCCAAGGGCAGTCACCTAGAACAGATCAAAGTGTTTAGAAGGGGAATCATTATGCAATAAGGAGAATAAGATTTAGGGCTTTACCCTTGTCTTGCGTGCTTATGTGTGTATGTGATTGATTTTATTTGATTAGGATCCCCATTGGCCGATGCCAATGGCGACAGCTAGTCTTACTGGGGTCCGACACATAACAAAGAAAGACATTACAGGGAAAAAAAGAGTTTACAATTTACATACATTTAAAAACATGAACATATAGTGTGTGTTTGCACCTATCAGTTACAGATCCGTGTCGGTGTATGCACACAACAAGTAGGTCACGTGGGGGAGAGGCATCGTGCCATTTGTTTTTGAAACCAGGTTTGCTGTTCACTTGAGCTATATGAGATAGAAAGGAGTTCCATGCAATCATGGCTCTGTAAAAGGCTAAACATTTCCTTGAATTTGTTCTGGACTTGGGGACTGTGAAAAGACCCCTGGTGGCATGTCTGTTGGGGTAAGTGTGTGTCAGTGCTGTGTTTATGTTGACTATGCAAACCACAAGAAGTGATGCAGTCAGTCTTTCCCCAACTCTTAGTCAAGAGGGACTAGCATGCATATTAATGAACAAATACAATACAATTCTAAATCATTTTAAGATGTTAAGCAAAATGCTTCTGTTCCTGGAGAACAGTCCATTAATACCTAACAATACAAAACAATACAGGAAAATCCAAAAAAAGAAAGGAATGAAGAAATATAGAAGTATTAGAACGAGCAATGTCAGAGTCCAGAATATAAAAAGTGTATTCAGAAATGATTCTGACCCCTTCCCTTTTTCCACATTGTGTTACGTTACAGCCTTATTTTAAAATGGATTACATTGTTTTTCCCCCTCATCAATCTACGCACAATACTCCACAATGACAAGGCAAAAACAGGTTTTTAAAAAACAGAAATACCTTATTTACATAACTATTCACAACCTTTGCTATGAGACTCGAAATAGAGCTCCGGTGCATCCTGTTTCCATTGATCATCCTTGATATGTTTCTACAACTTGATTGGAGTCCATCTGTGGTAAATTCAATTAATTGGACATGATTTTGAAAGGCACACACCTGTCTATTGTCATGACGTTGCCAGATTCACTTGGAACTGTGCAATTTAAATGTTTAAATATGAAACTATTTGTGAAAAGATTAAATGTAATTTTAACTTCTATATGAGAGAATTGTTTTCATAAAGTAAACTATGCTCACTCAGTGGCCACGCCCAAGTGAACAGACCTTGGTTGAGAACTATGAAACACGCCCTTCTCTCCCCCACTACAAAAACCTGTGGACAGGAGTCAAACCTTAGTTCCCGATGACATGAAGACTGGTGTCCATGCGTTTAAATGGGCTAATTTCATCTACAACCTAACGAAATTAACATTTAGTTCTCGTTGACGTAAGGACTGGTGTCCATATGTTTAAAAAGGCTCATTTCAACATGGAGGTGACGATAACCACACTGGAATGACGATAACCACGCTACGACCAGACAGATTCTACAAAGTACAAGGCCGATCTCTGCTGGGCAAACCAGTCTTCCATCTTCAACCCATCTATCGAAGCGCAGCTCAGGGTAAATACACTGCTCAAAAAATAAAGGGAACACTAAAATAACACATCCTAGATCTGAATGAATGAAATATTATTTTTAAATACTTTTTTCTTTACATAGTTGAATGTGCTGACAACAAAATCACACAAAAATTATCAATGGAAATCATATTTATCAACCCATGGAGGTCTGGATTTGGAGTCACACTCAAAATTAAAGTGGAAAACCACACTACAGGCTGATCCAACTTTTATGTAATGTCCTTAAAACAAGTCAAAATGAGGCTCAGTAGTGTGTGTGGCCTCCACGTGCCTGTATGACCTCCCTACAATGCCTGGGCATGCTCCTGATGAGGTGGCGGATGGTCTCCTGAGGGATCTCCTCCCAGACCTGGACAAAAGCATCCACCAACTCCTGGACAGTCTGTGGTCCACGTTGCACCACAGACTGTCCAGGAGTTGGCGAATGCTTTAGTCCAGGTTTGGGAGGAGATCCCTCAGGAGACCATCCACCACCTCATGGTGGATGGAGCAAGACATGATGTCCCAGATGTGCTCAATTAGATTCAGGTCTGGGGAACGGGCGGGCCAGTCCATAGCATCAATGCCTTCCTCTTGCAGGAACTGAAGCTACTCCTCAGTAAAAGGCACATGGCAGCCCACTTGGAGTTTCCCAGAAGGCACGTAAAGGACTCTCAGACCATGAGAAACAAGATTCTCTGGTCTGATGAAACCAAGACTGAACTCTTTGGCCTGAATTCCAAGCGTTACATCTGGAGGAAACCTGACACCATTCCTACGGTGAAGCATGGTGGTGGCAGCAGCATCATTCTGTGGGGATGTTTTTCAGCAACAGGGACTACTCAGGATCGACGGAAAGATCCACAGTTACACGCCCAATTGACTCAAAGTATGTAAATTACCCCATCAGAAGCTTCTAAAGCCATGACATAATTTTCTGGAATACTCCAAGCTGTTTAAAGGCACAGTCAACTTAGTGTATGTAAACTTCTGACACACTGGAATTGTGATACAGTGAATTATAAGTGAAATAATCTGTCTATAAACAATTGTTTGAAAAATTACTTGTGTCATGCACAAAGTAGCTGCCAAAACTATAGTTGGTTAACTTCTTATGGTATGCTTGCATCCCACTCTGCCAAAAGCCAGGGAAAATGCAGCGTGGCAAATTCAAATAAATGATATAAAAATCAAACTTTCATTAAATCACACATGTAAGATACTCAATTAAAGCTACACTCGTTGTGAATCCAGCTAACATGTCAGATTTTAAAAAGGATTTTCAGCGAAAGCATAAGAAGCTGATGATAGCACAACAGTAAACAAAGAGGGTAGCATATTTCAACCCTGCAGACGATACACAAAACGCAGAAATAAAATATAAAACATGACTTACCTTTGACGAGCTTCTTTTGTTGGCACTCCAATATGTTCTATAAACATCACAATTGGTCCTTTTGTTCGATTAATTCCGTCCATATATATCCAAAATGTCAATTTATTTGACGTGTTTGATCCAGAAAAAAAACAGCTTCCAAAATGCACAACGTCACTACAAAATATTTCAAAAGTTGCCTATAAACTTTGTCAAAATATTTCAAACTACTTTTGTAATACAACTTCAGGTATTTTTAAACGTTAATAATCGATCAAATTGAAGACGGGTCTATCTGTGTTCAATAAAGGAACACAACAAAGCAAGCTACTTTTCAAGTCTTGCGCATCTCTCAACAGTGTTACGTAGTTCCTAGATGGCCGTACTTCTTTATTGCACAAATGAATAACCTCAACCAAATTCCAAAGACTGGTGACATCCAGTGGAAGCGGTAGGAACTGAAAACAAGTTCCTAAGAAATATCGTTTGCCAAGGAGAACTCACTGAACAGACAGATATCTAAAAAAAAATCTGAACGGTTAGTCCTCTGGGTTTTGCCTGCTACATAAGTTCTGTTATACTCACAGACATGATTCAAACAGTTTTAGAAACTTCAGAGTGTTTTCTATCCAAATCTATTATTGGCATGAGTAGCAGGAAGTTGAAATTGGGCACGCTATTTATCCAAAAGTGAAAATGCTGCCCCCTATACCTTAAGAAGTTTTAACAAGACATTTATGGAGTGGTTTAAAAATGAGTTTTAATGACACCATCCTAAGTGTATGTATACTTCCGACTTCAACTGTACATGGACACACAGACTTTATTTAATGCCAGTGGCAAGTTATTGGTTAAAACAGAAAAGATTAGAGGACCAAGAGAGCTGCCCTGCATACACCACACTTTACATGTTTAACATTAGAGAAGCTTACAGCTATTAGATAGATACTTTTGTATATATATTGTATGTGGACACCCCTTCAAATTAGTGGATTTGGCTATTTCAGCCACACCCATTGCTGACAGGTATATAAAATCAAGCACACAGCCATGCAATCTCCATAGACAAACATTGGCAGTAGAATGGCCTTGCGGAAGAGTTCAATGACTTTCAGCGTGACACTGTCATAGGATGCCTTTCCACGTCAGTTCGTCAAATTGCCCGGTCAACTGTAAGTGATGTTATTGTGACGTGTAAACATTTAGGAGCAACAACGGCTTGCCGTGAAGTCGTAGGTCACACAAGCTCACAGAACAGGACAGCCGAGTACTGAAGCGCATAGTGCGTGAACATCATCTGTCCTACGTTGCAGCACTCACTACCGAGTTCCAAACTGCCTCTGGAAGCAACGTCAGTACAATAATTGTTCACCGGGAGCTTCATGAAATGGGTTTCCATGGCCGAGCAGCCACACACAAGCCTAAGATCACCATGCTCAATGCCAAGCATTGGCAGGAGTAGTGTAAAGCTCGCCGCCATTGGACTCTGGATCAGTGGAAATGTGTTCTCTGGCGTGATGAATCATACTTCACCATCTGGCAGTCCGGCAGATGAATCTGAGTTTGGTGGATGCCAGGAGAACGCTACCTGCCCCAATGCATAGTGCCAACTGTAAAGTTTGGTGGATGAGGAATAATGGTCTGGGGCTGTTTTTTGTGGTTCGGACTAGGCCCCTTAGTTCCAGTGAAGGGACATTTTAATTCTACAGCATACAATGACAACTTTGTGGCAACAGTTTGGGGAAGGCACTTCGAGGTCCATACAGAAATGGTTTGCCGAGATCAGTGTGGAAGAACTTGACTGGCCTGCACAGAGCCCTGAATCCCCATTGAACACCTTTGGGATGAATTGAAACGCCGACTGCGAGCCAGGCCTAATCGCCCAACATCAGTGCCTGACCTCACTAATGCTCTTGTGGCTGAATGAAAGCAAGTCCCCGCAGCAATGTTCCAACAGTGGAAGGCCTTCCAAGAAGATTGGGGGCTGTTATAGCAGCAAAAGGGGTACCAACTTAATGCCCATCATTTTGGAATGAGATGTTCGATGAGCAGGTGTCCACATACTTTTGGTCATGTAGTGTAGGTGAAAGGGTTAAAAAGGCGGTAGGGCGTATACGATTAGGTTGTATATGATTAGCGTGAGTGCTTATTATGAATAGTCAGTGTGCATATGGTTCTGCTTTTAATAATCCTTCTTTATTTTCTTGTGTTTTGTGTTTCCAAATTCTCCTATAGATTTTGGGAATACTCAGAGCAACAATAAGTGGATAAAAAAGAGAAAGTGTAAAAGCATTGGGTTTGGCTGTGTATTAGTGACCTATTTATGGGCACACATTCCTAAGGGCCTTTCAGATGCAGATCTATCAGTAGGTTGTCTAGTTGTGCAGAGACAGTTTCCCAGAGACCTATTTACTAAGTGTCTGATATAAGATCAGGTCCCCCCTCTAATTCACTATGATTTAAGAGGCAAAACTGATTCTAGGACAGCAATCCTACACTCTTAGAAAAAAGGATTCCAAAAGGTTTCAGGTAGAACCCTTTTTGGTTCCATGTAGAACCCTCAATGGAAAGGATTCTACATGGAACGCAAAATAGTTCTACCTGGAACCAAAAAGGGTTCCTTAAAGTGGACAGCTGAAGGACCTTTTAGCTTCTAGAAAGAACTTTGACGGCGCTCTAGAACAGGTTCCAGCACCTTACTCACTGCAGACCGCACAGCACTCAGCTCAAAATTCCACCCCATTGTTACATAACCTTGACATACCAGCCCTGCGATCTGATTGGCTTCTGCTTCCCGGCCCTGCGATCTGATTATCTGCTCTGATCCTGGAGGACAACGGTGGGCAGCGGCACACAGAAGCTCCCCTCTGTCTGTAATGGACTGATGAATCCCACATACGCACACACACACACACGCGCACACACACACACACACACACACACACACACACACACACACACACACACACACACACACACACACACACACACACACACACACACACAGCTCAGATCAATCTACAGAACATAGGAAGACAAAGAGTCATCAGGAGATGAAGGCCAAAGCCACTGGGGTTACGTCCCAAATGGCACCCTGTGCCCTATACAGTGCACTACTTTTGTCCAGGACCTACATGGCTTCCAGTGTGTAGGAAGGCTACATCTATATCTAGCATTTATCTGCAGTGTGCTGTGCAGAACTAAAAATACTCCTCCATGTGAGTTTGTGGCGAAAAGCAGGGTTCAAATAGTATTCTAAATAATTTCAAATAAATGGATCTGTGTTTGACTTAACTTGCCTGGCTTAATGGAACCAATAAAATATCCCAAAACTACAAACCCATTCCATCTGTCACTCCAAGAAGGATAGAGCAAAAGCTAAACATATTTCAAAGATTACAAATACAATTTGGTCTCAGGTCTGGTGTGGTGAAACCATAAAGAGTGATAGAGTCCTCTAGTGGCCAAAAGGCTATATGAGCATGGGCAAAGCCATTGAGTGCTTCCACCATTTTAATGTAGTCAACTGTGTGAGACTTCCAATTTCATTGGCTGATCCCTCCTGGTGACCCTGTTGGAGTCATGTCCACCCGAGACATCACGAGGGATCAGCCAACCGTGTAGAAGAAAATGGACTAATTCAATAGGGAGATTGTCTCAATGGCGCTGCCAATTCAGTCACAGATACATAGATGAGTCCTCGATCTATCTCTATGGAGGAAACATACTGCATGCATGCTGCTGCTGGTGGTGATGGTGCAGCTCAGTATGCTCTCTGGTGGTGAGAGCTGTGATGTTCGTGTTTGACATTTCCATGTGGTTAGTATTTAATAGAAGAGCCCGGTGGGAGAACACAAACAGGCACACACACACACCATGGTGACATCATGGTGTGTTAACGTTAAGTGTTATATGAAATCTTATTCAAATCTGTTCATATACATCCCGAGGAAGAATGTTACTTTTTAAATGTATTATTGTTACATTTTCTGACAAGCAAGCACTTAGACATGGTTATTTTCAAGTTTTCACAAATTCATAGAATGTAAGGCATAAGCAATATGGAGTGGGAAAGTGGCCGTGCGTTTGGTCAAGTAGTAGACACTGCAGTAAATAAAACCTAATAAAAACATCAGTCTTGTTCAGGACCGGAGTCTACGCAGACTGGTGCGCCATAGAAAATCAGAGCACCACCAAGCCTATATGCAAATAAGCGATTTGCCACACTGGCCTGCCACCATTCACTTTGAACTGGACTGTGTGTCTACAGGCAGCAGCAACAGCGCGATTTTAGATCATGACAACGCATTCGCCAAAATCCACCCGAATGGATTTCTGCAAATACGTTAATACCACGGGAGTCATCTTACATTTTGGAACTTCAGAGTCCTATTGATCAAACAACCATGAAAAGGTCGACTATCTCTCCCTCAATGTGCTTATGCACATCAACAACAACAAGGTCAACAACGAATGCTAGCCAGAGTGAGATGAGCTAAAATCTAACGAGGGAACATTAGATAAACCCTCTGAAACTTTTCCAGCTCGGTGGACGTTGAAATTGCACTGATAAACAATGGGGGATGGTCGCCAGCGTGTCCTTCTTGCAACTTGCCTGCGAATGCATGCTTTTCCACGTTTAGACAACTGAAGGGGAACTAACTAACTAGGCAGGGTAGCCTAGTGGTTAGAGCGTTGGACTAGTAACCGGAAGGTTGCAAGTTCAAACCCCTGAGCTGACAAGGTTACAAATCTGTCGATCTGCCCATGAACAGGCAATTAACCCACTGTTCCTAGGCCGTCATTGAAAATAAGAATTTGTTCTTAACTGACTTGCCTAGTAAAATAAAAAAATTCACATTTCTGCTGTCTAACTAAATGACACCTGCACCTCTAGCTGTAGCCACCGAAAGAAATGATATGAGGTTTAAAAAAAGTCCGTCCTCCAATGACATGACATCCTCCCAGCAGCTAGCTAATGCTAGGCTCCGTGTTTTTAGCTTGCTAAATAAATAGGTAGCTACAAGGGTGTCAAACTAAATCAGGGCATGGACCACATTGAAAAAAGACACAATGAATTCGCTGGGCCAGACACAGCCTACTTGTTTAAAAAATAATAACTTGCGACTGCGACCCAATCTGGCAATTGTTTTTTATCAGAAAAAAAGACATGTACGTATGTACATAGGATGCCGTATATAGCATGTTAACATATTAAAACAAAATAAGAGATAAATAATGTGACCAGCCTTTGCTGCTCGCAGATGTGCATTATATGCTGCAGCCCTGATCAAAAAGTATTTAATAACTCCAAATAACAAAGACGAAGCCGTGTGTTGTTGTAACACTTAACCTCTAAAACTTTCAACGTGTTTTTTTGTTGTTGCGCGGCATGGATCACCGATGCAGGTGAACGCAGTATTGATGTATGGTGCACTCAAAATGCATTGGAGTTGGGTAGCCCAGCGGAGGCCACTGCTCAAATATGACTTTAATAGCTCTACATGTTTCTCCGTTAGATGGTGTTTTGATGCAGGTTTAGTTTTTTGGTTATTCATTGACAAGCTTTAAAAATCAAAGCCAGACTGCAACATTTTAGTAGCCAAGCTAGGACTGTGGCATGCGTCTGTACACTTTCCCTCCACTGCCGCGGGACACACGGAAGCAGTGCAATTGAAGTTGAATTCACAGATGCCAGCGCATCAGGCTGTAATTTCATGAAGTAGACGACTCAACTGTTGACTCGTTTATACTCACTGGTGTGTCCTGTAATAGACCACTAAGAAAGAGAGTTCCAACCCTCTCTGCCAATAACAGCTCACTTTAATTTTCCCCCTCCCCACTGAGACCATTCTAAGACAGTCCTTGCAGAATTCTTGCTTGAGAAATGGCTCTTTGCCAAGACGCTATTTTTGTTTCTTTTTTTTTGTAATTTTAATTGAAAACAATCACATAAGGTACTTAATTGTTACTCAGGAATTATTTGATATTGAGATAAAAAATGTTTGCAGTTCTGCAATTCAGCACATTTTGCCATGAGGCGGAGAGAAAATGTTGCAATTTTATAAAAACATTTAATGCAATTCTATCCATGTCGCTATGGTGTGGAGAAACATTTTCTATCTCCACTCATTTCCTGCAAATTTGTAATTACTTATGCCACAAAAAAAGTCAATGGGCCCCCTGGACGTCAGGGCACCTAGGCACGTGCCCCGGTCGGTATTCAACCGTGATTACTAAAAGTTTAGAAAGCTGGCTAGACTAGCTACCGAATGAAATTTGAAAGAATTAATGAACTTTTATTTTTGTGTCAAATTGACAATTGGCAACCTATCCCATATGGGAATAATTGACGCATTAACAAACATTGCAATAATTCACTACGGTAAGTAAATTATAATAATTCTTCCGGCTTTCTCTGCATTGCGCATCACATAAAGAGTGAAAAAAATTAAATACATAAATAGATTTCACCCCATGCTTCCTGAAGCACCTCCCACAAGTTGGATTGGCTTGATGGGCACTTCTTACGTACCATACAGTCAAGCTTCTCCCAAAATGGAGTGGCCAACACAGCTCAACCCTGTGCTGGCCACTCCATTATAGACAGAACGCCAGCTGACTGCTTCTTCCCGAAATAGTTATTGCATAGTTTGGAGCTGTTCTTTGGGTCATTGTCCTGTTGTAGGAGGAAATTGTCTTCAATTAAGCACCGTCCACAGGGTATGGCATGGCGTTGCAAAATGGAGCGATAGCCTTCCTTCTTCAAGATCCCTTTCACCTTGTACAAATCTCCCACTTTACCACCACCAAAGCACCCCCAGACCATCACATTGACTCCACCATGCTTGACAGATGGCCTCCAGCATGTTTCCATTTTTTCTGCGGCTCATGAATGTTCTTCGTTGTGATCTGAACACCTCAAACTTAGATTTGTCTGTTCATAACACCTTTTTCCTATCTTCCTCTGTCCAGTGTCTGTGTTCTTTTGCCCATCTTAATTTTTTATTTGTATCGGCCAGTCTGAGTTATGGATTTTTCTTTTCAACTCTACCTAGAAGGCCAGCATCTGGGAGTCACCTCTTCACTGTTGACGTTGAGACGGGTGTTTTGCGGGTACTATTTAATGAAGCTGCCAGTTGAGGACTTGTGAGGCATCTGTTTCTCAAACTAGACACTCTAATGTACTTGTCCTCTTTCTCAGTTGTGCACCGGGGCCTCCCACTCCTCTTTCTATTCTGGTTATAGCCAGTTTGCACAGTTCTGTGAAGGGAGTAGTACACAGTGTTCAGTGTTCACAAGATCTTCAGTTTCTTGGCAATTTCTCGCATAGCCTTCATTTCTCATAACAAGAATAGACTGATGAGTTTCAGAAAAATATATTTGTTTCTGGCCATTTTGAGCCTGCAATCGAACCCACAAATGCTGATGCTCCAGATACTCAACTAGTCTAAAGAAGGCCAGTTGTTTTGCTTCTTTAATCAGAACAACATTTTTCAGCTGTGCTAACATAATTGCAAAAGGTTTTTCTAATGATCAATTAGCCATTTAAAATTATAAACTTGGATTAGTTAACACAACATGCCATTTGGAACACAGGAGTGATGGTTATTGATAATGGGCCTCTATGCCTATTTAGATACTCCATAAAAAAATCAGCAGTTTCCAGCTACAATAGTCATTTACAACATTACTGTAACGGCTTTCTTCTGTTGAAGGAGGAGCGGACCAAAATGCAGCGTGGTACTTTTGAGACATATTTATTGAATGACGAAAAAAACACGAACAATACAAAAACAACAAACGGAACATGAAAAAACCTAAACAGTCCTATCTGGTGAAGACACAGAGACAGGAACAATCACCCACGAAAACACTCACAGAATATGGCTGCCTAAATATGGTTCCCAATCAGAGACAACGATAATCACCTGACTCTGATTGAGAACCGCCTCAGGCAGCCATAGACTATACAATACGCCCCACAAAAACCCCAAGACAAAAACACACCACAATAACCCATGTCACACCCTGGCCTGACCAAATAAATGAAGATAAATATAATATATTTCGACCAGGGCATGACAATTACAACATTAACAATATCTCTATTTCTGATCAATTTGATATTATTTTAATGGACACATTTTTTAAAATGTTCTTCCAATAACAAGGACATTTCTAAGTGACCCCAAACTTTTGAATGGTAGTATACATACATACATACATACATACATACATACATACATACAGTACATACATGCCCCGCCCCCCTTTCGGAAAAGCTGACCACGACTCCATTTTGCTGATCCCTGCCTACAGACAGAAACTAAAACAAGAAGCTCCTACGCTGAGGTCTGTCCAACGCTGGTCTGACCAAGCTGATTCCACACTCCAAGACTGCTTCCATCACGTGGACTGGGACATGTTTCGTATTGCGTCAGGCAACAACATTGACGAATACGCTGATTCGGTGTGCAAGTTCATTAGAACGTGCATTGAAGATGTTGTTCCCATAGCAACGATTAAAATATTCCCTAAGCAGAAACCGTGGATTGATGGCAGCATTCGCGTGAAACTGAAAGCGCGAACCACTGCTTTTAATCAGGGCAAGGTGACTGGTAACATGACCGAATACAAACAGTGCAGCTATTCCCTCCGTAAGGCTATCAAACAAGCTAAGCGTCAGTATAGAGACAAAGTAGAATCTCAATTCAACGGCTCAGACACAAGAGGCATGTGGCAGGGTCTACAGTCAATCACGGACTACAAGAAGAAATCCAGCCCAGTCACGGACCAGGATGTCTTGCTCCCAGGCAGACTAAATAACTTTTTTGCCCGCTTTGAGGACAATACAGTGCCACTGACACGGCCTGCAACGAAAACATGCGGTCTCTCCTTCACTGCAGCCGAGGTGAGTAAAACATTTAAACGTGTTAACCCTCACAAGGCTGCAGGCCCAGACGGCATCCCCAGCCGCGCCCTCAGAGCATGCGCAGACCAGCTGGCTGGTGTGTTTACGGACATATTCAATCAATCCCTATACCAGTCTGCTGTTCCCACATGCTTCAAGAGGGCCACCATTGTTCCTGTTCCCAAGAAAGCTAAGGTAACTGAGCTAAACGACTACCGCCCCGTAGCACTCACTTCTGTCATCATGAAGTGCTTTGAGAGACTAGTCAAGGACCATATCACCTCCACTCTACCTGACACCCCAGACCCACTCCAATTTGCTTACCGCCCAAATAGGTCCACAGACGACGCAATCTCAACCACACTGCACACTGCCCTAACCCATCTGGACAAGAGGAATACCTATGTGAGAATGCTGTTCATCGACTACAGCTCGGCATTTAACACCATAGTACCCTCCAAGCTCATCATAAAGCTCGAAACCCTGGGTCTCGACCCCGCCCTGTGCAACTGGGTACTGGACTTCCTGACGGGCCTCCCCAGGTGGTGAGGGTAGGCAACAACATCTCCACCCCGCTGATCCTCAACACTGGGGCCCCACAAGGGTGCGTTCTGAGCCCTCTCCTGTACTCCCTGTTCACCCACGACTGCGTGGCCACGCACGCCTCCAACTCAATCATCAAGTTTGCGGACGACACAACAGTGGTAGGCTTGATTACCAACAACGACGAGACGGCCTACAGGGAGGAGGTGAGGGCCCTCGGAGTGTGGTGTCAGGACAATAACCTCACACTCAACGTCAACAAAACTAAGGAGATGATTGTGGACTTCCGGAAACAGCAGAGGGAACACCCCCCTATCCACATCGATGGAACAGTAGTGGAGAGGGTAGCAAGTTTTAAGTTCCTCGGCATACACATCACAGACAAACTGAATTGGTCCACTCACACAGACAGCATCGTGAAGAAGACGCAGCAGCGCCTCTTCAACCTCAGGAGGCTGAAGAAATTTGGCTTGTCACCAAAAGCACTCACAAACTTCTACAGATGCACAATCGAGAGCATCCTGGCGGGCTGTATCACCGCCTGGTACGTCAACTGCTACGCCCACAACCGTAAGGCTCTCCAGAGGGTAGTGAGGTCTGCACAACGCATCACCGGGGGCAAACTACCTGCCCTCCAGGACACCTACACCATGTTACAGGAAGGCCATAAAGATCATCAAGGACAACACCCACCCGAGCCACTGCCTGTTCACCCCGCTATCATCCAGAAGGCGAGGTCAGTACAGGTGCATCAAAGCTGGGACCGAGAGACTGAAAAACAGCTTCTATCTCAAGGCCATCAGACTGTTAAACAGCAACCACTAACATTGAGTGGCTGCTGCCAACACACTGACTCAACTCCAGCCACTTTAATAATGGGAATTGATGGGAAATGATGTAAAATATATCACTAGCCACTTTAAACAATGCTACCTAATATAATGTTTACATACCCTACATTATTCATCTCATATGTATACGTATATACTGTACTCTATCATCTACTGCATCCTTATGTAATACATGTATCACTAGCCACTTTAACTATGCCACTTTGTTTACATACTCATCTCATATGTATATACTGTACTCGATACCATCTACTGTATCTTGCCTATGCTGCTCTGCACCATCACTCATTCATATCTTTATGTACATATTCTTTATCCCCTTACACTGTTAGTTAGATTACTTGTTGGTTATTACTGCATTGTCGGAACAAGAAGCACAAGCATTTCGCTACACTCGCATTAACATCTGCTAACCATGTGTATGTGACAAATAAAATTTGATTTGATTTGACATACGTACATACATACATACATACCATAAATAGACAAATAAATACAGAAATGAAATAAATAAAGACACAAGAAAAGAAAATAATAATTGAAAAAAAGTGTTTTTGACAGAAGTCACTTGAGCCCCGTCTGACACAAAGAGAAGATTCATACAGTTTACAAGCCCACACACAATCTATATACACACACCATTTACCAGAAAGGAGATACATATTTGTACTATTTAATTATAGGAAGCCCTTTTTCTTTTATTCCAGGCTTTATGTAAATATTCCGCAAACGTAAATACACAATGGACCAAAAAAAACATTTCAACTTCTCCTCATCACTAAGCCACATAATGCCAGGGTGTGCTTTCTGGAATAAGAGCAAGTGTATATCGCGGTAGAAAGGGCAATAGAGGATAAAATGAGTTTTGTCCTCTATTTCTTTGAGGTCATAATCTAAAAATGATTAGCTGACATTTTTTATTGAGTGACTGTCAGTGACTGACATAACAAGAGAAAAACTGCTGATGCACAACCCGATTTCAAAATTGTACCTGGTGTATTCTAATGTCCTTACTCTCAATAGAAAGTTGAGACCCCGACTGAGTCCTGCCCCCCCCCCCCACACACACACACACAAAAATTATGTTGGTTATGCTTGGAACTGGCCCTGTAAGTGTCACAATTGAAATGACCATGAACAGCAGGAAAGATCCCAGATTAGGCCTTATGACTGATTAGGCCTTATGACAGATTAGGCATTATGACTGATTAGGCCTTCTGACAGATTAGGCATTATCACTGATTAGGCCTTCTGACAGATTAGGCATTATGACTGATTAGGCCTTCTGACAGATTAGGCATTATGACTGATTAGGCCTTCTGACAGATTAGGCATTATGACTGATTAGGCCTTCTGACAGATTAGGCATTATGACTGATTAGGCCTTCTGAAAGATTAGGCATTATGACTGATTAGGCCTTATGACAGATTAGGCATTATGACTGATTAGGCCTTATGACAGATTAGGCATTATGACTGATTAGGCTTTATGACAGATTAGGCCTTATGACTGATTAGGCTTTATGACAGATTAGGCATTATGACTGATTAGGCCTTCATTTACAGATTAGGCATTATGACTGATTAGGCCTTCTGACAGATTAACAGCATTATGACTGATTAGGCCTTCCTAGACAGATTAGGTGTCATTATGACTGATTAGGCCTTATGACAGATTAGGCATTATGACTGATTAGGCCTTCTGA
Source organism: Oncorhynchus masou masou (assembly GCF_036934945.1). Lineage (NCBI taxonomy): Eukaryota > Metazoa > Chordata > Actinopteri > Salmoniformes > Salmonidae > Oncorhynchus > Oncorhynchus masou. Next base: position 39,593,609 of record NC_088238.1, read on the forward strand.
CAGATTAGGCATTATGACTGTTTTAGGTATTAGGCCTTCTGACAGATTAGGCATTATGACTGATTAGGCCAGTGGAGACAGATTAGGCCTTATGACTGATTAGGCCTTCTGAAAGATTAGGCATTATGACTGATTAGCCCAGCCTTCTGACAGATTAGGACATTATGACTGATTAGGCCTTCTGACAGATTAGGCATTATGACTGGATTAGGCCTTATGACAGATTAGGCATTATGACTGATTAGGCCTTCTGACAGATTAGGTCATTATGACAGATTAGGCCTTCCCCGGGATGACTGATTAGGCTTTATGACAGATTAGGCCTCATGACTGCTGTGCAAACCACATCAAGAGATCCAAAGCTGCATCCTAATATTAGTGATGGGATATGTTATTGGGTTCTGGGTTCTTTAGGGTACTGTCTATTCAACCACACCAACCTCACGGTTCTATAATGTCTGTGTTTCAGGCTTCATTGAGTCAGTGTGTGTGTGGTTGTCAGTGTGTGTGTGTGTGTGTGTGTGTAGTTCAAATGAAAGCAGAATGGGAAAACCAAAGTAACCCATGAACATGTCAGAAGCTGTATCGTGACTCTGTTCACTTCCTCTTCCTCGTCCTTTCGAGTGAGTGAGAGAGAGAGAGAGCGAGGGAGAGAGAGAGGGGGAGATACAGCGATACATACAGCAAAATCATATGAAAGGTGCTAAGGCCGGAAGTGTTCGGAAAGAGGAAGTTGAGAGTTGTGAGTCAGAGACAAGAAATTGGTGTGAAGACAGAGATCCACTCAGAGAAACAAGGCATGAACAAATTAGAGTAAGTATGGTGGAGTGGAAAAAAGGACAGAGGTAAAAATAAAAAAAAACAACGGATGAAACTGAACTGGAAAACACAACAAAAAGACAACAAGTGAAGAGGAAAGGAGAAGGCTGAACATTGCGGCAGATGACAGAGTCGGATATGAGAAAAGGCTGTGTCGGCACTCTTCTGGTCCTCATGCTGATACAGACAGGTTGGTTAGACTAACTCGTCTAGAACAAGATTCAAGTTTTAGTTTAGCAAAAACTGAATTAACATACTAATTGAGCATGTAAAAAAAAAATACATATTTCCGTTGTGGTCTTCAAAAACCAAGTTTCATTATATTGCATTGTTATGGTTATGCAGTACTAAAACCTATTTTAACAGTTGAATGTAGGGTAATACACATCCAGCTGATTTAAAAAGTGCAAGGTTTCGACAAAAAGAAAAGTATGTTGCTGGTTTTGACCGTTGTGTTTGTGCGTGTGTGTGCATGCATGTCTGAATGCAGTTGTGGGAAAAGTACTCAATTGTCATACTTGAGTAAAAGTAAAGACACCGTAATAGAAAATGACTCAAGTAAAAATGAAAGTCACCCAATAAAATACTACGTGATTAAAAGTCCAAAAGTATCTAGTTTTAAATGTAGTTAAGTACAGAGGTAGAGAAAGTACTCAATTGTCATAATTGAGTAAAAGTACAAGGTAAAAGTAAATGCTATACATCAAATTCCTTATATTGCGCTAACCAGACGCCACACTTTTCTTTAAATGTTTTATTTTATTTACACACACCAACACTCAGACATAATTTACAAATGCAGCATTTGTGTTTATTGAGTCCGCCAGATCAGAGGCATTATGAATAACAACGCATTAACCTGATAGATGCGTGAATTGGACCATGTTGCGGTCCTGCCTGAGCATTTGAAATGTAACAAGTACTTTTGGGTGCCAAGGAAAATGTATGGGAGTAAAAAGTACATACACTGAGTGTACAAAACATTATGGATACATACACTTTACATGATATACTGTAGACTGGCCAGGCAAATCCAGGTGAAAGCTATGATCCCTTATTTATGTCACTTGTTAAATCCACTTCAATCAGTGTTGATGAAGGGGAAGAGACAGGTTAAAGAAGGATTGCTAAGCCTTGAGACAATTGAGACATTCATTGTGTGTGTGTGCCATTCAGAGGGTGAATGGGCAAGACTAAAGATTGAAGTGCCTTTGAACAGGATATTGTAGTAGGTGGCAGGCACACAGGTTTGTGTCAACAACTGCAACACTTCAGTTCAACAGTTTCCCGCGTGTATCAAGAACGGTCCAGCACACAAAGGACATCCAGCCAACTTGACACAACCATGGAAAGCATTGGAATCAACATGGGCCAGCATCCCTGTGGAACGCTTTCAATATTAGGACGGTGTTCTTAATGTTTTGTATACTCAAGTGTATTTTTGGGAAAGTAGTGGAGGTAAAGGTAAAAGTTGTCAAAAATATAAATAGTAAAGTACAAATACCTCAAAAAAACTACTTAAGCAGTACTTTTTTACCTAAGTACTTTACACCACTGTCTGAATACATGTTCTAGTGTCTTTAAGTGTATGATCCACAAAAACATGGTTTCAGCATTTATTTCACTGGAAGTTTCACTGCTAGTTTTTACTAGCACCGATACAACTTGCCGCAACAACGTCTTCTTTCTTACTTCCCACAGGCATGACAGACAGTGGGATTTCTGTATCTCACAAATGGCATGGAGATTACCTATCTATCACCTGTCGTCTCATGGGGGACAAAGACACTGTTTCTCAGATCAACTGGGAGATGACCGGCAGTTCGAACCACACCACCACCAGATTGAAACTGGGCATCTTCCACCCCGTGTTTGGTACTTAATATAATAATACATATTAATACGTAATACATAATAATGCATATTACTCGCTTTTACTTTGACTATTGATTATTGGTCCCAGTTTACAAACTGAAGAAAGGCAGAATTTGCATAACACAAAATGCCACAAGAATAACACACTTAGATATATAATATAATATATATGAATAATAGAATATTTTGCCATTAAGGTACCTACGTGGTCCCGGAGTACAACGATACTGTGGAGATCCAGGGTAACGCCTCCAGCGGCCATTACACGCTCAGGCTGAGAGGTAGCACTGTGTTGGAGGAGAGTCAGTTCTGCTGTAAGTTCATGACCTTTCCCTCTGGAGGGCTGGAGCAGTGTACAAATACCAGGATTAATGAAAGCACAGGTACCTTTATCTTGTTTGTCTGTCTCTCTCTGTTTCTCTCTCTCCTATCCCCACACATCCTGGTATTTCCCCTCTTTCATTTTCTGTTCCTGTTCTTTTTTGATCACAACTATCCATAAAAAAAAACATTAAAATTATATTATTTCACAACATTTACCAAAACACAAGTTCAACCTTGCCATTACAACCCACTTGGGTTAGGTAGTGCTTGTATGCACAATTTTGTGTGAATTTATGTGAGCATGTTTAAATGTGTGTCTATCTATGGTCTACTCACAGAGGAGGCCCAGGTGTCAGAAGGCCCACAGGGTTTACTAGAGGAGAGACAAGTGGAGCAGTGGGCTCTGCTAGTAATGGGACCTACCATCTGTCTCCTCAGTATCGCAATCTCTCTCTACTACTGCTTGAAGTATTGCTGCAGACACTGCTGCCGCAGGTACCTACTCGTCAACCAAACCCATTCTCTCTCTCTCTCTCTCTCTCTCTCTCTCTCTCTCTCTCTCTCTCTCTCTCTCAAAAGTTTGGACACACCTACTCATTCCAGGCATGCCTTTTTAAAAGGTCATTTGTGGAATTTCTTTCCTTAATGCGTTTGAGTCTATCATTTGTGTTGTGACAAGGTAGGGTTGGTATACAGAATATAGCCCTATTTGGTAAAAGACCAAGTCCATATTATGGCAGGAACAGCTCAAATAAGCAATGAGAAACAACAGTCCATCATTACTTTAAGACATGAATGTCAGTCAATACTGAAGATTTCAAAAACGTTGAACGTTTCTTTAAGCGCAGTAGCAAAAACCATCAAGCGCTATGATGAAACTGGCTCTCATGAGGACCACTACAGGAAAATGAAGACCCAGAGTTTCCTCTGCACACCTCTAGGCTGTGTAAGGGCTATTTGACCAAGAAGGAGAGTGATGGAGCGCTGCATCAGATGACCTGGCCTCCACAATCATCCGACCTCCACCCAATTGAGAGGGTTTGGAATGAGTTGGACTGCAGAGTGAAGGAAAAGCAGCCAAAAGTGCTCAGCAGATGTGGGAACTCCTTCAAGGCTGTTGGAAAAGCATTCCAGGTGAAGCTGGTTGAGAGAATGCCAAGAGAGTGCAAAGCTGTCATCAAGGCAAAGGGTGGCGACATTTAAGGATATATAATATAAATATATTTTGATTTGCTTAATACTTTTTTGGTTACTTTATGATTGCATATGTGCTATTTCATCGTTTTTATGTCTTCACTATTATTCCACCATGTAGCAAATAGTACAAATAAAGAAAAACCCTTATATGAGTAGGTGTGCCCAAACTTTTGATTGGTATATAAATGTACAAAACATTAGGTGAAAAACATGCTATTTTCATGACACATAGTGACCAGGTGAATCCAGGTGAAAGCTATGATCCCTTATTGCTTGAAGTGCCTTTGAATGGGGAATGGTAGTAAGTGCCAGGCGCACAGGTTTGAGTGCATCAAGAACTGCAACCCTGCAGGGTTTTTCACACTCAACAGTTTCCTGTGTGTATCAAGAATGGTCCACCACCCAAAAGACATCCTGCCAACTTGACACAACTGAGGGAAGCATTTGAGTCAGCATGGGCCAGCATTCCTGTGGAACGCTTTCAACACCTTGTAGAGTCCATGCCTCAACGAATCAGGGCTGTTCTGAGGGCAAAAGGGGGCGGCAACTCTATATTAGTTTTGTTCACTCAGTGTATATACTGTATATACAGTATATATACAGTATATATATATATATATATATATATATATATATATATATATATATATATATATATATGTCTATAAATATCATTCATCTCTGTATCTCTCTCTTCTTTGTGTCTCTTTATCAAGATAACTCTCTCTCGCAATCCATTTTCCTTTCAAAAAAATCTCCATCTCACTCTCTCTCTCTATATCATTTGCTTTATCTTCTTCTTCTTCTTCTTCTTTTTCGCTCTTATTTTGTCCCACACTCACATGGAACGACGGGCCTCTGTCTCTCAGTAAAGTTTCCAGTAGCACTGACTATAACACCAAAAGTCATCAGATCTCAGATATCTGCTGTTATATATATATATTATTATTTTCCCAGGAGGCGAGTGTTCGAGGTGGAGACTTATCTGACAGACCAGCACACAGACTCAGAGGTAAAGTTATTCTGTCAGCTATTCTTCCAGCTCAACATCCCCTACATACCTTTTTGACACAATGGAAAATAAATGAAGTATCACAAGGCAATTCTAACGCCATTGATGTAACTGAAAGTAGGCTACCTTGGACCATTGCCAAAATACATTGGCCTAACTTCATCTAATGTAGGCTGCCTAATCACAAGCCTTTCTAGAGTCATAGAGATAAAGCATGTCCTCTCTCTATGGCTAGAGTGACCCCTGTAACTATAGCAACCTACGTTACCATGAAAACCCACAGGGCACTGCCACCACGGTTATCGCCATGGTTTCCTGTTGTTCACTGTAAATGACGTACATGTGGTTAGACGTCTCGGTCATCGCTCTGCCGTTTCTCTCTCTCACACACACACACAAATACACACTGGTAAATGTGGTTTGACGTCTCGGCTCATAAGTTTCCCACACGTTTTATTTTTTATTTTATTTTTATTTCACCTTTATTTAACCAGGTAGGCCAGTTGAGTACAAGTTCTCATTTACAACAGCAACCTGGCTAAGATAAAGCAAAGCAGTGCGACACAAACAACAACACAGAGTTACAAATTAAATAAACAAACGTACAGTCAATAACACAATAGAAAAGTCTATATACAGTGTGTGCAAATGAAGTAAGATTAGGCCGTAGTGGCGAAATAATTACAATTTAGCAATTAAACACTGGAGTGATAGATGTGCAGAAGATGAAAGTGCAAGTAGAGATACTTGGGTGCAAAGGAGCAACAATATATATATATAAATAAAATAAATAACAATATAGGGATGAGGTAGTTAGATGGGCTATTTACAGATGGGCTATGTACAGATGCAATGATCTGTAAGCTGCTCTGATAGCTGATGTTTAAAGTTAGTGAGGGAGATATGAGTCTCCAGCTTCAGTGATTTTTGCAATTCGTTCCAGTCATTGGCAGCAGAGAACTGGAAGGAAAGTCAGCCAAAGGAGGAATTGGCTTTGGGGGTGACCAGTGAAATATACCTGTTGGAGTGCGTGCTACGGGTTTGTGCTGCTATGGTGACCAGTGAGCTGAGATAAGGCGGGGCTTTACCTAGCAAAGACTTATAGATGACCTGGAGCCAGTGGGTTTGGCGACGAATATGAAGCGAGGGCCAGCCAACGAGAGCATACAGGTCACAGTGGTGGGTAGTATATGGGGCTTTGTTGACAAAAAGGATGGCACTGTGATAGACTGCATCCAATTTGTTGAGTAGAGTGTTGGAGGCTATTTTGTAAATGACATCACCGGAGTTAAGGATCGGTAGGATAGTAAGTTTTACGAAGGTATGTTTGGCAGCATGAGTGAAGGATGCTTTGTTGCGAAATAGGAAGCCAATTCTAGATTTGAGTCTGGAAGGAGAGTTTACAGTCTAACCAGACACCTAGATATTTGTAGTTGTCCACATATTCTAAGTCAGAACTGTCCAGAGTAGTGATGCTGGACGGGTGGCAGGTGCGGGCAGCGATCGGTTGAAGAGTATGCATTTAGTTTTACTTGCATTTAAGAGCAGTTGGAGGCCACGGAAGGAGTGTTGTATGGCATTGAAGCTCGTCTGGAGGTTAGTTAGCACAGTGTCTATCGAAGGGCCAGAGGTATATAGAATGGTGTCATCTGTGTAGAGGTGGATCAGAGAATCACCAGCCGCAAGAGCGTCATCATTGATGTGTACAGAGAAAAGAGTCGGCCCGAGAATTGAATCCTGTGGCACCCCCATAGAGACTGCCAGAGGTCCGGACGACAGGACCAATTATTTTGAATAGTGTTTACACATGATAGAATAGGATAAAAGGACAACTGAAACATTACTTACCAATTATTTTCAAAACAACATGCATATGACCTAGTCTCTCTTGCCCCACCCCCTCTCTCTCTATATACCATCCAGGAGGTCACAGAGGAGCCACCCCATCAACCCCCACTTCCCTCACCTTCTCCCCTCCAGCTCCAGGGTTTTGACCCCTCTAAGCTGTACACTAAGATCAAGCAGGACCTGCTGTATGGACGACTGTGGAAGGCCTACCAGGGGACAGCTAAGGCCTGGAACCCCACAACACAGCAGGGACCACACCAGCAAGGGCCACAACAAGGGGCAGAACTAGGGCCACAAAAGGTACATCTTTCTTTCGAAAGTTTTTTAAAGTGAATATGCATAAGCACAAGGACACATTGCCTTACAAAACAGTCAATTGAAAACAAATAAATTGAAAAAGATTATGTAATGTTTGTTGAAGCCTGTCCCTCATGCCAAATAACACAGAAATCACACACATACTGTAGAGTATTTGATAACGTCATCATCGTCATCAGGTCTATTTTCTTCTGGGGGATCATCGGGTGTCACAGAGAGAGGAACCAGAAGAACCAGAACTAGAACCTAATCTAGAACAAGAACAAGACCCTCAACCAACCCTTGAAGGAACCGTGGAACCACAGACTGAGCCTGAACCATTAGCCCTGGAACCTGGAACACAGATGGAGGTTCAAGAACCAGAATGTAATTTAGAACTAGAACCCAACTTCCCATCAACCCTTTCTGCACAGAGGGAGGAACTGGAATCAGACATAGGAACAGAGAAAGAGGAAATTGAAGAAACTAGAGACTAACCCTTCAGCGAGGAGGTTCATGAAGGGAAGGTGTGTTGTGTTGTTGTGTGTGTGTGCGGGCCGTGCGTGTGTACGTGTGTGTTGGGAGGAATAATGCACTGTTGACATTGGGTGAATAACCCTGACCTCCTAAGGTTAGCTGTCAATCAATACGATTAATAATTATTGCCCCAGTGGGAAATTTGTAGTGAAAATTAAACTCACAGGGAAATGCCATGGTTTTTCGTTTACTGTGAACATCGTACATGTGGTTAGACGTCTCGGCCATCACTCAGACGTTTCTCTCTCTCTCTCTCTCTCTCTCTCTCTCTCTCTCTCTCTCACACACACACACACACACACACACACAGACAGACAAGAGACAGACCGACTGTATATACTGCACACCACACACCACACACACAATGGTCAATGGGGTTTGAAGTCTCGGCCATCGCTCAGCTGTTTCTCACATTTGAGCTCACAACAGTGTGGCATACAGTAACTGTATGATGTGCGATGTAAATAGAACATTATGCTTTTAAATATAGTAATGGGTTGCATGACCTTTAGATTCTAAAAAAGATCTGTTATAGCCAACTGATCTGTTATTGTAAGGGGCAAGACAGTGAGTGATTTATATTTTGTGTATCTGGTTTTATGATTGCAATTTCTGTATATAATGTTTATTCCTTTGTTTCAATTAAAAATCAGACGAGCAAAAGTGTTTGAGTCCTACACTTGATATCTAGAATATGCCTGCTTTTTTGGGGGGGCCTCTGGGGGACGACACAAGACCATTTATTCACTAACCTCGGTCCCAGGAAATTTAGCACAACGCATACGTCAACGATTCATAGTTGGCCTTAGTGGGAGTGACCATAGAATTCTATGGGAGTGACCTAACTGGGTAAAGTTGGGATAGTTCTAACCACAGGAGGTTAGTGGTACCTTAATTGGGGAGAACGGGCTTGTGGTAATGGCTGGAGTGGAATCAGTGGAATAGTATCAAATACGTCAGTGTTACGGTTTTCTTCTTAGCAAGGATCGGACCATGCGGCGTGGTAATTTTCATACATGTTTAATGAACGAATAAACACGAATAATACAAAACAACAAATGTAACGTGAAAACCTAAACAGCCTATCTGATGACAACAAACACAGAGACAGGAACAATCACCCACAAAACACTCAAAGAATATGGCTGCCTAAATATGGTTCCCAATCAGAGACAACGATAAACACCTGCCTCTGATTGAGAACCACTCCAGACAGCCATAGACTATGCCAGACACCCCCACTAAGCCACAAACCCAATACCTAACAAAACCCCAAGACAAAACACACCACAATAAACCCATGTCACACCCTGGCCTGACCAAATAAATGAAGACAAACACAATATACTTCGACCAGGGCGTGTCAGAACCCCCCCCTAAGGTGCGGACTCCCGGACGCAAACCAAAAACCATAGGGGAGGGTCCGGGTGGGCATCTGTCCATGGTGGCGGCTCCGGCGCGGGACGTGGACCCCACTCTATCAAAGTCTTAGTCCCTCCTCCTCGCGTCCTTGGATAGTACACCCTCGCCATCGACCATGGCCTAGTAGTCCTCACCCAGAACCCCACTGGACTGAGGGGCAGCTCGGGACTGAGGGGCAGCTCGGGACTGAGGCAGCTCGGGACTGAGGGGTAGCTCGGGACTGAGGGGTAGCTCGGAACTGAGGGGAAGCTCGGAACTGAGGGGAAGCTAAGGCAGGTGGTTGGATCTGGCAGATCCTGGCTGGCTGGCGGTTCTGGCAGATCCTGGCCGGCTGGCGGATCTGGAAGAGTCTGGCCGGCTGGCGGATCTGGAAGAGTCTGGCCGGCTGGCGGATCTGGAAGAGTCTGGCCGACTGGCGGATCTGGAAGAGTCTGGAAGAGTCTGGCCGACTGGCGGATCTGGAAGAGTCTGGCCGACTGGCAGGAAGAGTCTGGCTGACTGGAAGAGTCTGGCTGGATCTGGAAGACTGTCTGGCCGACGGATCTGGCTGGATCTGGAAGAGTCTGGCCGACTGGCAGATCTGGAAGAGTCTGGCTGACTGGCAGATCTGGAAGAGTCTGGCTGACTGGCGGATCTGGAAGACTGACGGATCCTGGCAGACTGACGGATCTGGCTGCTCCATGCTGACTGGCGAGTCTGGAAGAGTCTGGCTGACTGGCGGATCTGGAAGAGTCTGGCTGACTGGCGGATCCTGGCTGACTGGCGGATCTGGAAGAGTCTGGCTGACTGGCGGATCTGGAAGAGTCTGGCCGACTGTCCCTGGCTGACTGGCATCTGATCTGGAATCTGAGTCTGGCCGACTGGCAGATCTGGAAGAGTCTGGCCGACTGGAATCTGAGTCTGGCCGACTGGCAGATCTGGAAGAGTCTGGCCGACTGGCAGATCTGGAAGAGTCTGGCCAACTGGCAGATCTGGAAGAGTCTGGCCGACTGGCGGATCCTGGCAAACTGGCGGCTCTGGCTGCTCCATGCTGACTGGCGGCTCTGGCTGCTCCATGCTGACTGGCGGCTCTGGCTGCTCCATGCTGACTGGCGGCTCTGGCTGCTCCATGCTGACTGGCGGCTCTGGCTGCTCCATGCTGACTGGCGGCTCTGGCTGCTCCATGCAGACTGGCAGCTCTGGCTGCTCCATGCAGACTGGCAGCTCTGGCAGCTCCATGCAGACTGGCAGCTCTGGCAGCTCCTTGCAGACTGGCAGCTCCTTGCAGACTGGCAGCTCCTTGCAGACTGGCAGCTCCTTGCAGATTGACAGCTCTAGCTGCTCCATGCAGACGGACAGCTCTGGCTCCTCCATGCAGACTGGCAGCTCTAGCTGCTCCATGCAGACTGGACAGCTCTGGCTCCTCCATGCAGACTGGCAGCTCTAGCTGCTCCATGCAGATTGGCAGCTCTGGCTGCTCCATGCAGACTGGCATCTCTGGCTGCTCCATGCAGACTGGCAGCTCTGGCTGCTCCATGCAGAATGGCAGCTCTGGCTGCTCCATGCAGACTGGCAGCTCTGGCTGCTCCATGCAGACTGGCAGCTCTGGCTGCTCCATGCAGGCTGGCTGCTCTGGCTGTGCTAAACAGGCAGGAGACTCCGGCAGCGCTGTAGAGGAGGAAGGCTCTGGCAGCGCTAAACAGGCGGGAGACTCCGGCAGAGCAGGAGAGGAGGAAGGCTCTGACAGCGCTAAACAGGCGGGAGATTCCAGCAGCGCAGGAGAGGAAGGCTCGGGCAGAGCTGGAGAGGTGAGGCGCACTGTAGGCCTGATGCGTGGTGCTGGCACTGGTGATACTGGGCCGAGGACACGCACAGGAAGCCTGGTGCGGGGAGCTGCCACCGGAGGGCTGGTGCGTGGAGGTGGTACTGGGTAGACCGGACCGTGCAGGCGCACTGGAGCTCTTGAGCACCGAGTCTGCCCAAACTTCCCTGGTTGAATACTCCCGGTCGCTCTGCCAGTGCGGCGAGGTGGAATAGCCCGCACTGGGCTATGCAGGTGAACCGGAGACACCGAGCGCAAGGCTGGTGCCATGTAAGCCGGCCCAAGGAGATGCACTGGGGACCAGATGCGTAGAGCCGGCTTCATGGCATTTGGCTCGACGCTCAATCTAGCCCGGCCGATACGCCGAGCTGGAATATACCGCACCGGGCTATGCACCCGCACTGGAGACACCGTGCGCACCACAGCATAACATGGTGCCTGCCCGGTCTCTCTAGCCCCCCGGTAACCACAGGAAGTTGACGCAGGTCTCCTACCTGGCTTCGCCATACTTCAACCTAAGGGTGCGCACGCAGCCACTTGGCCGCATGACCAAAGTGCCACGGCAGCTGTTCCGCCCGAGGACCCGTGTTAGACCACACCATTACGTTTCTCGCCTGATATGAGAAGAACACCCGCAGGAGGTAGCCTTCCACATTGCTAGCTTCCTCTGTACCACTGCGATACGCATGTTCCAGTTTAGCGTCGCTGAGCTGGAGGTCTCAAAATGGACCCCGAGAATCCTCAGGGCCCCCTCACAGAGAGATAACCCCCCGGGCACATCCGTTCCACCGTGCCATCTTCCGAAAAACTTGACGGAAGGCTTTGCATGGTTCAGAACCGCTCCCGACGCTCGGGTGAAATCCCCAAAGATGGCAAGGGACCTTGTCAGGCACGAGTCCTTGCACAGCAGCAAGGAAGTGTCGTCGGCGTACTGCGTCATCTTAACACGCAGCCCACCACTTCCAGGGATCAACAAGCTTTCCACCCCTGTGTCTGCCCTAATCGCAGCCCCCAGAGGCTCCATGTACAGAACGAAAAGGAGAGCCGAGAGTGGGCACCCCTGCCTGACCCCAGACGAGAGGTCAAAAACGTCACCCAAGTGACTATTTACACTAACTCGGCACCCCGCTCCGACATATAATGTACGAATCCATCCTATGAACTTCTCCCCAAATCCTAATCGACCTAACACTCTGAATAAAAAGGATCTATTCACGCGATCAAAGGCTTTCGCCTGATCTAGCGCTGCTACCATTAAAGGCAGTCCTCTATCTTCAACACAAGCGATGGAGTCCCTGATTAACTGTAGGTTCCATCTAATAGAGCGGCCCTCTACCCCGCACGTCTAATCCTCATGGACGACGTAGGGAAGGGCTGTGCGCAACCGGTCTGCTAAAACCTTTGCAAGTAGCTTGTAATCTACACACAGCATGGTCAACGGCCGCCAGTTGCCAAGGTCTGTTACTTCCCCCTTCTTATATAAAAGCGACAGCACACCAACAGCCATTGATCCCCCCGGGACCCCCGTCTCAAGGATGGCCTTCAAGACTTCGAGGTCCACTGGTCCAAGTATACCCCAAAACTCGAGATAAAACTCAGCCGGCAGCCCATCCATACCAGGCACCTTCCATTTTCCCATCCTCCTAAGAGCGCTCTCAACCTCTTCTAGTGAGATCTGGGCCTCATCACTTCTCTAATGTCCTCCGTCAACCGCCTGGACAAGTGTTCTAAAAACACATTTCCCTGCTTTACATCTATTTCCCTTTCCTTAAATAAACCTTGGAAATGATCAGTTGTCACCCTGACCATATCCTCTGGTTCTCTAACTATACTACCATTTTCTTCCCTAACACCATGCATTACCTTCCTACTCTGTCTGGCCCTAACCGACTTAAAGAACATAGCAGAACAAGTCTCATTGTGTTCTAGAAAGCCACTATGCACACGCTCCAGGAAAGCTCGAGCCTTCCGCTCCTGCAACTCCCTGAGCTGCGCCTTTAGGGTTGCGGATCTCTCCCTGTCAAACGACCCGCCGAGCTTGCCTGCCTGCCTGGGTCCTGTGTGGCTCAGTCGGTAGAGCATGGCGCTTGCAACGCCAAGCGTCGTGGGTTCGATTCCCGCTGGGGCCACCCATATGTAAAAAGTAGTGGCCCCAGCCGACTTGTAAGTCGCTTTGGACAAAAGCGTCTGCTAAATGGGATATATTATTATTATTATATATTAATTAACCTTTGGATACGATCCACCTCCCTCCTCTCCTCCCTTTTTTTCCTCTTGCAATACCCTATTATAAAAGGCCTAATCCTCACCTTAACTAATTCCCACCACTCTAACACCCCCTCGCACATGGACCGGAGGCCTTCAAGCCTCCAAAAGAAACCAAAAAACCCGTCAACAAAAGCCTGCTCCTCCAGTACATCCTGATCTAACTTCCAGTACCCCCTACCAAAGAGGCAGACTGGCGAACCCACCTGCAGGAGCACCCCGTCGTGATCCGAAAAGAAAACAGGCAACAGCTGCCCAGACAACTTATCCAAAGACCTGGATACAAAAATATAGTCGAGCCTCCGCGCAACCCCCCTGGAGTTGCGCCATGTAGGACCGGCCATTTTCGGAGTAGTGTGCAGGCCACCATCAACCAGACCATGGCAAGCCATTAGCCCGGTGATGGCGCCTGTACTGCTATCCCCCCTATTCCTAAATCTGTATTAAAGTCCCCCCTATCACTAATCTCCTATTTGTGACACACAGGGGCGCCAGACAGTCCACCATCTCCCTCCTGTCTGCCACCACCTGTGGCCCATACACCACCTCTAATCTAAATTTACAATCCCTTATCGTGACATCCACCCCTATAACCCTCCCCTGCATCACCACAAAAGAACCCTCCACTTTTACCTCCCTGTGCCCACACAAAATCCCTACGCCCGATGAGTGCACCCCCCAATACCCCAAACCGACTCCCCCTTGTCCCACTCCCTCTTAAACCTACTACATCCCCTCCATCCCTCAGGTGAACCTCCTGTAAAAAAAACAAAAATCAAACCCCACACCCTCCAGATAACTAAAAACCGCCCTCCTCTTAACAAAATCCCTTAAACCCCTTACATTTAAACTAACAAAAGTAAAATTAGACCCCATGAAAGAATAAAATAAAAACATGTAATACACTCAAATACTAAACCCAGACAGAAAAAAACAAAACCAGGAGACTCACCCGATGCTCCTCTGCTCCATATCTACCGGTGATAACACCATCCGTACTCCCGATGTCTCTTCCTGCATCTCGCCAACCCAGGATGCAGGAATAGTCTTTGGCCCCGGGGTGCCCTGCACCCTGGGTCTACTCCCACACCCCTCCCCCTCCCCAGCGCTGCAGCTAGTTTGGAAAAAAATAGGGGAGGCTGAGTCCCCAAACAAAAAACTCCCCACCTCCTCCTGTACCCAGTCCTGGGACTTGTTAGGTGTGTCCCCACCCAACAGAAGTTGAGGGCCTGGGGAAACCAGCAGCAACCCAGAGGTTTCTCCCACCCCCATCGCTCTCTTGGCCATCCCCTCTCTCTCACTGTCGGCCAATCGCACCCTCCTCTTCACTCTCTTCTTTGGTGATGGCGGCAGTGGAGAGATACCACCCTCCCCCCCGCCAGCTCCTCCACCATACCCCTCATACCCCTCTTCCACCAGGGCACTTTCCCCCACTCCACTTGCTTTTCCGCCGTCTCCTTCTCCACCATCCCTCCCTCGCTTTCTTCTCTCTCATGCTCCTCCACTCAGTTGCCTTCTTCCACCGCTTTTCCTGGTTCTTCTACTCCCGTGCCTTCCGTTTCCTTCTCTCTTCCATCCTCCGCTTCTTGCTCCTCCTCCTTCCTTGCCGCCTTCCCCTCTGGACCTGTACTCTGGTCATGAGGCGTGCTTCCTTCCCCTCCTCTTCTTCCCCCATCCCCCGCTCCTGCTCCCCCACCAGCCGCAGACGCGTATGACCTCTGACGAGCCGGGCAACCCCGCCACAGGTGTGCTGACGAGCCACACCCATAGCACGTCTTAGGCTCGTCACAATCCTTCGCCTCGTGCTCCCCAGATCCACAAAATCTGCATTTTCTTGTGCTGCACGAGGCGAAGATGTGGCCGTAGGCCATACAGCGCCTGCAAAATGGGGGCTGACGTGCATAAAACAACGTCCCCCTGTCAGCCCCTAGGGAGAACATAGCAGGAGGATGGAGGTAGCCACCATGTCCCTTTGGGTCCTCCTTGAGGAGGGCCTGGAAGCCTCTCCTCCCATTCCAAAACCCGAGGTGCCTTGCTGAGGAGACGTTATCCATGTATCTCCCCAGAAAGGCCCTCACCTCTTCGTCCTTAACGTATGGGTTGTACATGTTGACAGTTACAACCCTAAAGTTGTTCCTCGCCAGGCTTGTTATTTCATAATGGCTCATCGGCCTCTCACCTCCCATTGCTCTTGCTCTTCTCAGGATATCATCATGTTTCTCCTCTGTATTTAGTGCCACGTCGTATGCTCCCTCCAATGAGTTGCCTTGGAAACAAAATACGTCCTTCACCGTCAGCTTTAGAATCCCCATCAAGATTGTCCTTCCAAAAGTTTCCCGTCCTAAAGGCTCCAACTCCTTCTCCTTTCAAGCAAACCGAATCGTGTTGGCCAGCCCAATCCCATGTTGATGTATTTTGCACCATCTCCGCAAGGAGAATGGCGCACCCGTCTTACGTTCTCTTCCCTTCTCTTCCCTTCTCTTCCCTTCCCTTCCCTTCCCTTCTCTTCTCTTCTCTTCTCTTCTCTTCCAAAACAAGGAAAAAAGAAAAACCAAAGTGACCGAGCCTATTTTGGTGCAAACAAACACAGAGACAGGAACAATCACCCACGAAACACTCAAAGAATATGGCTGCCTAAATATGGTTCCCAATCAGAGACAACGATAAACACCTGCCTCTGATTGAGAACCACTCCAGACAGCCATAGACTATGCTAGATAACCCCACTAAGCCACAATCCGAATACCTAACAAAACCCCAAGACAAAACACACCACAATAAACCCATGTCACACCCTGGCCTGACCAAATAAATGAAGACAAACACAATATACTTCGACCAGGGCGTGACAGTCAGTGTTTGCAGGTGTTTGATGCCATTCCATATGTTCTGCTCCAGACATTATTATGAGTTTTTCTCCCCTCAGCAGACTCACGTGGTTCTGATAGACTAATGCCTGTAAAATAATGTGTAAAGAGGCAAATAATATTAATTATGGATACTAGATACTGTAGTTCTTCCAGAAACCATTTGAAAATAAGTCAAAACAAATAGGCTAGCCTAAATCGGGAATAGCAGTAGCCTACAATGGCACATGTGGCGCTTGCTACAATGACCTATATTGCAGTACAGGTTTCTGACATTTCCGGTCCAAGTCCAGGTGAAAAGTCAACTTTTATAACGGTTACACAGAAGGCCACAATTGGGACTAAAGTTCAATCCCTTCCTGATGTTATTAGACAGCCTAGTCTCACAGACAAAATGTAACATACTAAATGAAAAGCGGGGACACTCAAATTACTAGGGGCCGATGAGATGTTACATTTGGTATGGTTGCATAAGACAGATGGTTACTTAAGGCAAGTAACGCGAATGTCAAGCAACCCAAAGGTTGTGTGTTCAACTCTCATCACGGACAACTTTAGCATTTCAGCTAATTAGCAACTTCAGCAATTACTTACTACTTTTTAGCTACTTTGCAAATAATTAGCATGTTAGCTAACCTAACCTTAACCCCTAAAGCCAAGTTTAGCTAACCCCCTAATCCTAACCATAAATCCCTTTAACCCAGAGTTCCCCAACTGGTGGCCCGTCAAAGGCTGTAAAAACACTAGCAAAGACTTTAAAACACCAGCAAATCAGCTCCAAGTGATTTCAAATTAGGAAGCATTCCCACGCATAGAGAAATATACAGCACCAATCAAAAGTTTGGACACATCTACTCATTCAATGGTTTTTATTTATTTTTACTATTTTCTACATTGTAGAATAATAATGCAGACATCAAAAATATCAAGTACCACATATGAAATCATGTATCAACCTAAATGGGTTAATCAAATCAAATCAAAATATATTTTATATTCTTCAAAGTAGCCACTCTTTGCCTTGATGACAGCTTTGAACACTCTTGGAATTCTCTCAACCAGCTTCACCTGGAATGCTTTTCAAACAGTCTTGAAGGAGTTCCTGCATATGCTGAGCACTTGTTGGCTGCTTTTCCTTCACTCTGCGGTCCAACTCATTGAAAACCATCTCAGTTGGGTTGAGGTTGGTTGATTGTGGAGGCCAGGTAATCTGATGCAGCACTCCATCACTCTCCTTCTTAGTCAAATAGCCCTTACACAGCCATGAGGGTCATTGTCCTGTTGAAAAACAAATTACTGTCCCACTAAGCGCAAACCAAATGTTATGGCATATTACTGAAGATTGCTGTGGTAGCCATGCTGGTTAAGTGTGCCTTGAATTCGAAATAAATCACAGTGTCACTAGCAAAGCACCCCCACACCATCACACCTCCTCCTCCATGCATCACGGTGGGAACTCCACACACAGAGATAATCCATTCACCTGCTCAGCGTCTCACAAAGACACGGCGGTTGGAACCAAAAATCTCAAATTTGGACTCATCAGATCAAAGGACAGATTTCCACTGGTCTAATGTCCATTGCTCGTGTTTCTTGGCCCAAGCAAGCCTCTTCTTATTATTGGTGTCCTTTAGTAGTGGTTTCTTTGCAGCAATTTGACCATGAAGGCCTGATTCACACAATCTCCTTTGAACAGTTGATGTTGAGATGTGTCTGTTACTTGTCTGTGAAGCATTTATTTGGGCTGCAATTTCTGAGGGTGGTAACTCTAATGAACTTATCCTCTGCAGCAGAGGTAACTCCGGCTCTTTCTTTCCTGTAGAGGATCTCATGAGAGCCAGTTTCATCATAGTGCTTGATGGTTTTTGTGACTGCACTTGAAGAAACTTTCATGATTGAAATACCTTCATGTCTTAAAGTAATGAAGGACTGTCGTTTCTCTTTACTTATTTGAGCTGTTCTTGAAATAATATGGACTTGGTCTTTTACCTAACAGAGCTATCTTCTGTATACCACCCCTACCTTGTCACAGCACAACTGATTGGCTAAAACGCATTAAGAAGGAAAGAAATTCCACAAATTAACGTTTATTAACAAGGCCCACCTGTTAATTGAAATGCATTCCAGGTGATTACCTCATGAAGCTGGTTGAGAGAATGCCAAGAGTGTGCAAAGCTGTCATCAAGACAAAGGGTGGTTGAATCTCAAATATAAAATGTATTTTGATTTGTTTAACAATTTTTGGTTACTACATGATTCCATATGTGTCATTTGCAATTTGTGATATCTTCACTATTATTCTACAATGTAGAAAATAGTAAAAATAGAGAAAAACCATTGAATGAGTCGGTGTCCAAACTTTTGACTTGTTCTGTATGTGATTCTATACAAATGTAAGCAAGGATGGAAATTATTATGTTTTAGTCAAATATTATGTCTGATTGGGCTCAGCCAGCGGCTGTATCTAGTTAACCTAACTCCTAACCTTAACATTAACTCTAACCTCAGCCCTCACCTTGACCTTAACCCCTAACCCTAACCTAAACCTAAACCTAAACCTAAACCTAAACCTAACCTCTAACCCTAACCCCTAGCCTAGCTTACTTAGTTAACGTTAGCGTTAGGCACCTAGCCACCTAGCTAACATTAGCAACAACAAATTGGAATTTGTAACATATCATACATATGGCAAATATGTACCATATTGTACGAATCATAATTCAGAACATATCATGCGAATTGTAATTCGTAACATACAGTTGAAGTCTGAAGTTTACATACACTTAGGTTGGAGTCATTAAAACATGTTTTTCAACCACTCCACAAATTTCTTGTTAACAAACTATGGTTTTGGCAAGTCGATTAGGACATCTACTTTGTGCATGACACAAGTCATTTTTCCAACAACTGTTTACAGACAGATTATTTCACTAATAATTCACCGTATCTCAATTCCAGTGGGTCAGAAGTTTACATACACTAAGTTAACTGTGCCTTTAAACAGCTTGGACAAAAAAACTTCATGGCTTTAGAAGCTTCTGATAGGCTAATTGACATAATTTGAGTCAATTGGAGGTGTACCTGTGGATGTATTTCAAGGACTACCTTCAAACTCAGTGCCTCTTTGCTTGACATCATGGGAAAATCAACAGATACAAATGTATCTTCATCCACAGTAAAACGAGTCCTATATCGACATAACCTGAAAGGCCACTCAGCAAGGAAGAAAACACTGCTCCAAACCACCATAAAAAAAGCCAGACTACGGTTTGCAACTGCACATGGGGACAAAGATCGAAACAGGTACAAGAGTAGTTATATCCACAGTAAAACGAGTCCTATATCAACATAATCTGAAAGGCCACTCCGCAAGGAAGAAGCCACTGCTTCAAAATGTCCTCTGGTCTGATGAAACAAAAATAGAACTGTTTGGCCATAATGACCATCGTTATGTTTGGAGGAAAAAGGGGGAGGCTTGCAAGCCAAAGAACAGCATCCCAACCGTGAAGCACGGAGGAGGCAGCATCATGTTGTGGGGATGCTTTGCTGCAGGAGGGACTGGTGCACTTCACAAAATAGATGGCTTCATGAGGGAGGAAAATTATGTGGACACATTGAAGCAACATCTCAAGACATCAGTCAGGAAGTTGAAGCTTGGTCGCAAATGTGTCTTCCAAATGGAGAATGACCCTAATCATACTTCCAAAGTTGTTGCAAAATGGCTTAAGGACAACAAAGTCAAGGTATTGGAGTGGCCATCACAAAGCCCTGACCTCAATCCTATGGAAAATATGTGGGCATAACTGAAAAAGTGTGTGCAAGCAAGGAGGCCTACTAACCTGACTCAGTTACACCAGCTGTCAGGAGGAATAGGCCAAAATTCACCCAACTTATCGTGAGAAGCTTGTGGAAGGCTACCCAAAACGATTGAGCCAAGTTAAACAATTTAAAGGCAATGCTACCAAATTCTAATTGAGTGTATGTAAACTTCTGACCCATTGGTAATGTGATGAAAGAAATGACAGCTGAAAAAGATCATCCTCTCTACTATTATTCTGACATTTCCCATTCTTAAAATAAAGTTATGATCCAAACTGACCTAAGACAGGGAATTTTTACTAGAATTAAATGTCAGGAATTGTGAAAAACGGAGCTTAAATGTATGTGGCTAAGGTGTATGTAAACTTCCGACTTAAAACTGTATCATACATATTGAATAATGAACTTCCACAAATTAAGACCTACCATAACTAATGTAAAATACCATACTCATTGATTTTCCATGATTGCTAATATTATGTTACATCTACACCTGAGTCCAGGTTGCAGCAGGGGAAAGGGAACCGCTTCAAACTCATATACAATATATATATATATATATATATATATATATACACTTCGGACTATGGTGCAGTACAACTGTTTTACAAAGCATTGCAACCACCTTTAAAAAAATTAATTGTTAATTTGATGTATTTGATTTTTATACCAGCATTTCTTTTGAACGTTTACACAAATACTGGTATGTTGAAAACTTTTGTTTTTTATTTTATTTTAATTTCACCTTTATTTAACCAGGTAGACAAGTTGAGAACAAGTTCTCATTTACAATTGTGACCTGGCCAAGATAAAGCAAAGCAGTTCGACACATACAACAACACAGAGTTACACATGGAGCAAAACAAACATACAGTCAATAATACAGTAGAAACAAGTCTATATATGATGTGAGCAAATGAGGTGAGATAAGGGAGGTAAAGGCAAAACAAAGGCCACGGTGGCAAAGTAAATACAATATAGCAGTAGGATGTATTGGAAGTGTAGGATGTATTTGAAGAAATAAACTTTTAATAAAATACAAATGAATGTCATTGGAAGTACTCAATCGAGTCTCCAAAACAGAATGCTGGCGACTCCTTACTCCACCCACTCCATTCACTGCAATACAATACACTATACACGGCAGGGGTATTCAACTCCTACCCTATGAGGTCCGGAGTCTGCTGGTTTTCTGTGCTACCTGATAATTAATTGCGCATCGATCTAAATCAGTCCCTGATTATTGGGGAACAATGAAAAAAAGCTGGCTTCAAGGTCCAGAGCTGAGTTTGAGGGGTATATGGGATATTCATTGGGTTGTAGTGAAATACATGTACAACCTGTTTCATTTAAACTGGTGTGTGAAATACTCAGTCAGATCTCCACAAACTAAATATGGTTCGTTTTTGAGGGGGACTGTGTCACACAACCTGCTGCTGGCTTTTTGCTCTGTCCCCTCTATTGCCCCCACTGGAATAGAGCCACACAGGGGAGGTATCATAATACCCATAAAACCTAGCAGTCAAACAGGGAAATGGTTCCAATCATTTTTTCCACCATTAATTTTTCCCTTAGGGGATTTTAGAAACACATCAAATAAGGGCTGTAGATTTATGAAGGCTTACCCTGGCGGGACATTTTGAAAACCACGGAAATCTCTCTCGGACAAAGTGACTTTTATCAATATCTATTCTACCTGTCTCAGCTAAAGTGGGGTTGAAAATACTCTGTAGTTTTGAATGGGGACCGTGTCGTACATATCCAACAACACAGCTGTAAACGACCTGGTACTATTCATGGTCCTGAAATCAATCAATACCCAGTCAACAACAACAAAAGCTAAATGTTTTTTTTATCAAAATGAAAATCAATTTTATTTACCTGTTAAATGTAATGAATATTAACCAGGATATTAGGACACAGTATAATTTTGTACTTTTTACCCCGTGATATCCAATTGATAGTTACAGTCTTGTCTCATTGCTGCAACTCCCCTATGGACTCGGGAGAGGCGAAGGACGAGAGCCATGCATCCTCCGAAACACGACCCTGCCAAGCCACACTGCTTCTTGACACACTACTTGCTTAACCTGGAAGCCAGCTGCATCAATGTGTCAGAGGAAACATCGTCCAGCTGGCGACCGAGGTCAGCTTGCAGGCGCCCGGCCTGCCACAATGAGTCGCTAGAGCTTGATGGGACAAGGAAATCCTGGCTGGGCCAATTGTACGCCGCCTCATGGGTCTTCCGGTCATGGCCGGCTGTGACACAGCCTGGGATCGAACCCGGGACTGTTGTGACGCCTCAAGCACTGCGAGGCAGTGCCTTAGACCGCTGCGTCACTCAGGAGGCCCTAAGACAGGACTTCTAATAAGGCCAAGTAACAATAATTTGCATTTTCTCGCAAATTACAAATTGAAAAGATGGGCTATGACCCATGAATCAGTCCAACACCCTTATCAAAGAGGCATATCTTTGGATTAACTGCGACCAACGTGGGTTTAAGAAAATCGTTGGAAGGCTCTGCATAATTGTAGTGTTAGAAACCTGTAGCAACATGATTTTACTAGGATACTGCATCAAAAATGCTTTATTTGCCAGGCCAAGCGATTAAATTGATGCATATTTTGGCTCATGTTAAGGCTGGCCTTGAGCTGATCTAAATGTGTAAAGGTGCAGCCATCAGCATCACCTTTAGGTTAATCTAGGTCGTTAAAGGGTATGCCAGTCCATCAATGCTCACACTGTGTCTTTGATGCATTTGGCTTATCAAACAGTCAACTGCTAAGAATCTGTATTTGGCACCTCCATCAGGGCAAGGACAAGATTGCTTGAAAGTGTAGTATGGAAAGGCTTTTCATTTCACACTGGAAGCAAACAGGGTAAGCAAAAAAAAGTGTTACGGTGTATTGTCTTTCCAACCGATATTCAACACAGCATCAGTACATTAATGTATTTTTGGAATTAATATAACATACAGGACTAAATGCATATGTCTGCAGTGCATTCGGAAATTTTCAGACCCCTTCACTTTTTCCACATTTGTTACCTTACAGCCTCATTCTAAAACTGGCTGGGGCACTCAAATTCAGAGAAATTCAGAGACTTGCCCCGAAGCCACTCCTGCGTTGTCTTAGCTGTGTGCTTACTGTAGGGTTGTTGTCCTGTAGGAAAGTGAACCTGAGCGCTCTGTAGAAGGTTTTCATCAAGGATCTCTCTGTACTTTGCTCCGTTCATCTTTCCCTCGATCCTGACTAGTCTCCCAGTCCCTGCTGCTGAAAAATATCCCACCACAATGCTTCACCGTAGGGATGGTGTCAGGTTTCCTCCAGATGTGAAGCTCGGCATTCAGGCTAAAGAGTTTCATCTTGAATTCATCAGACCAGAGAATCTTGTTTATCATGGTCTGAGAGTCCTTTAGGTGTCTTTTGGCAAACTCCAAGCTGGCTGTCATGTGCCTTTTACTGGGGTAGCCTAGTGGTTAGAGCGTTGGACTAGTAACCTGAAGGTTGCAAGTTCAAATCCCCGAGCTGACAAGGTACAAATCTGTCGTTCTGCCCCTGAACAGGCAGTTAACCCACTGTTCCTAGGCCGTCATTGAAAATAAGAATTTGTTCTTAACTGACTTGCCTAGTAAAATAAAGATACAATAAATTACTGATGAGTGGTTCCATCTGGCCACTCTAACATAAAGGACTGATTGGTGAAGTGCTGTAGAGATGGATGTCCATCTGCAAGGTTTTCCCGTCTCCACAGAGGAGCTCTGCAGCTCTGTCAGAGTGACCATCGGGTTCTTGGTCAACTCCCTGACCAAGGCCCTTCTCTCCCAATGGCTCAGTTTGGCCTGGCGGCCAGCTCTAGGAGGAGTCTTGGTGGTTCCAAATATCTTCCATTTAACAATGATGGAGGCCACTGTGTTCTTGGGGACCTTCAATGCTGAATAAATTTTTTGGTACCCTTCCCCAGATCTGTGCCTCAACACAATCCTGTCTCTGAGCTCTACGGAAAATTCCATCGACCTAATGGCTTGGTTTCTGCTCTGACATGCACTGTTAGCCGCGGGACCTTGTATAGACAGGTGTGTGCCTTTCCAAATCATGTCCAATCAATTAAATTTGACCACAGTTGGAGACAAATCAAGTTGTAGAAACATCTCAAGGATGATCAATGGAAACAGGATACACCTGAGCTCAATTTTTTCGAGTATCATAGCAAAGGGTCTGAACACTTATCTAAGTAAGGTATTTCTGTTGTTTAAAAAAAACTGTTTTTAATTTGTCATTATGGGGCATTGTGTGTCGATTGATGAGGAATTTGTTTTATTTAATAAATGTTAGAATAACCAGACACATTGCTTGCACAAGCGTTGCAAAATAAATGTAGAAATACATGTTATTCAATTATTGCCCCCAGACTGCTCATGTGCGCCAAAGAGCGTCTGTGTTGCCAATGGCTAAAATAGAAGTCTTCAACAGTAGCAACCAGTAAAGATCTCCTTCCATGGCTCAGTGGTTTCGTGCCAAACTTTTGCATATTTGGGCTGTATACTATGTGTTTTGGAATCACATCAGTGGCAGGCCTCTTTGATCGTTTGAACACTCAATCTTTATTTTTGACCACCTGCAGCTTTCCCTTGGCTCTTCTGGCTGACCCCTATGTCTTGTAGAGGCCCTTGGCTCTTCTGACTGGACCCTCTGGCGGGTAGAGGCCCTTGGCTCTTCTGACTGGACCCTCTGGCGGGTAGAGGCCCTTGGCTCTTCTGGCTGACCCCTATGTATTGTAGAGGCCCTTGGCTCTTTTGACTGGACCCTCTGGCGGGTAGAGGCCCTTGGCTCTTCTGACTGGACCCTCTTGCGGGTAGAGGCCCTTGGCTCTTCTGACTGGACCCTCTGGCGGGTAGAGGCCCTTGGCTCTTCTGACTGGACCCTCTGGCGGGTAGAGGCCCTTGGCTCTTCTGACTGGACCCTCTGGCAGGTAGAGGCCCTTGGCTCTTCTGACTGGACCCTCTGGCGGGTAGAGGCCCTTGGTTCTTCATTATCAACAATGGAGGGGAGTGGGGGAGGTTGTGGATGGGGGGGGTGGTGAGGGGTAGGTCATCATCACTGATAACGTTATTCCTGTCAAGATCTGTTTGCATAGGTGCAGCATATGCATTCAACAGCCTGGCTGCCAAATGGCCTGTCCATAGTCCATATCTGACCCATCGCTATCACAATCCCTCAGGACAGCATCTTTCTCATTTTGAGGGATAACTGCAATGTTGCATGCCTTGTCTGGGCAGTTATTTTAACACACTTTACTTTTAACATATTTTCCACCCCACATTAGCTGAGACATAAATTACTAATGGCCTTTTATTGTTGGGACAATAAAAGTGGCCATTGATGAAAATTAAGCATCGTTTGAACGATTCAACGATATTGCAATGTTCTGAAATGTGGGCTTTTATTTTGAAGGTTTCTCATTACAATATAAATATGACTTTGTTTTTGGTGCTGCTGGCAGAATACTAGTGAAATCACTGAATTAACGGATTTCCAGGCGACTCAAAGCAAGTCACGGGGTATGAAACGTTGTTCAGTCTCTGTATATAGATTCCTTACACATGAAGTTAATATTTCTTTATCATATTACTTTTCGGGATAAAGTTGCAATGAGAAAATGTCTGCTATTGTGATAATGTTCAGTGTTTGCAAGTCTAACCTTATGTTTAACAACTTCTTAATGGAAAAGTAATTGTAACATTGCAACAACAAAGTTGTATGTTTTGTTGGGGTGCATTGAAAACGGAACCCTGTATTGCCAAAAATTGATTGGTTTTCGTTATTGGCTGACATAGCCTGCGTGTGTTGTCCTGTGTTGAATGTCTAACTACACCTGCTGCCTGTCTGTCTGTCTGATTACAGCCTACAGTAAATTAGCAAACCCTTGGCTTATTCAGGATGGTGATTTTGCAATGTAACAGCTTGGACACGGAATTGCTTTAGAACCGACGTGGGACACTGACCCGTGTTGGGGAAGCTACTCTGAAAATACTGTTTACAATATTTTGACAGTTTTGGAAACAAGCAATTACTTCACACTGGAAGAAGGTAAGCTACTCTAAATCTACCTTTAAGAATAATACTGTTAACTTAAGTTACTTTGAAAAAGTAGTTCACTACATCGTGTAATTTTAGCCTATTAACTATTAAACACACACAATGATTCAAGTGAGAAATAGGCCAGTCTGAAGCTGAAAAAGAAAGGAAACGATTGCCTAATTCACCAATACTTTGTTTTATTACATTTTGAGTGTAGGGGGAAGGAGTTTCGTTTTTTGGCTAAAAAACGTACCCATTTGAAACGGACTATTTCTCAGGCCCAGAACCTAGAATATGCATATAATATTAGGATAGAAAACACTCTAAAGTTTCCGAAACTGTCAAAATATTGTTTGTGAGTGTAACAGAACTGATATTGCTGGTGAAAACATGAGGAAAATCCAACAAGGAAGTCCTGTTTTTCCTGAAAGCTCTCTGTTCTATTGGATGCCTTGCCTCCATTTAAAGGGATATCAACCAGATTCCTTTTCCTATGGCTTCCTCAAGGTTTCAACAGTCTTTAGGCATAGTTTCAGGCTTTTATTTTGAAAAAATGAGAGCGAAAGATCACTTCGTGTCAGTGGATAGCTGGGTGTTCTGGGTGTACGCAGAGTTTTGCTTGTGCAATAGAGTGGGGCAGCCATTCTCTCCCTCACCTATTGAAAAAGCTACAGTCCTGGTTGATATATTATTGATTATATATCTTTTTTAAACCTGAGAATTGAATACCGAGGACTGCTTGACACACTACTCGCTTAACCTGGAAGCCAGCCGCACCAATGTGTCGGAGGATACACGTCCAGCTGGCGACCGAAGTCAGCTTGCAGGTGCCCGGTCCGCCACAAAGAATCGCTAGAGCATGATGGGACAAAAAAAATTCTGTCTGGGCCAATTGTATGCCGCCTCATGGGTCTTCCGGTCATGGCCGGCTGTAACACAGCCTGGGATCGAACCCGGGACTGTAGTGACACCTCAATGCAACATTACCCTAAAAACTACTGTAGCAATGAGTTTTGTGCAGTAGGCTATAGGCCCAATACATTATCACTGCATATTGGCTTTGCTTGAAATGCCCTGGCAATGCATTGTTGTTCTAACCATTTTTCTTTGCATTAAGCAAATTGGATTAAATAAAAAAATAAAAGAATCTCACTCATCATACACACAATACCCATAATGACAAAGTGAAAACATGTTTTTAGACATTTTTGCAAATTTATTGAAAATGAAAAACAGAAACATCTCATTTACATATGTTTTCACACCCCTGAGTCAATACATGTTGGAATCACTGTTGGCAGGAATTTCAGCTGTGAGTCTTTCTGTGTAAGTTTCTAAGACCTTTGCACACCTGGATTGTATTCTTTTCAAAATTCTTCAATCTCTGTCATATTGATTGTTGATCATTGCTCGACAACCATTTTCAAGTCTTGTCATAGTTTTAACTTAAATCTTCTTGAAAATCTAACTAACTCAGGAACATTCACTGTCTTCTTGGTAAGCAACTCCAGTGTAGATTTGGCCTTGTGTTTTAGGTTATTGTTCTGCTGAAAGGTGAATTCATCTCCCAGTGTCTGGTGGAAAGCAGTCTGAACTGAGTTTTCCTGTAGGATTTAGCCTGTGCTTAGCTCTATTCCATTTAATTTTTATCCTGAAACTCCATCTCTTAACGATAACAAGCATACCCATAACATGATGCAGCCACCACTACGCTTGGACTAGATTTTGAATGACTCTTGGCGGACTGCATTGCTTGACTGCTGCGAGGATGATAATTAGCCTAACGACACACAAAATCATTCCGCTGCTCTGTTATTCGCTACATACTTCTCATTGTGGAGAAGAAGCTAATGTCCGTGGGCGTTGGCCAGAGCAAGGAGTATGTGTAGCCAGGCAAGATGATAAGCACAGTCGTTCGCAAACTGCTTCCCCAAAACTATTTGTTCTCGAGTACTAGTTTGTTGCGCAGAGGCTGTGTAATATAAGTTTTGGTTCTACAAAGATGTATCCATAACATTCAATAATCAATGAATTGCAGTCATTTTTGCACCATGCGATCAATTATAATTTCTAAACATGTATTTTTTATCTCTGTGCTCTTGCTCTATTTTCCTGCGCGCATATGACAAAGTTGGTGGTCGGAGCACGTCTCTGGAGACAGAGGAGCGTGCATTAAAACTTCTTAGTGCTGCAATCCCGTTAACGATATCGATATGACAACAGCCAGTGAAAGTGCAGGGCATCAAATTTAAAACAACAAATCTAATAATTCAAATTCCTCAAACATATATGTATCTTATACCATTTGAAAGGTAATCTTGTTAATCCCACCACAGTGTCTGATTTCAAATGGGCTTTACAGCGAAAGAAGTACAAACGATTGTTAGGTCACCACCAACTCACAGAAAAACAGCCATTTTTCCAGCCAAAGAGTTGAGTCACAAAAAGCACAAATGGAGATAAAATGAATCACTAACCTTTGATCTTCATCAGATGACACTCATAGGACTTCATGTTACACAATACATGAATGTTTTGTTTGATAAAGTTCATATTTATATTTTAAAAATCTAATTTTACATTTGCGCGTTACGTTCACTAGTTCCAAAAACATCCGGTGATATTGCAGAGAGCCACATAATTTTACAGAAATACTCATAAATGTCGATGACAATACAATTGTTAGACATGGAAATATATATATATATATATACCTCTCCTTAATGCAACTGCTGTGTCAGATTTCATTAACACTTTATGGAAAAAGCCTACCATGCAATAATCTGAGTACGGTGCGCAGAGCCCAAACAAGCCATAAAGATATCCGCCATGTTGTGGAGTTATCATTATTCAGAAATGGCATTATAAATATTCACATACATTTGATGATCTTCATCAGAATGCACTCCCAGGAATCCTAGTTTCACAATAAATGTTTGATTGGTTCTATAATGTCCATTATTTATGTCCAAGTAGCTACTTTTGTGAGGGTGTTTAGTACACAAATCCAAACGCTCGAGCAGGTCCAGCTGAACGGCGAACGAAAACTTCAAAAAGTTATATTACAGGTCGTAGAAACATTTCAAACTAAGTATAGAATCAATCTTTAGGATGTTTTTATCACAAATCTTCAATAACGTTCCAACCGGAGAATTCCATTGTCTATAGAAAAGCCATGGAACGCAGGTCGCTATCATGTGAAATGCGCGTGACCAGGACCTGGCTCTCTGCCAGACCACTGACTCAGAGTTCTCATCCGGCCACACATCACAGTAGAGGCCTCATTCAAGTTTCTAAAGACGGTTGACATCTAGCGGAAGCCTAGAAGTGCAACACAACCAATTTCCCACTGTGTATTCAATAGGGGCTGGGTTGAAAATCGACCAACTTCAATTTCCCACTTCCTGTTTGGATTTCTTCTCAGGTTTTTGCCTGCCATATGAGTTCTGTTATACTCATAGACATCATTCAAACAGTTTTAGAAACTTCAGAGTGTTTTCTATCCAATACTAATGATAATATGCATATATTAGCAACTGGAACTGAGGAGCAGGCCATTTACTCTGGGCACCTTTCATCCAAGCTACTCAGTACTGCCCCTGCAGCCATAAGAAGTTAATCCTGCTGAAGGACTCATTGCGGCCAGCACTAGCAGGTCAAAATAACAACTAAAATGAACGAGTCACTAGCAGGTCATTTGCGAACTTCACACCTCTTCCAGCTGATGGCAAAACTCAAGTGGAACCACATTATTTCCGCTTCGTGCACAAATTAATGTTGTCACTCCGATGAAGAGAGTGAAATATTCCTCGACATTGAAAAAGACCCCTGCCACTAATAATAACAACGCAAGCCTATCGATACACTTTCCTACTCATTCATTACAGCTGCAGTGCTGGCTGTAGCGCAAGTGGAAGTAGGAAGAGGTTGCATTTTGTTGCTCATAAGTGTTGAATAAAAAGTGTTGACAGTGCTGAGTAGGAAGTAAACCATGAACTCGCTCACAAAAACAGCAGCTCTTTGCTGTATTCCTTGAAAGTCTCTCTCTCGTCAAGGTTTTGAAATCTCACAATATCAACTTTGCTGTACTTTTCTTTTACACCTGCTGCGTTACTGGTTTTACATATACAGATTTGCTGACCAGTACATCCAGCAGCTGTACCCCAGCGTCAGGACCAAGAGACAAACCAAGGTTGACGAGCCTTCAGCTGGGCCCACACAGACATTATCCAAATTCACAGAGCTAGGGAGACGGGTGAGTTATAATTCATACTATACTAATATATACTATTCTACTGTATAATTTACTTTACAGTACAAACCTTCAACTTTTTTAATGAGTGGTGTAGAAACTGTTTTGAAGGGTATTGTTTACCGTAACTCTCAACCACAACCCAAACCCTCAACCACAACCCAACACAGGGACCCAACCCAATACACCCCAAGACCTCTGAGGTGGTGACTATGGAGAAAGGGGTAAAAAGGTGGAGATATGTGTGTGTATATATATATGAATGAATATGACAATGGAAAGTCTCTCTCTCGTCAAGGTTTTGAAATCTCACAATATCAACTTTGCTGTACCTTTCTTTTACACCTGCTGCGTTACTGCAGACACGGTAATCTGAGCCATCCAATTGGCCAGCAGTAGGCCTGTAAGTGCACTTGAGTTGCTTTCTGGACCCTCCGGGGGAAAAATGGGAACACTTGGCCTGTTGATTCGGCTGCACCTACCGCCAGCACCCCCTAAAAACAACATCAAAAAAACTGCAAAAATAAATAAAACCAAATGCAAGGCCTCGTTTTTTTTTTTTTTTTTTTTATAGAAATGTTTGCCGATTGACTAGGAATGTCTTGGAGATCAACCAGTCGATCGCAATTGACCAGTTAGTGACCACTGATATGTAGCCAATAATTCTTTACTCCATTGTTTGTAAACATCTTTTACAGACAGAAACCATGGCAGGTAGCTGTGTTGGGGAGAGCGACGGCCTGACATTCTGGGTGGCTGAACAAAAGGACTACGATGACGTCATGTCCATTTCTGTTCAAATCTATGGAGGGAATGACTATCTGCCTCATCGATATGCCGATTGGATGACTGAGCCTGACAGAGTGGTTATACTGGGACGCAGAGATGGCAAATTGGTCCGTGTAGTGCTCTCTCTCTACTTCCATCCATCCCTATTTCTTCCTTCCGTATCTCTCCATCCATCCCTCCCTCTCTCCCTTTCTACCATCCATCCCTCCCTCCCTCTGCCTCCTCCATCCATCCCTAAATCCATCATCATCCCTCCCCTCTCCCCCAGGTGGCACTGGTGTCTGGTCTAATCGTTGACGAGGGGTGTACAGTGGTGGTGGAGGGGTTGAGGGTGTGTCCCAGCGAGAGGGGTCGTGGCGTGGCTGGGGTTATCCAGAGGTTCGCAGATCTTTTTTTAATGATTTATTTGTTTATAGATTTGTTTTTTGACACACAACAAAAAAGAACCGCAACAAACATAGTAAACACCAAATAACGTCACATACACAGCTCAAGTCCATCGTAAATAAAAGACAAATGTACGGAATGTATACATATACAGATTTGCTGACCAGTACGTCCAGCAGCTGTACCCCAGCGTCAGGACCAAGAGACAAACCAAGGTTGATGAGCCTTCAGCTGGGCCCACACAGACATTATCCAAATTCACAGAGCTAGGGAGACGGGTGAGTTATAATTCATACTATACTAATATATACTATACTACTGTATAATTTACTTTACAGTACAAACCTTCAACTTTTTTAATGAGTGGTGTAGAAAACTGTTTTGAAGGGTATTGTTTACCGTAACCCTCAACCACAACCCAAACCCTCAACCACAACACAACCCAACACAGGGACCCAACCCAATACACCCCAAGACCTCTGAGGTGGTGACTATGGAGAAAGGGGTAAAAAGGTGGAGAAAGTTGTGATGACAAAACAAAGGGAAAACCAATCCTGACCGTTTCCTTTCTGAACCCTCCCCAATACTAACCTTTCCACCTACCTTCTACCCACCCCAATTCAGTCTGTTTCCCAGAGCCCATTGTGAGAGACTCCCGCTTACCTTCACCAAGACAATCCACCACAACATCCCCAGCCTGAGATAAACCTGACATGGAACCCAAACCGGATGAGCGCGTGCGCCATTGTGCATACATTTATTTTGTCCCCCTACACCAAACACGATCACAACACGCAGGTTAAAATATTTTAAGAAACAAAAAGCATGAATCATTTATGGCAATTTAGCTAGTTAGCTTGCACTTGCTAGCTAATTTATCCTATTTAGCTAGCTTGCTGTTGCTAGCTAATTTGTCCTGGGATATAAACATTATTTTACCTGAAATGCACAAGGTCCTCTACTCCGACAATAAATCCACACATAAAACGGTCAACCAAATCATTCTAGTCATCTCTCCTCCTTCCAGGCTTTTCATCTTTTGAACTTATATGGTGATTGGCATCTACACTTTCACAGTATTACCACGACGACCGGCAACTCAGTTCGTCTTTCAATCACCCATGTGGATATAACAAATGAGGAGATGGCACGTGGGTCCCTGCTTCTATAAACCAATGAGGAGATGGGAGAGGCAGAAAGGACTTCTATTTTAGCCCTTGGCAACGCAGACGCTTGTTAACGTTTGGGTGCAATAATTGAATAACATAGATTTATAAATTTATTTAGCAAATGTATTTTGGTGTCGTCAGGGTATAAGACTTACTCATAAGTGTTTATATCATGTTTTTCCTGAACAGAAGGTAGTTTCACAATCTCTAACATGATATGCATAGCCTGTAGGTAGCCAACACTCCTTGTGTAAAAGTGCATACACTCATGTTACGGCAAATAGTCCGTTATAGTTATTTTATTTTTTACATCGGAGGATCAGAAAACTTTACATTATGTTTCAAGTTATAACAACATGTTATGAGTCCTTCAGTTTAATACAGTGTTTATAAAACGTTTTTACATGTAATTTGCGCTATTGGTGCCATTTTCTCTTTCTGACAAAGGTTAGGAATAAAAAGTCCCTTAGCACTCAAAATCCTGATTGGTCGTTTATCCAGTAACACGTGCAGATCATAAGGTATTCTGCTGACCTGCCAATGGCATCTGTTTTCTATCTCCTGATCTCCTCAGGGCCATTCAGAGTCGTAAAAGGAGATCCGTTTATTGGCCTTATGATAGGTTGAAAGGGGGCGCTGTCAATAATAGAACTGTTAACAGAACTCTTGGGCCCTCGTTACAAAAGGGTTACATAGTTTTAATAAAACAACAAAAATACTTGAATTCAGCCACAGAACAGATTGCTTGATTTTCCCCCAACCCAGTGGTCACCAACCTTTTTTGAGTCGAGATCAAATCGAGTCAAGATTATTATTTTTTAACATGACTTTTTAACATGAACCTATAAAAACAGTTCTGTAGAAATGAGGTTTGTGCAGTAGGCCTAATACATTGGCTATATGCCAATATTGTTATTCTCAGACCATATTATATTTCAAAACTTGAGTTTTGATAACAAAATAGATCAGTTTGTGTAACACTTGCGAGACACAGCTGTGCAATTTTACTGGACTGGTGATACCTGCATCTGATGGTCATGTTGCTTTCAAGATAACTGGGAACTTGGTTAGAGTTTACGAGTTGTATAACCGTTCAAAACTATTTTTCCCAGTCTAATCCAGTTCCCAGTTGTCTTGAATGCACTGAAGTCGGAAGTCAAAGATTTCAGACTTCCGAGTTCCCAGTTTTTCTTTTTAACACGGCGTTAGTATCAGCGGAGGGAGGGAGAGAGCAGCAGAGGGTTCCACCTCTCACGGTCTCTACTCTCTCCTTCCTTTCCTCCGGTGAGACTGACCAGAGAGAGAGCGAGAGGACAGTCTTCCACCTGATGGTGAAACTCGAGTCGCACACGACGGGCTGCTAATAATAATAAAAACGAAGGGCGATCGATACACTTGGCTACTCATTCACTGCAGCTGCAACGCAAGTGGATGTAGAAAGAAGCACGTTTTATGTTTTGTAGTAGTGTTGAATAAAAAATTACCGCCCCGTGTTCCCCCACCCTTTCCAGACCAGACTGATTTACCGCCCCATGTTCCCCCACCCTCTCCAGACCAGACTGATGTACCGCCCCATGTTCCCCCACCCTCTCCAGACCAGACTGATGTACCGCTCCATGTTCCCCCACCCTCTCCATACCAGACTGATTTACCGCCCCGTGTTCCCCCACCCTCTCCAGACCAGACTGATGTACCGCCCCATGTTCCCCCACCCTCTCCATACCAGACTGATGTACCGCTCCATGTTCCCCCACCCTCTCCATACCAGACTGATTTACCGCCCCGTGTTCCCCCACCCTCTCCAGACCAGACTGATTTACCGCCCATGTTCCCCCACCCTCTCCAGACCAGACTGATTTACCGCCCCATGTTCCCCCACCCTCTCCAGACCAGACTGATTTACCGCCCAGTGTTCCCCCACCCTCTCCAGACCAGACTGATTTACCGCCCCGTGTTCCCCCACCCTCTCCAGACCAGACTGATTTACCGCCCAGTGTTCCCCCACCCTCTCCAGACCAGACTGATTTACCGCCCCGTGTTCCCCCACCCTCTCCAGACCAGACTGATTTACCGCCCCGTGTTCCCCCACCCTCTCCAGACTGAATTTCCATATACACATGTAGACCGAGGAGGAAGTTGCAATAGACCCGTGCAACCCAAGGTTTGATATCAGCACAAACAGGAACCATCTTAAACCTAATCCTATAGCTTCATGTCCACATATTGGTTCAACCCTAACCCCAGCCTCAACCCTAACCCTATCTTCATGTCCACGTAGTGGTTCAACCCTAACTTCATGTCCCCATCCTGGTTCAACCCTAACCCCAGCCTCAACCCTAACCCTATCTTCATGTCCACGTAGTGGTTCAACCCTAACTTCATGTCCCCATCCTGGTTCAACCCTAACCCCAGCCTCAACCCTAACCCTATCTTCATGTCCACATACTGGTTCAACCCTAACCCCAGCCTCAACCCTAACCCCGTCTTCATGTCCCCATCCCGGTTCAACCCCGTCTTCATGTCCCCATCCCGGTTCAACCCTAATGTTAGCAATTTATGTTATTCTTGAATAACACAAACTCCAAAGCAAATCAGGGGGAGACAAATGGGTTTATTCAGTGAGGACAAATCAAGATGTTCTGCTGGGAGGTAGATGTTCAGTCTCCCCTGTCCTCAGATTTTCCCCACCGAACAAAGGAACAAGATGCCATTTATAACCCCCATCCTAGCCTGGGGTTGACCAATCAGAAGTCCTTGCAGGACAACTGAGCCAATAACCAAATAACAAGTTTCCTGCCCCCGGCTCAATGCACAGAACGTAGCTAGGAGTTCAAGACTGACATCCCACAGATCCTAAACAAATGTTGAACTGAAAACCAACTCCTTTTGATCGTTAATCCTAGTCCTCGAGTCCTCTGTGTTGTGTATTTATCTTGAAAATATTCTTATACTAACATTAACCACATTCTTTTTTACATTTTTACTTCTGTGTCAAAGCCTTTTGAAAGGCAAATGTGCAGACAGTCTGTCTGCATGTCCTATTTCTTCCTAGAAACCAGCCCAAATGTCATCTCATACCTGGAAACATGGGTTAAAAGTCTGTCTCAGCGTGTGGCTGTGTGGTGCTCTATACAACTGCCTTTCAAAGAACACCTGACTAAAGGAAGAAACAGCATGTGTCTTTGTCCTAAATTGCACCCTATCACCTATATAATGCACTACTTTTGACCAAGGCCTATAGGGCTCCAGTGCACTACAGCGCGAATAGGGGGCCATTTGGGATGCAAGCCTGTGTCATGGGTACTGGTGTAGTGAATACAATATGAAATAGTGCTGTGTACTAATGGAAACACTTAGACTGGTTTATTGCAGCAGTAGTCCCATTGAGGACTGCGGACTGCATGGAGACAAGTTATATCTAATTTAACTGAGTCAAAGAGTGTGTCCCAAATGGAACCTGTTCCATATAGTGCTGTACTTTTGACCTCAGCCTTATGGGCCAGTAAAGTTGAATGGATGATTTATTCATTGAGTTTCTGAGGGAGCTTGTTACGGATAGGCTGTGCTTGTATTGCTAAGAGACTTGCGCGCACACACAGATACACAGATGCACACACAAACTATTGCTGCACCTTTCACAAGGGGACAAACACAACAATGGACTCGTAACTAAGGTCTCAAACCACCCCTCTTTTTTTCTTTTTACATCTACCTCCGCTTCATCCCCCTCATCTATACGTTTGCTGTCACTGTTTCACACACTTGTTTTCTCTCTCTTAATTTCTCTCTCCCACTCCCTCATTATCTCCCTCTCTCCACCCCATCCCCTGTCAATCTCTCTCTCTCTCTTTAGGCTGGACTCTCAATCATCGGGGAGGCCGACAGTTTCGAGGGTTTCATCTCACACCTAAGGAACAAACTACATTCCACCACAGGAAGTGAGCAAGGTGTGTCCGCCCCTCAAATGTTTCTGATAGAGGATGAGCAACACCTGAAGAACATCCTCCTTGATCCTGAACTCCCCTCCAGGGTTGAACTTCCTGGTGGTGTTATTATCCAAGACTGGCAGGTCTTACAACCAATCGAAGGCAACCTTGAGATCTTAGCAAGGCGAAACCTCACCTGGTTGGCCGACAACCCGGAAAGACCTGCCTTCCTCAGCTTTTACACTCCACCTTATCCAATCCCGTACAAGGGAGGATCGCTGAGATTAAATATTGATATGTTTGGAACTGATCTAGTTTCAGCAAAGAGGGCACTTGTCTGCCATTTCGAGAAAGTGAGGGAGAGGAGGGAGGTGAAGGGGAGGGTGATGGTTCATGTGTATCTGAATAAGTCTCTATGGGAGGGGATGAGGGAGTTCTGTGAGGGATACACAGGGGTAACGAGGTGTAGAGAGTACTGGGAACAACTGTTTCTGGAGAGAGGGATGTGAGGAGATGGGGAGAGGAAAAGAGGCCAGTGAGAGTGCGCAAATTAGACTTAGAAGGGTTTTCCACATTATCTTGCTTTTATTTGAATCCGCTATGTAGTGCTAGGGGGAAAAACTAAACACCCCCCTGGGGGAGGGTTAGCCATGTAATCAATATACATTATATATCATACAGGATCTAACAGACTTTTTTATATTGATTTGATTGATTGGATTGATTTTTTAAACGATTGTGATGATGCAAGAATTTATAATGGGACATTACAGGAATAAATGTTTTCTTATTAAATCATTATACATTTTTGTTAAGACAAGTCTATCAAATCACTGATTCATCATGACTATGAAATGCAAATCAGTATCAATAAGAATAAATGAATAGAATGTCGCTGATCATTCTCTCTCATTACTGTATCCATTTATAACTGAAGCAGGTGGAGCTATAAAGGGGGGAAATGACAGAGCTAATTGTCTGCATCATTTCCAATTCTGTGTGTGTGTGCTGCATGGAAAACATGAATGAAAGCATTATGAATCCCGGTTGCTGTCTAATTGATACAGTATGTCTGTTATTCAGTACTTTAGGTGATTCAGATCATTGAACTCAATGAACTGAATGAAGACTGACGCTGTCGCGCTACTGTACAAAACATGGTTACTGACAACATGGTTACTGACTCACTCCATCTCACAGAGAAAAGAGCTTGGTATTGTGGCTCCAGTAAACTCAATGACCTTTCTCTGTGAGACAATGAATACATGGTTCCTGACTCTTATCTTATAATACAATTGTACCCAGTGGCTTTAGTTTATGATACATCATCAGCCAGTAACTGTAGCATATCAACATGTGTGAAATCATAATTGACGTCACACCAGACCAGACAAGTATTTTGCTACACCACAAGCGTTTCGCTACGCTCGCAAAAACGTTTGATTTGAGCTGTACTGTACAGTACCTGTATCTTAATGGCAGTTGATATCTGAAAGTATATATTGTATTTAAAAGGAAGGTCCTTGGTTGGAGGATAGAGCTTTCAGCTTTTATAGGTGTCTTGTCTGTTCAATCAGAAACACACTCCATTGCCTCCGTCTCAACCAGGGTAAAACGTGGGAGTGCTTGTTCCTGATTATTAAAACATGCATCTGTATTTACCTAATTCGAATGACTAATTGGATCCCAAAGAGAATTAAAGAACATTACTATCCAAAACAGCTCTGTGAGTAACATAGCTTTCATACATTTAGTTGCATTGTTGTTCAAGTATGTGCCACCAAAGTACTGTAGCTCTCAACGGGCTGCGTGGTGTTTTCAAGTGGTTTTATTTGGAACAAAATAAAGTACTGGCAGGGGCAACGTAAACAGTAGCCACGGATAAAACAGTAAATAAGGAAAGGAGGAACAAAATATTTACCTATTCAATTATACATGGTGTATTGTAAAAGCCTTGCTCAGGCAATATAGGAAATGAGAAAGCTTTACAATTTCTACTACATT
Organism: Oncorhynchus masou masou; assembly: GCF_036934945.1. Lineage (NCBI taxonomy): Eukaryota > Metazoa > Chordata > Actinopteri > Salmoniformes > Salmonidae > Oncorhynchus > Oncorhynchus masou. The sequence continues at coordinate 39,632,300 of NC_088238.1, forward strand.
ATCTACAGAATAAGCTTGGTGTGTCCGATCCTCTACCTGCACGTCTTTACTTATGACTTTCGCTATCAAACTCTCACAGACAATACTGATACGGTTCTACACAGGCAGCCCAATTTTGACCATCAGATCAGCTCTGAAAAAGATCTGATGTGATTCGTCAAAAGACTAATTAATGGACAAAAGGTCAGAATTGGGCTGCCTGTGTAAACACAGCAATAGATTCCATCCTCACATCCTCGATCACTGTCTGGTCCAAGGGCAAACTGCAAAGGATTGTCCGGTCTGCTGAGAGGGTTATCAGCTGCCACCTGCCCTCCGTTAAGGTCCTGCACGACTAGGGAAAGGTCAATGTGCAGGAAAGATCCTTGCTGTTCCATTCTACCCTGGCCTCCCCCTCTTCCAACGACTCCCCTCTGGCAAAATTGTTCAGGTCAATCACGACTAAACCCCCAGCTCTTTTGTTGTTGCTGACGTTGAGGGAGAGGGAGAGAGTACAAGAGGGGACTGAGGACGCACCATTGTGGGGCCCCCGTGTTGAGAATCAGTGTCGAGGAGGTAACGTTGCCAGCCTTTACCGCTTGGGGGCAGCCCATCAGGAAGTCCAAGACCTAAGTTCAGTCCCAGGGCCGTGAGCTTTGCAGTGAGCTTCAAGGACACTGGTATTGAAGGCCGAGCTGTAGTCGATGAACAGCATCCTCACAATATGCATTCCTTTTGTCCAGGTGGGTGAGGGCAGTGGGCAGAGTGGATTGGTCAGTGTGGTGGGCAAATTGGAGAGGTGGAAGGAAGTGATATTGCCTTTTTTATTTTATTTAATGAATATTCAAAACATGCAATATACTTGCGGTGAAGCTGCTCAACAACTACATCATACCAGTCATCCAACAGACTCCCATTCAGAGCGACACACAGAAGCATCCAGGGTCAATGCCCTGCTCAAGGGCATGTTGACCGATCTACCATCAGGCCAAAAAACATGAACCCGAACCCTCCAAGATCCCCCCACAGTTCCCCAATAGCTGTCCCTCGACCATTCGAGACCCCTCCCACAGCCTCCACCCAAGAAGAAAAGTAAAAAATACAATTAATTCCATTCCCCACCCCCAAGAATCTCCCAATGCACCAACAACCAAAAGAATGAACTAAGAAAAAAGGAAAAGACAGAAGAAAACAACAACGCAAGAAAATATAATAAAACAAAATAATACATGTAAAACAAAGGACATCAAGGACAGCTAAAATCATAACAGCAATGCCAGCTGTACATGTTTGTGTGCATGTCTGGCACTATTACATGTATGTGTGTGTTCCTGTATGCGTTTATTTTAATGAGAGTGTGTGTATATGCATGTGTACAAACACCTGCACGGCGTCAGTCTCAGGCAAACCGGCAGTAGTTGTAAAAACACTGCCCCTCAGTGTCATTCAAATGTACTTTTTATTATGTTTAATTTTTACTTTAATTTTTAAAAATACTTTAAAAAAAATCTTTGACCATCATCTCCCACACAGCAACTCCTACGACCACTTCAGCAACTTCAGCAACTCCACGACCACTTCAGCAACTCCACTCTCCAATTCCGCCTACCAAGGTGATATGGTCTTTGATTAGCCCCTCGAAGCACTTCATGATGACGGAGGTGAGTGCTGCGGGACGCTTGTCGGTTCAGTTATTCCCACTTCTTGGGCACAGGGATGACAGTGGACACCTTGAAGCAGGTGGCGACAGCGGCCTGAGCTAGAGATGCCGTCTGGCGCGGCAGCCCTGCGAGGGTTGACACGTTTGAACGACTTACATAAGTACATAGCCCTCGTTTTCCCTTCAGGGGCTCTCGGCAGCTCAGAGTCGTCATTGTCCCTCGAAGCGTGAGGAGAAAGTGTTAAGCTCGTCCGGTAAGACACTATCAGTATCACGTCATTTATTCTGATTGGTCGGACCAACGGTGTACAGACCTGAACCCCCCGGGGACTTCCCTCTTGAGTCTTTGTTTGTTAGACGGGGATCAGAAAATTGTCATCCTGGTCCTTTACTGAAAGGAGGATGGGAGACGGTCTTATAGCCCGTGTCTAAAAGGCGCTGCGGCAGTGGTCAAGCGTAGAATTTCCACGAGTAGGAAACCTGCATTGCTTAACAGGGGCTCGGAGCGAGGCGGTCTTATGTGTGATATACACACACATATTTATTGTCTGTGTATTCTGTTTATTGCGGCAGCACCATTTCACAGAGTCAAATTCTTGTACATTCAGATGTATTTGGCGAATTTAGGTGATCCTGACCATTTTCTTCCCTCCCCCCATCTGTTTTTATGAATGGACTGCAGTCCCCACCTCTAGTGGGCAGCAGAGTCAGTCAATAAAGCTGTCAGGGTGGTATTGGTGTGTGTTTGCGTGTGCATGTGCGTGTGTGTGTGATGCGTGCGTGTATGTGTGTGTATGCATGCACGCGCGTGTGTGTGTCCTCTAGTGGGCAGCAGAGAGTCAGACAGTAATTTGTCAGGGCGGTATTGGTGTGGTGGTGTTGCAGTGTAGTGAGTCATAGAAATAATAGCTGGTGGGGAGAGATAATTTAAGCTGCCAGAATGGATTGATGGAGGTAGGGTGGACGGGACGAAGGGGGCGTAGGAGTCGAGGGGGGAGTAATGAGAGGGTAAGGGTTTTCAACGGTAAAGTGAGACAGAAAGTAAGATGGGGTGGGGGGGGGGCGGAGGTGAGGAAGGTAGGGAGGGAGGTATAGTGGAGTAATGCAAGAGAAAGGGAATAGTTTAAGATGGAGAGTGAGAGTGAAAGTAAGATGGGTTAGGGGGGGGCGAAGGTGAGGAAGGTAGGGAGGGAGGTATAGTGGAGTAATGAAAGAGAAAGGGAATAGTTTAAGATGGAGAGTGAGAGTGAAAGTAAGTGAGCAGAAGCAGGTTCTTCAGATTCATTCTTCTCGCCTTTCAGAGGGTTTATGGTGTAGAGTGTGCATGTAAAGGGGTAGCGGGAGGTGGGCTGATTTGTTTTCTCTCTCTCTCTCTCTCTCTCTCTCTCTCTCTCTCTCTCTCTCGCTCTCTCTCTCGTTTCTTTCTCAACTCTTCATCTCTTCCTTTCTTTCATTGTCTCCCCCTCTCTCTCACTATCTCTCTCTCTCTTTTATTCTCAATTCTTCAACTCTTTCTCTCCATCTCCCTTTCTTTCTCTTAATCAACTCTCTGTCTTCTCTCCAATCTTAATTTATTCTCCCCTTATTCTCTCTGCTATAATTTTACATTGGTTTCCCACTTGACCCGGCAGTTTGAGAATGACGCATCCCTTAGATGGAGAGAGGAGTGGGGTGGAGAGAGAGAGAGAGAGTCAGAGTCAGAAAGAGGTGGAGAGAGACAGGTCCTCAGCTAATCATGATACTTAGGATGGCGATGAACGTAATGACACACTTCCGTTGCTGCTCACACACTAACACATACATCACTCTCTGTGGCAAATTATCATCAATTTGGACGGCGAGGAAGCTCAAACACGCCTACTTTCACTCTCATATGATCTTCTCCTTATCTATCTTCTATCTCACACACACACACACACACACACACACACACACACACACACACACACACACACACACACACTCTCACACACACACACACACACACACACACACACACACACACACACACACACACACACACACACACACACACACACACACACACACACACACACACACGTTCTCACACACACACGTTCTCACACACACACACACACACACACACACACACACACACACACACACACACACACACACACACACACACACACACACACACACACACACACACACACACACACACACACACACACACACACACACACACACATTATCTTCTAGCTCCCATCCTCTCTCTGTGTCAACTCGCCCCAAAAACAGTTTAAAGTTTCTGGTGCACTAAAGTGGCTCTATGATGACTCGGAGTCTGTGTCCCAAATTCCATAGTGCACTACTTTTGATCATAAGGGTCCATCAGGCTCTGGTCAAAAGTAGTGCACGATGAAGGAAAAAGGGCACCATTTGGGATGCAGGCGAAATGTATCACTTGTGTGCGTCATAGGAGATGAAAGGTGGAGGGCGATGAGAGGAGAAAAAAGAAGGGAAAAAAGGAGAGACAGGTTAGAGGAGAGATTTAAGGAGAGTAGGTATGGAGGGTGAGCAAGGTGAAATGTGCGTCACAGGAAGGGAGAGATGGATGGAGAAGAAGAAGATGGAGAGAACGTAGAGAGAAGGGTGAGGAGATTTGGGGTGAGGGGGGGTGATAGGGGGGAAGAGTGGTCAAATTAAGGAGAGGAGAAAACGATAGAGAAAAGCGAGGGAGATTGAGAGAGAGAATGGTGAAAATGAAGAGGAGAAAGATGAGATTGAGGTGATAGAGGAGAGATGGAGAGGACAGCAGGGGAGGACAAACAGGTCAACACTTCCATTCCGAATCTACAGAACCAAGGTTATAGGACGGGAGAAAGAGTTTACCTTCAAATGTAAATCATTTCACTTCACGTTTTTGTTTGGAAGGAAACAGCTGTGAGGTGGGGACTCTTCCCCTTGCACCCTTTCCCTGTGTAGACCAGGCCCTCTTTCCAACGCACAGTCAGTCAGAAGCCTAAAGTACCTGTTCTTGTTTTGTTGAGAGGTTAGACAGATGCTTCAACTGTGATTGTATAGATTTTATGTATTCTTTGCATTGATTCTGTATTCTATATCTCTATTTTCTTCTTCTCTCGCTGCTCTCTGTTTTGCATTCTCATTCATTATTTTCCCTCTGACTTATAAAGCCCTACAACGGGCTATTGTAGCTAGAGGTCGACCGATTAATGGGGCGATTAATTAGGGCCGATTTCAAGTTTTCATAACGATCGGTAATCAACACGGCCGATTACATTGCACTCCACGAGGAAACTGCGTGGCAGGCTGACCACCTGTTACACGAGTGCAGCAAGGAGCCAAGGTAAGTTGCTAGCTAGCATTAAACTAGGCAATATTAACTAGGGAAATTGTGTCACTTCTCTTGCGTTCATTGCACACAGAGTCAGGGTATATGCAACAGTTTGGGCCGCCTGGCTTGTTGCAAACTAATTTGCCAGAATTTTACAGAATTCTGACATAACATTGAAGGTTGTGCAATGTTACAACAATATTTAGACTTAGGGTTGCTGCCATTCGATAAAATACGTAATGGTTCCATATTTCATTGAAAGAATAAACACTTTGTTTTCGAAATGATAGTTTCCAGATTTTACCATATTAATGACCAACAGCTCATATTTCTGTGTTTATTATATTATAATTAAGTCTATGATTTGATAGAGCAGTCTGACTGAGCAGTGGTAGGCAGCAGCAGGCTTGTAAGCATTAATTCACAAGCATTAGTTTACTGCGTTTGCCAGCAGCTCTTTGCTTGCAATGCTTGCTTCACAGCGCGGTTTATGACTTCAAGCCTATCAACTCCTGAGATTAGCTGGCAATACTAAAGTGCCTATTAGAACATTCAATAGTCAAAGGTGAAATACAAATGGTATAGAGAGAAATAGTCGACGCGTCATAATTTCTATAATAACTACAACCTAAAACTTTTTAACTGGGAATATTGAACCACCAGCTTTCATATGTTCTCATGTTCTGAGCAAGGAACTTAAACGTTAGCTTTTTTACATGGCACATGTTGCTCTTCTACTTTCTTCTCCAACACTGTGTTTTTGAGCATGTTTCATAATTTATTTGAGACTAAAAAGATTTTATTTATGTTTTATAGTAAGTTAAATTACAAGTGTTCATTGTTCATTCAGTATTGTTGCAATTGTCATTATTACAAATATATATACAGTTGAAGTCGGAAGTTTACATACACTTAGGTTGGAGTCATTAAAACTCGTTTTTCAACCGATCCATAAAATTCTTGATAACAAACTACAGTTTTGGCAAGTCAGTTAGGACATCTACTTTGTGCATGACACAAGTAATTTTTCCAACAATTATTTAGAGATGGATTATTTCACGTATAACTCACTGTATCACAATTCCAGTGGGTCAGAAGTTTACATACACTCAGTTGGCTGTGCCTTTAAACAGCTTGGAAAATTCCAGAAAATCATGTTATGGATGTAGAAGCTTCTGATAGGCTAATTGACATAATTTGAGTCAATTGGAGGTATACCTGTGGATGTATTTCAAGGCCTACCTTCAAACCCAGTGCCTCTTTGCTTGACATCATGGGAAAATCAAAAGAAATCGACCTCAGAAAAGACCTCAGAAAAAAATTGTAAACCTCCACAAGTCTGGTTCATCCTCGGGAGCAATTTCCAAACGCCTGAAGGTACCACGTTCATCTGTACAAACAATAGTATGCAAGTATAAACACCATGGGACCACGCAGCCGTCATACCGCTCAGGAAGGAGACGCGTTTTGTCTCCTAGACATGATCGTATTTTGGTGCGAGAAGTGCAAATCAATCCCAGAACAGCAGCAAAGGACCTTGTGAAGATGCTGGAGGAAACATATACAAAATTATCTATATCCACAGTAAAACGAGTACTATATCAACATAAGCTGAAAGGCCGCTCAGCAAGGAAGACGCCACTGCTTCAAAACCGCCATATAAAAGTCAGACTACGGTTTGCAACTGCACATGGGGACAAAGATCGTACTTTTTGGAGAAATGTCTTCTGGTCTGATGAAACAAAAATAGAACTGTTTTGCCATAATGACCATCATTATGTTTGGAGGGAAAAGGGGGAGGCTTGCAAGCCGAAGAACGCCATCCAAACTGTGAAGCACGGGGGTGGCAGCATCATGTCATGGGGTGCTTTGCTGCAGGAGGGACTGGTGCACTTCACAAAATAGATGGTATCATGAGGAAGTAAAATTATGTGGATATATTGAAGCAACATCTCAAGACATCGTCAGGAAGTTAAAACTTGGTCGCAAATGGGTCTTCCAGATGGACAATGACACCAAAGAATACTTCCAAAGTTGTGGCAAAATGGCTTAAGGACAACAAAGTCAAGGTATTGGAGTGGCCATCACAAAGCCCTGACCTCAATCCCATAGAAAAGTTGTGGGCAGAACCAAAAAAGTGTGTGCGAGGAAAGAGGCCTACAAACCTGACTCAGTTACACTGGCTCTGTTAGGAGGAATGGGCCAACACTCACCCAACTTATTGTGGGAAGCTTGTGGAAGGCTACCCGAAACGTTTGACCCAAGCGAAACAATTTAAAGGCAATGCTACCAAGTACTAATTGAGTGTATGTAAACTTCTGACCCACTGTGAAGGTGATGAAAGAAATTAACGTTGAAATAAATCATTCTCTCTACTATTGTTCTGTCATTTCACATTCTTAAAATATAGTGGTGATCCTAACTGACCTAAGAGAGGGAATTTTTACTAGGATTAAATGTCAGGAATTGTGAAAAACTGAGTTTTAATGTATTTGGCTAAGGTGTATATAAACTTCTGACTTCAACTGTATATGGATGCAAACAAGGACTGACCAATCATTATATCGAAAGTATAGTTTTAACCATGTTTTGAGGCTAGATAGTGTTTGTTCACATTTACTTTGTTTATAAACATTGAAGTAAAAAAGCTTATATTTTGGGTTCCGATGGGGTAAGACAGTTGAACTAAGCTCAGGAGGCATTTATAAGTTATGTTCTTCAAGAATCAGGGTACTGTCACACCCTGACCTTAGAGATCCTTTTCTTATTCTCTATGTTTGGTCAGGTGAGGTGTGACTCGGGTGGGAAAGTCTATGTTTTCTATTTCTTTGTTTTTTGCAGAGTGTGGTTCCCAATCAGAGGCAGCTGTCTTTCGTTGTCTCTGATTGGGGATCACATATAAGTTGTCTTTTTCCTTTTTGGTTTTGTGGGATCTTGCTTTCTGTTTAGTATTTCTGCCTGACAGAACTGTATTCTTTTGTTTTTGTTCGAGTGTTTTTTTTAAAAGATTTTTTATAAAAGAATCATGAACACTTTCCACGCTGCGCTTTGGTCCACTCTTCCTTCTCCCAACGAGAGCCGTTACAGGTACATATCATCACTTTATCATGAAGTCCAGTAATCGATGCAGGAACTGCAGATTGCCCCATTGAATTGAATAAGAAGAATTCTGAATTGGAACACCGACTGTTTTTCCATATGAAGAGTGCAGACTGATTGAACCAGACTGATTGAGTAGCCATGGGCAACAGCTGTGCACCCCTGGTCTGGCTCTGCTGCTGTCACATCCACCATCATATTTTCCTTTTCTATTCCCCTTGAAAGTAAATAAACTCTGCATATTCCTCTCCCTTTCTCTCCCCCAGCTGGTGTGCATGCGCTTGCTTGCAGACAGGAAAAGAGTTGCTTTCGTGAACACGCTTTCCACTCAGTGGTTTTCAGTCTTATTCAATGGGTTCTAGAGTAAGGAGACAGGTGCAGGGAACTTATCCTACTTCAGTGCAAATCATTTTTTTTTTTTTATATAGGCTGCCTAGTTTCCCACACGTAACAGAGGCAGGGTAATGACTCATAGCCGGGAGAGGATTTATGTTTATCTACATTATGTGTATCAAATGGTGATTTTCCCCAACTGGTGTCTATTCAAGAGTTTACTTAAAATAACCAGTCAACACAGGAATACCAGTACAGTGCATTCGGCAAGTATTCAGACCTCTTGACTTTTTCCACATTTTGTTACTGTACAGCCTTATACTAAAATTTATCAACTATTTTTTTTCCCACTCAATCTACACACAGTATCCCATAATGACAAATAAAAATGTAAAACAGAGACATACTTTTTTTACATAAGTATTTAGACCCTTTGCAGTGAGACTCGAAATTGAGCTCAGGTGCATCCTGTTTCCATTGATCATCCTTGAGATGTTTCTACAACTTGATTAAAGTGCACCTGTGGTAAATTCAATTGATTGGACATGATTTGGAAAGGCACATACCTGTCTATATGAGGTCCCAAAGTTGACAGTGCATGTCAGAACAAAAACCAAGCCATGAGTTTGAAGGAATTTCCCGTAGAGCTCCGAGACAGGATTGTATCGAGGCACAGATCTGGGGAAGGATACCAAAAAATGTCTGCAGCATTGAATGTCCCCAAGAACACCGCGGCCTCCATCATTCTTAAATGGAAGAAGTTAAGAACCACCAAGAAACAAGATTCTCTGGTCTGATGAAAACAAGATTGAACTCTTTGGCCTGAATGCCAAGTGTCATGTCTGGAGGAAACCTGGCACCATCCCTATGGTGACGCATGGTTGTGGCAGCATCATGGAGCAAAATACAGAGATCCTTGATGAAAATCTGTTTCAGAGCACTCAGGACCTCAAACTGGGGCGACGGTTCACCTGCCAACAGGACAACGACCCTAAGCACACAGCCAAGACAATGCAGGAGTGGCTTGGGGACAAGTCTCTGAATGTCCCTGAGTGGCCCACCCAGAGCCCTGATTTGAACCCGATCAAACATCTCTAGTGAGACCTGAAAATAGCTGTGCAGCAACGGAACAGAGCTCCGGGCAGCCGAGCGGAAATGGAGGAGAACTCGCCTCCCTGCGGACCTGGCATCCTTTCACTCCCTCCTCTCTACATTTTCCTCCTCTGTCTCTGCTGCTAAAGCCACTTTCTACCACTCTAAATTCCAAGCATCTGCCTCTAACCCTAGGAAGCTCTTTGCCACCTTCTCCTCCCTCCTGAATCCTCCTCCCCCTCCCCCCCCCTCCTCCCTCTCTGCAGATGACTTCGTCAACCATTTTGAAAAGAAGGTCGACGACATCCGATCCTCGTTTGCTAAGTCAAACGACACCGCTGGTTCTGCTCACACTGCCCTACCCTGTGCTCTGACCTCTTTCTCCCCTCTCTCTCCAGATGAAATCTCGCTTCTTGTGACGGCCGGCCGCACAACAACCTGCCCGCTTGACCCTATCCCCTCCTCTCTTCTCCAGACCATTTCCGGAGACCTTCTCCCTTACCTCACCTCGCTCATCAACTCATCCCTGACCGCTGGCTACGTCCCTTCCGTCTTCAAGAGAGCGAGAGTTGCACCCCTTCTGAAAAAAACCTACACTCGATCCCTCCGATGTCAACAACTACAGACCAGTATCCCTTCTTTCTTTTCTCTCCAAAACTCTTGAACGTGCCGTCCTTGGCCAGCTCTCCCGCTATCTCTCTCAGAATGACCTTCTTGATCCAAATCAGTCAGGTTTCAAGACTAGTCATTCAACTGAGACTGCTCTTCTCTGTATCACGGAGGCGCTCCGCACTGCTAAAGCTAACTCTCTCTCCTCTGCTCTCATCCTTCTAGACCTATCGGCTGCCTTCGATACTGTGAACCATCAGATCCTCCTCTCCACCCTCTCCGAGTTGGGCATCTCCGGCGCGGCCCACGCTTGGATTGCGTCCTACCTGACAGGTCGCTCCTACCAGGTGGCGTGGCGAGAATCTGTCTCCTCGCCACGCGCTCTCACCACTGGTGTCCCCAGGGCTCTGTTCTAGGCCCTCTCCTATTCTCGCTATACACCAAGTCACTTGGCTCTGTCATAACCTCACATGGTCTCTCCTATCATTGCTATGCAGACGACACACAATTAATCTTCTCCTTTCCCCCTTCTGATGACCAGGTGGCGAATCGCATCTCTGCATGTCTGGCAGACATATCAGTGTGGATGACGGATCACCACCTCAAGCTGAACCTCGGCAAGACGGAGCTGCTCTTCCTCCCGGGGAAGGACTGCCCGTTCCATGATCTCGCCATCACGGTTGACAACTCCATTGTGTCCTCCTCCCAGAGCGCTAAGAACCTTGGCGTGATCCTGGACAACACCCTGTCGTTCTCAACCAACATCATGGCGGTGGCCCGTTCCTGTAGGTTCATGCTCTACAACATCCGCAGAGTACGACCCTGCCTCACACAGGAAGCGGCGCAGGTCCTAATCCAGGCACTTGTCATCTCCCGTCTGGATTACTGCAACTCGCTGTTGGCTGGGCTCCCTGCCTGTGCCATTAAACCCCTACAACTCATCCAGAACGCCGCAGCCCGTCTGGTGTTCAACCTTCCCAAGTTCTCTCACGTCACCCCGCTCCTCCGCTCTCTCCACTGGCTTCCAGTTGAAGCTCGCATCCGCTACAAGACCATGGTGCTTGCCTACGGAGCTGTGAGGGGAACGGCACCGCAGTACCTCCAGGCTCTGATCAGGCCCTACACCCAAGCAAGGGCACTGCGTTCATCCACCTCTGGCCTGCTCGCCTCCCTACCACTGAGGAAGTACAGTTCCCTCTCAGCCCAGTCAAAACTGTTCGCTGCTCTGGCCCCGCAATGGTGGAACAAACTCCCTCACGACGCCAGGACAGCGGAGTCAATCACCACCTTCCGGAGACACCTGAAACCCCACCTCTTCAAGGAATACCTAGGATAGGATAAGTAATCCTTCTCACCCCCTCCCCCTTAATGATTTAGATGCACTATTGTAAAGTGGCTGTTCCACTGGATGTCAGAAGGTGAATTCACCAATTTGTAAGTCGCTCTGGATAAGAGCGTCTGCTAAATGACTTAAATGTAAATGTAAATGTTCCCCATCCAGCTTGAAAGGATCTGCAGAGAAGAATGGGAGAAACTTCCCAAATATAGGTGTGCCAAGCTTGTAGCATCATTGCTTTCAGGCTGTAACATAACAAAATGTGGAAAAAGTCAAGGGGTCTGAATACTTTCCGAATGCACTGTGTAGCCTTAGGGATAGGCGTCCCGCTACCGGGACAACTTACTGGAGGGCGCGCAATTCAAATAAATAATCATAAAAATTATGGATATTAAACATTTAGGTACATATAAGTGTGTTATATCGGCTGAAAGCTTCAATTCTTGTTAATCTAACTGCACTGTCCGATTTACAGTAGTTATTACAGCGAAAACATGCCATGTGATTGTTTGAGGACAGCGCCCCACATCAAAATATTTTTCCACCGGCACAGGTTTCATACATTCACAAATAACAATTAAATATTCACTTACTTTTTGAAAATATTCCTCTGATTTGTCATCCAAAGATTCCCAGCTATAACATGTTGTGTAGTTTTGTTAGATAACATCCTTCTTTATATCCCAAAAAGTCTATGTAGTCATCGATTTGAGTAATCCACTCGTTCAACATGCAGAGAAAGGAATCCGAAAATCTATCCCTAAACTTTCTTTCAACAAATCAAAATACATTTCTATTGACTCCCCAGATACCCTAAAATGTAATCAAACTATAATATTTTTTACGGAAAGAAGTATGTTCAATAGTAATCCGATTTGAGCAGGTGTATCCTGTCTTCTTAACCATTATAGCTTATTATGTTAATTACTGGGGATACCCCCCAGCTGAGTATAAAGGTCTGCTTGAAGCTAGCCAGGCATAGGGAATTCCAGTCTTTAGTGAGACATGGTGTTAGTAACGGAGATGGAGAGCTAGTCTCTGGGGAACAGGGATATCCTACAGGCACCCAACCACATACAGTGCACAGACACTAATACACAGTGTCAAAGATTATGATTACTATGTTTGATGTACAGTTGCAGTATGACATGGGTTGTCCTGAACAGAATGAGTCTGTTTATTGTATTGTGAAGGCAATTTGCCACAGACCACACATCTGAATGCACTCATGGCATTCTATGCACACCCAAATTACAATCTGCTTCTTTGAATGAAAGCCTAGAACTGTAAAATCGTATTATATTATTATTATTTTTTTATACCCAATTTCGTGGTATCCAATTGTTTTTAGTAGCTACTATCTTGTCTCATCGCTACAACTCCCGTACGGGCTCGGGAGAGACGAAGGTTGAAAGTCATGCGTCCTCCGATACACAACCCAACCAAGCTTCTTAACACAGCGCGCATCCAACCCGGAAGCACCAATGTGTCGGAGGAAACACCGTGCACCTGGCAACCTTGGTTAGCGCGCACTGCGCCTGGCCCGCCACAGGAGTCGCTGGTGCGCGATATCCCTACCGGCCAAGCCCTCCCTAACCAGGACGACGCTAGGCCAATTGTGCCTTGCCCCACGGACCTCCCGATTGCGGCCGGTTACGACCGAGCCTGGGCGCGAACCCAGGGTCTCTGGTGGCACAGCTGGCGCTGCAGTACAGCGCCCTTAACCACAGGGCCCACCTGACCCAGATTGTGATTTATAATGGACCGTTTTTTGGATTGCGTAAACATGAGGGGATGCAGGACTGTTTTCCAAACAAATCAAACAAATCAACTACAAGTGTGTTTGCTCTAGTTCATCAACGGCACAGCCCGGAGAGCTCAAAACAGACTCTTTGAGTCATAAAAGTGCATTAACATTACTTAGGAGAGGTGTGTGGCCACTTGGAAACACCAGTTAGACCTCTCACACAAACCCTTGTCAATTTTTTTGTCTTATGTTGCATCTACCTCACATTTTCCAAGGAAATGATTATGATGTTACTGAATATATCCAGGGTATTTTTACATTTCGTTATCAACAAATGTGGCAAAAAGTATAGTAAATGTAAAATGCACAGAAAAACAACAGTGTAATGTTTGGATTCAGGATTTGTGTCAGTTGAAACAGTTGTGTCATCACCTTAATTATTTTAATTGCTACCATGGTTATGCATATTGAAGTGCAGGACTTGTCGGGCGGTGTATTCTTAGGGTTTTCTTAGCAGTTAATGTGTTCTCTCCCAGGTACACAGACGACAGAGAGGTAGGATTCCAGTTGAGATGGTTTGATAATGCTGATTCACATAGAGCAGGAATGGTACAGCAGAACACAATGTATGGGCTAAGCATTGTCGATTTTAGCATGTAAATCTTGGTGGGGCAATCTCCCCCCCCCAAAAAAAATGTTAGATGCAAAACATAGCTGATTTGCTTTAACAAATGTGGTTTCTACTGACAATTGAGATGTACAAACTACGGCATATGGAGACAACGAGCAGATAAGAGGCAATCTGTCATTTCGATTAAGACATTAATGAGCGAGCTTGGACGGACGTAGTCAATACAACTATTTGTTCAGCACCTTTGACATGTACAGCGACAGAATTCAGAAAATGTGCCGTTCTTACAGTATTCTCCCTGTACACCAAGCCAGAACCGTACGATAAATAAAGGGGGCATCAAAGCAGACAATGAAGGCTCTTACAATATCCAATTATTACATTTCTCTAAAATAGGCTATAGGCTACATGTGCACCACCAAGTCAGAACTGTAGGAAAAATTACGAGGGGAAAAGGGACCAAATTATTTGGGTGAGGCACATGGGCTACTAACAGCTTACTACACAACATACACTTAGTATTACTTTCTTAGCTTCAGTATACAAATCTCCCTGGCATATGACATCATTTATGCAGCAGCATACAAAACATTTTTCAATTCACCTTGTGCTGTGCTCACTTGAACAGGAAAGTGGAGCGGCAGTCCTTCATGGGAAAATTCTGTCATCAAACTGTCATCAAATTCTGGAATTATCTGGATTTATGGTGCTTTCAAGACAACTGGGAACTCTGGAAAAAAGCAAGGTTGAATCATGACATCAGTGATCTTCAGGTCGGAGCTCTAGAAATAGGCCAGAGTTCCTGACTTGCAATTCCAAGTTGGTTGACCATTCAAAACGTATTTTCACAGTTGTCTTGAACTCAATGAAGTCTGAGATTTCCCAGTTCTGAGTTTCCAGTTGTTTTGAGCGCAGAAAAAGTCATGCTGGATTGACAGCTTGGCCAATGTGTCACACCCTGACCTTTTTTATGTCTATATTTGGTTTGGTCAGGGTGTAATTTGGGTGGGCATTCTATGTTCTGATTCTATGTTTTTGTGTTTCTATGTTTTGGCCGGGTATGGTTCTCAATCAGGGACAGTTGTCTATCGTTGTCTCTGATTGGGAATCATACTTAGGCAGCTCTTTTCCCTTTTGTCATTATAGGAGTTGTCTTTGTTAGTGGCACTATAGCCCTCGTAAGCTTCACGGTTGTTTTTGTTGTTTCTTGTTTTGTTGGCGACATTTTACAAAATAAAATAAAATGTACGCTCCCCACGCTGCACCTTGGTCTTCCTTTAACGACGGCCATGACACAATGTTGAATGTTTATTCCTTTAAGCTTGGAAAAGAGACCCTTAAACCCAGACTAGGACCACCCACCCACTACACTGAATAGCAGGCTAGTGGTGGCTTTGTGATGCTTGCAGTTAGCCACTAATTCCTTCCAAACCACTCATTGTTGAATTTGCAATTTACAACTTGATGTGTAATGTTTATTGTCGATGAGCACTGACAGGTTTTATGTATAATTTCTCTTCATTATTTCTCTTCATATGAACAGGGTTGAAAAGGATTTGTTAGTAGATTGTCGACTTGATTCACGATGATGACTGCTAGCTTGTTAGCTAAGATTTTGAAAGCACGATGTTGACGTGATCAGTCCAATCAAAGCTACCGTAGATATAACGTGATTTGACGTCATTTTATTTGTGGCCATTGACCTTGAGCCTTCTAGAATGGATACTTCTAATGTAACTCTATGGCAGCACCCAAAGGGCTTGAATTTTAGAGCTCTCCCCATAGATTTTGCGGTACGTAATGTCCTCTTGAGTGACAGAACACTGAGCCAATCACGGTGCAACTAGAGAACTTTACCAACCCCTATGCTCCGTATTTTCCGCTGGCTGCCCCACCATCACAGAAAGCACTGAGCGAGGCTGTAATACCTGCATTTTGGAGCTGCCTTACTCAAGAAGGGAAAAAGAGACCATGTTTGTATGTAACTTCTCAAGGATTTTTAAAAATGTTTTATTACATTGTTTGCAAAATGATATGTGACACGTATTAATGCCAAAATAACATGCAAAAAAAAGGCACACCACAAACAAATCTCCAATTACATAGGCTATAAACAAAGAGATGGCGACAATAGGTTATATGCTGCACAGGACAATACAGCCTAACGACAAAAAAGTTCTGGTACACTGTAAAGTCCCATGGAGAATAAGAGCACCTCCTCCCAGCTGCCCACTGCACTGGGGCTAGGAAACACTGTCACCACCGATAAATCCACAATAATTTAGAATTTCAATAAGCATTTTTCTTCGGCTGGCCATGCTTTCCACCTGGCTACACCTACCCCGATCAACAGCCCTGCGCTCCCCACAGCAACTCACCCAAACCTCCCCCACTTCTCCTTCACCCAAATCCAGATAGCTGATGTTCTGAAAGAGCTGCAAAATCTGGACCCCTACAGCCGGGCTAGACAATCTGGACCATCTCTTTCTAAAATTATCTGCCTAAATTATTGCAAACCCTATTACTAGCCTGTTCAACCTCTCGTTCCTGAGATTCCCATAGATTAGAAAGTTGCCACGTTCATCCCCCTTTCAAAGGGGAGACAGTCTAGACCCAAACTGCTACAGACCTATATCTATTCTACCCTGCCTTTCTAAGTTCTTTGAAAGCCAAGTTAACAGATTCCCGACCATTTCGAATCTCACCGTACCTCTCCGCTATGCAATTTGGTTTCAGAGCTGGTCATGGGTGCACCTCAGCCACGCTCAAGGTCCTAAACAATATCATAACTGCCATCGATAAGAGACATTACTGTGTAGCCGTATTCACCCGCACCTGCCTGCCCATCCAGCATCACTACTCTGGACGGTTCTGACTTAGAATATGTGGACAACTACAAATACCTAGGTGTCTGGTTAGACTGTAAACTCTCCTTCCAGACTCACATTAAACATCTCCAATCCAAAATTAAATCTAGAATTGACTTCCTATTTCGCAACAAAGCATCCTTCACTCATGCTGCCAAACATACCCTCGTAAAACTGACCATCCTACCGATCCTCGTCTTCGGTGATGTCATTTACAAAATAGCCTCCAACACTCTACTCAGTAAATTGGATGTAGTCTATCACAGTGCCATCCGTTTTGTCACCAAAGCACCATATACTACCCACCACTGTGACCTGTATGCTCTCGTTGGCTGGCCCTCGCTTCATACTCGTCACCAAACCCGCTGGCTCCAGGTCATCTACAAGTCTCTGCTAGGTATAGCCACGCCTTATCGCAGCTCCCTGGTCACCATAGCAGCACCCACCCGTAGCACGCGCTCCAGCAGGTATATTTCACTGGTCACCCCCAAGCCAATTCCTCCTTTGGCCGCCTCTCCTTCCAGTTCTCTGCTGCCAATGACTGGAACGAACTGCAAAAATCTGCTGGAGACTTACCTCCTTCACTAGCTTTAAGCACCAGCTGTCAGAGCAGCTCACAGATCACTGCACCTGTACATAGCTCATCCAATCTACCTCATCCCCATACTGTATTTATGTATCTTGCTCCTTTGCACCCCAGTATCTCAACTTGCACATTCATCCTCTGCACATCCTACCATTCCAGTGTTTAATTGCTATATTGTAATTACTTTGCCACCATGGCCTATTTCTTGCCTGACCTCTCTTATCCTACCTCATTTGCACATGCTGTATATAGATTTTCCTACTGTACTATTGATTGTATGTTTGTTTATTCCATATGTAACTCTGTGTTTTTGTATGTGTCGAACTGCTTTGCTTTATCTTGGCCAGGTCGCAGTTGCAAATGAGAACTTGTTCTCAACTAGCCTACCTGGTTAAATAAAGGTGAAATAATTCTTTAAAAAAATAATCATCCAGCATACTCTACTCCACATCACCGGTGGGTGGAGTTACAGCTCTCCTATGATGAACTAATATTTATTTTCCATAGCCTTTCGTACAGCTGCCCCCAAATTGTGACTCCTGAGAAAGGCTAAGGAATCTTGGGAGTGGCTATGTCTTCACTGTCCGGGGTAGCTGAGAGGACAACTAACCGGACGACAGGACTGGTGTATGTTCTGTCCTTGAGGAAAGGTAGCTCCACCTGTTGGGTTTGCAAGGTCTTGCAGAGTTTTGCCTCTTGATGTAATCTGCGGGATTCCTTGCCGTGTCCACATAGCGCCATGCATGGAAGTCTGTATGCTCTAGAATCTTGGGTACCCTGGTGTCTACGGAAACTTTGAAGCGGCAAGATTCCTACTGCAGCCACATCAGCACGGTTGTGGAATGTGTCCACAGGTTGATCTGGTCGAGTTTCAAGGTAAGCTCTAGTAGCTTGGCAAGCTCGGCTCCAGTGATGGTTGCACAGATCCCCAGTCTTGGCATGGAAGGTAGTTGCTTAGGAACAATTCTGGACCTGGCTTGAGGAAGGACAGGTAAGTCTTTGCCGGGACTATCTTCTGTTCTCAGGTACGCAACAGACACAGAACACATGGACCTCTCTGGTGACACTCGAATAGTCGACAACTGCAGGTGTGTAGCAACTAGACAGGGTGATGTTTGACAGGATCTCTAGCTCTCTTTCCCAATTGTTCAAAGCCCGGAGTAGGTCTCGAGGGAGAAGAGGGTCTGTAATGTCTTTTTTGTTATGTGTCGAACCCCAGTAAGACTAGCTGTGGCCATTGGCGTAAGCTAATGGGGATCCTAATAAATCAACTAAAAATCCAAGTCCCAGAGGCGCTGCCCCAACACTTTGGCTCGAGTGGTGTATGGCAGAATGAACCCAAGGGGGTCGTACTGGGTAGCGAGCACCTTGTTCACATTCCGCATGGTCGGCACTCCGTAGTCCACAGCTCGACGCTCATATTCCATGGTGTTCGACTGGCAGTGCCAGCTGAGGGTAGACGCAAGTGAATCCTCTTTCTCTTGGGTGAGCAAAAGCTCAAGGCTGTCTGATCTGGACTCCTTTGGCAGTTAACTTTATTCTTGTTACTTCTTCTCAGAGCTGGAGATTGCCCAGCATGCTCTGCTCCACATCACCGGTGGGCGAACCTACAGTTCTCTTACGATAAACTAATATTTATTCTCCATAGTCTATCGTAGACATATGCTTTCCATATTTCTTCTATAAGAAACTTTTCAGTTTAGACCTATCCATATAGGCCAACTCCCATGAGTGCAAGGGGTTAAGGGCTAAGGTTTGGGATAGGATTTTTTAAAAGTGGTATTAAACACCCTTTGATCTGGTGCTCGCGGTTTAGCAAAACCTAAGGAAAACCCTAGCAAAACCTAAGCCGACTTGTTGGTAGTAGCGCTCACCGCTGCCCCTAGTGACCGATTTTGAAGTAATCTCCCGACATCCTGCTTCTTGAATGACCTGGCTGCATTCACACACACACACACACACACACACACACACACACACACACACACACACACACACACACACACACACACACACACACACACACACACACACACACACACACACACATGTTAGTATTAGTAATGGTGTTCTGTAAAGCATATTCTCAGGGGGAAGAGGGATATACTACCATGAAGGAATAGCTTAGTTAATCCATCTGGAAAAGGTAGCTGTGTGTTCATACTGGCAGATGGAGGGAGGGAGGGAGAATGCAGAGTAGGGTATAAAATGAACGAGGGATGAAAGCAGACACAATAGAAATAAGGGAGGGAGAAACAAAAGGAGTGATTGAATGAGAGGGAAAAGGAGGGAGAGCAAGCAGAGAGGGATAGCGGAGAGAGAGCGACAGTGGAGAGAGGGGGGGAGAGAGAGGGAGAAGGAAGGAGAGAGTGAGAGAGAGGAGGGAGAGAGGGACGGGTGTAGCTGGCTGGTTGCTCTGGGGGCAATATGACTCACAGCTCTGCAGCTCTGTGTCGTGCGTCACCAGCGCTGGGCTGGAGGAGAAGATAACACACGGGGACACAGATGTGCGCGTGTGCACACACACTCACACACACACTCATCAGATCAAATGGATACAGGGACACAGGTGGTCATCCATATAAATACTGGTTATTTACACAACTGCGCAACAGATAGACAACAGATACACAAGCACAAATGTTACATATACATATATTTTGATGGGCTAGGGGAAGTCCTTGCATTTTGTTAAGCAAATACTGCACAGCAATCAATCATGTTATATATTCTAGAACAAAACACTGACAGTGATCTCGAAGCCAGATAATCAATCATTTTTTCATTCTGAGTATTGACGCACACACACACAAACACAGTAGGCTACTGATAAATGTGTCAGAAGTGATAAGAGCTCTCTGTCTGGCCCACCTGATTCTCTCTCCGTCGCCCTCCTTCTCCCACTCTCTCTTTCCCTAGCTCCTCTTCCTCTCCCACTTTCTCTCTTCCTCCCCTTTTTCTTTCTCTTCTCTCTCTCTCTGTCAGAAGTGATAAGAGCTCTCTGTCTGGCCCATCTGATTCTCTCTCCGTCTCCCTCCTTCTCCCACTCTCTCTTTCCCTAGCTCCTTTCCCTCTCCTCTTCCTCTCCCACTTTCTCTCTTCCTCCCCTTTTTCTTTCTCTTCTCTCTCTCTCTGTCTGTCAGAAGGGATAAGAGCTCTCTGTCTGGCCCATCTGATTCTCTCTCCGTCTCCCTCCTTCTCCCACTCTCTCTTTCCCTAGCTCCTTTCCCTCTCCTCTTCCTCTCCCACTTTCTCTCTTCCTCCCCTCTTTCTTTCTCTCTCTCTCTGTCTCTCTCTCTCTCTCTCTCTCTGTCTCTCTCTCTCACTCTCTCTCTGTCTTACTCTCTCTCTGTTTCACTCTCTCTCACTCTCTCTGTCTCACTCTCTCTCTCACTCTCTCTCTCTCTCTGTCTGTCTGTATCTCTCTGTCTCTCTCTCTCTCTCTCTGTCTGTCTCTCTGTCTCTCTCTCTCTCTCTCTCTCTCTCTCTCTCTCTGTCTCACTCTCTCTCTTTCTGTCTCACTCTCTCTCTGTCCCTCTCTCTCTCTCTCTCTGCCCCCCCCCTCTCTCTCTCTCTCTCTGTCCCCCGCCTCTCTCTCTCTGTCCCCCCCAATCTCTCTCTCTCTGTCTGTCCCCCCCCCTCTCTCTCTCTCTCTGTCTGTCCCCCTCTCTCTGTCCCCCTCTCTCTCTCTCTGTCCCTCTCTCTCTCTCTCTCTCTGTCCCCCCCTCTCTCTCTCTCTCTCTCTCTCTCCCCCCCCCCCTCTCTCTCTCTCTCTCTGTCCCCCCCTCTCTCTCTCTGTCTGCCCCCCCTCTCTCTCTCTGTCTGTCCCCCCCCTCTCTCTCTCTCTGTCTGTCCCCCTCTCTCTCTCTCTCTCTGTCCCCCTCTCTCTCTCTGTCCCTCTCTCTCTCTCTGTCCCCCCTCTCTCTCTCTGTCCCTCTCTCTCTCTCTGTCCCCCTCTCTCTCTCTGTCCCTCTCTCTCTCTGTCCCTCTCTCTCTCTCTGTCCCTCTCTCTCTCTCTGTCCCTCTCTCTCTCTCGCTCTCTCTCTCTCTCTCTGTCCATCTCGCTCTCTCTGTCTCTCTCTCTCTGTCCCTCTCGCTCTCTCTCTCTCTCTGTCCCTCTCGCTCTCTCTGTCCCTCTCTCTCTCTCTGTCCCTCTCTCTCTCTCTCTCTCTCTCTCTCTCTCTCTCTCTCTCTCTCCATCTCTCTCTCTCTCTGTCCCTCTCTCTCTCTCTCTGTCCCTCTCTCTCTCTCTCTCTCTCTCTCTCTCTCTCTCTGTCCCTCTCTCACTCTCTCTCTCACTCTCTCTCATTCATATATATATATCTCCCTCTCCGTCTCCACTCTCCCTTTCTTTCTTTCTTTCTTTCTTTCTTTATCTCTCTCTTTCTTTCTTTCTTTCTTTCTTTCTTTCTTTCTTTCTTTCTTTCTTTCTTTCTTTCTTCTCTCTCTCTCTCTCTCTTTCCCTCTCTCGCCATAATTGACTGAACTCACATGGACGTCCCCAGCAGCTTGTGATATTGAGAGAGAGGGAGTATTTGTGTGTGTGTTTGCGCATCTGTGCGTGTTTGCGTTTGTGTGTTTAGCTCACAGGCTACAGCAGGAGTTGGCTAAAGCTACCCCCCCGCGCTTCCCACTCTTGTGGATCAGTCTAGACTCTAATTTAATGTGTCTCTAATGCCGGCCACAGATCCTTCCCAGAATTCTCTGGGTCTAATGGGGCTATCCGCTCTCCTCTCTACTACGTCCATTTACAGTAATTATGTGTGTGTTTGCGTTTTTGTGTGTGTGTCATGCTCTGTAGTGAGTTTGGCCACACAACCATATTACACTGCTTATACTTCCATAATTAATTGTGCTTGGTTTGCCTGTGTTAGACTACGCAATTTTGAAACAGGAAGTTTGGTTGGTTTGGTGGCTCCATGGTTGGGAAATGTGTGTTTGTGCCATCATCAATGCGGTATCACAGTCAATAAACACAGATCAGAAGAACAGCGGAAGTTGGAGTGACTCAGGTTCGCCACATAAAAAAATACTGACAAAGCCTTTTAGTTTTTGATGGAAAATCTCTCATTTTAAAACCTCCCAGCCCAGGTGCTACTTACCGTCGGTCTCTCATCTTCTCTCCAAACCCACTAAACCCAAAATATTAATCATACACTCAACACCTCCCTTGGTTATAGGCAAAAACCTAAAACCAGAAAAAGTACTGTTTCTGAGGGTCAGTGTTGGGAAATAATAAACATTTTCGCGGTAACAAGTAAAATAACTGAGTTACTGTTCCAATTTGAGTAAAGTCTTTCCCCGCCCCAGATTCAAATTGTTTTTGTTCCTCTCACCAAGTTCCTGTTTAGGCACGCACACACTGAAACTAACCACTTTAGTGAGGGAGATGAAAATTGGCAGAAGTGTCTTCCTGAATGAACTCAGATCACAATTAACAGTAGTTAAGAGTCAGTGATTGATGGTAAATTAAGGTCATTTTCTTGGTATCACTTAACATTGTCACACCCGGATTTGTTTCACCTGTCGTTATGCTTGTCTCCACCCCCCTCAAGGTGTCGCCCATCTTCCTCATTTTCCCCAGTGTATTTATACCTGTGTTCTCTGTTTGTCTGTTGCTAGTTCGTCTTGTCCTGTCAGGTCTTACCAGAGTGTTTTCCCGTCTCCCTGCTTTTTCAAGTTCCATTTCCTAGGTTCCCCGGTTCTGACCATTCTGCCTACTCTGACCCGGAGCCTGCCTGCCATTCTGTACCTGCCTGACTCTGACCCGTTTACGAACCTCTGCCTCTGCTGCCTATGGACCTGGACTCCCTCATAGCCTTGACCATCTGGATCGATGGGTGGCTTCGAGAACGTATGAGGGAGAGGGAATCTGTGCCCTGTCTCTCTCTATGGGACATTTTGTAGCTAAGTTTTCCTCTCCCCTTACTCACACCTCTTTCCATGCCATCCTGCTGTGGGGGAACTAGTCGAAATCTCTCCGGGTACTCATCGACATTGGGCCGATGAGAGTTTTTTTGGACACTACCCTGCCGTCCGAGCTGGGCATCCCTGCTCAGCCCCTCTCCATTCCCATGGATGTTAGAGTGCTGAACGGGCACTCTATAGGCCGGGTCACCCACAATACCACTCCCATCAACCTACGAGTGTCAGGGAACCACAGCGAATCAGGGAACCACACCAATTAATGCTGATTAAGTCTCCTCAGGTTCCAGTGGTATTGGGCTTCTCTTGGCTCCAGCAACACAATCCCATCATAGACTGGACTGCCGGTGCCATTATGGGCTGGAGCCCGTTCTGCCACGCCCATTGTCTGAAGTCAGCACACCCTGCCCGGGACGTCTTCCTGTGGGCTAAGAAGTTGCCCCGGACAACACCACATTCCCGCGGAGTACCAAGACCTCCGGGAGGTTTTCAGTAAGGTTCGGGCCACTTCACTTCCTCCGCATCGACCCTATGACTGCGGGATCGACCTTCTCCCAGGCATCACACTACCTCGGGGAAGACTGTGCTCTCTGTCGGGTCCGGAGACCAAGGCTATGGAGACCTACATCGAGGACTCCTTAGCCGCAGGGTGTATCTGTTCTTCAGCCCTCCCCTGCCTGTGCCCGTACATCGACTACCGGGGCCTCAATGACATCACAGTGAAGAACCTCTACCTGCTACCACTCATCGCCTCAGCCTTCAAGACGCTCCCATGAGCCACCGCTTTCTCCAAGTTGAACCTGCGGAACGCCTAAGATCTGGTGCGGATACGGGAAGGGGATGAGTGGAAGACTGCTTTCAACACGGCCAGAGGCCACCACGAATACCTGGTCATGCCATATGTACTTACCAACACCACTGCTTTATTCCAGTCGCTGGTTAATGACGTTCTCCGCAACATGTTGAACCGGTTCATTTTCATCCACCTTGATGACATCTGCGTTTTCTCCCACTCAGACCAAGAACACGTGCTCTAGTTCCGACACGTCCTCCAGCGCCTCCTGGAGAACCAGCTTTTCATGAAGGTGGAGAAATGCGAATTCCATCACTCCACCATCCCCTTCCTTGGTTACATCATTACTGCAGGGAATGTACAGATAGATCCCGGGAAGGTTAGAGAGGTGGTGGATTGGCCCCAGCCTATATCCAGAGCGCAGCTGCAATGTTTCTTGGGATTTGACAACTTCTATCGCCGCTTTATCTGAGGTCACAGCACCCTGGCTTCCTCCCTGTCTGCACTCACCTCTCCCAAGGTTCCTTTCACATGGTCCCCAGCTGCTGACCGGGCGCTTCACCACTGCTCCCATATTGGTTCATCCTGACCCGTCCCATCCGTTCATGGTTAGATGCCAATGCTTTGGATGTCGGAGTGGGGGCTTTCCTGTCCCAGTGTTCTGCATCCCTGCACCTTCTTATCCCATTGCCTCAATGCCACGGAAAGGAACTACAATGTGGGGAATCGTGAGCTTCTCGCGGTGAAGATCTCAGCACCGCCAAGCGTCTCAATTCCAGGCAAGCTAGGTGGGCCCTGCTTTTCACTCAGTTTAACTTCTCCCTCTCCTACCGACCAGGATCCATGAACATCAAGCTGGATCACGTTGTTATAGCCCATTGGCTACACCCTCAGACCCCGAGACCATCCTTCCCACCTCGTGTCTGGTGCAGCACTCAGCTGGGGAATAGGGAAGAAGGTCCGTGGGGCGCAGCATTCCCAGACAAAACTCAGGGGGGGGCCAGATAACATCAGGTTTGCACCTGATGCTGTCCTATCATTGGTCCTGGAGTGGGCCCACTCCTCCAGGCTTGCTTGCCACCTGTGCTCCTGTCACACTGTCACACCCTGATTTGTTTCACCTGTCCTTGTGCTTGTCTCCACCCCCATCCAGGTGTCGCCTATCTCTCCTCATTATCCCCAGTGTATTTATACCTGCGTTCTCGGTTTGTATGTTGCCAGTTCGTTAATGTGTTTTCCCATCTCCCTTCTTTCTTATGTTCTGTTTCCCCGAGTCTGACCATTCTGCCTCCCCTGACCCCGAGCCTGCCTGCTGTCCAGTACCTTATTGACTCTGCGCTTGATTACGGACCTCTGCCTGCCTTTGACCTGTCTTTTGCCTGCCCCCGGTTTGGGTCAATTAACATATGTGACTCTAGCTGTCTGCATCTGGGTCTTATCCTGAGTTCTGATGAACATGGTAGTGCCCTGCTCTGTGCATCCTTAACAATAAATCTACAGCAGCTTCCCGAATGAATGAATTCAGATCACAATTAATAGTTACAGTAAATTATTGATGGTAAATGAAGGCCATTTGGTGGTTGACTGATTAAAGACTGCAGACTCGTTCTCTTTTCTTGCCTTATTCTGGATTTCACCTGAGACCTGAGAGAAAGAAAAAAAGCCTTGTTTTTATCTTTTGAGAGAAAGAAAGAGAGGAAGAAAGAGGGGCGGAGAGAGGAGGGAGATATGGAGAGAGAGAAAAATGAAAGAACATGTCTGCTCGTACTATAGATATCTCACTTGGTATTTGGCCATTCACATTCTGCCTGATTCAAAGGTAGAGAAATAGGTGGATGAAAGAGCAGGTTTGTGTGTGTGTCTGTGTGTGTGTGTGACGTCACAGAGCAGCTGTTGTACGATCTGTGTGCTGGAGGACCAGCAGAGGCAACAAGAGGCAATGAAGTGTGACAAGACATTAAGGTGTGTGTGCGTGTGTGCGTGCGTGCGTGCGTGCGTACTATCAAGGTCTGTTTTTCTAGCATTTTTAAATTACCCAAGGGTACAGTGGTAGTCACCACGATATCAATTTATAACTCGGGAAATCTGCTTTTCTGTATTCTACCCTTTTGTCCTTCTTTCTACCCTGCCTTCTGTTTTTCTTTCCTCCCTGTTGACCTTTCTGATATCAAATCATCTTTCTGACATTTAGACATGTTTCCTCTCTACTGATGTATTGCATTCTACATCATATTCCATAAGCAGTCGACCCAACACGGATGTCCCTATACACAATTGCTATGCAGAGAATATTGGTTTGTTTACAACTGCTTGTTCCTATTGGTGTTATACTGTCAACACTATAACTAATACTAATCCCGTTAAATTAATATTATTAATACACTTTTGAAATGATATTGTTATGGAATTTACTGCCTCAAATCTTCATGAATCATGAATATCAATGTTAACAAAATGCAAACAAGAAAACCAATACACCTTCAACAGGTAACTAATCATGTATGTGTTTATGTTTATGTTTATGTTCCACTTCTCTGTGATTGTGCTGAGGGGCCTTGCCCATTTTTGGCCCAGTACCATCACGATGACTCACCTTGTCTTGCTCATATAATGCTTCATAGCATTTCCTCCTCTCCCTCTTTCCCTCTTTCTCCCTCACTCTTTTTCTCTCACTCTCTCTCTCTCTCTCTCTCTCTATCTCTGTCTGTCTTACCCTCTCATTCGCATTCTCTTTCTCTCCCCTCCCTCTCTCTCTCCCCCTCGCTCCATCCATTTCAGATTGAAATTGGCTTAGCTGAGCTATTGTCGTTGTTAGTGCATATCATCAGCAAGACGTGGTCAAAGTCATCTGGAAGGAAACAGTCTTTCCTGTCTGAAGACACACACTCACTCACTCCCAGTGTCAGTAGCAGAGAGTGCTTCATCATCTTTCTCTCAACATAATTCTTGCCCTCGTATTTTCTCTTTTGTTCAACATCACTCGTACTCGTGCAAATCTTCCCCCGTCTCTGTCTGGACTGTTTACATGGTCCAGTGAGCAAATCAGCGGACTGAAGTCATGAACCTTCATTGTAGGAAAAGAGAAAGGGAGAGGGACAATGTGTTTGTTTGATAAAAAACAGAGGAAAGAGAAGAGAGAGAGAGGTTTAACGTGGGGATCTCTACAGCCAAGTGAGGGAGTGGCCCTTTATAGCACTCAGTGAAGGTGAGAAATAAAACGAGAGAAACATATATCTCTTGTGCCTGTCACACACGCCTACACACGTGTGCACACACTCTCACTCTTCTTCTCTTTCCCTCTCTCTCTCTCTCTCTGGAAAGGAAACTGTTTAATAAACGGGGCTTCTCAGAGGACTGCTTATTGGTTGGTGAGCTACAATTTGAGGTTGACCGATTATGACTTTTCAACGCCGATACCGGTTATTGGAGGACCAAAAAAAGCCGATACCGATTAAATCGGACAATTTTTACTGTATCTGTCTATGCATTTCAGAGAGGTTACATTTCTACAGCCCCAGCCCTCTGCTTTTTACCAAAACCGGACGGGGATATCCTTTGTTATTGTATCAACTGCTAAGTGCCCCTTTCATTTAATATGAATCTATCCCAGACCGAACCCATCCCTGAACATTACCATCCCTGAACATTACGCTCGACAGACGATGCGGACCTCTTTCTCCAACTCCTGATTGCACCCCATTCCCTCTCCATCCCTCCGTCCATCCGCCCCTCCCAACCTTGCCGCCCACACAGTGTGCAATGGGGGGTGAAGGTGCGTGGGAGAGACAGACTGGGACCAGAAGCTCCATCGGATCAAACAAAGCAGCAAATCACCTGCCAGCCGCAATAATAATGCCACTGCTCAAACATTAGCTGGATAGGTGAATTCAACCGGACACACAGCTGCGGATGAGTGTGCACACACACACACACACACACACAGGTAGACAGACAGACACATAGAGACAACACACGCACACATGGAGATACAGAGCGACACAGGCGCTCACATAGACACAGTGTACGCAAATGCTTGCAAAGTGAGCAGCAAAAAGGAGAAGCACTCAAGGTCATTTTGATTTAGATTTTTTTCACATTTAATCATCCATTTTCTTTCTAAATATGTGTCTGGTAAGTCAATAGTGTGTTTGAGAGAGAGAGAGTGTGTGTGTGTGTGTGTGTGTGTGTGTGTGTGTGTGTGTGTGTGTGTGTGTGTGTGTGTGTGTGTGTGTGTGTGTGTGTGTGTGTGTGTGTGTGTGTGTGTGTGTGTGTGTGTGTGTGTGTGTGTGTGTGTGTGTGTGTGTGTGTGTGTGTGTGTGTGAGTGCTCTCTCTCTCTCTCTCTCTCTCTCTCTCTCTCACAGACTGCATTTATCTCGTTTCTGAATTACACTTCACCTTTCATTCATCACTGCCACTACACTGGTCTCTCTCTCTCGCTCTCCCTGCTCTCTTTCCATCTCTCTCCTTTCCTCCCTCTCTCTTTCCCTCCCTCCGTCACACCCCGATGAGCACTTCTCTAATAGAATCTCTCTCCTTCCTCTCCCACATATCTGCAGTCACCTTTCCCTTTCCTTCCCATCCCTCCAATTGTGTGCGTGCGTATGTACGTGTGTGTTTACATTCACAAACCATACATCAGCCCTCCGATCAAGTGGAAAACGGGAAGCAAGATTTTTCTCAATGAAACTGAACATCGGTGATGCATGACAGAGGCAAGAGAGGGAGAAGAGAGAGAGAGAGAGAGAGAGAATAAAAGAGGGAGAGAAAGACATAGATAAACATATAGCATAGAGAAAAAAGACAAGCAGATGGAAAAAGAGAGAGAGGAAGAAAGAGAATGAAAGAGAGGGAAAAATAATGAGAGAGGGAAGAACGAGAAAAATTGTGTGCAATGAGAGAGGAAGAAAGAGGGACAAGAGAAAAATGTCTTCCATGAGAGAGAGAAAGAGACAGAGAGAATTTGAGATCTCGCACAACTGCAGTGTTCTGACCATTTTCCTCCTACTTAACCTGTGTTCCCATTCCTCTCCTTTTGACTGTACCAATACACACACACACACACACACACACAGGTTGGTTCTAATTCCTCTCATTTTAACTTTACCAACAGGAAGCAGCAAGGGGAACAACCTTATAAGGTCATACAGTCACGATGCGTCATCCACTTCTGTCATCTCCATGGTTACTGGCCATCCATCAGCCGTGACCATTCCATTTAGGATCTGGATGTAAACAGACAGAGGTCAACACCACTTTTACCCCCTCATCCCTTCACCTCTTCATCCTTTCTTCTGTCTCCATCACTCCTTCTACTATTACAACCACCTCACTTGATCTCTCTTTGTCTTAAATAAGCAGTTAAGAGAAAAGGAAGAAGAGGTAAAGAGAGATTCTATTTTTGAACTTGGAATGCTTGCAAGATTCTCTTTGGGACAGCTAAATCCTCATTGGATTCTTTTGGGGAATTTATTTTCTTTCTTTGACTTAAATCAGCAGTTAAGAGAAGAGGTATAGAAAGAAAATAAATTCCTCAAAAGAATCCAACGAGGATTTAGCTTTCCCAAAGAGAATCTTGGAAGCATTCCAAGTTCAAAAATAGAATCTTACAAGGATTCAGGAATTCCAAAAGAGAATCAGATGAGTTCTGAGTTCCAGAATAGAGTCATTGCCTGAAGGACAAACCAGATAGTGCTGCCCAGATGGCAGCGAGAGGGAGAGATCAAGAGAGGGAGGGAGGGAGTGGAAGTTAATATGTATGTAGAGAGCTGTGTTAGCTCTAATAAAGAGGAATAAGGAGAAAGACCCTTCAGGGTGTATTGGTGGCACTCTGCCCAGCACTGTTAGAGAAGCTTTATGTAAGGCAGGAGAGGACACACACACACACACACATACACAAACACACACACACACACACACACACACACACACACACACACACACACACACACACACACACACACACACACACACACACACACACACACACACACACACACGAGAGAAGCCTCTGAATCATTCATTCAGTTACTGCTGGCTGCATTGGGCCTATTTAAGATACACGCTTTGGATTTCCATTCCAACAAGGTGGACACAGACACACACACATACATGACAGCGTTGGGAAAGCTACACTGAAAATACAGTTTACTAAGCTACCGATTACTTCACACTGTAAGTTAAGCTACACTAAGGCAGCCTTAAAAATATAGTTTACTTAACTATAGTTACTTTGACTACTTTGTGACAAATTATCATATGTAAATATGAAATGTCAGAGACTACAAATGTCTAAGAACAGATCACTCTGCAGTCAGATGATAAAGGAATGTGTAATATACTGTAGCCTATAAAACACAAAACGTGTGAGAATTAGGCAGGTCTGACGCTGAAAAAGAAAGGAAATTCTTGCTTTCTTCACCCATATTTTATTTTTGAAAAAAAAATTGAGTGTAGTTGCAGTAGTTACAACGCAACATGGCAAAAAGTTATTAACGACTGAAAAAACTACCAAGATTAGAATTGTAGTTAAATTAGTAGTTGAACCACATGTAGTTCACTACTCCCCGACACTGACACTCACAGTGCATTTGTAAAGTGCTCTAACCCCTTCACTTTTTCCACATTTTGTTCTGTTACAGCTTAATTTTAAAATTGATCAAATAAAAAAATGTCCTCATCAATCTATACACAATACCCCATAATGACAAAGTGAAAAAGCTTTTTAGAAATATTAGCAATATAATATATATATTTTAAAAATGTTACCCCCTTTTCTCCCCAATTACGTGGTATCCAATTGTTAGTAGTTAATATTTTGTCCCGTCGCTACAACTCCCGTACGGGCTCAGGAGAGACGAAGGTCGAAAGCCATGAGTCCTCCGATACACAACCCAACTAAGCCGCACTGCTTCTTAACACAGGGCGCATCCAACCCAGAAGCCAGCCGCACCAATGTGTCGGAGGAAACACCGTGCACCTAGCGACCTGGTCAGTGTGCACTGCGCCCGGCCCGCCACAGGAGTCGCTAGTGCGCGATGAGACAAGGATATCCCTACCGACCAAACCCTCCCTAACCCGGACGACGCTAGGCCAATTGTGCGTCGCCCCATGGACCTCCTGGTCGCGGCCGGTTGCGACAGAGCCTGGGTGCGAACCCAGAGTCTCTGGTGGCCCTAGACCACTGCACCATCCGGGAGGCCCTAAATGTATATATATTTTTTCAACACAAATTCTTTATTTATGTAGGTATTCAGACCCTTTGCTAGGAGACTCGAAATTGAGCTCAGATGCATCCTGTTTCCATTGATCATCCTTAAGATGTTTCTACAACTTGATTGGAGTCCCCCTGTGGTAAATTCAATTGATTGGACATGATTTAGAAAGGCACGCACCTGTCTATATAAGTTCCCACAGTTGACAGTACATGTCAGAGCAAAAACCAAGTCATGAGGTCGACTGACACAGGATTGTGTCGAGGCACAGATCTGCAGAAGGGCACCAAAAAAATGTCTGCAGCATTGAAGGTCCCCAATAACACAGTGGCCTCCATCATTCTTAAATAGAAGAAGTTTGGAACCACCAAGACTTATCCTAGAGCTGGGCACCTGACCAAACTGAGCAATCTGGGGAGAAGGGCCTTGATCAGGGAGGTGACCGAGAACCCCGATGGTCACTCTGACAGAGCTCCAGAGTTTCTCTGTGGAGATGGGAGAACCTTCCACCAATCAGGCCTTTATGGCAGAGTGGCCAGACGGAAACCACTCCTCAGTTAAAGACACATGAAAGCCTGCTTCGAGTTTGTCAAACGGCATCTAAAGGACTCTCAGACCATGAGAAACAAGGTTTGCTGATCTGATGAATCCAAGATTGAACTCTTTGGCCTGAATGCAAAGCGTCACGTCTGGAGGAAATCTGACACCATCCCTATGGTGAAGCATTTTTAAAATAAAATGTCAAACAAAAACAAAAATCTGTTTTTGGTTCATTATTATGGTGTATTGTGTGTAGATTGATGAAGGGGATTTTTAAAAATCAATTTTAGAATAGGGCTGTAATGTAACAAAATGTGGGAAAAGTCAAAGGGTCTGAATACTTTCCAAATAGTTTCTGTAAACCCAGACACATACAAAATAAAACACACACACACACACACACACACACATGCTTGTTCAATGAACCATGAACAATTAATGAACATGCATCTGTGGAACGGTCGTTAAGACACTAACAGCTTACAGACGGTAGGCAATTAAGGTCACAGTAATGAAAACTTAGGACACTAAAGAGGCATTTCTACTGACTCTGAAAAACACAAAAAGAAAGATGCCCAGGGTCACTGCTCATCTGCGTGAACGTGCCTTAGGCATGCTGCAAGGAGGCATGAGGACTGCAGATGTGACCAGGGCAATACATTGCAATGTCCGTACTGTGAGAAGGCTGAGACAGCACTACAGGGAGACAGGACGGACAGCTGATCATCCTTGCAGTGGCAGACCACATGTAACAACACCTGCACAGGATCGGTACATCCGAACGTCATACCTGCGGGACAAGTACAGGATGGCAACAACAACTGCCCGAGTTACACCAGGAATGCACAATCCCTCCATCAGTGCTCAGACTGTA
Organism: Oncorhynchus masou masou; assembly: GCF_036934945.1. NCBI lineage: Eukaryota > Metazoa > Chordata > Actinopteri > Salmoniformes > Salmonidae > Oncorhynchus > Oncorhynchus masou. Next base: position 39,664,902 of record NC_088238.1, read on the forward strand.
CGCAATAGGCTGAGAGAGGCTGGACTGGGAGCTTGTAGGCCTGTTGTAAGGCAGGTCCTCACCAGACATCACCGGCCCCTACGTCACCTATGGGCACAAACCCACCGTCGCTGGACCAGACAGGACCGGAATAAAAGTGCTCTTCACTGACGAGTCGAGGTTTTGTCTCACCAGGGGTGACGGTCGGATTCGCGTTTATCGTCGAAGGAAGGAGCGTTACACCGAGGCATGTACTCTGGAGCAGGACCGATTTTGAGGTGGATGGTCTGTCATGATCTGGGGCGGTGTGTCACAGCATGGTCGGATTGAGCTTGTTGTCATTGCAGGCAATCTCAACGCTGTGCGTTACAGGGAAGACATCCTCCTCCCTCATGTGGTACCCTTCCTGCAGGCTCATCCTGACATGACCCTCCAGCATGACAATGCCACCAGCCATACTGTTCATTCTGTGCGTGATTTCCTGCAAGACAGGAATGTCAGTGTTCTGCCATGGCCAAGCGAAGAGCATGGATCTCAATCCCATTGAGCACGTCTGGGACCTGTTGGATCTGATGGTGAGGGATAGGGCCATTCCACACAGAAATGTCCAGGAACTCTTGGTGGAAGAGTGGGGTAACATCTCACAGCAAGGACTGGCAAATCTGGTGCAGTCCATGAGGAGGACATGCACTGCAGTACTTAATGCAGCTAGTGGCCACACCAGGTACTGACTGTTACTTTGATTTTGACGCCCCCCCTTTGTTCAGGAACACATTATTCCGGTTCTGTTAGTCACATGTCTGTGGAACTTGTCCAGTTTATGTCTCAGTTGTTGAATCTTGTTATGTTCATACAAATATTTACACAGTTTGCAGAAAATAAACGCAGTTGACAGTGAGAGGACGTTTCTTTTTGTGCTGAGTTTGTGTATTCCAGATGCCTTTTAACGCTTTACAATATTAGCATTTGATTGTATAAGAGGTCAAGGTAGAGTAAACAAATACTAAGTGCACATTGCACTCTTTCAGTATTTTGATGGCATGGTCATATTCACTCAATTACCCCCTCTTCCCACCCTCTCATACACACGCATACAAACAGACACACACACACAAATTCACACACACTTGCCCCAGCTCTCAAACTTGTTCTCTCCCAAGCACATACTCCCCCCCCCCAAAAAAAAAAAACACACACACACACATACACAGATTCCCCCCCCCACCCTCCAAAACACAAATAGAAACACACTCTTCTTGTTGTAACCTTTCCGTGGATCAGCGGCTTGGCTCTCTGCGTTGATAAGGATGGCTGCGTCCCAAATGGTACCCTATTCCCTATATAGCACACTACTGTTGACAAGGGCCCATTGTTTTCTAGTCAAAAGTATTGCACTATGTAGGCACCAGTGTGTCATTTGGGACACAGCTAGAATGACTCATGCCAGTACATTAAACACTCTGAGTGGCTTCCAAATGGCTCTGCTCCCCTGGGGGCTGCCTAAACACACACAAAAACATGTGCTCTCAGTCTTATGTCCATGTTTTTAAAAAATTGACATTTCGAACTCCAAATGTGTTTGGTTACTTCTCTGTATCGTTCCAAGTTTAAGTTTAAGCATTAACTCTAAATTCTTCAGGTACGAACTCTGAATGGTTACATTAAGGGTTAAGGTTTGGGATAGGCTTAAAACAAAAATACACTATACAAAAGTATGTGGATTCGGCTATTTCAGCCACACCCATTGCTGACGGGTGTATAAAATCGAGCATACATCCATGCAATCTCCTTAGACAAACATTGGCAGTAGAATGGCCTTATTGAAGAGCTCGGTGGCTTTCGAACTTGGCACCGTCATAGGATGCCACCTTACCAACAAGTCAGTTTGTCCTGCTAGCGCTGTCCAGGTCAACTGTAAGTGCTGTTATTGTGAAGTGTAAACGTCTAGGAGCAATGAGCCGCGACACAGAACGGGAGCGCCGAGTGCTGAAACATGTAGCCTGTAAAAATCGTCTGTCCTTGGTTGCAACACTCGCTATCGAGTTCCAAACTGCCTCTGTATTGTCAGCACAAGAAAATGTTCTTCGGGGGCTTCATGAAATGGGTTTCCATGGCCGAGCAGCCACACACAAGCCTAAGATCACCATGCGCAATGCCAAGTGTCGGCTGGAGTGGTATAAAGCTTGCCACCATTGGAATCTGGAGCAGTGGAATGGCGTTCTCTGGAGTGATGAATCATGTTTCGCCATCTGGCAGTCCGACGGACGAATCTGGGTTTGGCGTAATCCAGGAAAACACTACCTGCCCCAATGCATAGTGCCAATAGTGACTTTTGGCGGAGGAGGAATAATAGTCTGGGGCTGTTTTTCATGGTTCGGGCTAGGCCTCTTAGTTCCAGTGAAGGGAAATCTTAACTCTACAGCATACAATGACATTCTAGGTGATTCTGTGCTTCCAACTTTGTGGCAACAATTTGAGGAAGGCCCTTTCCTGTTTCAGCATGACAATGCCCCCATGCACAAAGCGAGGTCCATACAGAAATGGTTTGTCGAGATCGGTGTGGAAGAACTTTACTGGCCTGCACAGAGCCCTGACCTCAACCCATCGAACACCTTTGGGATAAACTGGATCGCTGACTGCGAGCCAGGCTTAATCGCCCAACATCCGTGTCCAACCTCACTAATGCTCGAGGGTGAATGCAAGCAAGTCCCTGCAGCAATGTTCCAACATCTAGTGGAAAGCCTTCCCAGAAGAGTGGAGGCTGTTATAGGGGGGAACGAACTCCATATCAATGCCCATGATTTTAGAATGAGATGTTCGATGAGCAGGTATCCACATTTTTATATACACTGCTCAAAAAATAAAGGGAACACTTAAACAACACAATGTAACTCCAAGTCAATCACACTTCTGTGAAATCAAACTGTCCACTTAGGAAGCAAAACTGATTGACAATAAATTTCACATGTTGTTGTGCAAATGGAATAGACAACAGGTGGAAATTATAGGCAATTAGCAAAACACCCCCAATAAAGGAGTGGTTCTGCAGGTGGTGACCACAGACCACTTCTCAGTTCCTATGCTTCCTGGCTGATGTTTTGGTCACTTTTGAATGCTGGCGGTGCTTTCACTCTAGTGGTAGCATGAGACGGAGTCTACAACCCACACAAGTGGCTCAGGTAGTGCAGCTCATCCAGGATGTCACATCAATGCGAGCTCTGGCAAGAAGGTTTGCTGTGTCTGTCAGCGTGGTATCCAGAGCATGGAGGCGCTACCAGGAGACAGGCCAGTACATCAGGAGACGTGGAGGAGGCCGTAGGAGGGCAACAACCCAGCAGCAGGACCGCTACCTCCGCCTTTGTGCAAGGAGGAGCAGGAGGAGCAGGAGGAGCACTGCCAGAGCCCTGCAAAATGACCTCGAGCAGGCCACAAATGTGCATGTGGGTGGTATGAGGGTGGTATGAGGGCCCGACGTCCACAGGTGGGGGTTGTCCTTACAGGTGGGGGTTGTCCTTTTGGCATTTGCCAGAGAACACCAAGATTGGCAAATTCGCCACTGGCACCCTGTGCTCTTCACAGATGAAAGCAGGTACACACTGAGCACATGTGACAGACGTGACAGAGCATGACCGGTTTGGCGGTGGGTCAGTCATGGTGTGGGGTGGCATTTCTTTGGGGGGCCGCACAGCACATTCAACTATGTAAAGAAAAAAGTATTTAATAAGAATGTTTCATTCATTCAGATCTAGGATGTGTTATTTTAGTGTTCCCTTTATTTTTTGAGCAGTGTATATACTACATGGCCAGAAGTATCTATCTACAACACCCTAGCAAAAGCTAAGCCTACTTGAAGGTAACCACGTCATCACCCGACGTCCTCAGACATGGATGAACGTCGTATACTGACTTGTATCATGGGTGACCTGCACACACACACACACACACACACACACACACACACACACACACACACACACACACACACACACACACACACACACACACACACACACACACACACACACACACACACACACACACACACACACACACACACACACACACACACACACGAAGGACGGAAAGAAAGGGGCCTATTACTGTGGTTGATGTAGGCCTAATCAACAGTAGCAGGTTCATTAACACCCCAATCAGTCTAGAAAGCCGAGAAGGTAATTGATTACCATTCCTGCAATGTTGAATTAGTCACTCAGTTTAGAACAACCAGAACATAACTGACTAGGCTACTCTGTTTTTAATTTGTCTACTGAGTAATTAAAGTGAAATCAAAGTTTGTCATTTGTTTCCAGACAGTGAAAGTGGTCTAGATGAGTCCACGTCCCAGGCCATTTGTTGAGTGGTTTCTGAAGATTTATCTGAATAGGCGTCAATGAATAGGAATCATAGGCACTATCTATTTCCTCATTTTTACATGGTGAATATATCTTATCCTTTTCTCTTTACCCCTGATATAAATTACCCCCCTTGAGTAAGTGTGTACAGGCTACCTACGTTACCGTAATTAGAAAAATAACTTTCACACAACGGAAAATAGTAAAATAGGCCTAACTTTCTGTAATTTAAAAAATATATATAAGGAGACCCTAGAATGTTGTTTTGGTTAAGGAGAATCATGTCCTGCTAGAACAAGGAAAGTTCTTAGGCTACTTTAACTTAACTCCAGAACTTGCTGAAACGGCACGACTCTTGTTCTGTGTTGTTGTGGGGGAAGCGTAGGCTTAACTAAATAACCATTACTTCTTCAGGCTGAGTGAGGGAACCCACAATCAACATCTAGAAGACAGTGTGCGTGGGCGGCAGCTCTGACTCTCCACGTCATCTCATCTGAAAAACGATATCCCTCCCACGGGCTGTTGTCATACGGATGCACATTGCCACGCGATTATAAATTGATTCATTTAAAACAGAGACAGATAACCTCGCCTCGAGCGGGACACGGATGGGATGGCATTGCAAATGTCATTGTGCATGAGAGAGATGGATCAAGCCAAGAAGGGGACACTGCTGCTCGAGCGAATCCCTCCACATTAACTTTAAACACATGCTCCAAATGCCTTTGTAGATAACAGCAATGGACGCACAGGGGGTTGGTGACACCTCAATTGGGGAGGACGGGCTCGTGGTAATGGCCGGAGCGGAATAAGTGGAAGGGCATCAAACAAGGGTTTGATGCCATTCCATCCCCTCAGCAGCCTCCACTGAATGTATGAGGGTGAAAGGATATGCTGCTCCAGATGTCAGAAAAGGGAGGGAGTAGGCTACTAGTTAAAAAAAAAAATCAAATCAAAAACGTTATTTGTCACACGCGCCAAATACAACAAGTGTAGACCTCACCGTGAAACGCTTACCTACAAGCCCTTAACCAACAGTGCAGTTCAAGAAAAGCTAAGAAAATATTTACACAATAAACTAAAGTAAAAAATATATATAAAAAGTAACACAATAACATAACAATAACAGGGCTTTATACAGGTGGTACTAGTACCGAGTCAATGTTCAGGGGTACAGGTTAGAGGTGATTTGTACATGTAGGTAGGGGTGAAGTGACTATGCATAGATAATAAACGGCGAGTAGCAGCGGTGTATAAAACAAATGGTGGGGGGCAGGGTCAATGTAATAATCCGGTGACCATTTGATTAATTTTTTTGCAGTCTTATGGCTTGGGGGTAGAAGCTGTTAAGGAGCCTTTTGGTCCTATACTTGGTGCTCCGGTACAGGGAAAACTGTCTATGACTTGGGTGACTGGAGTCTCTGACAATTTCATGGGCTTTCCTCTGACACCGCCTATTATATAGGTCCTGGATTGCAGGAAGCTTGGCCCCAGTGACGTACTGGGTCGTACGCACTACCCTCTGTAGTGCCTTACGGTCAGATCCCGAGCAGTTGCCATCCCAGGCGGTGATGCAACCGGTCAGGATGCTCTCGATGGTGCCGCTGTAGAACTTTTTTGAGGATAGGGCAGGTACTTTTGCAGGAGGTCATTATAAACAGATTCTCCAGTTCTAGTCTCTAGAGAGGAAAACTATGAAGACAGATAATATCAACATAATAGTTAGGGCTGTCTAATTGTAATATAATGACTCCTGTTTCTTGGTGGTGGCGTCTGTCCTCCACTATAGAGAGCTTTGAAAGCCCGTCTGCAGATGAAGAGGTCCCAATGAATGTCCCAAGAGACTGCTGGCACATCCGTGTATACCATGGGTTGTATGTGTACTTATGTTCGCAAATGTATACAACAATACGGTTAAAAGTCACACACAATGTAGGCTACAAACCTATTATATTTGGAGCAGGACAACCATGCTCCTGGAGGTATGCATGCTGGGTGTGCAAGGCTTTTGTTCCAGCCCAGCACTAATACGCCTGATTTAACCAAACTAATTGATAATGATGTGTATTATTGCTGGGCTGGAATAGAAGTCGTTTCCACCATTAGACAAAGGAGAGGAGCAAGGTGGTCTAACTCTGATATGGACTATGTTTTTGTTCGACTGAAATGATGCTTTAGTAATAATAGCCTACTTACTAAGACGTCTAATATTTACAAACGAGCCAGCTTATTTATACATTTAGAAAGTATGTGTTGATTCATTCAATGTTGATTCATTGAAGAGACGTGCTTAAACATTTTCTTTGCTAACTTCAAACTATTATTCAAGATGAACTAGTGTTCTTTGTTTTTTTTTTTTTAATCACAGATCACAATTGTACAATAAAAAGGGTTGAAAGTGATCTGTCTCTAATTTGTCTGTGTTTCTGTGTTGCTTTCTCAAATGAACATTACCCCTTTGTCCAGTTGTTGGGCTCTTCAATCGGTTTTATTTGATTGTCACTCTGTCTTAGGATATCCATGTGAACCCATTTTGCAATTTATCATAATGGCATGTATCACCAATGCAACCATAGACCTACAGTATGACTGGCCTTATGGGCATGTCAAATGTAGCCTCTTGTCATTGTTCATCAGAAGCAGAGAATAGCTCAATTTAAAATGATGACAGTAGATAACGTATGAGGCTAAACCCTCAGTCAAATATTCTACATGATTCTTCTGACATATGAAACTGTTTACTGCAAATGCAAACCTTGTATTATAGGTTCAGTACTGTACGTTAAAATAAGGAGCTGACAGTTTGTAGGCTAATTAAAATGTCAAAAAGGAAAATAATGGGGTGTGGGGAGCGTTGTAATTCTAGCTCGTTTATTTGCTGAGAATGATTTTAGAATACAGAGACAATATCAGGAGGTCAGTGGCATGGAGGAGGATTGCGGAGATTGGACGAGAGATTCTCACAATGAAACACAATTTATTTGACCCAAAGTACCCATTCATGTGCAGTTTACATAGGCCTGTGTATTTTACAGGAAATTAGCTATAATATAATGAAGGAGCCATAAGCTTGAATATATTGAAATCATAATGTTAAAATATCATGATCAAATTGGTAGTGTAAAGGACAACACACTGCGTGTATATCGAGTACCACTTCCTCGCGATTTAGCCCATACCTGGGGCGAATTCGGGACCTCTGCCTTGCGAGCACACGTGACCTCCCTGCTGAAGTGTCTTACTAGTCAGTGCCACACGAAAAGCTAGCTATTCGCTGGCACAAGTGGGGACACTTCAGGCTGAGGAGTAAGTTTCACACATTCCCTTGTGCTACAGTAGCTTATTACATGGGAAAGTCATACTTAGTGTTTCATTTACAATGTTATAATGTGTATTACCATTGAATTATATCCTTTAGTGGTCAAATGTCACAATAATGTTGTCAACACATTCACAAATGGTGACTTTGAACACAGTTTTGAAGCTTAGGTTAATGTTGATTTAGGTTCATACAGTAGCTAGCAGCACAAGCAAACGTAGCTGTGCAAATCTCTCTCCCCCCCCCCCACCATCAACACCAACAATCTCTTCAATACTCCTTCATGCCATTGACCTTTTGATTTTGGGTCCGTATTCTAGCAAAGCAACCACATACAAAGTGCCTTCAGAATGCATGGTGAAGACATTAATTACACTGCATGGTGTATCAACAAATCCAGTCACTACAAAGATACAGGCGTCCTTCCTAACTCAGTTGCCGGAGAGGAAGGAAACCACTCAGGGATTTCACCATGAGGCCAATGGTGACTTTAAAACAGTTACAGAGATGAATGGCTGTGATAGGAGAAAACTGAGTAACTACATTGTAGTTACTCCACAATACTAACCAAAATGACAGTGTCAAAGAAATTAACGTTATGTCCTGAATACAACCCGTTTGTCACAAATCTCGCCGAAGATGGTGCCTCTTCCTGTTCGAGCGGCGCTCGGCGGTCGTCGTCACCGGCCTATTAGCTGCCATTGATTCCCTTTCCGTTTGTTTCTGTTTATTGGGTAATTGGGTACACCTGTTTTGAGTTAGTGTTTGTTTGTAGGCTATTTAAGGGCACTAGGCCCGCTGGGTATTTGTGCGGGCTTGTTTTTTGTTACTCTGTTGTATGGTGGGTTTCGTGTATGTATTCTCCGGACTATTTTGGTCCTGTGTTTGGGCTGGTAAATTGTATGCGCCCTGTGTGTTGGCGTGACCGTTTTTGTGCGCCGGAGAATAAATTGACAATCTACTGAACCCACCACTCCTAGTAAATCGTAACACCGTTATGTTTCGGGCAAAACCAACACAACACATCACTGAGTACCACTCTTCATATTTTCAAGAACAATGGTGGCTGAATCATGTTATAGGTATGCTTGTCATTGGCAAAGACTAGGGAGTTTTTTTAGGATAAAAATAAGAATCCTATAGGAAAATTATCTTTCCAACAGACACTGGGAGACAAATTCACCTTTCAGCAGGACAATAAGCTAAAACACAAGGCCAAATATACACTGGAGTTGCTTACCAAGACAACTTTGAATGTTCCTGAGTGGATTAGTTACAGTTTTGACTTAAATCGGCTTGAAAATCTATGGTAAGACTTGAAAATAGCTATCTAGCAATGATCAACAACCAATTTGACAGACCTTGAAGAATTCTAAAAAGAATCATGTGCAAATATTGCACAATCCAGGTGTGCTTTTACAGACCCAGAAAGACTCACAGCTGTAATTGCTGCCAAAGGTGATTCTAATATGGATTGACTCAGGAGGATGAATACTTATGTAATGTAGATATTTTAGTGTTTTATTTTTCATAGATATTTTACTGATGATAAAAATGTCTTCCACTTTCACATCACAGAATATTTTGTATAGATTGTTGAAAAAATAACAGTAAATCAATTTTAATCCCACCTTTTAACAGAAGAAACTGTGAAAAAGGTATTTCTGAAGGCACTGTAAAACCAGACAGAGCGATAATTGGCTTTCCTCCATCTTTTGGGGTTTTGGTTGCCCGGAACAAATGACATGTTTCATGAATGAAGAATTTCAAGCAAACATCTGCTCCTCACTTCATTGATTAATCGGCAGCGGTGGCCGCGTGACATTTGCATAAAGTTGAGCAGAGCTGAACTTTTCTCGCTGCTCACCTTCCCACAAGCCCCTGCCAATTTCTCCACGTGCCCCCATTGAAAATGAATGGGGGCGGTACTCCTCCTGCCGAGGCGACGCTGCGCCTGGTGAACACAGCAATGATCCATCTCCACCTTCGCCCCCGGATATGCAGAGCAATGGCAGCAGCAGCGTGAGCATGGCTTTCGCTTTTTAATAGGCTACCTGCCGTGTAGTATTCTCTGCTCTGCTAACGGCCGACCCACGCACCATATATTAGGGCCTCTGATATTAGAGAGCCGTTTGAAGCCAACACAAACAAGCCAACACAAAGCACTGGCACGAGGATGACACATTTTCTGTTCAGAGCAGTAATGACGTGAACTGAACCCAAACCATTTAGAACAATATAAACTGACAACAAAATGCATACATAGTCCTACTGCTGTCTCTGTATTATCTATTATCCTAAAGAAATCAAATATTCAGCACCCTGGATAGTAACCACATGACGCTGCACTGTTGTGTCTTTGACTATCATTAATGTGATTGACTGTTATTTTATAAAATAATTACATACCACATTAAATTATTACGCGATTAAATTACTCATGTAACAATTCATTAAGTAGTAATCTGGGGCACCACAGAAAAAAGTTATTTAAACGAGTTACTATCTCTCGACTAAACTCTAAAGATATAAATATCTCTCAGTCACAGTCAATTCATTCATTCTTATTTACCTTCTATCAGTCTCTGGATATTTGCACTAGCATAACTGATGAATCAGCGATATACAAATTGGCTTAATTATTTATTTACTAACTAACTAAATAATCACACAGAATTACATAAACACACAAACAGAATAGCTTACACATTGATTACTACGTAATGCAATGAAAAGTCCCTAGTGGACTAAACCCGATATGACAGGTTGGTTGACAATGGAAAGGGGTTGGGACAGATAAAGAGTGGGAAAGACAGAATGGACCCACTACATACAGTACATACAGCTGAGAAGTACTGTATGCTCATGGAAATGTCAATACTTTGCACATGAATGGCCGCTCATTCAAAAGAATTGCAATGTACATATTTACGTGTGTATATCTTTGTTGTCTCTCCGTTGAAATCACTCGATCCGTCTGGGGAGTAATTCGACAGAAAGTCTCTGGCTTGTCCACCAGAGATAAAAATCTTTCGTAGTTGTAGCTCTGTTATAATGGATGCGTCAGACGTGCCAATGGTTGCTTAATAGGGAAATGTTCTTTAGAATGGATCTGTCAGAGTGCCACCCGGTGGTTCTCGGACGCATTTACCAGACTAAAGTACTTAAACAGATGCAGACTGAATGTTCCTGTGTAGTCTTCATCTTCTTTCAGCTCATGCTGTCAATAGATGTTTTCTTCTGTGTACAGCTAAGACCACCTTCCACACCAGTAGCAACCCGGCATGTTTTGATCTAATAGATTTTAACCATTCGTGGCGTCCGGTTCACACCGTCCGCCTGCTTGGTCTAATGTTAATTTCGTCACAAGTCCTATTTAAGCACTCGTGCGAAAAAGGGCGTTCCATCTTTTTGTCATAATGTATGTGTTCAGCGTGGGTGTGGCCACCGACTAGGTTAAGACTTCATATGAAAAACAATTCTCTCATTTAAAAGGCTAACATCACATCTTCTCACAAATAGTTTCATATTTAATCATATAAGTTCCCCAACATTTGGATGTGAATCTGATCACTGGGGAATATACACATTCAGAGATACAGTTATGTTGTTCTACTGTCCTTAGTTACATAACAAATTAGTAATGAATTCGAAATGATTGTTCTTTAAGTACCCACGGACCCTTCCAACTGTTTGGAATACAGAAATATTGTTTCATTATTCAACCTTTCGATGTTGCCATACTGCAACGTCTCTCTCTCTGTGGTAACAAAGAGATTTAACTTCCATTTCTGAAAGAGTAGGAGAGAGAGTTTGCCTGCAGGTATTTACGACAGCACTGAAAGAATCACTCCTTGCCCCGTGTATTCACTATATCTCTGCTAAATTAACCATGTTTTTCCAACAACTACATCAGAAAGCGGAGAGAGGTCAGGAATTCCCATCTCTTATTTAAGCTTTTGACGGCTGCAGCCCTGACATTTTCCTTAACATCAACAGGCAACTAGGGACCATCATCACCCTTCCTATGACTTTATGTACTGTTAAGAGACTCTTCTCCACGACAGGCCTTATCAAAACATTGATTAAATCTTGTATGTTGACTGAACGTCTCAAAAATCTAGCTCTGTTGCCCTTTGAACGGGAACTCAAGGATGAAATCATCTCCATCTTCAACATCATGCATATGCATCTACGATTTGTGCTGTAAAACGTGAAACACACAAGAATGGAAAGCCTGGAAAATGTTTATTTATGATTTAACCTAATGTTTTCATGCCTGCCTTGATAGGCTAGGGCTGTATGTGTTTGATTCAAGTGAGCTACTGTATTCATACCCACCATGGTATTAGGCTATGTACTCTATGTTGATTTCCTGTTTTCATGCCTGAATGCCTATACAGTAGCGTTTGCTTATTCAAAGTGAGCTAGTCATTTCATACCAGCCATACAGGCCTAAAGTGTGTGTCTTGTACGGTGTTAACAACGCTGTTAACATACAGGTGAAGTCGGAAGTTTACATACACTTAGGTTGGAGTCATTAAAACTCGTTTTTTAACCAATCCACACATTTCTTGTTAACAAACTATAGTTTTGGCAAGTCGGTTAGGACATCTACTTTGTGCATGACAAGTAATTTTTCCAACAATTGTTTACAAACAGATAAATTCCCTTATAATTCATTGTATGACAATTCCAGTGGGTCAGATGTTAACAGACACGAAGTTGACTGTGCCTTTAAACAGCTTGGACAATTCCAGAAAATGATGTCATGGCTTTAGAAGCTTATGATAGGCTAATTGACATCAGTTGAGTCAATTGGAGTAGTACCTGTGGATGTATTTCAAGGCCTACCTTCAAACTCAGTGCCTATTTGCTTGACGTCATGGGAAAATCAAAAGAAATCCGCCAAAACCTCAGAAAAAAAAATTGTAGACCTCCACAAGTCTGGTACATCCTTGGGAGCAATTTCCAAATAACTGAAGGTACCACATTCATCTGTACAAACAAAAGTACGCAAGTATAAAAACCATGGGACCACGCAGCTGTCATACTGCTCAGGAAGGAGATGCATTCTGTCTCTTAGAGATGCAAAAAGTGAAAATCAATCCCAGAACAACAGGAGGAAACAGGTACAAAAGTATCTATATCCACAGTAAAACAGGCCTATATCAACATAACCTGAAAGGCCGCTCAGCAAGGAAGAAGCCACTGCTCCAAAACCGCCATAAAAATGCCAGACTACGGTTTGCAACTGCACATGGGAACAAAGATCGTACTTTTTGGAGAAATGTCCTCTGGTCCGATGAAACAGAAATAGCCATGATTGGCCATTTTGGCCATGATGACCATCGTTATGTTTAGGGGAAAAAGGGGAGGCTTGCAAGCCGAAGAACACCATCCCAACCGTGAAGCACTGGGGTGGCAGCATCATGTTGTGGGGGTGCTTTGCTGCAGGAGGGGCTGGTGCACTTCACAAAATAGATGGCATCATGGGAGAGGAACTTAATGTGGATATATTGAAGCAACATCTCAAGACATCAGTCAGGAAGTTAAAGGTTGGTCGCAACTCTACCAAAGGACAAGACTATACCACGTGGAGCATTGGCTACACAACCACGAAAGACATACTGTGACTTCTGGGGAACACAACCAGATACTTTTCTGTCAACTCTCTCCAGCTGATGGACCGGTAGACCACAGAGAGACAACAAGACATACTTGTAAATATGTAAATTACAATATATTTTCGAAAGAACTGTAATTCATGTAGAGTATTAGCAATTTCTATGAGTGTAGTTATCTGCTATGAATCTCCCATTCTTGAGAGGTCCACACCCCCTTCCCTTTGTCTACCAAGCCGTCATATCGGCTTAGCCCACTAGGGACTTTTCTACCATTGTTAGTAATAATATCTACTGTTTGTTTGTTATGTATTTCTGTGATTTGATTAGTTAGTAAATAAATAATTAAGCCAATTTGTATGTTGCTGATTCTTAATTTATTCTAGGGTTCGTGCAGATAACCAAGAATTTTACGACGTTTAGATGAGACTGATAGAAGGTAACAATTAATAATGATTAATAATTGACTGCTATTTGATATAAGATCTTCAGATCTTTAAGAGAGTGGATTAGGGAGATAACCACTCTATATAAATGAATGTTTCCGTGGTGCCTCAGGTTATTAATGGTTTAATTGATGCATGGTTTAATTCAATCACGTAATCAATTTGTAACGGCTTTCTCCTAACTCCTCCTCTGACGAAGAGGTGTAACAAGGATCGGACCAAAATGCGGCGTAGTTGGTGTTCATGTTCTTTAATAACGAAAAAACTCAAACATGAACATAATACAAAACAATAAACGTGAAAAACTCGAAACAGTCCTCTCTGGTGCAACAAACACAAAGACAGGAACAATCACCCACGAAAACACTCAAAGAATATGGCTACCTAAATATGGTTCCCAATCAGAGACAACGATAATCACCTGACTCTGATTGAGAACCGCCTCAGGCAGCCATAGACTAATCTATACACCCCACACAACCCCAAGACGAAACACACCACAAATAAACCCATGTCACACCCTGGCCTGACCCAATAAATGAAGATGAACATAATAAATAAAGACCAGGGCGTGACACAATTAAACATTAAGTAATCAATTTGATAAAATAGCATGTCATATAATTTAATCATAGTAAAGACAACACTGTGTAAGAGATATTTGACCAAGAAGGGGAGTGTGCTGCATCATATGACCTGGCCTCCACAATCACCCGACCTCAACCCAATTGAGATGGTTAGGGATGGTTAGGGAAGGTAAAGCAGCCAACAAGTGCTCAGCATATGTGGGAACTCCTTCAAGACTGCTGGAAAAGCATTGAAGGTGAAGCTGGATGAGAAAATGCCAAGAGTGTGCAAAGTTGTCATCATCGCAAAGGGTGGCTGTTTGAAGAATCTTAAATGTAAAATATATTTTGATTTGTTTAACACCTTATTGGGAACTACATGATTCCATATGTGTTATTTCATAGTGTTGATGTCTTCACTATTATTCTACAATGTAGAAAATAGTACAAATAAAGAAATACCCTGGAATGAGTAGGTGTGTCCAAACTTTTGACTGGTACTGTATGTGTTAATAACTTCTTGTTACTTCTATTGTCAAATCTGTTGTTAATGTTGTTACCAATATGAACATATGTATTTTATGTACAAAGGTATTGTTTTTCTTACATTTAGATTTCAGGGAAAATTTTGCTGTACATTTACAACATTATCAGTCCAGATTTGTCAGCTTAATACTGTAAATTTCCTTTACAGCAGAGATAATGTAATATATTTAACTGTACTGTTTTTTTACTGTAAAACATTGTGTTGTGACGTATGCTATCACTAATGTGATGATAGCTATTCATCAAATAATTACATACCACGTTCAATTATTACGTGATTAAATTAATCATATAACAATTATTTAAGTAGTAATCTGGGGCACCAAATTTTCTGGGGCAGCGTTTCCCAAATTAACTAAAAAATATTAGAATATGTCCATATGTGACCCAATTCAGAAAACTAGGCATTTGTTGCAAGTCACGACTTCACAGGAGAGCCTGTCATGTTCTGAACTTAGTTCTTTTGTTTTGTCTTTGTTTTAGTATGGTCAGGGCGTGAGTTGGGGTGGGCAGTCTATGTTCTTTTTTCTACCATTTTTCAACCATTCCAGGCCAAACACAGAAATCGACAATTATAGAAAAAAAGAACACAGACTGCCTACCCCAGCTGTCAATCGTTGTCCCTGATTGAGAACCATAATTAGGTAGCCTGGTTTCACCTTTGAGTTGTGGGTGATTGTTTTCTGTTGAGTGTTTGTATCTGCACCAGACAGAACTGTTTTGGTTTTGTTCGTTCACGTTGTTGTCTTTGTTCAGTGTTCATTTACTTTATTAAAAAGATGGACACTTACCACGCTGCGCATTGGTCCTCACCTCATTCCAACGACGATCGTGACAGAATCACCCACCAACCAAGAATGGGCTGCGGCCAAAATCGCAAGACTCCTGGACATGGGAGGAGATTTTGAATGGCAAGCGACCCTGGGCACAGGCTGGGGAATATCGCCGCCCCAAGGCAGAGCTGGAGGCAGATAAAGCTGAGCGGCGGTGGTATGAGGCAGCACGGCAGCGCGGCTGGGACGAGAGGCAGCCCCAAACATTTATTGGGGGGCGGCACACGGGGAGTGTGGCTAAGTCATGTAGGAGACCTGAGCCAACTCCCCGTGCTTACCATGGAGAGAGGTGGACCGGGCAGACAACGTGTTATGCCGTGAGGCGCACGGTGTCCCCGGTGCGCAGGCATAGCCCGGTGCGTTACATAGCAGCGCCTCGTATCGGCCGGGCTAGAGTGGGTATCGAGCCAGGTGCCATGAAGCCGGCTCAGCGCATCTGGTCTCCAGTGTGTGTCCTCGGGCCGGGGTACATGGCACCAGCCCTACTCATGGTGTCCCCAGTTCGCCAGCACAGCACAGTGCGGTCTATTCCACCTCGCCGCACTGGCCTGGCTACGGTGAGTATCCAGCCAGGTAGGGTTGTGCAGGCTCGGTGCTCAAGACCTCCAGTGCGCCTCCACGGTCCGGTCTATCCGGTGCCTCCTCCACGCACCAGGCCTCCGGTGGCTGCCACACGCACCAGGCTGTCTCTCCGTCTCCTACCTACAGGTGCCTCCGCCTGTCCTGAGCTGCCAGAGTCGCCAGTCTGTCCTGAGCTGGCAGAGTCGCCCATCTGTCCTGTGCTGCCAGAGTCGCCCGTCTGTCCTGAGCTGCCAGAGTCGACCGTCTGTCCTGAGCTGCCAGAGTCGCCCGTTTGTCGTGAGCTGCCAGAGCCGCTGGTCAGTCAGGAGCTGCCAGAGCCACCGGTCAGTCAGGAGCTGCCAGAGCCGCCGGTCAGTCAGGAGCTGCCAGAGCTGTCCGTTACTCCGGTGCTGCCGGAATCGCCCTTCACTCCGGAGCTGCCGGAATCTCCCGCCTGTCCGGTGCTGCCCGGAAACTCCCGTCCATTCGGGACCCGTTGCTAGGGTCCCCAGTCTGAGGTCGGCGGCGAGTGTAGCTGCTCTAAAGAGGCCACAGAACGTCCAGTGTGCACTCTAAACGTGAAACACTCTGGATTTAGGAATGGACAATCTAACAGCACAGTTGCAGTCATCAACGCTCTGGATGACATAACAGCCTAACCAGTTCTGCTAGGGCGAGTAATGTTCAGTGAGTTGTTCTCACTCTCCTAGATGTCTGGAAGTAGCTGGCAAGTTAGTACAGTACGCTTGGATCAACCCTTAAAGAGATGGGTGGGGCTAAGGCTTGAGAGGGTGTGAACAATGTTGAATGGGTGTAGACAAAGAAGGGCTCTCCAATAGTAGTACCAAAATATTGAAAGACGGTTTTCTCAAAAGTGAGTTTACAAGTTGATTTTAACTTTCAAAGCACAATTACTTTCCCATTGTTTCCTCAAATGCAATGTATGGCATTCCATTTTGTAGCTCTGAGTCTTTACTTTTATCCAATGTAAAAAACAGAAATTCAAATGTTGCTACGTAAGACTGTTACAAAATCAATCATTTGCTCCTATTTCAGTTGATCAATCAGCTTACACAAATTGGCTTAATTATTAATAGACTAACTAATGAAATAATCACACAGAAATATGTAAACACACACACAAAGTATAGTATTGACAGTTAACATAATGCAATGACAACCGCTTATTCGGATTTAGAAAAGCAACACATATTTACGCTTGTATGTCTTTGTCGTCTCGCTCTGTTAAAATCACTCGATCAGTCTGTGGAGAGTAGTACATCAGAAAGTCTCTGGTTGTGTGAGTCTCCGGTGGTCCACCAGAGGTCACTGTGTCCTTTGGCGTTGTAGTAGGTTGGTCTTCTAACCGAGTGTCGGTTAGAACAGCTCTTCCGGAAGTGTGCCACGTGGTGTCCAGTGGGTCTTATCCTTCAGTCTGTTTGTTTAGAATAGATACCCTAGAGGTACCTATAGTGGCGAGAGGAAATTGTTTTTTGTCTCTTGTCTACGGCCGAGTTTCCTAGGCTAACAGTGCATAAACAGCTGCAGACGGAATGTTCCTCTGTAGTCTTCTACTTCAAGAGAGAGTTTCAGCTCATGCTGTCGGTTACGCGGTCACATCCGGGCTACCGCCGTATACTGGTCTTTAGTTTTAAACCATTTCTCACCTGTGTAGCCACCACTTCAATCTGTCTGGTCTGTATTGTCTAACCATTCGCTTACCGTTCAACTACTTGGTCTGATGTGAATTTTGTCCCGAGGGGTTTTATACTTGGATAGAACAGGGGGCGTTTCATCATGTGTGTGCTCACCTGTGCGTGGTTACTGACTGGGTAAAACATTACATGAAAGACAATTCATTCTGTCATTAGGAAGGCTGAAGTCACATTTAATCTTCTCACAAATAGTTCCATATTTAATCATATAAGTTCCACAACATTTAGATGTAAATCTGATAACTGTACTATACATTTGTAGAGTTACCGTTATTTGGTTATACCGTCCTTAATGATATCACAAACAACGACTTATTTGACATGATTATTGTTTCGAGCCCCACGAACCATTTAGCACATTATTTATGTTAGAAATGCCCAACCTTTTGATGTTACAGTACTGCAAAGTTTCTGTCTGTGGTAGCAAAGGGATTTTTAACTACCATTTCTGCAGAGTGGGAGAGAGAGTTCCTGCAAGGTATTTACGACCCGGTTGTTAAGTCATAAAATTCTGGTGGGAGTTTGATCATAGGCTGATCAGGCGCCTATGATCCTCACCCAAGAGGGAAAGTCATGACACCTGTAAATTAGCAGGGATTGTCACATCTACTCCTGCTCCTCCTCTCAGGCATTCGACGTCACCAGTTCACTAACCACCGGTCCTGGCATTCATCATTACACCAACCTGGCATTCATCATTACGTGCACTTGCGCTTCATCATTAGTCACACCTGGACTCCATCACTTCACTGATTAACTCTCCTATATCTGTCACTCCCTTAGTTCCATTCCCCAGGCAGTATTGACTATGTGTTTCATGTCTGTATGCTACTTGTGTTTCATGTTCTGTTTATTAATAAACTCACCACCTGCACTTGCTTCCCGACTCCCAGCATCTATGTTACAGGGATCCTGTAATATGTCTTTACAGTAAGGAAAATAGTACTGTAAATGCTTTATATTTACAGGGAAAAGTTTGACAGTGCCACTCTTAATTTGGGAGCTGTAATGTTAGATTTCAGTGCAGCCTTTGGTATTATTGGCCATAACCTGCTGTTCAGAAAACATGTGTTGTATGGCTTTTCAACCTTCTCAACCTCATATTGTGGATTCAGAACTATCTATCTAATCAAACTCAGAGGGTTTTCTTTAATGGAAGCCTCTCTAATGTCAAACATGTAGGGTGTGGTGTACCGCAGGGCCGCTCTCCAGGCCATCTACTCTTTTCTATTTTTACCAATGACCTGCCACTGGCGTTAATCAAAGCCTGTGTGTCCTTGTATGCTGGTGATTCAACCATATACATGTCAGCAACTACAGCTAATGAAGTCACTGAAACCCTTAACAAGGAGTTGAAGACAGTTTTGGAATGGGTGGCCAGTAATTAACTGGTCCTGAACATCTCTGAAACTAAGAGCAGTGTATTTTGTACAAATCATTCCCTAAACTCTATACCTCAGCTGAATCTGGTAATGAATGGTGTGGCTTTTGAACAAGTTGAGGAGACTAAATTACTTGGTGTTACCTTAGATTGGAAACTGTCATGGTCAAAACATAGGTTCAATGGTTGTAAACATGGGGAGAGGTCTGTCCATAATAAATAGATGCTCTGCTTTATTGATACCACACTCCCAAAGCAAGTACTGCAGGCTCTAAGTTTGTCTTATCTTGATTATTGTCTAGGCAGGTGGTCAAATGCTGCAAAGAAAGACCTAGTTAAGCTGCAGCTGGCCCAAAACAGAGCGGCACATCTTGCTTTTCATTATAATAAGAGGGCTAATTTAAATACTATGCATGCCATTCTTTCTTGGCTAAGAGTTGAGGAGAGACTGACTGCATTACTTCTTCTTTTTATAAGAAACATTAATGTGTTGAAATTCCAAATTGTTTGCATAGTCTGGCTCCTACACACACACACACACTAACATTACCAAACATGCCACCAGTGGCCTTTTTCACAGTCCCCAAATCCAGAACAAATTCAAGAAAGCGTACAGTATTATATAGAGCCATTATTGCATGGAACTCCCTTCCATCTCATATTGCTCAAATGAACATCAAACCTGGTTTAAAAAAAATAAAACATAAAGCAACACCTCCTGGCACAACGCCTCTCCCCTATTTGACCTAGATATTGTGTGTCTGTATTGATATGTAGGTTATGTGTGCCGTTTTTAAATTTATGCAGTACATTTATGTAGTATATATTATGTTTTTGTCCATTAATGTTCTGTATTATGTCATGTTTCATGTTTTGTGTGGACTCCAGGAAGAGTAGCTGCTGCTTCATAACAGCTAATGGGGATCCTAATAAAACACCAAAAATACCAACATTCTCTGACCCCCAATAATTCGCATTCACAATGAGAACTGTGCATTTATTCACTTGTCTCATGAGTTCTAAAGTTTAGCCTCTTAATTTTGCTTCTCAATAGACGAGATTTAGGGACAGGCTATGAGGTGTAGGCCAATCTAGTAGCAATCACGACATAGTGTCACGATCTTCCTCCTCTTCATCTGAAGAGGAGAGGAGAGAAGGATCAGAGGACCAAAATGCAGCGTGGTATGTGTTCATGATGAATGTTTAATTAAAGAAAGACGGTGACGCTATCATAAGGACTGTGCTGACACAAGCAACTAACATAGACAATTACCCACAAACAAACAGTGCAACCCAGGCTACCTAAGTATGATTCTCAATCAGAGACAACTAATGACACCTGCCTCTGATTGAGAACCATACTAGGCCGAAACATAGAAATCCCCAAATCATAGAAAAACAAACATAGACTGCCCACCCCAACTCACGCCCTGACCATACTAAATAATGACAAAACAAAGGAAATAAAGGTCAGAATGTGACACATAGATGGAAAAGCCTTACAAGAAATCATGTGGCAAAGACTACAGCCTAGAAAAGTTATTCAAGAATAGTAATATTAGGGTAGAAATATGTCAATCATGATGTATGGAATTGAATGTAGCCTAGGTTTTTCTTTGTAACCCATAAATCTCTAGCAAAACGCACAATACACAGATGAATCAGCAGCGACTAGCATTCAAGCCTTCAGCTGCTGTGAAATGTAGGAAATACTCGAGTATCCTGTTCTCATGTAACGCACCGCCACTGAAATCTGCACTTATCTGGGGCCTTAGCCTAACATATTAGCCATAAAGGCTAGGCTTACTATTTCATTCTGGATAACGTGGTGAATGTATTTCGCATTGCCATGACTTTAGGTCATTTAGAATAGCCTACATCTGTTTCTCATAGAATTTCCATTCACCTGACAGGCCATTTGTGATATTTTGGGCAAAAGTAGAGTATACTCTAACATCGTGCATCACAACTACACCACTGATGTCTGGCTTTTTGCGCTGTGTTTTTATGCTGGAAAATGTGAAGGCAATTTCTGCCTACACCTCTGGCATAAACAGTTGAATTGGCTACCTAATATTTAAATGCAATATAATTTGGGGAGACACCAGTGAACACGAACAAATGTGACTCCTGAACCGATCCCTGTTCAAATGGCCTACTGAGGAAATAGAATAGAGACAGCAACAACAACAAAAAAGACTAGACAAAATGATTAGCAAAGGGTTCATGGCAAAGTGAATTAAGAGAGAGTGGAAAGACGTGAAAGTTTAGGCCTACTCATTAACAGGCCCATGGTCCGCTTGCTCGGTTTAAAGCCTGCAGAATTTTTTGTGAATGGAATGCGGTAGAGCATGCTGCATCCAATACAAGAACTCCCTGGCTGAATACTGAATGACAGAATGAGCTGGAGCTGTTCAGCCGCTGTCTGGTGCCAGAATGAATAGGCTACAGCTAGCAAGACACATTTGATCAAAGGCAACTGAGAAACTATACAGACCAAACCCATTATCACATTCATGCAAAATAGTCGGTGCTTGTAAAATAGAAGGGTATTTATCAATTGATTGAAAATGAAAACGAGTTAGTTGGCCACTCTTTTAAGCACACATGCATAATATACAATCAGTGGTCTATAGGCAAATGATTTATCCCCCAAGAACATTTTGTTTCAACAACAACAATCTTTGAGACATGTGTAATTGAAACGGTAGATAAAGAAGACATTTTCTATAGATCAACAACATTTTATCCATTTGAAAGGGTTGGATTTTTCTTTTGTCAAACTTTCTTTACTATGACAAATTATAATGAAAAAAGTGTTTTTCTAATAAATCAAATCAACATTTATTTGTCACATGCGCCGAATACAACAAGTGTAGACCTTACCGTGAAATGCTTACTTACAAGCCCTTGTCCAGTTCAAGAAGAGTTAAGAAAATATTTACAAAATAAACTAGTAAAAAGCAATAAAAAGCAACACTATAAAATAAAAAGGCTATACACAGGGGGTACCGGTACCAAGTCAATGTGTTAGTCAAGGTCATTTGTACATGTAGGTAGAGGTGAAGTGACTATGCGTAGATTATAAACAGCGAGTAGCAGCAGTGTACAAAACAAATGTGGGGCTGTCAATGTAAATAGTGCAGTGGCCATGTCATTAATTATTCAGCAGTCTTATAGCTTGGGGGTAGAAGCTGTTAATGAGCCTTTTGATCCTAGACTTGGCGCTACGTTACAGCTTGCCGTGTGGTAGCAGAGAAAACAGTCTATGACTTCGGTGACTGGAGTCTGTGACAATTTTTTGTGCTTTCCTCTGACACCGGCTATTATATAGGTCCTGGATGGCAGGAAGCTTGGCCCCAGTGATGTACTGGGTCTACGCAGTACCCTCTGTAGCGTCTTACGGTCAGATGCTGAGCAGTTGCCATACCAGGCGGTGATGCAACCGGTCAGGATGCTCTCGACGGTGCAGCTGTAGATGGGGACCCATGCCAAATCTTTTCAGTCTCCTGAGTGGGAAAAGGTGTTGTCGTGCCCTCTTCACTACCGTCTTGGTGTGTTTGGACCATGATAGTTCGTTGCTGATGTGGTCACCAAGGAACTTGAATCTCTCGACCCATTCCACTACAGCCCCGTAAATGTTAATGGCCCGCCTTTTCCTGTAGTCCACGATCAGCTCCTTTGTCTTGCTCACATTGAGGGAGAGGCTGTTGTCCTGGCATCACACTGCCAGGTCTCTGACCTACCTATAGGCTGTCTCATCGGGAGTACAGGAGGGGACTAAGTACACACCCCTGAGGGGCCCCAGTGTTGAGGATCAGCATGGTAGACGTGTTGTTGCCTACCCTTACCACCTGGGGGTGGCCCATTAGGAAGTCCAGGATCCAGTTGCAGAGGGAGGAGTTTAGTCCCAGGGTCCTTAGCTTAGTGATGAGCTTCATGGGCACTATGGTGTTGAATGCTGAGCTGTAATCAATGAACAGCATTCTCAGAAAAGGTGTTCCTTTTGTCCAGGTGGGAAAGAGCAGTGTAGAATGCGATTGAGATTGCGTCATCTGTGGATCTGTTGGTGAGGTATGCAAATTGGAGTGGGTCTATGATATCTGGGAGGATGCTGTTGATGTGAGCCATGACCAGCCTTTCAAAGCACTTCATGGCTACTTACGTGAGTGTTATGGGCGGTAATAATTTAGGTGGGTTCGCTTCCTTGGGCACATAGTATACCTCATGAAAATTCGTCTGGCCCTGCGGCTTTGTGTATGTTTAAAGGTCTTGCTCACATCGGCATCGAGTGTGTTATCACACAGTCTTCCAGAACAGCTGGTGCTCTTGTGCATGCGTCAGTGTTGCTTGCCTCGAAACGAGCATAAAAAGCATTTAGCTTGTCTGGTAGACTTGAATCACTGGGAAGCTCGCGTTTGGGTTTACCTTTGTAGTCCGTAATAGTTTTCAAGCCCTTGCCACATCTGACGAGCGTCAGAGCCGGTGTAGTAGGATTCAATCTTAATCCTGTATTGACGCTATGCTTCTTTGATGGTTTGTTTGAAGGCATAGCAAAATTTCTTATAGGCGTCCAGATTAATGTCCCGTTCCTTGTTAGCGGCAGCTTTAGCCTTTAGCTTGATGCAGATGTTGCCTGTAATCCATGGCTTCTGGTTGGGCTATGTACGTACGGTCACTGTGGGGACAACATTGTTGATGCACTTATTGATGAAGCCGATGACTGAGGTGGTATACTCCTCAATTTTAATTTTTTTTTTTAAATTTTACCTTTATTTAACCAGGCAAGTCAGTTAAGAACAAATTCTTATTTTCAATGATGGCCTGGGAACAGTGGGTTAACTGCCTGTTCAAGGGCAGAACGACAGATTTGTACCTTGTCAGCTCGGGGGTTTGAACTCACAACCTTTCGGTTACTAGTCCAACGCTCTAACCACTAGGCTACCCTGCCGCCCCAATGCCATTAGATGAATCTCAGAACATATTCTGTACCTCAGGCAAGGTACTCTACCTCAGGCAAGCAATACCTCAAGTCTTCCGGGAAAGCAGTGTATCCTTCTCGTCGGACTCGTTAAAGGAAGGAAGGAAGAAGGAAAGGAAGAAGCTTTTTCTAGTTCGCGGTGAGTAATCGCTGTTCTCATAAGAGACGGTAGCAGCAACAATATGTAGAAAATAAGTTACGAAATGAATTGGTTAGGAGTATGCAAAACATAAGCCATCCTCTCCGGTGCCATTTTTACAGTTTTCAAATTATGATTGCTGAATAATTTTGAAGTTATGTTTGAAGCCTGAAATGTGGCAAAAGGTCGCAAAGTTCAAGGGGGCCGAATACTTTCGCAAGGCACTGTATCTCCCAGTGTCTGGTGGAAAGCAAACTGAACCAGTTTTTCCTGTCGGATTTTGCCTGTGCTGAGCTCAATTTTGTTTCTTTTTTATCCTGGAGAAACTCCCGAGTCCTTAACGATTGCAAGAATAACCATAACATGATGCCACCACTACGCTTAAAAATATGGAGTGGTACTCAGTAATGTGTTGTATTGGATTTGCCCCCAACATAACACTTTGTATTCAGGACAAAAAGCTAATTGCTTTGCCACATTTTTTGCAGTATTACTTTAGTGCCTTGTTGCAACAGGATGCATGTTTTGGAATATTTTTATTCTGTACAGGCTTCCTTCTTTTCACTCTGTCGGGTTAGTATTGTGTATTAACTACAATGTTGTTGATCCGTCCTCAGTTTTCTCCTATCACAGCCATTAAACTCCAGAACTGTTTTAAAGTCACCATTCGCCTCAGGGTGAACTGTGTTTGAAATTCACTGTTTGACTGAGGGACCTTACAGATAATTGTATGTGTGGGGTACAGAGATGAGGTCGTCATTCAAAAATAATGTTAAACATTATTATTGCACACAGTGAGTCCATGCAACTTATTATGTGACATGATAAGCACATTTTTACTCCTGAACTTATTTATGCTTGCCATAACAAAAGGGTTGAATACTTTGACATACTGTAATTATAAATACCTACTGCTTGCAAAATAATGTTTTTCAACTGCAAATATGATGTTTCTTTGCAGGACAATGATTGTCCTGACTGTCTATGCCTGAATTGCTTCGCATTGCTTTTCTGGTTGGCTAGCAAGTTTCACAATCCAATTATTTCAGATCTACAGGAGTGCAAGTTTCACCATGGCACAGACCGTGTACATATATGTTGGCACATGAGAAGTATTCGAATATGGCAAATATTGAAGGTAATATCAACGAGTGGCTATGCGTTCTATGGAAAATAACGGACTTCCACTCCACTGAGGAGAACTGTCCTTGTTCTTCCACGGAGTAACATTATTTTCCAGAGAACAGATACAGTCTCAAGTTGATTATCCCTTTTATACCATGGCTTTAATTCAACACATTTTCCACTCAAAATGTGTTCATTTGCCAGTAGAAATGTGTTCAGCACCCACTAATGTAGCTAGCAAGTTTACTAAA
The DNA here is from genome assembly GCF_036934945.1 of Oncorhynchus masou masou. Lineage (NCBI taxonomy): Eukaryota > Metazoa > Chordata > Actinopteri > Salmoniformes > Salmonidae > Oncorhynchus > Oncorhynchus masou. Next base: position 39,690,720 of record NC_088238.1, read on the forward strand.
TAGCTACAGTAGTTGCCGTGGTGACTAAACATTCTTGCTAGTTAAGCTAACCAAACCATCAATCCTAGCTTGCTATTATGAAAATCTAATTCAACAATACCAATACTGTTTTCAATTTGACTTTTGTTTTCAAAAGGAGCTCAAACAAAACGCGGAGTGCCTGGATACAGATATTAGTCATGGTATATTGGCCATATACCACAAACCACAGAGGTGCCTTATTGCTATTATAAACTGGCTATCAGTTTATAATAGAGTAAAAAATAATGTTTATAAGGTCTGATATACCACAGCATTCAGCCAATCATCATTCAAGGCTCAAACCACCCAGTTTATAATAGTCAGTAATTGCATTTTATCCATGCAATGTGGGAGGGCATCTAGGCTGTCGCCAATTTATTAATGCCAAATTTGTCTATCAGTGTGACGCTATTGTGTCCAGCTGTTTTTATCAACACAAGATATTTAAAATGGAAACGCACCCTAGCAGGCAATTGTCACATACATTTTCGATACAAACGTTCTAAATGTCGACAAAAAAAATCACTGGGCAAGTTAATGGAAACATAATGGAAACTTCGCCCGAAATGCCAGCCAGACAGAAATGACAGAGTGACGCAACACTGAGCAGTTGCAGTGTTTTGTTGTCTGTGGCCGTGACAGACAGACTCTACAACACTGCTCCCCAGCCTCCCACATCTCCGCAGCCAATCGGAGGAATGTCCCCCCACCTCCCCAGGGCTCCTCACTGCCAGATTAGCTAATCAATGCGGACTAAGCCTGGAAGAAGATCTATCCCAGTTCAGTGTTTGTGGGCTTCTCTCCAGCACCAACCGGATACAGATGGAGAATCCGTGGGTGCAGATTATGGCAGCATCTCTATATACTGATCCACGGAGCTGACAATGCAAAAAGTAAAGCTGAAATTGGTAGTTCTTAGTCAAAAGACTTCCAACAAAATATCATGATAATATAGCCTACATTTACTAGCTAAATAATAGGCTTATAATAATGCATATGCTCTATGTAATTCATAGAGTGAGTATAGTGGACAAGAAGCTTGACATCATGTGCCTAACTGAACTCTACTCAGCCCTAAATGAGGCCTGCCCACCTGGTTACACAAACATGGAAAAAACCTACAACATTGGCCGTGGTGGTGGCTTAGCCATCATACACCAAGCAGAACTGAAACTGTCCCCACTGCCCTTGCCTGTACTGTGCTCTTTTGAATGTCTTGCCGTAAAATCCAAAACCCTCTTACTCCACGACTGTGGTTCTAGTTTATCAGCCTCCTCAACCTAACCCATCCTTTATCCCTAAAATCACTGATCTGCTCACATCACTCTGGTCCACCTCAACCAACATTGTAAATCTAGGAGTTTTCAATATCCCTGTTGATTCTCCTTCATGTCACTCTGCTGCTGTGTTTCTGAGTTTGATTGACTGTCTTGACCTGAATCAAGTTGTTGACGCCCCCACGCACACCCATAGGCACATGCCTGACCTGGTCATCACTGACTCCATCAACAACATGCAGGTCTATGACCTTGGTGTGTCTGACCACAAGGTTGTCACACTGGACTTGACATTTCTTCCCCCTCTAACCAAGTCAAAGCGTTGCATGTTTTTCCGGAACCAGCCAGTCAGAGAGAACATCTTGAACCTGTCTCCTCCAGCTTTTTTTGTCAGTGGATGAAATTGTGGAGTTTTACAACCAATCCCTGAGCAGTGTGCTTGACCTCCATGCCCCCTTAAAAACATGGGATGTCGCATTCGCTCGCTCAGCTCTCTGGGGAACATGAAATCCACTGGACTCAACCTGGAGCAGCATCTCAGAAACTATTCCAAGGCCGTGAAAGGGGCATGGTCAACATTCTGCTCAAGCCTTATCAATAGAAATCCTGTAAACTCAAAGCACCTGTTTTCCACCATAAACCATCTTTTGAAAACCCCAATCCCAGTCCCCCCATGGAGACAACAGAAGAGCAGTGTAACAGCTTCATTGACCTTTTAAAAATAAAGGTCAGCAACTGTCACACCAGCCTTCGCTTTGGCTCACCCTCGTTCGGCATCCCCGGCCTTCTAGCTGCTACCGAATCTGCTGCTGGCAAACACCCTTCACTCATCAACCCTGGAGTTGTCTCGTCATCATTACACACACCTGGTTCCAATCCCCACTCTATCACTGTATATACAGTGCCTTGCGAAAGTATTCGGCCCCCTTGAACTTTGCGACCTTTTGCCACATTTCAGGCTTCAAATATAAAGATATAAAACTGTATTTTTTTGTGAAGAATCAACAACAAGTGGGACACAATCGTGAAGTGGAACGACATTTATTGGATATTTCAAACTTTTTTAACAAATCAAAAACTGAAACATTGGGCGTGCAAAATTATTCAGCCCCTTTACTTTCAGTGCAGCAAACTCTCTCCAGAAGTTCAGTGAGGATCTCTGAATGATCCAATGTTGACCTAAATGACTAATGATGATAAATACAATCCACCTGTGTGTAATCAAGTCTCTGTATAAATGCACCTGCACTGTGATAGTCTCAGAGGTCCGTTAAAAGCGCAGAGAGCATCATGAAGAACAAGGAACACACCAGGCAGGTCCGAGATACTGTTGTGAAGAAGTTTAAAGCCGGATTTGGATACAAAAAGATTTCCCAAGCTTTAAACATCCCAAGGAGCACTGTGCAAGCGATAATATTGAAATGGAAGGAGTATCAGACCACTGCAAATCTACCAAGACCTGGCCGTCCCTCTAAACTTTCAGCTCATACAAGGAGAAGACTGATCAGAGATGCAGCCAAGAGGCCCATGATCACTCTGGATTAACTGCAGAGATCTACAGCTGAGGTGGGAGACTGTCCATAGGACAACAATCAGTCGTATATTGCACAAATCTGGCCTTTATGGAAGAGTGGCAAGAAGAAAGCCATTTCTTAAAGATATCCATAAAAAGTGTTGTTTAAAGTTTGCCACAAGCCACCTGGGAGACACACCAAACATGTGGAAGACGGTGCTCTGATCAGATGAAACCAAAATGTAACTTTTTGTCAACAATGCAAAACGTTATGTTTGGTGTAAAAGCAACACAGCTCATCACCCTGACCACACCATACCCACTGTCAAACATGGTGGTGGCAGCATCATGGTTTGGGCCTGCTTTTCTTCAGCAGGGACAGGGAAGATGGTTAAAATTGATGGGAAGATGGATCGAGCCAAATACAGGACCATTCTGGAAGAAAACCTGATGGAGTCTGCAAAAGACCTGAGACTGGGACGGAGATTTGTCTTCCAACAAGACAATGATCCAAAACATAAAGCAAAATCTACAATGGAATGGTTCAAAAATAAACATATCCAGGTGTTACAATGGCCAAGTCAAAGTCCAGACCTGAGTCCAATCAAGAATCTGTGGAAAGAACGGAAAACTGCTGTTCACAAATGCTCTCCATCCAACCTCACTGAGCTCGAGCTGTTTTGCAAGGAGGAATGGGAAACAATTTCAGTCTCTCGATGTGCAAAACTGATAGAGACATACCCCAAGCGACTTACAGCTGTAATCTCAGCAAAAGGTGGCACTACAAAGTATTAACTTAAGGGGGCTGAATAATTTTGCACGCCCAATTTTTCAGTTTTTGATTTGTTAAAAAAGTTTGAAATATCCAATAAATGTCGTTCCACTTCATGGTTGTGTCCCACTTGTTGTTGATTCTTCACAAAAAAATACAGTTTTATATCTTTATGTTTGAAGCCTGAAATGTGGCAAAAGGTCGCAAAGTTCAAGGGGGCCGAATACTTTCGCAAGACACTGTATATATATATATATAGATAGAGCTTCAAGTTTGTTTTGTATAACTTGTTCAGTGTTCTCTTTCATTAAAGAGGAATGCATTCATATCACGCTGCGCCTTGGTCTCCTCGTTATGACGAACGTGACAAAGTAATGCGTACGGCCCAGTACATCACTAGGGCTGAGCTCCCTACCATCCAGGACCTCTATACCAAGCAGTATCAGAGGAAGGCTCTCAAATTTGTCAAAGACTCCAGCCACTCAAGTCTCGGAGGAGAGAAGACACATACTTATTCACGAACACACAGGCATTGATTGTTGGTTTTTATTGTACACATTTAAAGATATCCAATACAACAATACAAAGCTTAAGTTTCTCTCTTTGCTATGTGTTCCACTACTCACCCTAAACATTAGACCTTGTGTGTGTATATATATATATTTTTTTATTTTGTTGTTCAGATTTGATTTACCTTAGGCTATCAGAGTTGGCAACTATTTAGATAATTGAATATTAGTTTTGACCTCACTTTCATACATATATCAAACCCACGTCCCAAAGGGGCCATGTGGGCAGCATTAGAGAAGGTGAGTCACTGCGGGGAAACGAGGAAGCTGCAAAACAACAAACCCGCCCGCCGCTCTAATATTGAGTGGCAGACGGTAAAATTAAACTGTTATAGGAGAATCTGCCCCCTTGGCACCCGATTACCTGTGTCATCTATCTCTGCTGGAAACATACTCAGATCTACACAAACGCATATACATGCATGCGCACACTCACACACACTCTTCCTCTCTATTTATCTCTGTCTCTCTTGCTGGGTTTACACAGGCAGCCCAATTCTGATCTTTTTTTTCACAAATGGGTCTTTTGACCAGTCAGATCAGCTTTGAAAAAGATCTGATGTGAAAAGATCAGATGTGACTGATCAAAAGACCAATTAGTGGATCAGAATTGGGCAGCCTGTGAATACGCAGCCTCTGTATTGCACACAAACACTTCCATGTCCAATCACTGTATGAGTCAGACAAGCACTGCTCATTGTAGCCTGCCCCACCATCAGATTAAATTATCCTTTAATTAGATTGGACTCTACTCTCCATATAGCAGTGTACGCCTTGACATTTGCTGGAGAAAATGCATAATGTTTCCAAATGAAGAAAGGGCCGAGAAGGCATAAGATAGTAAATTAGTCTAACGTTGATAATCTATGATATAAACTAATGGATACAAGCTTTGTTGACATAATAGGCTCATTAATGCATTTCACAGGACAAAACATTCCAAGCATTCCAACATAGGTAAGCAGAATATCAACACACAACAACCACTACTTTTTTGTACTTTTTGGGGCGGCAGGGTAGCCTAGTGGTTAGAGCGTTGGACTAGTAACCGCAAGGTTGTGAGTTCTGCCCTTGAACAGGCAGTTAACCCACTGTTCCCAGGCCGTCATTGAAAATAAGAATTTGTTCTTAACTGACTTGCCTGGTTAAATTTGTGCAGTATTAATTTACTATCCCAAGAAACCACTCCATGTACATTACTGTATTGTGCATAGGCTGGTCATCTAGGTTGGGTTCAATTCCACGGGAGACCTGTATGAAAATGTATGCCCTCACTTCTGTTAAATTGCTCAGGATAAATCTACTAAAATGGAAAATGTTAGATCAGATGAACTATTTTGTACAGATCATGATCAGACTCAAGTTACAAATGCTGGTAAAGACTCAAATACATTTAGGTTTTTTTAATCACAAAAGTAGTGTACTGGCCCTTTAATAGTTAGCGATTATAGTGTCTTCAGTGCAGGCAACAAAAACAAAAATCTGCCCCCCCCCCCCTCCTCCCGTCTGGAAACTAACGCAGCACCCACCCCCAAACTACATCCCGCGGCTTAGTTCACCTATCTCCCTCTCCTGTGGTGTGTTTTTGGCTATGCTCCCCCCTGGCGGGAGAAATACTATCTAATTCACCCCGTTTCCGTTCATTCATCAGGCTACTGCAGTGGCTCATTCGAGCGAAGCGAAAATTCTTATCAATGAAAGCTTGGTTCCGTCACGAGGGGAAAACTCTGACGTCGGGTCACGTAGGCAGGGAGGGGGGGACGTATAAAGAAGCGGCGCTGCCGGTGATAACTCACTGAAACAGAAGCACAGCGAATGAGGCAACAGTAAGAAAACCTGCGGTGCTGTCCGTGATGATACTCACTGAAACAGACGCACAGCGAATGAGGCAACAGTAGGCAAAACAAAAGGGAGAAATAACTTTCTACTTTATATACACTTCCAAACAACACCGAGCTTTATTTGTGTTAAGTAGACATTGGTGTGTTGAGTTAGAGTAACACGTTGAATTAGAGAGATTTTAGGAGTGACAAGGAGGAGAAAGTAGCCTATCTGGTTTCACCGCGAGACACCAGGTAAGTCTTAGCTACTTTAATATATCTTATTTAAAAAGTGATCAAACTGATTAATCCTGTGGCATGAACGACTGAAAACTAAAGCTATGGTCATGTATTTGAGAGTTTGTATGGGATTCCACCTTGTATTTTGTTAGACAGACTGTAGTTAAAAGAAATAGTAACACAAGTGTTTTAATAATAAAGGAAAATATATTGAATGTGTTTACTCCAATTAGGGGAGAGGTGATAGTGTAAGGGGGAGAAAAAATAATATATATATATATAAGTGCATTCAGAAAGTGATCAGACCCCTACACTTTTTCCACATTGTTACTTTACAGCCATATTCTAAAATTGATTCAATGTTTTCCCCCTCATCAATCTACCCCATAATAACAAAGAAAAAGCATGTTTAGACATTTTATCAAATGAAACAAAAATGAAATCACATTTACATAAGTATTCAGACCCTTTACTCAGTGCTTTGTTTGAAGCACCTTTCGCAGTGATTATAGCCTCGAGTCTTGAGTATGACGCTACAAGCTTGGCACACCTGTATTTGGGGAGCTTCTCTTATTCTCCTCTGCAGATCTCCAGGTTGGATGGTGAGTGTTGCTGCACAGCTATTTTCAGGTCTCTCCAGAGATGTTTGATCTGGTTCAAGTCCGGACTCTGGCTGGGCCACTCAAGGACATTCAGAGACTTGTCCCGAAGACACTCCCGCATTGTCTTGGCTGTGTGCTTTGGGTTGTTGTCCTGTTGGAAGGTAAACTGTCACCCCAGTTTGAGGTCCTGAGCACTCTTGAGCAGGTTTTCATCAAGGATCTCTGTATTTTGCTCCATTCATCGCTGCCTCGATCCTGACTAGTCTCCCAGTCCTTGCCGCTGAAAAACATCCCCAAAGCATGATGCTGCCACTACCATGCTTCGCCATAGGGATGGTGCTATGTTTCCTCCAGACTTTATGCTTGGTATTCAGGCCAAAGAGTTCAGTCTTGGTTTCATCAGACCAGAGAATCTTGTTTCTCATGGTCTGAGAGTCTTTAGGTGCTTTTTGGCAAGCTCCAAGCTGGCTGTCATGTGCCTTTTACTGACGAGTGGCTTCCGTCTGGCCACTCTACCATAAAGGCATGATTGGTGGAGTGATGCAGAGGTGGTTGTCCATCTGGAAGGTTCTCCCACCTCCACAGAGCAATTCTGTAGCTCTGTCAGAGTGACCATCGGGTTCTTCTCCCCCGATTGCTCAATTTCGCAGGACGGCCAGCTCTAGGAAAAGTCTTGGTGCTTCCAAACTTCAAGTTCTTCGACCTCATGACTTTGTTTTTGCTCGGACATGCACTGTCAACTGTGGGACCTTATATAGACAGGTGTGTGCCTTTTCCAAATCATGTCCAATCAATTGAATTTACCACAGTTGGACTCCAATCAACTTGTAGGAACATCTCAAGGATGCTTAATGGAAAAAGGATGCACCTGAGCTCAATTTCGGGTCTCATAGAAAAGGGTCTGAATACTTATGTCATAAAAATAAAAATAATGTATACATTTGCACACAAAAAAATGTTTTTGCTTTGTCCTTATGATGTATTGTGTGTAGATTGTTGAGCAAAATAAACAATTGAATAATTTTTAGAATAAAGCGAACAAAATTTGGAAAAGGGGTCTGAATACTTTCCAAAGACATATATATATATATTAAATGTTTCATTGAACTAGGCAAGTCAGTTAAGAACAAATTCTAATTTTCAATGACGGCCTAGGAACAATGGGTTAACTGCCTTGTTCATGGGCAGAACAACAGATTTTTACCTTGTCAGCTCGGGGATTTGATCTAGCAACCTTGCGATTACTGGTCCAATGCTCGAACCACTATACATATATAACACAAGTGTTTTAAAAGATCAACATAAAGGAATGTATTTTCACAAGTTTCAACATTTTTCAATACTAATCTTTGTAAATTGTAAGAGATTACTATCTCTCAGTATAAATAGCCTACAAGAAAATGGGTGTGGATTATGAGAAGAGAAATAATCAAATGATAGAATGACTGAGGTTGGCTAATGATTGTGGTAATCATATTGACAGAGATTACCGGAGATCATGATAATTGTCATATCATCATAACCATCATCATCATCATAGCCACGCCTCTTCCCAGTCTTCCATCATCTTTGCCATCACCATGGCGTCACCAACTGCCAAGAATAAACCCAGGAAGACCAAATAAAGACAAAGGGTGAAAAGGACACCTTAAACAGTTGCATCTGGCTGCGTAAAGGAGTGGTTTTGCATGTCAAACCAATTTTGATGCTACTTTTTAATAGTTAGTTGAGACATTTATGTACATGCATTAATTATGTGTATAAGTGCTCTGCTTTCTTCTATACTTTCATGCATACTAGAGTTCCTGTGGTGATAGAGTTCTAGCACGTTTAATCTTGAGGCAACCGAGCGCTTCTCCCAGGTCGTGTAGCGTTTCAACTGAGCAGATTATGGCTAAATAGGGCTTCTTAAAAACAAATGTGCTTTGGTGGAGAGACTGCACCCTACATATATTGCCCTCGTGGATGGGCATTTGCAGATAGAATTATGAGAACAGGAGAGACAGACATATGTGGTTCCAGAAGCTTTTTAATACATGTACCACACAAGGTACAATGTTTACCAAACATTATACAGCTAAATAATTAAGTATGAAAAAGTGGGACCAATAAAGCCAACCAAAGAGATGGAATAATTGTAAGTTGATATAGATTGTTGCTATACAGTTTGCCTACGCATGACTTGGGCATGTTAGGAAAGATCACTCTATTGGGAGAAAGTGAGATTTGTGGTGTGTCATCCACACACACAGACACACACAGACACACACACACACACGGGTGCATCATCCACGCACACACACACGGGTGCATCATCCACGCACACACACACACACGGGTGCATCATCCACACACACACACACACACACACACGGGTGCATCATCCACACACACACACACACACGGGTGCATCATCCACACACACACACACACACGGGTGTATCATCCACACACACACACACACACACGGGTGCATCATCCACACACACACACACGGGTGCATCATCCACGCACACACACACACACACGGGTGCATCATCCACACACACACACACACACGGGTGCATCATCCAGGCCAGGTAGGTTGTCTCCTAATATCTCACTCTGTAGATTACACTGATCCATCTGTGTTTTGATTATCCAGGGGTCAAACCTATATCATGCACCCCAAATGGCAGCTTATTAACTGTTGGCCTACTATATTGACCAGGACCCATAGGGCTCTGGTCAAAAGTAGTGCACTGTGTTGGGTAGGGAATAGCCTGCCAATTGGGATGCAGCCTCAATGCGGTATTATGATATTTTAATCTCATGTCCATTTTCATTCTCATCTACATTCTGGGATGATATCTGCAATGAGTACAGACCTGTGTCAGTGGTTAAATCCAATGGGTTTGTGTTTGACATTGTTGTGGCTGTAATGAAGGAGATGATCGACTGCTATTGATTATTTCATCAGTCTATTCATGCTACTTATTGAATTTTTAAGAGAGAGAGAAAAAAATCCGAAATCATTGTGGAGTTAGTTACGGGTAGGTATTATACTGTAGCGATCAATGTGAAATCGGTTGTTGCCATGGCCACTGATATAGATGACCTTACAAATAGCACCTACTTCTTCTCTGTAGCACGCGCATTGGAACGCTTTCTTGCCAATTGCCACCCGCCCTGTTATCACGTGCCTGGAGCGCTCACATGCGAAGGGAGCATTACACACGCAGGGAACAGCACTAGCTCGAGACACTGAGCCAATTAACCTTTTGTTAGATCAGCTCAGTGGAAGCGCGAGAAAATACTAAATACTGTATAGCATGTGCCAAATCCAACGGTTTAAACACAAATCCACGCACAAGAGTTTAATTTATCTTGACACCTTGTAGCAAATAGCCTACAGGTATTCTAGTTTAGCCTGTGGAGCAGAAAAATTCAATTGAGGAAAAGTCCAAATTGGACAAACTGGATTTAAAGGCATTGTTGTGAAAGCAATTAATATGAGCCACGGAAATAGCCGAAAAGCTAGGAAGTCGTTGAGAAACCACTTCAAACTGTTGGCCTAATACTGGTCAGCCATTTTGTGTGGGTCCCTATGCTCAACTGATGTTATTTGTGACCTGCACAGAGGTGCATGATCTAGATTGATTAAGGTGAATTAATATAGTATTTTGTCTATTATGTATGTTATATGTATGGGGGAAACTGATAGTGTGTACTGAGAAAATGACATCTGTTGTAAAAGCAACCTACTCTAGTATTTCATCATGATTCTAGGTTGAGAATTGTTTTCACATGCAGATGAGTGATGACATCATCTACTCCATTTGTGTTAATTATTTGGTTCATATCCCTCATTCCTTTACAGGCTGACTCAAGCCCATTAATTCATTTCACTTTAATAATGCTATGAGCTAATGGTTTTCTTGGCAGTGACACCACGTACTTTAACTGAACTGTATATGCAGCTCCCGAGTGGTGCAGCGGTTTAAGGCACTGCATCTCAGTGCTTGAGGTGTCACTACGGAAACCCTTGTTTGAATCCAGGCTGTATCACAACCGGCCATGATCGGGAGTCCCATAGGGCAGCGCACAGTTGGCCCAGCATCATCCGGGTTTGGTCAGTGTAGGCTGTCATTGTAAATAAGAATTTAAAAAAATATATATATATATATGCGCATTAAACAATTTGTACCATCCTGTAAAACTTTTCATTATATAGGTATATAAAAAGAAAATGCTTTCTATTGTATAGGGTGGTTCCATAGAATAAAAATTCTACGTGGGTTCACCCATTTTTCTTATTTTATCTAACAAATCTATATTTTCTGTCTCTCATTCACCAGGAGCATCACCTTCCCTCGCCCCCTCTTGTCCTTTCTGTGTGGTCATGATGTGGTCCCACTTCGCCACAAGTGCCCTTATCCTACTGGTTGTCCTGTTGAGACTCACCCTAACCCTCCCGCTCACCGCCTCCGTGGCGACCGAGACACACAGCCCCAGCGACAGCCGTGCTCCTTCCCCTCTTGGACTTAGGCCAACTGAGGGAGAGAATGAAGGGAGGAAGGGCGGACTTCCACAGAGAGAGAGAGCAGAAGAGGAGGATGAGCTTTTTGGAGGCATGGACCCCAAAACATTAGCAGCCGTTCTGCTGGAGGCGATGAATAAGCCACACGGGGAAAGGAGGAACGGTGTGGAGGATGGGCGCAAGGAAAAGGAGAGAGGAAAAGAGGAGAATGAGAGAGAGAGGCAGGAGGAGGAGAAGGGAGAGGAGGTGAGAGCCGCATTGGATGAGGAGGGAGCAGACCGAGACAGGGACGGTCGCAAGGAGCTTGAGCTCGTGATGGCGGCCGCTGCGGCACAGGGCAAGGAGGAGCGAGAGAGGAATGAGGAGGAGGAGGAGGAGAGGAAGAGAGCACAGGAGGAGGAGGAAAGACTAACAGAGAAAGTGACTAGCCACACCACCAGCCAGACGATTCCTGGAAAGGAGAAACGACCTCCGGCAGAAGGAGAAAGAGGGGAGGAGGTGGGAGTGAAGGAAGTGGGGGCCAGAGAAGATGCGCAGCAGGGACCACCCACCTCACAGGAGACCCAGCAAGAGGAGGAAGAGGAGCAACTAAGTCCAGATGAAGTGCAGAACCTCCAGAGCATGTTGGAGGAACTGCAGAACTACAACACAGCTAACAAGAGAGAGAGGGAGGCCCAGGAGCAGAGAGGGAGAGAGAGCAGGGCCTACAGCCAAGACGACACAGACCAAGCTCTGATCCACAACCAGATAAAACCCAAAGCTAAAGGATACCCCCGAGCCATGTCGAAGAAGCTCAAATGGCAAGAGGAGATGCAGAAAGCCCTGAACATGCCCACTTATAGAGGAGGCAACTTCATGGACGACTTTGACAATCTGGCTCGACCGGCGGCTGAGGAGGATGATGAGGAAATGCTGAGCCCCGAGGAGGAAGAGAGGAGGGCAAAGGAGGAGCAGGAGGAGGTCAGGAGGCAGGCGATGGAAGCTCAGAGGGCCAAAGCCGAGGAGGAGAAGTTGGCGGACATAGCCTCGGACATGCTCCTGCAGTACATGGTCAAACAGGACAAAGGAAAGTACCAGAACAAGAAGACCCTGCTGTCCAACGCAGCGGAGGACAAGCGCTCTGACGAGGAGGTCGTTAGCGAGGACGATGATATTGATCCTCAGACCATTGATAAGCTCATCGAGATCTCCAGTAAGCTCCACCTCCCCGCGGACGACGTCGTTGACATCATCAGCGACGTTGAGAAGAAGAAGAAGAAAGACGCTCCTGAGACATTGCCCTGGCAACGACCCCAGCAAAGACCCCTGGTTTACCCAGCAGCCAAAGCCGTCGATGCCCAGCCTTCACACCCCCGATACCCCACCCTGAAGCAGCCTCTCCCGGCCATCAATCCCCTCAAGGCCTGGTTCAAGGACAAATCTTCCATCAAACCCTCAAAACAGGACCTCTGGATCAAACCTCAACAGAAGTCCTTTCGGACTTCCTCCAACTATCCTACGTATCCCTTCTACCAACAGAAGCCCTATCGAGGCTACTACCCAATTTACTTCCCCCCTCCCAAGCCCAAACCCCTGTTCTATGCCAAGCCTTCCTACATGCTCAACGACCTCCTGTCGAATTCTCTGGACAACGACTTTGATTTCCCCCCCAAGAGGAGGTACCGTCCCTGGGTACAGCCCCGCCCGAGGAAGCCCCCCGCTGCACTCCGGCGGAACCTCTACTACCCAAATTACTCCAACTATCCCAACTTCCTCCTCCCCCCACACCCCAGGACATACAACCCCCTACCCATCCCCGTCCCCATGCCTAAACCTCGCTCGTCCCCACCCAGGGGTCAGGTTCAGCCTCGCCATCGGCATGGTTACTATTACCAAGCGCCCTCAGCACCTTTGGTGACCCGGGACCAAGATTACTATGGGATGCAGGGGATAGGGATGGGGCCGCAGCAGCAAGATAGCAATGAAGACCTGGAGAACTACATTCAACAGGTCTTTATGAAACCCAGGCCTAGGATGTTTCAGTGAAAAGAGAGGAAAGAGAGAGAGGGGGCGGGAAGGAGGGAGGGGAAAAGGGGAGGAAGAGAGAACAATGGATTTTCTTTTTTTTTACACCACTTACTTTTGATTTCAAGTTTTGCCTTGTTTTCGTCTCTTTTAATGTACTGTTAGATTTTTGTCAAAGAGCAACACAAATTACATGTAGCTTTTTTGTTGTTGTATAGAGTAAAAATGAACTTGCAGATAGAAAAGTGAGGGAGTCAGGATGACACACATCCATTCATTCCTCTTGCTCTTTTCTTTGGAAGATGAAACTGAAGCTGTTGTCCAAAATGACTGAAAGAGGGGCACTAAACCAATCACATAAAGAACTATAGAACATACAGAACTATAGAACACTGACTCTATAGACTCATCTCATCATCCTGGGATTCTGGAAAATACTAGGGAGCGTCGGCATCGTTCAGAAGACCAACATTGAGAGGAAATTGCAAATGGCACCCTATTCCCTATGTTGCGCAATACTTTTGACCAGGGTCCATGGGGCTCTGGTCAAAAGTAGTGCACTATATATATGGGATAGGGTGCCATTTGGGACTCAGCCTGACTATCACGTTGCCTGTAATCCAAAACTCATACAAGAGACTTACAGTTGTTAACAAATACACACATGTCAATGTTTGGAACCAAAATGCACAGTCAAGTGTGTTTATATTCCAAAAGACGAGCCATCGCTATTGGAGAAGAGACCCCAATGGATATAAAGCCTTACCAATGTGTATCTGTTATGTTTTCATTGTTATCAGTGGTTCCATTGTCACCATTTCAGTTACACGTCATTGATTGTTTACAGAAAATGAAGCTTGCAAAAAATATATAGAATTGGTCCTTTTCAAGAACTCACAGATACAAACAGTTATCGTCAAGGACAGAGAAAGTCATTGTTATTGTTACTGATACGCTTGATGATATGGTGCCATACTGTACGCAAATGCAGTCACTATTTATTAATCAAATATATTGTTTGTTTTTTGATTATTTGTTTACTTGTCTGTTTTTAATCACTTCTGTTTTGTTGTTCCAACAACAACAAAAAAACTGTTACATTTTTATGTCAATTGCCCGTCTGCACACTTTTTGATTAACTTATGAATATATGATTTTATTTATTTCATGTACTTGTAATGTACTTGTGTTTTTTTCTACAAAGCAGTGATAAGATTTACACATTCATACATTCCAGATATTTGTAAGACAAAGTGATTTTAAAGGAAAGAAACTAAAAATACTGAAATACAGTTTTATATTGCCTTATTATGATTTCCCCCTCATTTTGCTAAGACTGTTGACTTTGTAAAGGGTGTAGAATTGAGTTAAGACCTTGTAGAGAAATGGGGTTGTGATCACAATTCCATTCAATATCAAATTCGATTCACAAATTGAAAAATGTTTTGGGAATTTGTCAATGAAACGGACTTGATTTGAAATGGAATCGTCCCTCACAAACTCCCGATGAATGAGTGAAATGAAATGAGAAGAGGGAAAAGAAACTGAAAACAGTCCAGGATTTTCACTCTGTGCTACCTTAGAGAAACCAATATGTCTTTGTGTTTATGCCTTTAGATTCTGGAAAGGACTGTGATTCAGTATCTCACCACAAACAAAAAAATCATTGTGTTATTGGAAATCAATATCTAATCACCTCCAAATCCTTACTCGTTCAATATTTCCTTGTAAATGAAACCCCAACAAAAATCTTTTTTTTTCACCCTGTTTTCTCCCCAATTTCGTGGTATCCAATTGTTTTAGTAGCTACTATCTTGTCTCATCGCTACAACTCCCGTACGGGCTCGGGAGAGACAAAGGTTGAAAGTCATGCGTCCTCCGATACACAACCCAACCAAGCCTCACTGCTTCTTAACACAGCCCCATCCAACCCGGAAGCCAGCCGCACCAATGTGTCGGAGGAAACACCGTGCACCTGGCAACCTTGGTTAGCACGCACTGCGCCCGGCCCGCCGCAGGAGTCGCTGGTGCGCGATGAGACAAGGATATCCCTACCGGCCAACTCCTCCCTAACCCGGACGACGCTAGGCCAATTGTGCGTCGCCCCACGGACCGGTTACGACAGCCTGGGAGCGAACCAACCCTCATGTCTTTAAATAACCATGTGGCAATCTCGTAGCCGATGACAGGGCTTGTGTCCCAAATTGTACCCTATTCCCTTTAATAGTGCACTACTTTTGAACAGAGCCCTATGTGCACCATATGGGGAAAATGGTGCCATTTGGGATGCACTCATTGGCGTGGCTAGCATCAAAGCTCAATCAAACACAGCAGAGACAATCTCAAAGTGAAACCATTTTCAATGTGACTGACGCCACAGACACCAATGAAAAATCCATTATTTTAGAGAAGCGACGAGGGGAGAAACACTGGGAAAACATTGGGAGTGGTGTTTGATTTGACATGTGTGTTCTGCTTAACTGCGATTTAGACTTAGACCATAGGGCTCTGGTCAAAAGGAGATCACTATATCGGGAATCGGTGCCATTTGGGACATACCTTTAGGACTGTTTCAGTTCACTCAACTGAACTCATTGCATTTTGGCATTTGAGTGGGTCCACTAGAAACACTGATCTAAGGGGACAGATTTGACCTTTCAAACCTCCTACTCAATACTGAAGTGTAAGATATCTGCTGTAGGAGAGCGAGAGAGAGAGAGCGAGAGAGAGAGAAAGATTACATGGAAGGTTGTGAAAAGTGGAGAAGGTATACCTAAACATTACTTCCACTTTGAAACAGATTTGTTTGTTTTTTGTTTCTTTTCTAAAAAGAAAGGGAGGGAAAGAGAACATTTACAGGGATGAGAAAGAAAGACAAGATAGAAGACAGTCTGCTGCACGTTTCTGTGTGCCTGCATCTAAAATGTGTTGCTACTTTTTGATGAACTTAACGAGCATTAAATAAAAGTATAAAAAAAATCTCAAAGGAGAACTAAAATATGACTTTATAGAAGTACGAAGTACCCGGGAAAAAAAACCCTGTTGAAGTCTTGTATGAGGATGTTCTGATCTATGTGCTCTATTTCTAGATGTACCTTGTACCTATGTCGTAATAAACATGCGTGTTGCTGATTGTAAATAACCGCATGTATCCATGATGACTAGTTTTGCTACACAGAGAGAAATAAATAAAATGAACTATTTTTTATCATGAAAGTGAAATGCCTTTTTTTTGTGAAGTTCTTTTGGCTCTTGACTTTGACCCCTTTTCTCACCTAGCACACGCAGCAACAATGGGACAAACCATCATGAAAACAGCACACTATGTTTGATAGGAATTTCTTGCTTATTCCCTTCTAATTCCGGGAATCTTCCAACAAGGATTTCTGAAACGTTTTTGGGAAAGTTACCTGAATTTTGCAACCGTAGACAAAACTGATACTGCTACTTGCTACAATGTATTCCTTTATAGCACAGTGATTAGCGCACAACCTGCATGAGACTTACAGCTAATCGATGCCAACACACCACCTATTGTCCCCCACAACAAAATCAGATGGGAACTATGGATCTGTCTCCGTCCGTTCGTACGTACTTTAGTCATAAGTGATGTTTCATGAAACCACTTGGGTGAATGATGCATCTTGCAATAAAAATCCAGCATTTACAAAATTACACTGATTGGCCCAAGGGGGCGCTATAGTAATCAACTGAAATACAAACTTTGAACAAGCATATGTCGTGTCCCGTTTGTCTCCAGTCATGACGTTTTGTACATACAATGGGGTCGGAAATTATTGACACCATTGACAAAGATTAGCCAAAATTACTGTATAAATAAATAATTCATATACTGAGCTACACAGAGTATAATAATATTGAGTTGCACTACCACCTTTTTTGCCCTCAGAACAGCCTCAATTTCTTCGGGGCATGGACTCTACAAGGTGTCAAAAGCGTTCCACAGGGATGCTGGATGTCCTTTGGCTGGTGGACCATTTCTGATACACACAGGAAACTGTTGAGCCTAAAATAATCCAGCAGCATTGCAGTTCTTAACCCAAACCGGTGCGCCTGGCACTTACCATAGCCTGTTCAAAAAGTACTTACAGTTTTTGTCTTGCCCATTCACCCTCTGAATGGCCCATAAACACAATCCGTGTCTCAATTGTCTCAAGGCTTAAAAATCCTTCTTTAACCTGTCTCATCTCCTTCATCTACGCTGACTGAAGTGGATTTAAAAAGTGACATCAATAAGGGATAATGGATTCACCTGGTCAGTCTGTCACGGAAAGAGCATTTGTTCTTAATGCTCCCAAAAATGTAGAAATTATATTATTTTACACTAATACAATTGCTCAGAGAAATAGATTTTGTTTAACAAGTCTCAAAAAGGTTATTATTTACACCCCTGTTTTCAATACCCCACCTCACCTTTTTCTAAATAGTTTCATATGAGTTGGAGAACACATTGGGAGGGATCATAGACCATTCCTCCATACAGAATCCTTCCAGGTCCTTGATATCCTTTGTTTGCGCTCATGGATTCCCCTCTTCAATTCAAACCACGTCGCCTTGTTAATTCTGTACTGACTGAAGAGATGAGGGAGGGAAGAGGTGGAGTGGAGCAGAAGAAGGAAGTGAAGGATGAGGGGATGTTAGGGAGTGGGAAAGAAGAGGGGGATGAGAGAGGAAGCAGAAGAGGGATACAGGGCAGAAGAATGGTTGTGTTGGTTTGATAACACATGCACCTAAGGGGAGAGGAGGGAGAAGTGGGGAGGAAGGGGGAGAAAGCAGAGGAGGGAAAGAAGGGGTAAGACGGGAGAAGAAAGGTTGGAGTGTGTGTTCAGGGAGCTGTTTGAGATTTAATGGGTGATCAGAGGAGAGGTTGATCTCTGCTCACTGGAGGGATGGATACACACACACACACACACAACCCATCCATTCACCCCATGTATCTAGCAATGGAACAGGAGGAGAAGAGAGGGAAGGGAGAGAAGGAAGAGGGGGAACGAGGGAAGAGAGTAAAGGAAGTCATGTCAGACTATATGTACCAACAAAGTCCCATGGTGCCGCTGTGTCAGGGACCTACCACTGTTACTGGGGAGATTCAAACATGCATCACTGTCACGCTGAGATCCAGAGCACAAGGGGTCGGCCGGAAGCTTTGATCTCAGTAAGGAGTGCCTGTTTCCCCCTTGTCGAACAGGTGGGCTGCCCCCTCTGGAGCCCGCTGGCAATGATAGAGATATAATGGAGACTCACACTGTCAAAGGTTATTCAATCATATGGCTATGGAAGCACGGGGTAAATTGATGGGTGAAGTGTGAGTGGAGTGAGTATTTATACAGAGTTCCATTTGTTGGTGTTTCTGATACAATAATTTATGTTAGTTAGCTAGTTCATCATTATTATTATTGTTATTCTCTCTCTCTCTCTCTCTCTCTCTCTCTCTCTCTCTCTCTCTCTCTCTCTCTCACTCACTCACTCACTCACTCACTCACTCAGAGTCTAAATAAAGAGATAGATTGCAAATAAATGAGAGGAATAGAGGATAGGTTGGTGAGTGGGAGGGATGGATGGATGGAGGAGAGGAGGGGAGAGGAGAGAGGGATGGATGGATGGAGGGAAGGAGGGATGAGAGGAGGAGTGAAGGAAGCGAGTGATGGAGGGAGGAGATATGGAGAAAAGAGAGGAGAGGAGAAGAGAGAGGGAAGGAAGAAAGATGGAGGGAGGGAGGCATGGGATAAGGAGGGAAGAAAACAAGAAGGAGAAGAGGAGAGGAAGGGATAGGATGAGGAGAAAGGAGGAGAGGAGAGGTTGATGAGTGTAGCTCAGCCAGCCCACGGAGGGTTAGGAGCAGTGATTCATTGGTCATGTGACTCCCTCCCTTCCCTCCCTCCTCTGCTGGGTGAGTCATCCTTCGCGCCACCATCTCCATGCAGAGCCACTGCAGAACCCCTAGGCAGTCAGCCCAGCCTCCTCACTCGCACGCACGTGCATGCGCACACACACACACACGCACACACACACACACACACACACACACACACACACACCATGGGCACAGTCAGCCACACACACTCAGGACCTACTGCAGAGAGGGCCTACTACACACTCATGCACATACTGTCAACATATGCAGAGATAGATGTACAGGTAACTGCCAAAATCAAGGCAACACCAGCATGAAGTGTCTTAATAGGGCGTTGGGCCGCCACGAGTCAGAACAGCTTCAATGCGCCTCGTCATAGATTCCACAGCTGTCTGGAAATCTATTAGAGGCATGCGACACCGTTCTTTCAAAATAAACATCATTTTGTGTTTTGTTGACGGTGGTGGAAAACGATGTCTCAGGTGCCACTCCAGAACACTCCCATAAGTGTTCAACTGGGTTGAGATCTGGTGAACTGAGGCAGCCATGGCATATGGTTTACATCTATTTCATGCTTATGAAACCATTCAGTGACCACTCATATTATGTGGAGGCAGGCATTGCCATCCTATGGGGGCATAGCCATAGTAGCCAAAATAATGGCCTGTTCAGCATTTTTATGACCCTAAGCCTGATGGGATGTTAATTTCTTAATTAACTCAGGAACCACACCTGTATGGAAGCACCTGCTTTCAATATACTTTGTATCCCTCATGTTTCCATTATTTTGGCAGTTACGTGTATAAATGTGTACATTCACTTAAACACCCACAGTTACTGCATCACCTCTGTCAATTCAACTCACATCATGTTTGTAGCCTATGCACACAGCCAGGCCATATCAGGAAATGGAATACACACCCACATAATCAAAAACAGACACCTCTCCCTATTTCTTTCTCTTTCAGTCTCTCTCTCTCTCACACACACACACACACACACACACAGTGTGCACCTATGACCTGTATCATTATTTGTGATATGTTCCCAGTAATTGTCCATCTGTGTACTGATAAAGTATTGATGCAGTGCATCCCAAATGGTACCCAATTCCCTATACAGTGCACTACTTTTGACCAGGGCTCCATAGGTAAAAGTAGTGCAGTATATAGGGAATAGGATGCCATTTGGGATATAGACGGATGGAAAACCTAATGGAGCAGCATTCTAACATTCTAAGTGCACTTCATTTCACAGTATCAAACATTATTGATCGCGGCTGATGCGTGACTCCAAAAAAACAATAACACAGGAAATTGTGATATGACAAACAACGGTAAACAGATGCACATACAAGCACCCCCCCCCACACACACACACACACACACACACAAGGGCCCCATACCATCACCAAATATAGTAGCGTTCTCCGAGAAGGTATGGGCCAATCACAGCAATTTATATGGCAAGGATGAAAGGAGGGAGGGACAGAAGAGGAAAAAGAGAAAGTGAGGGCAGGAAGGCTGTTCTTTCATAACAACAAGAACAACAGTCTGTTTGTGACGCAGAGGGTTAGATAGAGGTCTCCGGCAGTAGGGGAGCAAAGTAGGACCATGTGATGGGAAGAGGGCAACGGAGGGTAGGAGGGGGACAGGCAAAGGAATGGCATAAAGCCTTTAAGGTATATCTAGTGTTGTAGGAAATATGCATCTAGTATGCAGGGGAAGTGTGTTCATTTAAGTATGCTTGAAAGGCCATGTGAGGGGAGGAGGGTCCAGCAGAGGATACTGTTGACATAAAACCATGGCCATGTTCAAGTTGACAAACGTTGCAGATAGAAATGCCACGAATAGAGCCGCCATGATTCCTTGTTTTACATGGCAGAGAGGCATGTTTGTTGAACAATACATATTTGTATCTGAAAGTTCCAGAACGTTGTGTCTTGCTGAACGCGCCCCATATCTCCATCCGCTAGCTTGGCGGTGGCCACTGCTCCATCCCAACGGGAGCACTGGGCCAGCCAACATGGCGCCCACCCTGAATGCCCAGTTCATCTCACCTACTTTGTGCAGTTCTGAAAACATTGAATAGTTTGTAGTAGATTATTCATTGCCTGAATAATCCTTCTCTCCACCTTGTCACTACCATTTTTCTCTGCACTTATTTACTGAGCTCTCCTCCTTTATCTCATCCCTCCATCGCTCCCTCGTTTCTCTCTCTCTCTCCCTCCGCTGTATGGCAAGGCCACGCATCACTGCAACACTGTCACAAAGGAACGGTGACTCATACACTTAAATGCTCCATCTTGCTTCTCTTCTAGTTTTTTTCCCCTTTCCCTCGCTCCTCCCTCCCCTATCTCACACAAACAGCTTTGGCTTTAGGATTCTCTCTGAATTTCAAACAGTAGCTACATCAACAGGTTTGTATTTACACCTATAGACTTGACATTTCCCACTAAAACATGCATCCACTTTTGAACACAACTGTCAACAAATGATAAAGTCCTGGTAAGACACAGTTAAAGGGGCAATCTGCAGTTCAAACAACAACCAGGTAGTCACCTGCCACTGTTTTGGTAAATCAAATCACAGTTTTAAACCATGTTTTGAGGCTATACAGTGTTTTTTAGAAGTATATCGTTTACAAACAATTGCGTAAGAAAATATTGTTTTGGGTTCTGATGGGGTATGACAGTTGAACTAAGCTCATGAGGCATTTATAAAGTGAGGTTCCTATACTCTCAATGGGTATAGAGTACACTCACCACTTCTACATAAATGTGGATTCTACCATGATTGTGGATACTCATAAATTGTGAATAATGATGAGTGAGAAAGTTAAAAGGCACAAAGGTCATCCCCCCCCCCCCCCCAAACAAAATACACACAATGGGTTTGTAGTCACAAGCCAAGCTTGATGTACTCAGTGCGTGCTAAGAATATGGAACCAAAACTTGACTACTTTAACACACTAAGTGTGTATTAACAAACTAAAATGTTAGCTTCACTGTCCAAATACATATGGAGGGGAGTGTATATCATTAACTTAAAAGACAAAAAAAATAATATACCAATCACAGACTGCCTCTTTAATGCAACAAATGTTCATAAACAAAAGACAACACAACCTTCTCTCTGACACACAGCTTCCTACACTGGGGCTTTGGATTCTCTCGGAATTAAAAAAACAGTAGGTTCATCAACTGGTAGCTGTGCATTATGCGACATGACCAAAAGTATGTGGACATCTGCTGGTCGAACATCTCATCCCAAATTCATGGGATTTACTATGGAGTTGTCCCACCTTTTCTGCTATAACATACTCCACTCTTCTGGGAAGGCTTTCCACTAGATGTTGGAACATTGCTGCTTCCATTCAGCCAGTTAAGAGCCAGTTTGCGCTGTTCTGTGAAGGAAGTAGTACACAGCGCTGTACGCGCTCTTTAGTTTCTTGGCAATTTCTCACATGGAATAGCAGTCATTTGGTTGCTGATAATGGTCCTCTGTACGCCTATATAGATATTCCATAAAGAAATCTGCCGTTTCCAGCTACAATAGTCATTTACGACATTAACAATGTCTACACTATTTCTTATCGATGTCGTTATTTTAAAAATGGGCAAAAAAAAATGATTTTCTTTCAAAAACAAGGACATTTCTAAGTGACCCCATACTTTTGAACGGTAGTGTGTATATCACACACACACTAACAGTCAAAAGTTGACACATCTACTCATTCCAGTGCTTTTCTTTATTTTTACTATTTTCTACATTGTAGAATAATAGTGAAGGCATCAACTATGAAATAACACATATGGAATAATGTAGTAACCAGAAAAAGTGTTCAACTAAATCAAAATACATTTTATATTTGAGATTCTACGAAGTAGCCACCCTTTGCCTTGATGACAGCCTTGCACACTCTTGGCATTTTCTCAACCAGCTTCATGAGGTCGTCACCTGGAATGCATTTCAATTAACAGGTGTGCCTTGTAAAAGGTTAATTTGTGGAATTTATTTCCTTCTTAATGCATTTGAGCCAATCAGTTGTGTTGTAGGGGTGGTATACAGAAGATAGCCCTATTTGGGAGAAGTCCATATTAGAACAGCTCAAATAAGCAAAGAGAAATGACAGTCCATCATTACTTAAGACATGAAGGTTAGTCAATCTGGAAAATGTCAATAACTTTTAAAGTTTCTTCAAGTGCAGTCGCAAAAACCATCAAGCGCTGTGATGAAACTGGCTCTCATGAGGAACGCCACAGGAGAGGAAAACTCTGCTGCAGAGGATAAGTTCATTAGAGTTACCAGCCTCTAATATGGACTTTGAAGAATCTCAAATATAAATTATATTTTGATTTGTTTAACACTTTTTTGCTTACTACATGATTCCATGTGTGTTATTTCATAGTTTTAATGTCTTCACTATTATCCTACAATGTAGAAAATAGCAAAAATAAAGAAAAACCCTGGAATGAGTTGGTGTGTCCAAACTTGTCTATAGACTGACATTTCCTACTATGGAAGTTCACAGGTTAAAACATGCATGGGCATTCATAGTTAACACAACAAACATACCTTTTTAAACAATAACTTGCTACATTTACATTTTCAAGAGAGGATAGACGCTCTTATCCAGACCAAGTTACTGTCAGTGCATTCAACTGAGGTAAAAACGACAATAAGCAAACCAGAAGGCACAAGTACACAAGTCCTTTCTAATGGCATTTTATTTTCATTATAAAATTACATTCACACGATTCCCTTTGATAATATGCCTGTGTCCCAAATGGTACCCTTCTCTCTTTATAGTGCACTACTTTTGACCAGAACCCTGGTCAAAGCAAAGACTGCACACTATAAAAGGAATAGGGTGCCATGACTGGACCGCAGTTCAATAGTCATTTATCACATGCCACCCACCCCTCATGCTGGATCCCAAATGAATAAAACCCTACACACACACACACACACACACACACCTTTTGGAGTCCCTGAAAAAACGTGAATCAAAATCTCCTCATTTCTTATTCGGCGCAGTTCCAATAATCCACACTAGCGCACTACTAATAATGAAGCAATAGTTCTGTCCCATTGACCATGCTAGTATACCACTTTGAATGGAGCAATATATTGGGCATGCATCCAAAGACTTCATCCCAAACGGCACCCTGTTCCATATTTAGGGCCTCTGGTCAAAAGAACTGCACTAAATAGCTGGTGTCCCAAATGGCACCCTAAGTGGTACGCTAGTGTGGATATCGGAATGTAGCCTATGTATTGATACTAATTGGAGTGAAGCAATGTATTGGGAATGCACACTAGCAAGTAGTACACTAGTATAAATGTTGGAACATATCTTATTTAAATCAAAAAGCTAAAGTCAGGTAATAAGAATGCATGTCTACAGTCTGAAGCCAAACTCTCTTCTAGTTGCACTTTATTCCTATTGGTCTATTCCCTCTTGTTGCAGACACAAACATTATTACTCTTTGGAAAGTGGGTATTTGATCGGCGTAAAATGTACTACATTTAATGTGTGTGATGTTATAGGAATGGTAGGTAGCTAGGTCCATTATTTAAAAAGTCACGTGTATGTCAAAGTAGTTGGTTTGCCTTTTGTTGTACGTTGCTGCTCAAAAACAGCACTCTCCCTCTCTGCCTATATTTGTGTGCCCTGGGTTAGTCTCATCATCATCACTACATTGCATACTATGACATTGAGCCCTTTCCACATAAACACATTCATGCTAGTACAGCCACACACAGGCTAAAAGATCACATCAAACTTCCCCATAGGTTACTTGCTCGATACGCGAGAGAGAGCGAGGGGGTTGAGAGATGGAGGAAATCGAGAGAGAGAGAAAAACAGTTGCAGAATAGAACACAGAAATAGAATTCTAAATTCTATGGAATTCTGGATGGAACCAGAACTTGGGAAGAATCATTCTTCAGATTGACATAAATGGGAAGGGCAAGAATGTGTTCTTTGTTTGTACCCCTACAACATATCCTACGGGTTCAACAGAACTCACCAATGCAGACAATCAATGTGGTCCCTTAAAAACAGCAAACGTATTATATTATTCTCATAACGTGTGGTAAATATACAACATATTGGACGACCATTAATTTAAAAGAAAATCCCTGTCCCCTTCAAATTGCACCCTATTCCCTACATAAGGCTCTGGTGAAAGTTAACGCACTATGGGTCCTGGTCAAAAGTTGTGCACTATATAGGGAATAGGGTGCAATTTGGGACATATTCTAATCTGATAAAACGTTATCTGTTGGGGAAAATGTTTGTTTTATTTCATCACCTGCTAAAAAAATAAAAAGTATTAAGACGCATTCTGACCTGCCTCTCGAGGGAAAGTTCCAAGGTCAAATCAGAGCGGGGACCAAATACTATTTCAAATACTTCAAACTGAGCTTGATGGAGCGTCCTGGCAGAACGGAACCAATAGAATGGCCTCCGTGCAGGCTAAAGCAAAACGCTAGAAGTACTTGAACAATTTCAGATAGTATTTGATCCCAAGTCTACAACAGTAGTAGTAGCTAAATCCTTCGGCCAAAAGTGGCACTATTTTCACAGAGCTAATATAAATAGGGCTTGGATCATCATCATCATAATACACAACAATGTCAGCAATGTCTGGAATTCAGTACCCGAACGTCAACGTGTGAATTTCAATTGACACCCTATTTTTACTTAAAAAAGGTGCACTTCTTTTGGCCAGTGCCCTAGAGTACTATGTAGGGAATAGGGTGCCACTTGAGACACACCTTAGATAAGATTCCACCCCAGCCCTTACCCCCTTCCCAGCCTCCCCCAAATCCCCCTCCACATCAAACCCCCTTTCCTCCACCCTGTTGCACATGGAACCCAAAGTCCTCCGTCTCTTCGCCTGTCTGTTGCCTGATTAAAAAGTGCTGCGATCAGAGTACCCTGCTGTCACTACGCCAGGCCCATCTCCTCTAGAACACTTCTCGGAGACTCGTCCTCCTATAAGGGGGAGACGGGGAACAGATGGCTCAGACTACATGGTGACAAATAAAACTACATTAATAATGGTTAGGTATTAAGGTCATAAGGCCCGATTCAGACTTTTATATAAACAGACTCAACATGGACTTCAGTCAAGAAAATATGGACATAAGTTAAAAAATGTTTTTACTTAAGTCTGTGTTAAATACATTTATCTCAAGCCTGAATAGGGCCCATAGTGAGGTAGAGAAACCCGATGGAGGTCGCCAGACTGGTGTGCTGGAGTTTTTCCTTTTTAATAAGAGAGATCACTCCTATCATATACATGCAGGCTAATTTGGACATTTAAAAAAAATTAACTTTAAACCACCTATTCAGTATTTATCCTTTGCCATCTGTTTTTTAAATGTGATTTTTGTCTGTATGTATTATGTTTGCTGCTAGATGAATTGCCTCACTGAGGACATTAACGTTTTTTCAATCTGAATCCTACCTCCTGTAGTAGGTCGGCCTGTTCGATGGCCTTGAGAACACTCTTCTTGGACGTGTCTTGGATCTCCCCCCCCATCAGAAACTCATCCAGTATAAAGTAGGCCTTCTCAAAGTTAAAGATGATATCCAGCTCACATACCTGCCAGGGCACACACACACACACACACACACACAGAGACAGGGAGCAATCAGAATCACCTTTATTTGCCAATTACATTTACATATATCAGGAATTTGGCTTGGTGAAATGGTGCCAACAGCAATAGACAAAATAGGCAGAGGAATTGACACAGTTTACGTACAGTATATACAGGAAGCCTACACCAATTACACGATAGAAGAGTATAAGCACATTTATAGTTGAGGATATACAAGGAGAGAAGCTTGAGCGATAGGAGAGCAGTGTTTTCCACAAGTACATGGGGGAGCCAGCCATATAGAAAAAGGAGCCAGCCAAGTTCCCCTGGGGGCCGGGGGGGGGTTCTCCCGGGTTAAGACATCTTTGCCGAACAAGCCCTATTTTGGCGGCTTCTGGTACATTCTAACGCTAGATTGTATTTTCAACCTGCACCAATCAGGTAATAACACTGATCTAATTTTATTTTCACTTTTACAGTGTTCATTTCATCAGCTGTTGTATAATATGATATAAAACACAGGAAACAACATTTTGACTGCATTGGGCCTTTAAAGAACCCTGTAAGAGTCCGCTGACATTCACAGGCTTTCAGCTTCCTTTTAAGAGTCATTTTCTCAGCTATCTACAATACAGGTATGACAGGTATAGGCTGTCTCAGGTAGCCTGCGAAAGCCAGCATGGATAAAATGCAATGATTGACTAATATTTTCCATATTCTAATAATTTCATGTGCCAACATATCTCCACAGTCTGTGCCATGGTGAAACTTACACTCCTGTAGATCTGAAATAATTGCATGGTGAAAATTGCCAGCCAACCAGAAAAGCAAGGTGAAGAAATTCAGACATTCAGGACAATCCTTGTCCTGCAAAGAAACGTTGTTTTTTTTTTTTGTTGCAAAAAAAATAATTTTGCAAGCAATTAGGCATTTAGAATTAAATGTGGAGTGGAGCTGGATAGTTCTACTTGACTTCAGTGGGTCGAGTCACTAACGTGATCTTCCTGTCTGGTTTTGCACCCCCTCGGGCTCATGCGGTGGGGGGAGATCTTAGTGGGACATACACCGCTTTGTCTCAGGGTAGTAAGTTGGTAGTCTGTTCATTTCCCTCTGATGGTCTGGGGGCTGTGCTTTGGCAAAGTGGGTGGGGTTATATCCAGTCCAGAGGTATCGTCGAACGGGGCCACAGTGTCCCCAACATCAGTCTCCAGTATCTATGCTTTAATAGTCTATGTGAGGGGCTCTAGGGCCAGTCTGTCATATCTGGTATAATTCTCCAGTCTTATCTGGTGTACTGTGTAATCTTAAGTATGCTCCCTCTAATTCTCCCATTTTCTCACCCTCTCAGGACTACCAGAGCCCCAGGACCATGCCTCAGGACTACCAGAGCCCCAGGACCATGCCTCAGGACTACCAGAGCCCCAGGACCATGCCTCAGGACTACCAGAGCCCCAGGACCATGCCTCAGGACTACCAGAGCCCCAGGACCATGCCTCAGGACTACCAGAGCCCCAGGACCATGCCTCAGGACTACCAGAGCCCCAGGACCATGCCTCAGGACTACCTGAGCCCCAGGACCATGCCTCAGGACTACCAGAGCCCCAGGACCATGCCTCAGGACTACCTGAGCCCCAGGACCATGCCTCAGGACTACCTGAGCCCCAGGACCATGCCTCAGGACTACCTGAGCCCCAGGACCATGCCTCAGGACTACCTGAGCCCCAGGACCATGCCTCAGGACTACCTGAGCCCCAGGACCATGCCTCAGGACTACCTGAGCCCTAGGACCTGAGCCCCAGGACCATGCTACCTGAGCATGCTACCTGAGCCCCAGGACCATGCCTCAGGACTACCTGAGCCCCAGGACCATGCCTCAGGACTACCTGAGCCCCACCATGCCTCAGGACCCTGAGCCCCAGGACCATGCCTCAGGACTACCTGAGCCCCAGGACCATGCCTCAGGACTACCTGAGCCCCAGGACCATGCCTGAGCCCCAGGACCATGCCTCAGGACTACCCCCAGGACCATGCCTCAGGACCCTGAGGACCATGCCTCAGGACTACCTGAGCCCCAGGACCATGCCTCAGGACTACCTGAGCCCCAGAGCCCTACCTGAGCACCTGATGTCTCCCTAAGCCAGGACCATGCCTCAGGACTACCTGACCTGATGTCTCCTGGCTATCCCCAGTCCTGGACCTGCTGTTTCGACTCTCTCTCTCCCCCGCTCTACTGCACCTGCTGTCTCGACCTATGAACACTCGGCTATGAAAAGCCAACTGATATTTACTCCTAAGGTGCTGACCTGTTGCACCATCTATAACCACTGTGATTATTATTTGACCCGGATGGTCATCCCTACTGAACAAAAATATAAAATGCAACAACTTCAACGATTTTACTGAGTTACAGTTCATAAGGAAATTAGTCAATTGAAATAAATTAATTAGGCCCTAATCTACGGATTTCACATGATTGGGCAGGGGCCCAGCCATGGGTGCGCCTGGGAGGGCACAGGCGCCCCCCACTGGGGAGCCAGGTCCAGCCAATCAGAATGAGTATTTCCCCACAAAAGGGCTTTATTACAGACATAAATACTCAGTTTTCCCGGGTGGCTGGTCTCAGACAATCCTGCAGGTGAAGAAGCCGGATGTGGAGGTCCTGGGCTGGTATGGTTACACGTGGTCTGCGGTTGTGAGGCCGTTTGGATGGCTCTAAAACAACGTTGGACGTGGCTAACGGTAGAAAAATTAACATTTAATTATCTGGCAACAGCTTTGGTTGACATTCCTGCAGACAGCATGTCAACTGCACGCACCCTCAACTTGAGACATCTATGGCATTGTGTTGTGTAAAATAACTTTACATTTGAGTGGCCTTTTATTGTCCCCAGCACCAGGTGCACCTGTTTAATGATCATCCTGTTTAATCAGATTATTGATATGCCACACCTAGAGAAATATTAACTAAAAGGGGTAAACACATTTGTGAACAAAATTAGAGAAATAAGCTTTTTGTGCGTATGGAACATTTTTTGGGATCTTTTATTTCGGCTCGTTAAAAATGAGACCAACACTTTGCATGTTGCGTTTATATTTCTGTTCATTAAAATGAACGTTTGAACATCTTGAACGAATGATCTGTCCTTAATTGCCATGTACTGTTATAATCTCCACCCGGCACAGCCTGAAGAGGACTGGATACCCTTCAGAGCCTGGTTCCTCTAGGTTTCTTCCTAGGTTCCTGCCTTTCTAGGGAGTTTTTCCTAGCCACCGTGCCTCTACATCTGCATTGCTTGCTGTTTGAGGTTTTAGGCTGGGATTCTGTATAAGTACTTGGTGGCATCAGCTGATGTAAAAATGGCTTTATAAATACATGTGATTGACTTGATTGGTTAATGTCGGGCCCTGCACGCAAAAAAAATGTATGTGATAGAAGAAAATAAGCTAAGTGGATTTTGAGTCCTGGTTACAACATTATTATGGGACGTGCAAATTCATGCGCTCTTTCTCCGTGTAAATACATTTGACTGCAACCACAACACACACACACACACACACACACACACACACACACACACACTTACCTGTCATTGCTCACTTTGTGACTGACAGGAGCCTGTCCTATCAATAGATGGCTGGAAGATGCATGTCGTTCATTCTAATGGGAGAGGGCTCGGCAGACTTTTTCTGACTAACGAATTGAAAAAGTAGCCTAGTTAATTTAAGTGGGATAAGTAGCCGGCTGAAAATGTGTCTAACAATGGTCTACAAAGCCGGCAGACAGCACTAGTGGACAATACTGGGGGAGGGAGAGAAGACTATGGAGAGTTCAATAGATCAATAGAGGGACCGTGAGGGAGAATAAACAGCATATGATGCGAGTCATCGACTTACATGAAAATCCTTCGATTGTCCGGGTAGTAAAATAGGAGGCAGGGAGGATGAAATGGAAGAGAGGCAGGGAGGACGAAATGGAAAATATATGATAAGCCAACGAGTGGAGGTGAGAAATAAGCAGTTGGAGAGAGAGAATGCAGTTGGCTAAAGAAGAGATAATGAAAGAGTTGGCTGGAGAAGTCGGAATGAGAGAGAGAGAGCGCGAGAGACTCACGCTGCCGAAGTACTTATCCAGCAGCTCTACGAAGCGGTGGATGACCTCTAGAGTGATGAGTTCGTTGTCCTGCTCCTCCACCGCACAGCAAAAATACAGACTGGCATACCTATAAAGCGCACACACACACACACACACACACACCGTATTAGTGCAAACAGCATGCAGAGGCGGAATGGAAGGAAGGAACCCAGAAAACCCCCACACTGTCTTTGGGTTATTGAGGTTCAACACACCCACACCTTCTTCATTGAGGTTCAGCTCAGAACTAAAAAGGGGGAATCCATGGAGCTCCTGCCAGTCAGTAACCCAGGGCCATCTTCTGTAGCCAAACGTAGATAGAATGCCACAAAGAGGGCATGCTTCTTCTACAAAGCATATTTCTATCTGAACGTTCCAAACCGTTGCGTCCTACTGAACGCGCCCTTAGACAACTAATAACTACTGACAGACAAGCTTGTTATGCTGATGTGTATGATGCCAGTCTATGCAGTGTGCTTGACAACTCAAGGGTTGTGCACTATACCATGTGTAAGGTTGTGTGTGTTGTTTCCCCAACTGTGGCCCTGGACAAGCACACCTGATTCTACTTGTCAACTAGTCATCAAGCCCTTGACAAGTTGAATCAGGTGTTTTTTTGTCTGGGGCTACAACAAAAATGTATGCTGTCGAGGGTACTTGAGGACCAGAGTTGGGAAACTCTGTATTAGAGCATTAGCGATGTCAGCTCTTTGGCTCACTCACCTGGCCAGAAACAGGTACTGCACTACAACGCAGAGAGCACTGTTGAGTTTCCATCAGATTTACCTCAGTTCTTCCTATTTCCATCTACATGGCCTTCAGAAAGTATTCATAGCCCTGGACTTAATGCACATTTTCTTGTGTTACAGCCTGATTGGATTAAATTGTTTTTCCTCACCCATCTACACTCAATACCCCATAATGACAAATTGAAAACCTGTTTAGACATTATAGCAAATGTATTGAACATAAAATACACATCTCATTTACATATGTATTCACAATACTGAGTCAATACATGTTAGAATCACCTTTTTGCAGCGCTCACTGCTGTGAGTCTTTGTGGGTAAGTCTAAGAGCTTTGCACACCTGGACTGTACAATATTTGCCCACTATTCTATTCAATAAGCTCTGTCCAATTGATTGTTGATCATTGCTCGACAACCATTTTCAAGTCTTGGCTTATTCAAGTCTTGCAATAAATCTTGCCAAGCAGATTTGAGTCAACACTCACTCGGCCAATCGGAAACATTAAATGTTTTCTTGGTAAGCAATGCCAGTGCAGATTTGGCTTAGTGTTTTAGGTTATTGTCCTGCTGAAAGGTTAATTCATCTCCCAGTGTCTAGTGGAAAGCAGACTGAACCAACACTAGGATTTTGCCTGTGCTTAGATCCATTCCGTTTATTTTTATCCTCAAAACCCCCCAGGCCTTAATGATTGCAAGCATACAGTACCCATAACATTTGTCAGCCACCACTATGCTTGAAAATATGTAGAGTGGTACTCAGTAAGGTGTTGTATTGGATTTGCACAAAAACATAATTTGCATTCAGGACAAATAGTTAATTGCTTTGCCACATTTTTTGCAAACATGCTCTGACTTGGGGCCAAGGCCAAGCCACTGTGAACTTTAAAACCTTCTCACAAAGCAACTTGATACAGAGGTTGTTGATTCGGCACACCCCAAGTCTTTAGTGTCACTCCTGTTGGCAACAATTACACTAGAGCAAAACATTAACACTAGGCTTGGGCGTTATTCATATTGTCATACAGACCTTGTGCCATAATCGGGATATTCTGTAATACCGACACAGAACACCAGGGGCACTATTTTCTAACCCTACCAACTCTGTAATATGAAGGTTAGCAATGCTAACAAGTACATGTAAAATCCCATAGAGAATGCTAACATTGCGAACATTCTATACAGTCTCTGTCCTAAACCATTTTCAGGACGGACATCCCAGATCAAAGTAACTTTTAAAAAATGCTACTCACAAAACAAAATGTTAGACAGCAACGATCTTTATCCAGAAAGGGATTCCCTGCTGTTACAAAGCGAAGCTGGACTTGGGAAGAAGATAAGCACTTAGTAGCAAGTTAGCTACCTAGCTAAGTTAGCAAACCAAATGTGCAACTGTAGAGCCTTCACCAGATTTTAGACAGTTAACTTAAATTATATCTAGCTGGCAAACATTTCATTGTGAATTCCATACTGTAACTAGATCACCTGGCACATGCTGCACAGTTACGGAGGGCATGCTGTCCGGTCCTCTGGCAGTCTCTATGGGGGTGCCACAGGGTTCAATTCTCGGGCCGACTCTTCTCTGTATTTATCAATGATGTTGCTCTTGCTGCGGGCGATTCCCTGATCCACCTCTACGCAGACGACACCATTCTATATACTTCCGGCCCGTCCTTGGACACTGTGCTATCTAACCTCCAAACGAGCTTCAATGCCATACAACACTCCTTCCGTGGCCTCCAACTGCTCTTAAACGCTAGTAAAACCAAATGCACGCTTTTCAACCGATCGCTGCCTGCACCCGCATGCCCGACTAGCATCACCACCCTGGATGGTTCCGACCTTGAATATGTGGACATCTATAAGTACCTAGGTGTCTGGCTAGACTGTAAACTCTCCTTCCAGACTCATATCAAACATCTTCAATCGAAAATCAAATCAAGAGTCAGCTTTCTATTCCGCAACAAAGCCTCCTTCACTCACGCCGCCAAACTTACCCTAGTAAAACTGACTATCCTACCGATCCTCGACGATGTCATCTACAAAATTGCTTCCAACACTCTACTCAGCAAACTGGATGCAGTTTATCAGTGCCATCCGTTTTGTCACTAAAGCACCTTATACCACCCACCACTGCGACTTGTATGCTCTAGTCGGCTGGCCCTCGCTACATATTCGTCGCCAGACCCACTGGCTCCAGGTCATCTACAAGTCCATGCTAGGTAAAGCTCCGCCTTATCTCAGTTCACTGGTCACGATGGCAACACCCATCCGTAGCACGCGCTCCAGCAGGTGTATCTCACTGATCATCCCTAAAGCCAACACCACATTTGGCCGTCTTTCGTTCCAGTACTCTGCTGCCTGTGACTGGAACGAATTGCAAATATCGCTGAAGTTGGAGACTTATCTCCCTCACCAACTTCAAACATCTGCTATCTGAGCAGCTAACCGTTCGCTGCAGCTGTACATAGTCTATTGGTAAACAGCCCACCCATTTTCACCTACCTCATCCCCATACTGTTTTTAGTTATTTATTTTTCTGCTCATTTGCACACCAATATCTCTACCTGTACATGACCATCTGATCATTTATCACTCCAGTGTTAATCTGCAAAATTGTAATTATTCGCCTACCTCCTCATGCCTTTTGCACACAATGTATATAGACTCCCCTTTTTTTTCTACTGTGTTATTGACTTGTTAATTGTTTACTCCATGTGTAACTCTGTGCTGTCTGTTCACACTGCTATGCTTTATCTTGGCCAGGTCGCAGTTGAAAATGAGAACTTGTTCTCAACTAGCCTACCTGGTTAAATAAAGGTGAAATAAAATAAAAGTAGTGAGTGACTCACAAGGCTCTGTTCTCTTGTTGTTGTGTGCTTGTAAACAAATACAACATTACAGGGGACTACCAGTAAGTGTCATATTGAAATGAAGAACGCGATCTCCTTTATCTCCTAACGTATTGCACAAGTTCACTGCAGGTATTTACTTTAAAAGTACCAACAAATATTCACATATTTTAAAAAAAACTTTAAATAAATAGTTTCAAAGGTACTAAAAACCACCCCGTGGCTATTTCCTGTATACCCCGGTATACAGCCTGAGCCTAATTAACATAAGAACACTGGCAACACAGTCTTAGGTGGAAGTGCAGCATATGATAAGCTTGCACAGATTCACTGTGGTGTAGGTTACTGTAGGATCCTCTGGGCAACTTCTACACCGAGTGCTGTGTGTGGATGGCTTCTGTATGAGATGTGGGAGGTGGAATGAGTGTCCAAATGGTGAGTCACTGAGCATCAGTTGGAATGGAACTGTCAAAAGTCAAATCTGTGTTTTGGGGAAACAATACCAAACACCCCTCAGAGACAGCCTGGGTGATAATGCCAGGAGACAGGTCGGGACACAGACACAGTAATGTCAAGTGTGTGTGTGTGTGTGTGACAGGTCTGTCTCTTTTAATGTCCCCCTGGAGCCACTTTTGAAGACCAATTATTACCAGTAGAGGGAAGGCGGGGGGGGTCATCTTAACATTTAGTGTAGTTGCCTGGTTTGGCTCCCCCACGTGGGCAAGTCTGAATACCATTGTGAGAGTTGTACAGGTCTGTGGTAAGATTCAATGGAGAAAGTAAAAAGGCTCTCTGAGACATTTACAAAGAGCGCAAATAAGGGGCAAATAAATCATTTTGGATCTTACACCGACACTGAAGAGCCAGTTCTGCCATTAGGGAACAGACTCAGGACCTCTTAAAACCAAGAGAGCCACTAACAGCTTTGTACCAGCATCAGTATGGCTTTTAAATGAAAACAGTTGTGCGGTTTACGTGTATCTTGTATAGGCCTAAACCTTGTAAACATTGGTAAGGTCACGTGTGAACGTTGCCGTTTATAAGTCTACTATACATCTTTATCTTATTGGACCTGCCACAACTGAAGTTCTTTCTGAAAAAAAGAAGTAATTCAATTATTGTGTGAGTGAGAGACAGTGGGGGAGAGAGTATGTGTGTGTGACTACAATTCCAGACACTTATGTGAAGCACGCAGTACCCTTTGTTGCACTTTTTCAAGTGTGTGTTTGTGTGAACAGTGTGTAGCAGCTACATGCTGTCTCACACAACCATAAAAAAAACACTAAGGATTTCAATGGCAGAAAAATCCCTGGTGTGCGCGTGTATTCTAGTACCTCTTGTAGACAATCTTGAGGTCCCTCCACTCCAGGAAGCTGCACATCTTGGGCTTGCGGGCCAGCACCACCTGCATGAGCTCCCTCACCATCTTCTTCTTGTCCCTCTCGGCCGTGGCCGTGTACCACTTCTGGAGACGCAGCTTCCCCTGCCGACTGAACAGCAACATGAAACGCATCTAGAAAGGAGGGAGAGTTAATGTCAGTTTACAGGGGGAGGAAACAGGAGAGGAGAAAGACAGGATCGGAGATAGGATCAATAGCATACAGAAAGGAGACCAGGGGACGTTAGTACCAGGTAACTTCAGGATGAACTAGTGTGTACAACAGACAGAACATAGAGGGTAAAACAAAGAGACTGAAATAGACAGTTCCGCATAAAGCGGGGAGGGAGAGAGGACTTCTGGAGACGCAGCTTCCCCTGTCAACTGAACAGCAACATGAAACGCATCTAGAGAGGAGGAGGTGGGACAGCAGACAGGGCAGAGAGGTAGTGATATGTCGGCCTACACATATTAGGCAGACACAGGCTAACAGAGAGTAAGCAGTAAGACCTAATGCTGGACACACCACACGGGGTTAAGCTTTCGCGCCGGTGCAGCAAGTCTCATATATTAGCAACCTGGACTGGGTCACAATACAGGAAAAGGGGGATTATAAGTATGATGGGGAAAGCGATATTGCTCCATGTACAAAGACAAAAAAAAAAACGACCATCAGATCTGCATAAAGAGAGAGAAAGATTATGAGCTAGAGAAAGAGAGTCAGTGGGAGAGAGAAAGGGGAGGACAGACAGACCATACTTTTTTATGTCACAAGTTTAGTAGAGCCTACATGTGTGTCTAGATCTACATATCAACCGTGTTAATATTGACATGGTGGAAAAAGTATAGTAACAGACTACATCTCCCACCGGACTTGTCCTAGTTATCGAGACCCTCCCTGGAACACAATCTCCAATCTCTGCTTTTAAACTCCCTGACACCATGTGGTGTGGTGGAGCGTCAATCTCCTAGAGACTGCCTGGCCACGAATGTAGCACACACCCTAATGTTAAACTAGACTACTAACATCAGCGCCCACCTACAAAATCATCTGTGAAAGTCACCTTTTGAAAGGAGTATCATTCTACTTGCATTCAGTGTGTGTGTTCTCAAAAACACTTCGGAGGGAGAGAGGGTAGTGAGCTCATGGGCTCCTGGGTTCTTCTGCAAAAAAATATAGAATTAGAGTTGGATAAATGTAGATAAGCCCGATAAACCTGTATAAATTCTAGTTTATACAGGTTACTAACCTCGACATCAAAACCGTCAATCCAAATTCCATACCTAAAACATTGATTTTGGACAAAATTACCTGAATGGTCTATTACTACCAAGGACTATCAAGAAAAAAAACTAACAACCCAAAAACTGCAGAAGAAACACAGCACAACCTAAAAATACAATCCAACACAAAACTGAGTGAGTAATGTTGAGTCTGAACCTACAAAGAAAATACAATCTCTAGGTAATTTTGTTATACAAACTTTAATAAATAAGGCTACCAAGCTGCTAGGACAGAACTGACCTGGCTGCAACTTCAATTAGCACTTAAGTGTGAAGTGAGAGGTGTGAAAACTCTTGAGACTGACAATGGCAGGAAAGTTTCCCTACCCAAATGCAGAGGCCATTGAAGCCCCATTGCTTATCCCTGTGCAGAGGCCATTACAATACAGTACCCCATGGATATAAAAAAATACCACTGCATGGAATAAAGTACAAAAAAAGCTCCTTAACTTTTGGGATTGGGAGGCAGTATTGAGTAGCTTGGATGAATAAGGTGCCCCGAGTAAACTGCCTGCTACTCTGTCTCAGATGCTAATATATGCATGTTATTAGTAGTATTGGATAGAAAACACTCTGAAGTTTCTAAAACGGCTTGAATGATGTCTGAGTATAACATAACTAATATGGCAGGAGAAAACCTGAGACAAATCCAACCAGGAAGTGGGAAATCTGAGGTTTGTAGTTTCATTTAAGTGATTGCCTAACCAATATGCTGTGTCTATGGGGCCAGATTGCACTTCCCTAGGCTTCCAGCAGATGTCAACAGTCTTTAGAAAGTTTTTTGATGTTTCTATTGTGGAAGGAGGTCAAATAAGAGCTGTTTCAACAAGTGGACAAGGCTGTGGCCAATCAGTTGTTTACTGCGCGGTCACGCGGGCGCGCCGTTCCTTCTTTTTCCTCTGTAATGAATACGCTATTGTCCGGTTGGAATATTAAAGATTTATTATAAAAAACACCCTAAGGATTGACTCTAAACATCGTTTGACATGTTTCTACAAACTTTAATGGAACTCTTGACTTTTAGTCTAGATTTTGCACTCGCGCATTGTGCCTTTGGAATAGTGAACTAAACGCGAACAAAACAGAGGTATTTCGACATAAATATGGACGTAATCGAACAAAACAAACATTTCTGTTTGTGGGAGTCCTGGGAGTACATTCCGATGAAGATCAGCAAAGGTAAGTGAAGATTAATGCTATTTATGACTTTTGTTGACTCCACAATTTGGCGGGTAACTGTATGGCTTGCTTTTGTGGCTGTTCTCAGATGATTGAATATTGTGCTTTTGCCATAAAGCTTTTTTGAAATCTGACACAGCGGTTGCATTAAGAACAAGTTTATCTCTAATTCTATGTAAAACATGCATCTTTCATCAAAGTTCATGATGAGTATTTCTGTTATTTGATGTGGCTCTCTGCAATTTCTCCGGATGTTTTGGAGGCATTTCTGAACATGGCGCCAATGTAAACTGAGGTTTTTGGATATAAATATGAACTTGATCGAACAAAACATACATGCATTGTGTAATATTGAGTCCTGGGAGTGTCATCTGATGAACATCGTCAAAGGTTAGTGATTAATTTTATCTATATTTCTGCTTTTTGTGACACCTCTCTTTGGTTGGAAAATGGCTGAATGCTGAATGGAAAATGGCTGAATTCTGTGACTAGTTGCTGACCTAACATAATGATATGTTCTGCTTTCGCCGAAAAGCCTTTTTGAAATCGGACACTGTGGTTGGATTAACAAAAAGTGTATCTTTAAGATGGTGTAAAATACTTGTATGGTTGAGGAATTTTAATGATGAGATTTCTGTTTTGAATTTGGCGTCCTGCGATTTCACTGGCTGTTGGCGAGGTGGAACACTGGCGTCCCGAACGACCCCAGACAGGTTAAGCCCCACCCTCTTCAACATATACACTGCTCAAAATAAAGGGAACACTAAAACACAAACACATCCTAGATCTGAATGAATGAAATATTCTTATTAAATACTTTTTTCTTTACATCGTTGAATGTGCTGACAACAAAATCACAAAAATGATCAATGGAAATCAAATTTATCAACCCATGGAGGTCTGGATTTGGAGTCACATTGAAAATTAAAGTGGAAAAGCACACTACAGGCTGATCCAACTTTGATGTAATGTCCTTAAAACAAGTCAAAATGAGGCTCAGTAGTGTGTGTGGCCTCCACGTGCCTGTATGACCTCCTTATGCTCCTGATGAGGTGGTGGATGGTCTCCTGAGGGATCTCCTCCCAGACCTGGACTAAAGCATCCGCCAACTCCTGGACAGTCTGTGGTGCAACGTGGCGTTGGTGGATGGAGCGAGACATGATGTACCAGATGTGCTCAATTGGATTCAGGTCTGGGGAACGGGCGGGCCAGTCCATAGCATCAATGCCTTCCTCTTGCAGGAACTGCTGACACACTCCAGCCACATGAGGTCTAGCATTGTCTTGCATTAGGAGGAACCCAGGGCCAACCGCACCAGCATATGGTCTCACAAGGGGTATGAGGATCTCATCTCGGTACCTAATGGCAGTAGGGTACCTCTGGCGAGCACATGGAGGGCTGTGCGGCCCCCCCAAAGAAATGCCACCCCACACCATGACTGACCCACCACCAAACAGGTCATGCTGGAGGATGTTGCAGGCAGCAGAACGTTCTCCACGGCATCTCCAGACTCTGTCACGTCTGTCACATGTGCTCAGTGTGAACCTGCTTTCATATGTTAAGAGCACAGGGTGCCAGTGGCGAATTTGCCAATCTTGGTGTTCTCTGGCAAATGCCAAATGTCCTGCACGGTGTTGGGCTGTAAGCACAACCCCCACCTGAGGACGTCAGGCCCTCATACAAACCTCATGGAGTCTGTTTCTGACCGTTTGAGCAGACACATGCACATTTGTTGCATGCTGGAGGTCATTTTGCAGGGTTAGGGACATTGCTCCTCCTGCTCCTCCTTGCACAAAGGCGGAGGTAGCGGTCGTGTTGCTGGATTGTTGCCCTCCTACGGCCTCCTCCACGTCTCCTGATGTACTGGCCTGTCTCCTGGTAGCGCCTCCATGCTCTGGACA
Organism: Oncorhynchus masou masou; assembly: GCF_036934945.1. Taxonomy (NCBI): domain Eukaryota; kingdom Metazoa; phylum Chordata; class Actinopteri; order Salmoniformes; family Salmonidae; genus Oncorhynchus; species Oncorhynchus masou. The sequence continues at coordinate 39,731,020 of NC_088238.1, forward strand.
CTACGCTGACAGACACAGCAAACCCTCTTGCCACAGCTCGCATTGATGTTCCATCCTGGATGAGCTGCACTACCTCAGCCACTTGTGTGGGTTGTAGACTCCGTCTCATGCTACCACTAGAGTGAAAGCACCACCAGCATTCAAAAGTGACAAAAACATCCAGGAAGCATAGGAACTGAAAAGTGGTCTGTGGTCACCGCCTGCAGAACCACTCCTTTATTGGGGGTGTCTTGGTAATTGCCTATAATTTCCACCAGTTGTCTATTCCATTTGCACAACAGCATGTGAAATGTATTGTCAATCAGTGTTGCTTCCTAAGTGGACAGTTTGATTTCACAGAAGTGTGATTGACTTGGAGTTACATGGTGTTGTTTAAGTGTTCCCTTTACTTTTTTGAGCAGTGTATATCAACGAATTGGCAAGGGCACTAGAACAGTCTGCAGCACCTGGCCTCACCATACTAGAATCTGAAGTCAAATATCTACTGATTATCTGGTTCTTCTGTCCCCAACCAAGGAGGACCTACAGAAACACCTAGATCTTCTGCGAGGATTCTATCAGACCTGGGCTCTGACAGTAAATCTCAGTAAGACAAAAATAACTGTGTTCCAAAAAAGGTCCAGTTGCCAGGACAATGAATACAAATTCCATCTTGACATCGTTGTCCTAGAGCACACAAAAAGCTATACATACCTTGGCCTAAACATCAGATCCACAGGTAACTTCCACAAAGCTGTGAACGATCTGAGACAAGGCAAGAAGGGCCTTCTATGCCATCAAAAGGAACATAAAATTCAATATACCAATTAGGATTTGGGTAAAAATACTTGAATCAGTTATAGAACCCTTTGTCCTTTATGTTTGAGGTCTGCTCACCAACCAAGAATCCACAAATTGGGACAATAAACAATTTGAGACTCTGCAAAAATATCCTCAGTGTGCAATGTAAAACAACAAATAATGCATGCAGAGCAGAATTAGGCCAAAACCCGCAAATTATCAAAATCCAGAAAAGAGACGTCAAATTTTACAGCCACCTAAAAGGAAGTGATTCCCAAACATTCCATAACAAAACCACCTACAGAGAAATTAACCTGGAGAAGAGCCCCCTAAGCAAGCTGGTCCTAGAGCTCTTCACAAACACAAACAGACCCCACAGAGACCCAGAACAGCAACACAATTAGACCCAGCCAAATCATGAAAAAACTAAATGATAATTCCTTGACACATTGGATTTTTTTTTTTTTTTTAAACAGACCAAACTAGAACGCTATTTGGCCCTAAACAGAGTACACAGTGGCAGAATACCTGACCACTGTGACTAGGGTTGCACATTTTTGGGGAATATCCAGAGGTGGAAACTTTCCGTGGGAATTAACGGGAATATATGCAAATTAGTATTAATGCCATTTAAATTATGTTTTTTTGCATTGGATATATTTACCATACCATATATTTTACCTTATCATAAGTAGACATAATTACAAATGATGAAATCCTTCCAAATGAAATGTAAAAAACAATTTAGTTACAAATTTAACTTTAAATGACTTGACTCTTCACATGGGATGATTTCACTGAACAACAAAAGGGAATATTGAATGATCCCCAATGATCCATTGCATCTCCCAAATCCGTTTTCAACATACATCTGTACAATGATAACCAAAGCTTTAGTTTCTAGACTTTCTTCCTCTCAGGCTTCCATGTCTTCTCCCTGGACCTCCTCAAATGTCCACCTCTTGAACATTGACTCTGAGGCCTCATCTTCACTGTCACTTTCCAACCTTCTTGATGATGGCTCATTGTCAGGCTCAAAAAGCCTCAAATTTGCCCGGATGGCCACCAATTTTTCAACCCTTGTATTGGTCAGTCTGTTACGTGCTTTGGTGTGTGTGTTCCCAAACAAGAACCAGTTGCGCTCTGAGGCGGCTGATGTTGGGGGGATTTGGAGGATGATGGAGGCAACAATGGAAAGAGCCTCAGATCCGCAAAGTTCCTTCCATCGGGTGGCTGATGAGATATGTTGGCACGACTGCCATATTGCATCTCCACCCCAAAGCCAGACTGCCAAGAACCTTGCCTTCATCCAGGCCAAGGTGGCGAGATACAGTAGTGATGACACCATAGGCCATTTTGATCTCTGCACCAGACAGGATGCTCTTGCCAGCATACTCAGAACTGCAGTTTCCTCAGCTTGGAGCAACATCTCTGCAAGCAGAGTCTGAACATCAGACAGGACGGCATTGTCTCCCTCGATCCGTGCAATGACTAATGCTACAGGTTTCAGGAGTTTCAGGCTGCATAGCAGTCCCAAAATACATCATCCAGGAGGATCTCCTTGAGGGGATGTCCATATCGGCAGATTGTGATAAGGCAAATTCTTGGAGAGGCTCCTTCCCATCCAGGGGACTGACAAACATGATAACAACACCCCCCCAACGGGTGTTGCTGGGCAGCTTCAATGTGGTGATCTTATTCTTTGCTTGATGAGGTAGATTGCTGCTATAACTTGATGACCCTTCACATTCCTAATCATTTCTTTGGCTCTCTTGTAGAGTGTATCGATTGTTTTCAATGCCATGATGTCCTTGAAGAGCAGATTCAATGCATGAGCAGCACAGCCAAAGGGTGTGATGTGAGGGTAGGACTCCTCCACTTTAGACCAAGCAGCCTTCATGTTCACGGCATTGTCTGTCACCAGTGCAAATACCTTCTGTGATCCAAGGCCATTGATGACTGCCTTCAACTCATCTGCAATGTAGAGACCAGTGTGTTCTGTGCTCTTGTAGAATACTGGTTGAGGGGTGGAGATGTAGTTAATTATTCCTTGCCGACGAACATTCCACCACCCATCAGAGATGATTGAAATACAGTCTGCTTTCTCTATGATTTGGTTGACCTTCACTTGAACTCTGCATCCAGCAAATTAGTAGATAAAGCATGTCTAGTTGGAGGTTGTATGCTTTGCAAAGAACATCCAGAAATCTCTTCCAATACACATTGCCTGTGAGCATCAGAGGTGAACCAGTTGCATACACAGCTCAAGCAAGACATTCATCCGCATTTCTCTGACTACATTACTTCATTGAGTGAAAAAAAAACTTCTGATTCCAGGAGGACAATGAGCTATTGCTATCGATAAGGTGTCAGATTCCTAATTTTTTTCCCCTCGAATAGAAGTACAGTGACTTTTGTCAGAGGTTGCTTGTTGTGAGCGCTGAGGGAACTTTATGCACTTGGCCAGATGATTCAGCATCTTTGCTGCATTCTTCACATATGATTTGGCACAGTATTTGCAAATGTACACAGCTTTTCCTTCTACATTAGGTGCAGTGAAATGTCTCCACACATCAGCTAGTGCCTGTGGAATCTTCCTGAAAAGGGTTAGAAAAAAATGAGTTAAAAAAAGAGTATACAATTCCATGTACAGACAAATAGTTAAGCAGTTAGATTAAACAACTCCTTTGCAAGATACATTTTTTAAAATGAAACATGTATTGGAACAGGTGAATTAACACTCCAAAGTTAGCAGACTCAAGCAAGCTAAACCCCATATGGTAGCAAAAACTAACTAGCAGAAATTGTTAACAAGTTAGAAATTATTTAAAACACACTTTGCTCTAGGCTACCATTTACTAGTTAACAAAAAATAATGTAAGTCATAAAAATAAGTCATAAAAATAAGTCATAAAAATAAATGAATAAAATATATTCACCCCACCCAGTATTGTAATCAAAACTTACCAGAAAGCATGTAGTCCTTAGCTCAGACAGGGATAGTTTAACCAAAATATGCCACAAGACCTAGAAATGCCTTGTGTATCCCACAAAAAAAAGGTTCATTGTTATAACCTAACTTTTTTGATGAATTTAAGCAAAATTCCCAAAATATCTGGGCTTAACTTCCCATGGAAAATTACTAGACATTTAGCGGAAAATTTCCGACCCTATGCAAACCTAACTGTGACTGATACAAAATGAAGGACATCTTCAACTATGTACAGACAGTGAGCATAGCCTTGCCATTGAGAAAGGCCGCCGAGGGCAGACCTGGCTCTCAAGAGAAGATAGGCTATGCACACTGAACACAAAATGAGGTGGAAACTGAGCTGCACTTCCTAACCTCCTGTCAAATGTATGACCATATTAGACACATTTCCCTCAGATTACACAGACCCACAAAGACTTTGAAAACAGATCAAATTTTGATAGTCACATATCTACTGGGTGAAATACTAATGTGCAATCACAGCAGCAAGATTTGTGACGTGTTGCCATAAGAAAAGGGCAACCAAGGAAGAAAAAACACCACTGTAAATACAACCTATATTTATGTTAATTTGCACATCATTACAACACTGTATATATACATAATGACATTTTAAATGTCTTATTTTGGACCGTTTGTAAGTGTAATGTTTACTGTACATTTTTTTATTATCTATTTCACCTGAATTGGCAAATGTAAACATGTGTTTCCCATGCCAATAAATCTCCTTTGAACTGGAATTGAGAGAAGAGAGGAGAGGGGGACATGTGACAAGGGAGTGTGAAGTAAAGAAGGCCATGATGTGCATAAGAATAGACTAGCTTCCTTTTGGGAGATTATGCTTAAGCTCATCTGTGTCAGATCCTACAATGTGATGTGATTTAGCAGCAGCAGTCCTACTTAGTTATAAAGCAGTCAAAAGACCCACCATATTCTTGCCTGTGCTCAGATCCGTTTGTGCAGTTTTGCCTCACTCCTATGGTCAAAGGACCCACCATATTCTAGCCTGGGCCAAGATCTGTTTGTGCTGTCTTGCCAACTCCTATGGTCATTGTCACACTACACAAACAGATCTGAGACCAGGCTAACACTATTCAAATTAGCCAACACAGTATAGAGGACTATGTACATTATATCTAAAACACAAATATTGGTACAAACCATCCCTCTTCAAGAAACAATGGCCAGCCAACCACAAATATTAGTATTGTACTGGTAATCAAATATGACTGACAGCAAGTGGGAGTCTATTTGTTTAATCATGCCAACTCCTTGTCATGCCAAACAAGAAGTTGACATGATAGTACAAACAGATTGTCACTCCAGGCTAGATAGCTAGTTAGTTGGTGACCACGAAACATAGATGCAAAGATGAGCTACACATTATTTTAGGTTAAAAACACTGAACTGGACAGACCGTACAAACTCTACTGACACCAATCAATTTACAGTCAACTGCTTTGCTAGTTCCACTTTACTTACAGTCGAACCCGCTCAGTGCTTTCTCTCTAATGTTAATCTGACAGAGGAGAAGAAGACATGGAAGGGGTTTTATGTTCTGTAGAAGGACACTGGTGAGGACAGCAATACCCTATATTGGAGAGTACTGGTGAAGGAAGGGAGTGTAGGTAGTATTTACCAAGTTGCAGGGTGTCCAAACATTGTCCAGAGTGAAAAGTGATTTGGTGATGACATTTCAGATCCTTATGTTCTAAAATACATTTTACCAAGATAAATATGAAGATTCGTGTTCTGAATTGTTCAGTGAGGTCTTTCTCTAACATATCATTAACACTATCTGCAAAAAGTTGGATTTCGTAACTTAATACATCTGATAATTAGCACCAAGCTCTGTTGACATAGCGGTCAGGTTTCTTGTAACAACTTCTGAGGATTTTACATTTTGTGGTCTTCCATGTTGTTACTGCAGGTCAAAAAACAAAAAAACATTTGCATGACAAACGGAATTAAACGTAATAGGCTAAGAAAATAAAAAGCTTGGTATACGCTCAGTGCTTCGTTGACATTTCACAAGAGAAACGCTTGTTTTTGTGAGAAATCTTGAAAAAGAGGAATTTCGTATTAAAATTAAAATCATATGCTAAAATATTTAAAAACTGCATGTCGTATCAAAATTGATATCAATCTTAACTGCAGATTCGAGAAGAAAGATGAGTTCAATGGTAAAGTTAGCCTGTCGGGTAACCAGGAGCCTTAATTCTTGCCCAGAATCCAGCCCAGCTGACTCAATGCAATTTTCCTGATATTTGAACACTTTTTTTCCCCTCTGGCCTCCATTGATTTAGTCACCCTAATTCTGACCCTTGTAGGACAGCAAAAACTCCAATCAATAGCAACATATTGTGATTGAGACATGAAGTTTGGACCAATGGTTTTCTTAAAGGATTATCCACACACTTAAAATATTATTTTACCCATTGGTCAAAATATGCGTTTTGATTGGACACCCTTCAAGTTGACAAGGGTGGCAATTGTCTAATAGTCAACAGTTTATCATTTTGTCCACAGTAAAGGTGCAGTAAACAGGCAGCAATACAAGAGGCAGCCTAACTGACAACCAGATCAGCAAAAGAGAAAGGGGTGTCTGAATAGTTTAACACCATTTTATCAATACACATCGATCATTGTATCAATGTATCTCGTGCAGGGGTCAGTGTTGAGGGTCACAGAGTATCTGCAATGTGTAGGCAGTCAACAGCCAACTTTACAGCTGTTAACACCAACTATGTACACACACCAACAATAACAGTAACCTGAGGAACATGTCAAACTACCAAGCTCAAGTGTACATTTCGTTGCAAGCAAACAAAACCAGCTAGCAAGCCAGCTATTTGGCTAATCACGACATCCGGCTAGCTGTACAAATGTCAAAAGGCTTAGTTATGTAAGGTTACCTTCGAAGATAACTTGTTAGCCAGTGAGCTCAACATACATCTTCCTAGCGAAGTTAGAATTTAGACTAGGCAAAACTCTAATGTGCGGCCTGTCCACTAGCAAACAAGTTGGCTACTGTACCTGTAGCTATGTTAGCATTAGCCACTGTACCTTGCTAGCCAACACAGGTGGCCAACCAGCTTGCTTCACTCTGCTTCCTGAAACCATACACCTTGCTTGCAGCTAAGGTAATGAGCTAACCGGCTGGTTTGAGCTATTCAGCTCTTTTTATGGCGAAATTACTTACCATTTTATCAGGCTCACAACGCAAATATTAACTTGGATCTTCGTATATGAATTACTTGATTTTTCTTTTCGTTTTAAACACAGCAAACGTCAACATTCCATGTCTGTTTCAGAATACTACGGCTCGAGCGAGCAACTCATTCAACCAGCTAGCTAGAGGAGCGATTCCGGTGACAGACGTCAGCTGTTCCCCTCCTCAGTGAACATGCGCATTGCGCATTTTGAGGCAACCGGTCAAGTCAGTTTCGTAACCAAGCCAACCAAGGCGAACTCGCTCGATCTACTAAGTCTATTTCAAACAATTTCATAACTAAAACTAAACATGTATGTAGACACAACGCTGTTTCGTTTGAGTTTAGGAGTTGATTATATTACATTTGAAATCTGATTCGTGGTGGGGGGGGGGCATGTGTCTCTCGTATCAGTACAGTATGTTCGGATGTTGTTGCCATGACAAGTGGGTCGATGTGGTTTCCATGGAAACTGAGTTCTTACGAGGTGATGGCCAAAAAGTGTGCGTTCTGTCAGCAAGATAGAGATTTTTATAGATTTCTACACAATTTAGCATGCCAGTTTTATCATAGGCTCTACAAATAATTGCTTGAAATATTACATTTAAGCCTACTCTGTTGCCTAAAGTGACTGCAACCACAACAGGTAGGTTACAGACAGCTTATGTCACCTAGTGGGGCATATTTTATTGTATATTTATCTGAATTAAAACCTATATTTCTGGATCCAACTAGTCCAACCACTAAATTATTGTTTTTCTAAGTCACTATTCATGTTATGAACAGGTCAAAACTAATAAATTGTAGTCCACAACATGTAAGGTTTTTAAAAAGGTTTTCATTTTAATAAATATATAAATACTGCAAAAATAAGACTTGTCGCGACAAACAGAGCATTACAGACAATAAAATTCAACAGCAAAATAAGAATATTTCTTACCCATTCAATAATTTTCCCTTCATATCAATATCAGCAATTAACAACCATACCCATTTCTCACAAATTTAAAAAAAACAACATATCCCATCAGTGCAAATAATAGATATATAAACTTTCAATTATCAAAATATATGCATTTTGCCAATTTGGTAATATACAGATTAAGGATAATTTAAGTTACAGTTATTGTCCAGGTCATAGATTTAACTATGGTCAGTTTCAGTAGCAAGTTGATTGACAGGTGTCCCTGTCAATGGAATGAAAGGAATGTTCATGGTTGTTGTATATCAGCACAGATAATCCATTATATTGAACAGATACTCTTCAAAAATGGAAGGCAGTCAGGAGGAGGCAAGATCAGGTGGGACCATTCTAGCTAGCCAATGGGAGGGCAGATATGCGTGTGAAAAACAGTCACAACTCCGATATAAAGTGTTTTTTCTCAAAGTTACCGGGATGTCGTCTGACATATTTATATCAATACACTCGTAACAACCTAAGCATCAAGAAACATGTATTAGATCAAATAAGCCACATGTAGAAGATAAGCCATTCATTTTTTTGTTCACCAAATTTGACACTCTCATTGACCTCTATACAAAAAATCCTCGCTGGAGAAGACAGATTTTGGGCAGTTATTCCTCTCGCTTCGCTTCTTCCTCTCTGGTATATTGGTCTGTTAGTGTTGCTAGGGTTGGTTGACTTGACCCATGAACAGTACAGCACCTGGGAGGGGAAAACAAACATATTTTATATTAGAGGATGAACAAGATAGGAAGTATGTCAAAGTGTCTGAGGGACAAAGAGAATTCCATACAAGATCATACAGTATATGCAGGGACAAAATAGCAGGACTTCCCCTGAACCTACTTGAAAGTGTATGCATTTATATAAAAAGGGCACAGCTAGCTAGACTTGTGGTGATTGGAGACATTGGATAACCAAGGCTAACATGATGTAGTTTTTAACATGGATGGTGGTGTAGGCACATTAGAGGAAACTCACCTGTGGACTTGTGTTGGATGAGGAAAAGGAAGGGCCTGTCCAGGGTGATCTCCTCTATAGCCATACGAGAGAACATAATGGCAGCTGTAAGGGGCAAAGAGAGGAGACAATACAGTCAAAACACAACTCTGTACAGTAACATCACTTTAACATCAATTAATTATTGTTATGTACATCCCTATAACAAGCACTGTCAAAACACAACTCTGTAGCCTATGCTATCATCAATTCATCATACATGTATTGTCTTTATGTACATCTGTATAAAAGACAAGTCAAAACACTTTTTTATACTATTGGTTAAATCATCAGGAATAAGTATTGGTCTTGTAATGTACCCGTGGCAGCTGATCCCTTGGTTCCCTTTTCGTTCACCTCAATCTTGACTTTCTGCAGAACCTTGGACACACACAGCCTTTCCTCAGCTGGCAGAGAAATAAAGAGAGGGAGTTTAGATTAGCTGTCTAAAAAGAATGAGAAGCATGCAGTATTCTGTATTTAATAAACACACAAACTGATCATACCAAGTCTGTCACTTTCCAATGTCCACACTTTCATACCACAGAATGTATGCCCAATACATTCTTTTATTCTAAAGTGAAATGCTAGTAGTGTGGATATTGCAACAGAGCCAATCCTATTCCCTACATAGTGCTCTACATTTGACCAGAGGCCTGGGCCCTGGTCAAAGGTAGTGCACTATATAAAGAATAGGGTGCCACTTCAGACACCAGTTCCTAAGTGATGAATGGTAGGGTACTCACTGGTGATGCGAGTGAAGTCTGCTTTGGCCAGGTTGAACATGTCCCCCAACCCCATGCTGATCAGTGTAGACTTCAGATCCACCTCAGTGTCCAGGGTAAACTTGGGCAGAGCCAGTTGACGCTTGACGCTCCTCAGCTCCTCTCTCCACTGTTGCAGGCGTCTGGTGGTCAGCTCGCTACTGAGCACGCTCACTGGCCTCTCGGACTCGAAGGGGGTGACCAGCAGCATGCTCAGGGACTCTCCCTCGTACGGAACCTCGATGACATCATAGTCCACACCGTCGGGGGTCACAAACTCACCTGTAGAGGAGAAGAGAGGAGAGGTTGGATTAGTTTCAGTTTGATTGGTGGAGGTAGTACTTGTAGTCATGTCTGTTTTAAACACTGGCTGCTGGGCTACGGCGGACTCGTTTGAATCACTTTTGAAGAATGCATGCCTGAAGGACCAAGTCCTAACTAAATGTGTGTAAATAATATCGATGGAAGACACGAAAACGTGAGTTACATTTAGAGATCTTATGTTAGGATTCTGCCAAAATTAGGTATTCTAAGTTAACTTCTAAAGTATTTAAAAAGAAGAGAGGATGTACTCATGTCAAGGGGATGTAAAAATGTCTCATGGGAAAATTCTACACTTGAAAAACATCCTGAGGTACCCACCATAGTTGAAGCGGTGTGTGAGCCTCATCATAGGTACGGGCACAGAGCTGCCATTGGCACAATGGAACAGCCTCTCCTCCGTCATCTTGGGGTCAAAGGGCACCTTCCATAACCCCTGGAAGTGCAGAGCGTTCAGTAGGACCATGCGAGTCTCGTCGGTCAGAGCACCGGACGACAGGAATGAAGGGATGGTACCTGGAGCAGAGAGAGAGGAAAGAGAGTGTTAGGGAGGTTTGTTTTGATTATAAATCTGTCTCATCCCACAAAGAATTAGATTTTCGGAGAAAACAAGCAACTTGTATCCTCTCTGTCTGTCACTGGTTGTGTTGTATGCATTGTTGTTGCTATAGCTACTACAACTTCATCGATTTTAACAAAGTGCACACTTGCAATATGCGGTGATGTGCATGACATTGAAGGTATGAGCCAATACTACACTACTGTATCTCACCTGCGGTGTGGTCAGAGACCCAGGCATTGATGAATTCCAGGGCCTGGTCTGGCCTGGAGAAGTCCAATTGGTGAGGGGAGGCCTGGAAGGCTTTCTCCAGCCCCCTCCTGAAGCCTTTCTCCAGAGCCATCTTCTTCTCTACCATGATGCCACTGGCCAGCTCCACTCCCTCCTCACTGGAGAGGTTCTGCTGTAGCAGACGCTGCTGACGTGACATCCCTCGCTCTGGAGGAGAGGAATCATTGATTTTAATTTATGATTAAAAGTACAAAAAGGCTGGAGAGGAAGAGAAGGAGGAGAGTGGAATGGAAAGAATGAGAGAATGAATGAGTCACGATTGCATATAGAGATGGTGAGAAAGTGTGGATGTTGCTCGTCGCCGGCTAGCATGGCTCTTTTTGTTTTGATTATGTCCGCCTGGAGTTATGTTATTGTCAAGGCCTCATTGTGTAGACAAAACCAAGTCTACCATCTGTCTCACTTTGCAAAACTCATTCAACTACCCTATGTAGTTGCATGAGATGACGCGGATGCTACACCAAAGGACTGTTTTGCTAGCACAGACTGGAATATGTTCCGGGATTCATCCAATGTCATTGAGGCGTATACCACCTCAGTCATCAGCTTCATCAATAAGTGCATCGACGACGTCGTCCCCACAGTGGCCGTACGTACATATCCCAACCAGAAGCCATGGATTACAGCCAACATCCACATTGAGCTAAAGGCTAGAGCTGACAGTTTCAAGGAGCGGGACACTAATCCGGACGCCTATAAGAAATTCCGTTATGCCCTCAGACAAACCATCAAACAAGCAAAGCATCAATACAGGATTAAGATTGACTCCTACTACACCGGCTCTGACGCTCGTCGCCAACAGATCCACAGATGATGCAATCTCAATCGCCCTCCACACCGCCCTTTCTCACCTGGACAAAAGGAACACCTATGTGAGAATGCTGTTAATCGACTACAGCTCAGCGTTCAACACCATGGTGCCTACGAAGCTCACCACTAAGCTAAGGACTCTGGGACTAAACACCTCCCTCTGCAACTGGATCCTGGACTTCCTGACAGGCTGCCCCAAGGTGGTAAGAGTAGGCAACAACATGTCTGCCACGCTGATCCTTAACACAGGGGCCCCTCAGGGGTGTGTACTTAGTCCCCTCCTGTATTCCCTGTCCACCCATGACTGTGTGGCCAAACACGACTCCAACACCATCATTAAGTTTACTGACGACACAACAGTGGTAGGCCTGATCACCAACAACGATAGGGAGGAGGTCAGAGAACTGGCAGTGTGGTGCCAAGACAACAACCTGTCCCTCAATGTGAGCAAGACAAAGGAGCTGATCATGGACTACAGGAAAAGGTGGGCCGAACAGGCCCCCATTAACATTGATGGGGCTGTAGTGGAGCGAGTTGAGAGTTTCAAGTTCCTTTGTGATCACATCACCAACAAACTATCATGGTCCAAACATACCAAGAAAGTCGTGAAGAGGGCACGACAAAACCTTTTCCCCCTCATGAGACTGAAAATATTTAGCATGATCCCCCAGATCCTCAAAAGGTTCTACAGCTGCACCATCGAGAGCATCCTGACTGGTTGCATCACAGCCTGGTATGGCAACTGCTCGGCATCTGACCGTAAGGCGCTACAGAGGGTAGTGCGTACGGCCCAGTACATCACTGCGGCCAAGCTTCTTGCCATCCAGGACCTATATAATAGGTGGTGTCAGAGGAAAGCCCATAAAATTGTCAGACTCCAGTCACCCAGGTGATAGACTGTTTTCTCTGCCACCACACGGCAAGCGGTACCAGAGCGCCAAGTCTAGGACCAAAAGGCTCCTCAACAGCTTCTACCCCCAAGCCATTAGACTGCTGAACAATTCATAAAATTCGCCACTGGACAATTTACATTGACACCCCCCCTCCCCCTCTTGTACACTGCTGCTACTCGCTGTTTGTTTGTTACCTATGCATAGTCACTTCTTCCCCACCTACATGTACAGATTACCTCAACTAGCCTGTACCCCTGCACACTCATTCGGTACCAGTGCACCCGGTATATATCCTCGTTATTGTTATTCTTATTGTGTTACATTTTATTATTACATTTTATATAGCATACTTGGTAAATATTTTCTTCTTCTTGAACTGCACTTTTGGTTAAGGGCTTGTAAGTAAGCATTTCCACAGTAAAGTCTACAATTATTGTTTTTGTCACATGTGGCAAATTAAGTTTGATTTGATGTCATTATACATCACAGCTGTGGTAAGAGGCTACAAAACAGTCCACCCTTACCTTGTAGAGAGAAGCCCAATTTGGCGTTGAGTGTCTTCCAGGTGTTGCCCCCAGCGCCCAGCTGAGCCATGCCCAGGATGGTGGCCACGCCGTAGGGTGAGAAGGCCAAGTTAGAGCCTCTGGAGGTCTGGGCCACATGAGAGAAGACCCGCATCCCAAAGTCTGTCTGTTTCTCCTGGAGGTTAGAGAGGGCCGCTCCAGAGAGGCTGAGGAGGAAGCACACGTACAGACACAGCATCCTGGGGAGAGGAAGGAGGGATGAGTGGAATGGTAGACACCTCTAACAACATTATCTAACGGCAAAGCATCCTGGGAAAAGGAGGAGAAGAGAGGGTTAAAGGCATCTAACAACATTGTATACAGGTAAAGCATTCTAGGGAGATGGGGAAGATTGAACAAGGATAAAGATAAAGAATCCTAGGAGAGAGGGAAGCGAGGAGAGAGAGATTTGTGAAATTATAGAGATTCAACAATATTCAAACATCGGGAGAGGACATGGGAGAAAGATGAGTCAAATGATAGAAGGATCAAAGAAAGACTGAACAAGAGGATGAGAGTTGAAAAGATCCTTCAGATGCATTGCTGCGGTACATACAAGAGTGTTACCCGAGGGGTTACTTAAAACCATAGTTGTTAAAATTGTATGTTCTTTACAAATACACAGGTCCGTTTCGGTCTCAGTTGCATAAATTATTTGGCACAGTTTCTGCTTACTAGCCATTCGAATTTAGAACCATTTTAAAAAGCATTCCACAGTGTGTTTATAAATCTGTTTCTTGTTGGGCAACCTTCAAAGATATTTTCTATTCCACCGGACCAGTATAGACATCACAGACAGAGGTATGTAACCACACTTCTGGATGAAGGATAGTAAATCAAGATAGTTTATATGGTAATATTCACCAGGCAGCAAATGGAAGAAAACTGACTCAAACAGGGAGGGTCTATGCAGCAAATTGACCAATAAAAAACATCTTTGTTTTCTGTAGCAAAACATTTTGCTACGGTGTCTACTAATGAATACGACCCTGGTTCTCAATGGAAAACAAACCATGGCACAGTGACCCTGGCATTGGTTTACTGTGGTACAGACATTGGTGAGACAAAACAAGAGACAAGACCCAGGTGCCAACCTTGGACATGTTGGCGTGAAACACACACACACAGAGAGAGAGACAGAAAGAGATAGAGAGAGAGACAGACAGAAAGTGAGTGTGTGGGAGAGAAATAAAAACCAAATTGAACAAGTGTTTATTGGGGTGCAACTTTGCATGCTATTGTCATTTGTTGTTGTCCTATATTTGTTTTCATATATGTAAAAAAAAGTATGCTTCTTAATTTTTTAATCAGACTGTTTAATTGTATACTTGGACCATAATGCTTCATAATAAAACATATTTGAGACAGAATGGTTCATTTTGCCCTCAAGGCTTTTAGTGCAGCGGTGGTCATTTGAGTTCATACGTCTTTAAACACACATTTCTGTTGTAGAATTTGAAAATATACAGTGCTTTTTCCCCCAGAAGTTCAGGGTTCAAATATTGACTCATACAACATGTTGTCTGTATGCAACTTGCAGTGCAATTGTTACAACTTCTGAGTTTGTTTAGTGATGCACACAGACAATATATGTATCCATTTGGTGATTTGTTTCATAATAATAACAACAAATGGAAAACAAGACTAAGTTTGCCTTATGAGCATATTTCCAAGAACTTTAACATTTGCTCTAAAGAATATAATCATAAACGCACTCTTACCTTGAAGTTGAAGTGTTGAAAGATGTAGACGAACTTGATGAAGATTAGCTTGATGTAGCTCTTGAGTTGCTTGAGAGTTGCTGGAATAGTAATAGCTCAGTCTTTCAGTGTTTTCCCTGTGAGTTATTAGAGAAGCATCATTTGAGTGTCAGTGTGTGTGTAAGAGTTCTACTGCTTTATATAGCGTAGACTAGCGGCATGGCTCCCCAGGCCCCTCCCTCTTCCCTCTAGGCCCTATTCCAGTAGACGTGTGCAGAGAGGAAGTTACTTGTGACTATGAGGTCGACATCCCTTACTGCCTAGGCAGGCTTCTACTCCCTAGCGAGGCTGTTACACACACACACACACACACACACACACACACACACACACACACACACGCTTTCGCTCTCTTTCTCACTCTGACACACACTTATTCACTTATGTCCTCTTTATCACTCTCTACCTCACACAGAGACTCAGGCACATTTTTCTCTCTGTTTCTTTTTGCACTTGGGGAGAGAGAGTGAGAGAGAGGGGGGGGGGTAGGTTCAGTCATGCTGTTTACTCAGGGGAGTTTGGAGCTCCCATTGTCTGGCAAAGGTCAGGTGGTTCCAATTCTACCTGTCTCTGTGTCTACTCGTCCATCCCCGCTCTTCCCATGTAGTTCTCTCTCACTTCCTCTTTCTCTCCCTTCCTCTCTCTCTCTCTCCTGTCAGAGAGAGGTGACACATAAACACAGATCTGACACATCAGAATTCCAAATTTGGTTCTGTAGCTGCCAGCATTCCATGGCCGCGTATTCACAAAATGTTCACACACACACCATTGCCCCATCGCACCTGCTGTCTATAGTCCTTGTGCTTACATTATTTACCTTCAGAGGTGAATGTATCAAACCAGTTGCCGTGATAAAAGTTTTTTGTTGTTGTGGACTCTCCTCAAACAATAGCATGGTATTATTTCACTGTAATAGCTACTGTAAATTGGACAGTGCAGTTAGATTAACACAAATTTAAGCTTTCTATGTCTATGTCCTGGAAAGTTTGCTGTTACTTAAAGCTGTCATGCTAATCACATTAGTGCACGTTAGCTCAACCGTCCCGGTATAGGGACACCCATCCTATAGATTAAGGTGTGTGCATGCATGTGTGCGTATTCTTTGACATTTTGCTGAGAGGCACTGTATGTATTTCCTTTTCTCCAACAGCTATGTGTGTTTAAGAGGTGTGAAAACTGAAATGAACCACCACTGCAGTAGAAGCCTTTGAGGCCAAAACATAACAAAACAGAAAACTGGTTTGGTCAAGCTGGATGATCTCCCAGAATTCTTGTTCCTTTCCACTCTCCCTCGAGCATCTTACTGTAACTCCACGGTTTCCACGGTAACTGAGAAGGAGGAGGGTTGAACTTGAGGCAACATGGTAGTAAATTTGGGGTCCCTTTGACTCTGTGATGTCATAGGCTGTTAACGTTTTATTGTTGTTTTTGAACCTACATGTGTTATAGTTGCTGTTGCTGCTTGTTCACATGAGCTTAACTGCCTAGTTGCACACAGCATGTTGATAGTGTATTGTAGATTTATACCATGGCATTTTTTAATACTCCTTTCTGATTGTCTTGAAGGGCATTCTAGAGCGTGCATTACTTCCCTATAAGGCACGATATATTTGCACTGGAAAATTCCATGGCTATAGTTTATTTTTAGAAAATTTCTTTGAGCTGCTTTTGAAAACAGTATTGCAATTGTTGAATTCGATTTTCATAATAGCAAGCTATGACTGAGGGTTTGGTTAGCTAAACTAGCAAATGTGTTTGTTTGGTTACCATAGCAACTACTGTAGCTATCTTGTTATCTTGCATCTACTTCAGTGGATGTTGAAAACAGCAAATTAACACATTTCTGGTGGCAAATGTGTTAAAGTGGAACTGACAGAGTTTGAACTACTTTTCAGATGTGAAACAAAGAGGCAATCATAATATCAGTCAAAAATATCACATTCCCAGTTTATGCAACCAAACCAACTTTATAAGAGGTTTTAAAATTAGGTTCTATTTGACGCGACGTTCCATGACGTACACTAATGCATTATTGGTAAAATACATGAATGCAGTTCAATGCATGATTAATATATTTCACCAATACATTCCTTGGTAGTCCAAAAAATATTGCTATCAGGTTGTAAATCACATCTGGCCTGGTACATTGTTTGATGCCTTATTTCGGGATTCACCGTTTCAGTTTCAATGACAAAAACAGACAAATGTAAATAAGGCTGGGAATGTCATTACACTCAACCTAGCAAGGGCAATGATCACAAGTCAGTCATAACGTGGCTCATAGGCTAGCGCATCTATTTATGTGGCAAGCTAAAAGCACGGAGCCTAACGTTAGCTAGATAACTAGCTCCGTAGCCGCTAGTAGGCTGACGTCATTGGATGAGGTGAATTATTTACTTTTCCCCCCCTCATATCATTTTTCGGTTGTCAACACAGCTAGAGATGCGGGTGTCACTTGGTTAGCTAGCAAGATTTTGAACGACTGTTAGCATATCTCTGTCGTTGGCAAATGTATCTCTGGCTACCTTCTCCGATTTCAGAGCACTCTCTCTGAGTGTGACAGAGCGCAGAATAACTGATGAATTCACTTATTTTGAAACACACGACTGGTGGGGAAATTCGCATTTTCTTCATGCGGATTTCAGAGTATTTGAACGAAAATCTGTTGGCAATTGGATGGATACCTAGCTACTGTCATGTTTGTTTGTATAATGACGCTAAGTGGCAGCAGGTCGCCTAGTGTTTAAGAGTGTTGGGCCAGTAACTGAAAGCTTGCTGGTTCAAATCCCTGAGCCGTCTAGGTTAAAAATCTGTCGATGTGCCCTTGAGCAAAGCACTTAACACTAATTGCTCCTATAAGATGTTCTGGATAAGTGCATCTGCTAAATTAATCAAATGTAAACATTTACAAAATCTAAAAATATCATCCCACCCACAAACCCCCAGACCCCTTCATTTGGTACATTCCTTATTAGTTAGTCAATGGAAATCTGGTTTGACCTGCCCACTCTATTTCCTCTGAGGTGAGATAACATGAGCATGGGAATGGGAAACAGACTAGGGGTACTCTGGAAAAGGAATTAACCCAAAATACATTTTGGATGAAAGACAAACAGCTTTTATGCAACATTAAAACTTCCTTTCCAACCACTTTCTCAGATAAATTAATTCAACATTTCTACTCAGGCTGTTCAGGCCCAAGGCTACTCAGATCTAAAGTGAAACCAAAAAGCTGCAGTTAGAAGGAAAAGTTTTAGTCATAGAGTTATGTAGTAAGAAAATAGATCTAAAACCGTCCTACATTTGAAATATGCATTGAGAAAGAATCTGACAATGTGTTTTGTTTCTACTATACCACAGAGAAAGAGAAACGGCTAAGCTTCTGCGGTTTTAAGGAAACGTTTTAGGGACAGTCATAGAGTAATGTGGAAAGAAAAAAAAAGCTGTCATACGTATGATATACTGTATATTGCATAGAAAAATCATTAAGCGTCAGTACAAAATACACCCACACATTATGACAAGCACAGAAAGCACCCCCTTTCAAAATGTTCACCTTATGTTGCCTTACAGCCCCCCCCCCCTTTAGAATTGCAAACTTGCTGTGGTATAACCAACCACCTTCCAGATCACAAATCAAGCTAATTAGCTTCCATCTGTGATCAATTGTAGTGACTTTGATTAGAATAAAAGCAGTTGTTCATATTAAACTCCACTGCTTAGTAGTGTAATTCAAAGCAAAGAATCCACTATGTGCGGAAAGGCACTTTCAAAAGCTCTATGAGAAACAGTTGTGGAAAGGCACAAGTCAGGGGGTGGATATAAAATGATTTCAAAGCCTTCGTCTATCCCTCTGAGCACAATTAAGACCATTATTAAGAAGTGGAAGGCGTGTGGCACCACCCAAACCCTGCATAGATCAGGCCACCCTCCAAACTGGATGACCAGGTAAGGAGGAGACTGATCAGAGAGGCTACCAAGAAGCCAAATGCGACTTGGAAGGAGCTTCAGGCCTTTAGGCAAAGACTGGTCAATGTGTGCATGTGACCACAATATCAGAAGCGCTCCACAAATCTGGCCTCTATGGGAGGGTGGCAAGAAAAAAAACACTCCTCAAAAAAAGTCACATCAAGTCTCATTTGAGCTTTGCCAAAAAGCACATTGTAGATGCCGAGACCAAGTGACAAAAGGTGCTGTGGTCAGATGAGACCAAAATTGAACTTTTTGGTCTGAACGCAAAACGATATGTCTGGCAAAAACTCAATACATCTTCCACCCAAAGAACACCATGTCTACAGTAAAGCACGGCTATAGCGGGGAGTGTAATTGGCAGCAGAGAAGTCAGGAGCAGGAGAGCAGAACTGGGTAATAACCAGAGACATATTAAGCAAAACCAACGGCATCCAGAACAACAAGATAAATGGGCACAAAATAACCTGTTGTGCGCTCACGGGGAACAAGCACTACAATAAACAATCCCACACAAAGACATGGGGGGGAACAGAGGGTTAAATACACAACAAGTAAATGAGGGAATTGAAACCAGGTGTGTGGAAACACAAGACAAAACAAATGGATAATGAAAAGTGGATCGATGATGGCTAGAAGGCCGGCAACGCCGACCACAGAGCGCTGCCCGAAAAAGGAGAGGACCGGACTTCGGCGGAAGTCGTGACAACAGCGGTGGCAGCATCCTGTTGTGGGGGTGTTTTTCTTCAGCAGGGACAGGAGCACTTGTCAGGAAAGTAGGGAAAATGGACAGTGCAAAATACCAACATTTCTTGAGGAGAACCTGCAGCCCTCTGCCAAGAAGTTGAAAATGAAGATGGTTCACATTTCAACATGACAATGACCAAAAGCAACCGAACAGTGGTTGAAGGACAAGAAGGTGAATGTCCTTGAGTGGCCTAGTCAGAGCCCTGACCAAAATCCCATTGAGAACCTGTGGAATGACTTGAAGAGCGCAGTCCATGAGCGGTTACCATGCAAATTGACTGAGCTTCAACAATTCTGCAAGGAAGAATGGGCAGGTATTGCACAGTCTAGGTGTGCAAAGTTAGTAGAGACATATTCAAAGAGACTCATGGCTGTAATTCAACAAAAGGTGGTTCCACCAAGTATTAACTCTTGGGGGGACTTATTTTACTGTTTTAATTTGAGTTTTTAGATGTATTTTTTCACTTGTATATTGTGGGTTACTGTGTGTAAATAAAGCTGGAAAAAGTCTGATTTGATGTGTTTTCATTTCAGGCTGTAAGCCAACAAAAGGTGAACGTATTGAAAGGGGGTGGTGACTTTCTATACCCACTGTAAGTCTACAGGTATGTATAGTTTGATCATCATATTGATCATCATATGATGTGGTACACACTCACTTACACTTAGACTACACACACACACATTTCAACACACCTTAGGAAACATCCTCCGCTGTGGAATTTTCGAGCTGTAATTTTGCGTGACAGGGGTCACACATACAACCTGAATCAGCTGTAGAGTAATAACTGCAATCCATCTGTTGTCACTTTAAACTTCCATATGTATGCTGCGTATAACAACTCCTAGACATTTAGAAAGAATGTCTAACTGTTTAATGCAACATTAAAACTTAGCTCTCTTACTTTCCCAGACAAATGAATTCAGTTGAATAGCCTGAATCGGATCCAGACCAAATATTTTTCCACGTAGAATCAGCTGGCTAGTAATTGCAGCAATCCATTTGTCGTCACTATCAAATTCCATAAGTACATTGTACTGTATAACAACTCCTAGAAATCTGCTATGATTGCTTGTCATGCATATCATTGTGTTTAAGGCAAAGGCTACTATTCTTAAGAACTTCTATGCTCAACCTTTTCTAATCAATCCACTTGAATTTGCTACTACAATGGAACAGCTATTTAATGTATTTCAATAAATCAGCTTCTGAACTCTGACAATATGATCTCTTAAATAAGTAAAGAAGGATAAATTAAGCAATGACAGTGGTATGAGAAAAACACAATGACTCAAGAACGAAGAGAACAGCTTGGGCAAGGCCAAAAATATATATTGCGCAACAGGCCAACCTATTCTGAATGAAAATTGAAAAAAGTTATTTCTTTATTTGTTCTTCTATCATAATTCACTGTTAAATCCCTTTCCTGAACTCTTACTTTATGGGTGTGGTATACTTTTAGAAAAAAAGGTTCTATCTAGAACCTTAAAGGGTTCTACGGCTGTCCCCATAGGAGACCCTTTGAAGAACCATTTTTGGTTGCAGGTAGAACCCTTTTGGGTTCCATGTAGAACCCTTTCTATAGACGGTTTTACATAGAACCCAAAAAGGGTTCTCCTATGGGGACAGCCGGAGAACCCTTTCAGAACCTTTTTTTGTAAAAGCATAGAAGAAAACGACAATGACTAGACAATAGTATATCCAAATGAAGACTAAAATAGACTTATCTATTGGTCTGTGCTTATTTTGGCTAGTTGTCAAGATAACACATATACATATAAAGTAGCCTACACCGTGATGTAACCAAGAGGAAATCTGGATATTATTATTGTTGTGGTCGTGAAAGCAAATAAATAAACAACTGAGAAAAGAAGTGAGGAAGAGAGAGATCGTGGGCATAGGTCTAAGGACAGATGGTCTGAGAGCGAGGGATGGGGGACGGGGAAATGGAGGGATGTGATGTGCGGGGGAGAAATGACTAGATGAACAATGAAAGGAGGGGAAGTTACAGGAAAGGGTGATTAGAGGGAGACACATGACGAATAGGAGGAATGGGTATTCCCTCAAAAAGGCCAATCCTGTCAGAAATGCTGACCCCGTCTCTCTGACTCCTACTCATCCTCTGACTCTCGTTGAGTAACAGATATCCATAAGCAGCGAAGATGTGACAGAAAGTTACAGGAGTAGAAATCAGTAATGTCATAGTATTCACTAATAATGTTCAAGCAGGCATACTTAGAAATAAAGATGACAATGAATTACCCAATGAAAGTGAATTACCCAATGAAAATGAATTACCCAATGAAAAATGTGAAAATTGAAAGTGACTAAGAGTTATCTACGAAGTATGTTACAAATTATTGTGGAAAACAGGACTTTTCAATGAAAGTTGTGAAATTGCTGTTTGAACAAAAAACTTTTGCTACAGTAATTCTTCTTTGTAATAATGACAGTGCCGATGACCCTTACAGGAATATTCACGTTTTTCTGACGTTAGTATTCATTTTTGTCTGATAACGGTGGTTGCTTGCCCAGCGAACCAGACTCAACAACAGGAAGTGAATAAGGAGGTGAAATTGTCATGGGGAAAATAACATTTCCTGAACCCTCCCCAGAGAGAGAATAGCTATGGTGTCAGTGGTTAGTAATAAGGACATGCATGCACACACACACACAAGGAAGAGCATGAAATGGCAATGCACACACGTCCCCACACATTTCTAGATAGCTAGAAATTAGTGGAATTCTACTGGAGGGTCAACAAAGTATGAGCGGTCAAATTCTCCAGTTGGACACCATTGTCTGTTGAAGATTCCAATAAATGATGTGTCAGCACTACTGGAAGGGAAGGTACTTGGGTTTTGAATGGAAAAGTGGAAGATTTTCTGATCAATGGCTCCATCCCAAATGGGATCCTTTTCCCTATATAGTGCTCTACTTTTGACCAGGACCCAGTGCCCTATATAGGGAATAGGGTGTCATTTGGGACACAAACAATGGTGATACAGAGCAGGGAAGGCATTGTTTTGACACTGATAAGTGCGGCTGGCCGACAGAGCCTAATGTGTAAAGAATTTGGCTAGACGAGTCCAACATACCCACTCACTCTTAAAGTAAGTGCCAGGCCAATGACTGGAGTAATTTCAACATGGTCTATGTGCGATTGCCCAATTTTAGAGTAATAGTAGCTTGAGCCCTGAGTTTTTCCACTCCAGGGAAATGTTTTATAACTATTTTAGTTTATATTACAGGTTGTAAGTAGGGCCCTGAGTTTTTCCTGGTCATATCGCCACTTCAAGTGTAGGTGCAGTCAAAATGGATGAACAATTGAAGAGAGTAGAGACAAAGCTCTAACTGGTAGAGTCAACATCTTTTGTAACTTCCTTTGTCATATTTGGCCTCTAGCCAACAATACTGATGGGTTACCAGTTCTACAAACACAAACCAGCATCAATGTTAACATCATGCTTTTGTTTCCACTTCTGGAGACTGCGTGAAAAAAACATCCCCGTGGGGTGTGTCTTTGGTAATTGACCACAACTGGCAACAATCCAGGTTTTTATTTACTGAAAGAAAATGTTGTATTTGGTGTCTGCCTGGCTAGTGTGAGCCTGCATGTTGGTGTGGTTCTGGTAAGTTATTGGGAGAGGTTGTGGTGGTTATAACCACAATATGTACAGACTCGGGACTGATACTGTATCTTAAACACACAGCGCACAGTTCACACACAGAACGCGCACGTATTAACGCACACACGCTTGTATAAACACACAAACCAAAACACACACAAACTCACACACAGGACAGAACACAACCAGACCTTTACGTAACCTGTCTAAATCAAATCGGACCTGACACATCAGAGGGGTATACAGTACTACAAAGCGGGTTCAATGAGATAGCCAGCTAACTTTGATAAGCAACCAGAAATAACTATTGATTTTATGGTTCATTAACCCAAGCCGGTGTGATTTAGGACTTCTAACCTCTTTTAAACATTGTTTTTTTTAGTGTGATTAGAGGGGGCCGAGATTTAGCGGTGCTTGTGAGATAAGGGCGGATCTGGAAGGGGACCGGGGCCAAGTCTTTTTTTTCTTCCAAAAACGCCTGTTTTGCTCTATGACACTCACAAGCTACACAAGAGCCGTCTACATAGAAGATCATAGGAAATCCCAGGACATAGTGTCTATAATATTGTAATACGCTCAAAATGTTGCTGTCACAAACGCCAATCGCCACAGAGTTGTCACTGATGATTTGGACATTACTTTCCCACTGAGCAAACATTTTCTGTACTTACAGCATTCTTATAAATATTATTGTTCTATTGAAATAACATGGGCGACAGAGAAAAACCAATTGGTACAATTTAAGGCGATGTGACAAAAAACAATGTTGCAACTAGGGATGGGGGTACAGAATGAGCATGTCTGGGGCAGATGAGATGTAGTCGTTGTTTGTGTAAGTTGATGTTTGTACGTGTATGTTTGTATCTGGTGTAAAAACAAAAAAATTGAATATTATTTCAAAAAAAGGCATTCATATAAATTCATTTTTACCTGGCTTTTGCTTTGGCAAACCTTCTTTTATTGACATTTGTCAATAAACACTCATGCAAGCAACTGTTTATGTCAATCTGTTTTGTGTTGTACTTGTAGCCCTGGTTGTCCCGAAAAGAACATGCTGAAACACTTCATTGTGCGACTAAATACAAGGGCTGGTCATGCAGATAAATTAAATAAAAAGTAGATTTTTGCTTGGGCCTCGGGACTGATATGGATAAAAAAGCTTGCATATGTCTTTTAATTTGTTAAATCAATTAGACCATGCCTATTTCAAGCTTATCTTTCTACAAAATACAAAGGCAAGTTAGCTATCTAACTCCATGATCCTGCTGTGTACTACATTATAAACTGGGTGGTTCGAGCCCTGAATGCTGTTTGGCTGACAGCTTTGGTATATCAGACCGTATACCACGGGTATGACAATACATTTATTTTTGCTTCTCTATCATGGCCGTAACTACATAATGAGGACTCCGAGGTCCGGATATACAGTATATATACAGTACCAGTCAATAGTTAGGACACACCTACCCGTTCAAGGGTTTTCTTTATTTTTCACTATTTTCTACACTGTGGAATAAGACATCAAAACAATGAAATAACACATATGGAATCATGTGGTAACCAAAAAGGTGTTCAAATAATCAAAATCTGTTTTATATTTGAGATCCTTCAAAGTAGCCACCCTTTGCCTTGATGACAGCTTTACACACTCTTGGCATTCACCTGGAATGCATTTCAATTAACAGGTGTGCCTTGTTAAAAGTTAATTTGTGTCATTTCTTTCCTTCTTAATGCATTTGAACCAATCAGTTGTGTTGTAACAAGGTAGGGGTGGTATACAGAAGATAGCCCTATTTGGTAAAATACCAAGTCCATATTATGGCAAGTATAGCTAAAATAAGCAAAGAGAAATGACAGTCCAGCATTACTTTAATACATGAAGGTCAGTCAATCTGGAAAATGTCAAGAACTTTGAACGTTTCTTCAAGTGCAGTCGCAAAAACCATCAAGCGCTATGATGTAACTGGCACTCATGAGGACCGACACAGGATAAGAAGACCCAGAGTTACCTCTGCTGCAGAGAATATTCATTAGAGTTACCAGCCTCAGATTGCAGCCCAAATAAATGCTTCGCAGAGTTCAAGTAACAGACATCTCAACATCAACTGTTCAAAGGATACTGCGTGAATGAGGCCTTCATGGTCGAATTGCTGCAAAGAAACCACTACTAAAGGACACCAATAATAATAAGATACTTACTTGGGCCAAGAAACCCAAGCAATGTACATTAGACAGGTGGAAATCTGGCCTTTGGTCTGATGAGTGCAAATTTGAGATTTTTGCTTCAAACTGTCTTTGTGAGACGCAGTGTAGGTAAACGGATGATCTCCGCATGTGTGGTTCCCACCATGAAGCATGGAGGAGGAAGTGTGATGGTATGGGGGTGCTTTGCTGGTGATTTATTTAAATTCAAGGCACACTTAACCAGCATGGCTACCACAGCATTCTGCAGTGATACACCATCCCATCTGGTTTGCGCTTGGTGGGACTATCATTTGATTTTCAACAGGACAATGACCCAACAGGACAATGACCCTCCAGGCTGTGTAAGGGATATTTGACCAAGAAGGAGAGTGATGGAGTGCTGCATCGGATGACCTGGCCTCCACAATCACCTCACCCCAATTGAGATGGTTTTGGATGAGTTGGACCGCACAGTGAAGGAAAAGCAGCCAACAAGTGCTCAGCATATGTGGGAACTCCTGCAAAAATATTGGAAAAGCATTCCAGGTGAAGCTGGTTGAGAGAATGCCAAGAGTGTGCACAGCTGTCATCAAGGAAAGGGGTGGCTACTTTGAAGAATCTCAAATATATCTAAAAATATATATATCTCAAAAAAATATATTTTGATTTGTTTAACACTTTTTTTGGTTACCACATGATTCCATATGTGTTATTTCATAGTTTTGACGTCTTCACTATTATTCTACAATGTAGAAAATAGTAAACACAAAGAAAAACCCTTGAATGAGTAAGTGTGTCCAAACCTTTGACTGGTGCTGTACACCACCTTTCAAAAGTTTGGGTTCACTTAGAAATGTCATCTATTTTATGTTATTTTAATGGACAACAAAATTAGCTTTTCTTTCAAAAACAAGGAAATTACTATCTGACCCCAAACTTTTGAACGTTAGTGTATATACGTATACAATAAAGAAAAAACTGTTAATGGTCAACATCTAAATAATGCTCCCAGCTTTGATCAAAGCTCAGAATGCTTATATTCTTGATCTGACTGAGTTCTAATAACGCCTGCCTCTTTGCAAAGGAGTGGAATAATGAACAGTGGTTTGTTCATTATGTTCGCCTGCGTCCCCCGGATTTGCCTCCCTGGATTTTCCATTTTAGCAGCACATTCACCACTCTCTCAAACGACTAACTCCTCCATCTCGACATGAAACTAACTACCCCAGGTCTAACTACCCCAGCTCACAGTCGGCAACTAGTCTAGACGCGCTGCTGACGGCATGTTTGCGAGATGCTGGACAAAAGGCAATGTTTCAAGATATGTTTCAATATCTGTTTGCAATCAAAATGCAAACAATACAGTTCTAAAAATGTCATATGTTTTTGTTTCGTGGCTGATGTTCCATTCGGTCTGAATCATTTCTCGTATCCCCCCCTTTCAGGGGTAGCCTACAACGTTGCAATTGAATAGCTAATAGGCTATGTGCTTGTGAGATCG
Organism: Oncorhynchus masou masou; assembly: GCF_036934945.1. Lineage (NCBI taxonomy): Eukaryota > Metazoa > Chordata > Actinopteri > Salmoniformes > Salmonidae > Oncorhynchus > Oncorhynchus masou. The sequence continues at coordinate 39,757,959 of NC_088238.1, forward strand.
ACTGAGGTGAATTGACCTACAGCAGCCATGGTGATAATGGCTGAGGTCATATAGCACACTAACATCAGGATGGTCTCCTGATATTTCTAGTACACAGAGCAAATGTTTTTCCCCAGCAAAACCGAGAGACTCTTGCGAAATGAAAGTAATAGTCTAGTGAAGAACTCAAATTAAAAGGACCGCTGTGTGCCTCAGAGTTGTCCGACTGAGTGAAAACCTCAACAGTTTTTAAAATATGTACTAACTTATAACCTCATTCATATCCTTATCTCCTTGGATTTCTCTTCAAATCCGCTCTCTCTCTCTCTCTGCCTCTCTCACTCCCCTCTCTCTCTGACCCAGTAGTGTGTTTTGTGGGTGCGGCAGGTGTGTCATTGTCCCTCTGGCATTGCACGACCCATTGAACTGCTGAGTCACAGTGTGTGTGTGTTTGTATGTCACCCCAAACTTGTGTGTATATGCATCTTTCCGTGTGTTTTTTGTCCGTACCACCCCTCTCATCTGTCAGCCCTTAGATAAGGGTTTTATCAGACCTCAGGATAAGACAATTCGAATCACAGATGTTTATTAACAAAACAGGGGGCAGGCAAACGACAGGTCAAGGGCAGGCAGAGGTCGGTAATCCAGGTCAGAATCAGAAAGGTACAGAACGGCAGGCAGGCTCAGGGTCAGGGCAGGCAGAGGTCAGTAATTCAGGGCAGTGTCAGACAAGTACAGAACGGCAGGTAGGCTCAGGGTCAGGGCAGGGAGAGTAGGTAAAACTGGCAAAACTTGAAAAACAAGGGCTAGAGAGAAACAGGAATACGGGAAAAACACGCTGGTAGGCTTGACGAGACAAGACGAACTGGCAACAGACAACAGAAAACACAGGTATAAATGCACAGGGGATAATAGGAAAATATCTCCACCCACCTGGAGGTGGTTGGAGACAAGCACAAGACAGGTGAAACAGATCAGGGTGTGACAGGTTTGGCGAATCGCATGTCTGTATAGATTTTTTTCTCACCTTTATTTAACCAGGTAGGCCAGTTGAGAACACATTTTCAACTGGGACGTGGCCAAGATAAAGCAAAGCAGTGCGACAAAAACAACAACACAGAGTTACACATGGGATAAACAAACGTACAGTCAATTACACAATAGAAAATCTGTATACAGTGTGTGCAAATTAAGTAAGGAGGTAAGGCAAGAAATAGGCCATAGTGCTGAAGTAATTACAATTTAGCAATTAACACTGGAGTGATAGGTGTGTAGATAAGGATGTGCAAGTAGAAATACTGGTGTGCAAAAGAGCAGAAAAAACAAAAAAACAAATATGGGGATGAGGTAGTAGGTTGGATGGGCTATTTACAGATGGGCTGTGTACAGCTGCAGCAATCGGTAAGCTGCTCTGACAGCCGATGCTTGAAGTTAGTGAGGGAGATATAAGTCTCCAACTTTAGTGATTTTTGCAATTCGTTCCAGTCATTGGCAGCAGAGAAATGGAAGGAAAGGCAGCAAAAGGAGCAATTGGCTTTGGGGGTGACTTGTGAGATATACCTGCTGGAGCGCGTGTTACAGGTGGATGTTGAGTCAGAACTTTATCTAGCAAAGACTTATAGATGACCTGGAGCCAGTGGGTTTGGCGGCGAATATGTAGGGAGGACCAGCCAACGAGAGCATACAGGTTGCAATTGTGGGTAGTATATGGGGCTTTGGTGACAAAACACATGGCACTGTGATAGACTGCATCCAATTTGCTGAGAAGAGTGTTGGAAGCTATTTTTAAATGACCTCGCCGAAGTCAAGGATCAGCAGGATAGTCAGTTTTACGAGGGTATGTTTAGCAGCATGAGTGAGAGGCTTTGTTGAGAAATAGGAAGCCGATTCTAGATTTAATTTTGGATTGGAGATGCTTAATAGAAGTCTGGAAGGAGAGTTTATGGTCTAACCAGGCATTTAGGTATTTATAGTTGTCCACGTATTCTAAGTCCGAACCGTCCAGAGTAGTGATGCTAGGCGGGTGGATGCGGGAAGCAATCGGTTGAAGAGCATGTGTCATGGGTGTGTGTACTGGTGGCGAAGTCAGGTGCAGGAGAGCAGTGAGTTGTGAACAGGCGCACACTTTATTGACAAACGGTCTCTTCCTAAAATTATCCGCCGACAAACAGACGGATGCAGACGGCGTCAAAACCTCCAGCAAAAAGGCAAAAGTGCAAAGCGCGAAAAATCACTCACCAAAGCTAATGTACCAAATAAACATACAACGTGCACAAACACGGAACATGGAACTATAGCCTGTCGCGTCACAATAACCACATAACAACAAACAATTTCACACAAAGACATGGAGGGGAACAGAGGAATAAATATGTCAGAAGGTGAATTCACCAATTTGTAAGTCGCTCTGGATAAGAGCGTCTGCTAAATGACTTAAATGTAAATGTAAATGTAAATACATGCAGTGTGATTAGGGAATGAAAACCGGGTGTGCAGGGAACAAGACAAAACAAATGGAACAATGAAAAATGGAGCGGCTATGGCTAGAAAGCCGGTGACGTTGATCACCGAACGCCGCCCTAACAAGGAGAGGAGCCGACTTCGGCGGAGGTCGTGACAGCATGCATTTAGTTTTACTAGCGTTTAAGAGCAATTGGAGGCCACGGAAGGAGTGTTGTATGGCATTGAAGCTTGTTTGGAGGTTTGTTAATACAGTGTCCAAAGAAGGGCCAGAGGTACACAGAATGGTGTTGTCGGCGTAGAGTTGGATCAAAGAATCAACCGCAGCAAGATTGATATATACAGAGAAAAGAGTCGGCCAGAGAATTGAACCCTGTGGCACCCCCATAGTGACTGCCAGAGTTCCGGACAACAGGCCATCCGATTTGACACAGTGAACTCTATCTGAGAAGTAGTTAGTGAACCAGGCGAGGCAGTCATTAGAGAATCCAAGGCTCTGGAGTCTGTCAATAAGAATACTGTGATTGACAGAGTCGAAAGTCTTGGCCAGGTCGATGAAGATGCACAGTACTGTTTTTTATCGATGGTGGTTGTGATATAGTTTAGGACCTTGAGCGTGGCTGAGGTACACCCGTGACCAGCTCGGAAACCGGACTGCATAGCGGAGACAGTACGGTGGGATTCGAGCTGGTCGGTGATCTGTTTGTTCACTTGGCTTTCGAAGACTTTAGAAAGGCCTGGCACGATGGATATAGGTCTGTAACCTCTTTGAAGAGGGGGATAACCTCGGCTGCTTTCCAATCTTTAGGAATTTCAGACGATATGAAAGAGTGGTTGAACAAACTAGTAATAGGGGTTGTGACAATGGCGGTGGATAATTTTAGGAAGAGACGGTCCAGATTGTCAAGCTGATTTGTAGGGATCCAGATTCTGTAGCTCTTTCAGGACATCAGCTGTCTGGATTTGGGTGAAGGAGAAGTGGGGGGGTAGGACCAGATGCTGCAGGGGGTGCAGATCTGTTTGCAGGGGGTTTGGGCGGCCAGGTGGAAAGCGTGACCAGCCGTAGAGAAATGCTTATTGAAATTCTCGGTGATCGTGGATTTATTTGTGGTGACAGTGTTTCCTAGCCTCAGTGCAGTGGGCAGCTGAGAGGGGGTACTCTTGTTCTCCATGGACTTTACAGTGTCCCAAAACCTTTTGGAATTAGTGCTTGTAGGATGCAAATTTCTGTTTGAAAAAGCTAGCCTTTGCTTTCCTAACTGACTGTGTATATTGGTTCCTGACTTCCCTGAAAAGTTGCATATCGCGGGGACTATTCAAAGTTACAGGATGTTTTGTGCTGGTCAAGGGCAGTCAAGTCTGGAGTGAACTAAGGGCTATATCTGTTCTTAGTTCTGAATTTTTTAAAAGGAGCGAGTTTATTTAAGATGGAGAGGAAGGCACTTTTGAAGAACAACCAGGCATCCTCTACTGATGGGATAAGGTCAATATCCTTCCAGGATACCCGGGCCAGGTCGGTTAGAAAGGCCTGCTCGCAGAAGTGCTTTAGGGAGCGTTTGACAGTGATGAGGGGTGGTCGTTTGACCGCGGACCCATAACAGACGGAGGCAATGAGGCAGTGATCGCTGAGATCCTGGTTGAAAACAGCAGAGGTGTATTTAGAGGGCAAGTTGGTCCGGATGATATCTATGAGGATGCCCATGTTTACGGATTTGGGGTTGTACTTGGTAGGTTCCGTGATAATTTGTGTGAGATTGAGGGCATCTAGGTTAGATGGGTGTTAAGCATATCCCAGTATAGGTCACTGTATGGTATGTCTGTAGGAAAACAACAGTCTGCCCCTACCAATACAAAGACTTTTCTGAACACTGGCAGACAAAAACACAAACATCATCCAAACAAAGTCCCCTCGCAGCATTCCATTATCTTTTGACTTAACCAAAGCATCCAATGGCAAGCAGCCAAATTAAACATCATGTTTGAGACTGGAAGGCTACCTGCCAGTAATATGGGCTGTGAAAACAATTATCCTCTTAAACATTGGTCTGTCTCTTTGCCTGCCTATCTATCAGCCCTGACTGATAAACCCTAACCCCCTTTCCAACCCATAGGCAACCCATTCCTAAAAACACCATCATACATCCCGGTGACTAATTTCTCGCGCCTCTTTGCAAACGGTCGGGCCCGTTGAAATGTTTCCTCTCACTTGTTTTACTTGCTGCTACAACTTGATCCCAAAACTCCTATTCCATACCAGTTTCAGTAAGCACATGACAGAAACTTACAAGAAGAAATCCACCAAACCCACTGCAATAAACTGATGTGACAGAGCATACTTTTTCTATTAGACCAGTCAGAAAAAGTGTGTGGTGATACAGACAGTGGTGATTCCACGCCAGCGTAGCCCGGAAATATTTGTGGTAATTCTCACATAGTAACGTCATTGGAATGAAGGGTTTGACAGGCTTTTTTACATTGGTATCACTAATCATTTTTTTGAAAATCATGAAAGTGGCCATATTAGGCCCTTTTTAGACCTATACATGCCTCATATGAGTCTCTATGATCTGTGAACCGTACATGATACAGACAACATCTTGGTGTCATTATACTCCTTTGTTCTCACAAATATGGAGTATTTCTAGATTCTGAAATACAAAATCGTCATAAATTTATTCAACATTAAAAATATATATATGATCGCAAAATTAACCTTTTTGATTTAGCTATATTTTTACATTTTATATTTGTAACAATATGTTCTTCAAACATGTCAAATTTCCAGAGTGGGCTCTCTGGTACTTTTCATGATATGACTAATTTCACACATAGAAATTGACATTATTGTTCATTAACCAATCACAGCACTCCTTTAGGATTGCACATTCAGCAAATCACCAGCAGAAGGAGTTCCCTTTGAATCCATTTTCCCATTCACTGTGTTGGTGGTTCTCCTTAAATGTATAATATTTTACAAATGACCAGAGAGCCCACTCTGGAAATGTGACACACTTGTAGAGTATATTGTTCCAAACAATGTTATAAAATGAACAAAATCAAAAAGGGTACATTAAAAAAAATTTATATTCATATGTTTCATTTTGAGTAAATTAATGTGAAAATTGTATTTCAGAATCGGGACATACATCATATTTTAGAGAGCAGTTATCATGTTCGTCGTAATGATGAGACCAAGGCGCAGCGTGAGTAGAGTTCCACATAATTTTAATAAACCGAAACTCACTGAACAAAAACAACAACCAAACGAAAAGTGACGCTACTGTTGTGCACTCAGGCAACTAAATGTAGACAAGATCCAACACCAGAAAGTGGGAAAAATGGCTGCCTAAATATGATCCCCAATCAGAGACAACGATAAACAGCTGTCTCTGATTGTGAACCATATCATGCCAACAGAGAAATACACAACATAGAATGCCCACCCCAAATCACACCCTGACCTAACCAAACAGAGAAATAAAACGTCTCTCTAAGGTCAGGGCGTGACAGCACTATAAGGAGTATAATGAAACCAAGATGTTGTCTGTATCATGTTTTTTCACAGATCATAAGGTCTTACAGGAGGCATGTATAGGGCTAAAAAGGGCCTCAAATTTCCACCATCATCATGATTTTCTCAAAAATGGTTCGTGATAGAAAATACGTTTTTATGCGAGAATTGCCAGAGCAACCTGAGAAACAAAAAATAATTTTGGCCTACACTGGCATGGAATTGCCCAGAGGCTGTGGTTTTAGAAGAGAGGAGACTTCAATTGCTCGTTCACACTAGAGTGCTGCATCAGTTTTTCCCATCTCTCCCCTCTCTCCTTTGGGTGCTCCCCGAGGATGACGTTAACTAGGGCCCATGATTCAGTGTGTGTGTGTGTGTGTGTGTGTGTGTGTGTGTGTGTGCGTGCGTGTGCGTGTGTGTGCGCGCGTGCGTGCGTGCATGCGTGCCCATGATTCAGAGCGGGTTGGTTTGGGGTGTGTGTCAGAACAGGGACAGGGAGTCACTTAGTATCCTTGTGAGTCCTGAGACCTTTAGCCACAGAGTCCCTCAGCCTGACTCAAACTCTCACTGGAGACCTCACTGTTGATCTCTCTTTCGCTCACTCACTTTCTCTCTCTCACTGGAGGCTCTCAGACTCTGTGGTTCTCTATCCTCTCAATATCTCTCTTCCTCTCTATCTCTTATTTCTCTTTCTTACTATTTCTTACTGGGTATTTCTCTCTATAATGCTCTTTCTCTCCTCTATCACTCTCTGGCTCAATGTGTCGCCTAGCATCTCTCTCTCTCTCTCTCTCTCTCTCTCTCTCTCTCTCTCTGTCGTTCCCTGCCTATTGCTGTTTCTTTCTCTCTTTCCTTCTCTCCATTCTTGCCATTTCTATATCTCTCTCCCTTTTCTCTGTCCTGTCTCTCTGTCTCTCTCCCCATCTCTCTATATTTCCTTCTCTATTTCTGAAAGCCCTAGTACATCAGCTCTTCTCTGAGTCAGTAATAAACACATGACTGTGTGTTCTTTACCTACCCTCTCTCTTCCACTCCCTAACTCCTTCTCTGTCTGTTGCATAATCAAGTGAGTGTTCGGGCTGTGTGTACAGTAGTGATAACTGTGTGTGTGTGTGTGTGTGTGTGTGTGCACGCACGCGTGTGTGTGTGTGGGCACGCACGCGTGTGTGTGTGTGTGTGTAACTATGGTCTGCTAAATGCAGCTTTCCTTCCACTTGATTATGTAAAGCACTGCTCTTAGTTACACATCATGCGTTTGGATTGGTTCACCACTTCAGTGTATTTAGGTTTAGTGTACTACTGCCTATGTTTAAGAAAGTGGACATGGAAATCTGTTTTGCTACATGGAGCTGGGGAAGTGTAACAGTCTTGATAAGGGTGAAAATTGTAGGCTTTTCTAAATCCTGTTTGTGTGTGTGTGTGTGTGTGTGTGTGTGTGTGTGTGTGTGTGTGTGTGTGTGTGTGTGTGTGTGTGTGTGTGTGTGTGTGTGTGTGTGTGTTTGGGGGATTGGAGGGCAAGGGTTTAAATTGTGCAGTATTGTGAAATCATAGTAAAAGTCTGGTAGCAGCAGTTGTGATGGGTGTGTAGCATGACTCTGTGTGTAGCGTGTGTGTGTGTGTGTGTGTGTGTGTGTGTGTGTGTGTGTGTGTGTGTGTGTGTGTGTGTGTGTGTGTGTGTGTGTGTGTGTGTGTGTGTGTGTGTGTGTCACGACATACTGCCCATTCATATGGTTGCGTCAAGACTTAAATGGAAAGAGCTCTTTAAAACACCTGCAATGACTCACACCAGGTGCAATTACTTGGTGATTTTCTCACTCTCTTTCAATTTCTCTCCCTATCCCCCCTCTCTCCCACTCTTTATTCTCTCTTTCTCCATCTACCTCAGCCCTCCCCCTCTCTGTCTTTGTAAAGCTTGTAAATGGATTGCCAGAGCCCATTTTTGATAAAATGCATAATTTCACATCAGGGTTGGACAGTATGACATTCTTTTGTGAGTTAAGAAAGTGGACATGATAAATATGTTTTGCTACACGGAGCTGGGATAATGTAACAGTCTTGATTAAAGTGTAAATTGTAGGCTTTTCTAAATCGTGTGTGTGTGTGTGTGTGTGTGTGTGTGTGTGTGTGTGTGTGTGTGTGTGTTTCAAGTTTTATTAGTTGTATGTACGGGATACACATGCTATACACCGTCCAACCAAATGCAGAAATTACTTGCAGGTTCCTTCTCGACAATGCAATAGCAATAAGAAATAACAAAAGATAAGAATACGAACGTAAAGTAAATGGTTCAGTAGAATATAATAAACATGTTAGAGTGAGGATACAGTTTTTTACAATCCCTTTGGCACTAATTTCAGAACCTTGTGGTAATTTTTCAAAACTCTAGACACAAAACTCAAAACGGTCATCACTTGTAACACAGGCTGTCCAATGTTCAAAACATTGCATTGTGCATTCATATCTTTAAAGAAACCTTGCACTTGCAGAATCATTGGTTCTGCAACCATATAAGAATAAAGTAATAGGATTGTGGGTTTTTTCTCTGAGGCCTCTCTCCCTCACACACACTCACACATGTTGCTTTGGCTCCCTCCCAAAGCAAGGTATGATTGGGGTCACAAAGTGAAATCCTGCTTGGCATTTTATCTTAATGGACATTAACACAGCAGACCGAGATGTCTGTGTCCCAACTGGCAATGGTGCAATATGTCTTGAATAAAAGTAGTGCAATATGTAGTTAATAGGGTGCCAGTTGGGACGCATCCCATGAACGCGTGAATAGTCTCTCTTATTGTTAATGGTCTGTCATTGTTGCATATGAGGACAAGTGGAGTGTGATGGTGTCCACACTGAGAAAATGGATGCAACATTTCAAGCCAACATTTTCAGGAAATGCAATATAGTTCAAAACCTTAAATCTTCTGAATATGGTATTTTGTCAGAGAGAGAGAGAGAGAGAGAGAGAGAGAGACATATATGTCAGACTTACTGTAAGATGGAACTTGTAAAGTGCAATTCCACGCCAGCGGGAGCAAAAATATTTTTGGTATCTCAGATTGTTCTGGCAATTCTCACTCGAAACTTTTTTGCATTTTTTATTTGTATCACAAAAACATTTTTGAAAATCAGGATGAATGTGGACATTTGACCTTTTTTTATACCGGTGAACCGTGTATGACACAGACAACATCTTGGTGTCATTATACTCCATGTGCTCTAAAATACAGAATGTCTAGATTCTGAAATAAAAATGTTGACATAAATGTATTCAACATTCAAAATATTAATATCTCAACTACCCTTTTGGATTTTGTTCATTGTAAGACACTGTTTTGAACAACTTACTCTATAAGCACATCACATTGACAGAGTGGGCTCCCTGCTAATTCTGATGTGTGATACATTTTATGAGCACCACCAACACAGTGAATGGGAAAATGGATTCAAAGGGAACTTCCTCTGCTGGTGACTTGCTGAATGTGCAATCCTAAAGGAGGGCTGTGATTTGTTATTGATGACCTATGGGTCATATTATTAAAAGTACCATAGAGCCCATTCTGGACATTTGCCGTGTTTGAAGATTATATTGTTACAAATAAAATGTCAATAAATCAAAAAGGGTTGTTTTGAGATCATATTTATATATATTTTTTATGTTGAATAAATGAACATGAACATTTGTATTTCAGAATCTAGACATACTCCATATTTGAGAGAACACTACAGTATAAGCAGTACAATGACACTAACATGTTGTCTGTATCATGTACAGTTCACTGATTATACGGTCTTACAGGAGGTATGTATAGGTCTAAAAAGGGCCTAAAATTGCAAATTTCATCAAGATTTTCTCAACAACAATTTTTTTCAATAAATGTAAAAAGAGAGGAAGAGTTGAGAGTTGCCAGAACAATCTGAGATACCCAAAATATTTGTCCAAATAAGCATAATCATATTTCTTTTTACCCCCAATTTCATAGCATCCAATAGTTACTGTCTTGTCTCATCGCTACAACTCCTATATGGGCTCGGGAGAGACGAATGTCGAGAGTCATGCGTCATTCTGAAACACAAACCAACCAAGCTGCACTGCTTCTTAACACAGAGCACACCCAACCCGGAAGCCAGCCGCACCAATGTATCGGAGGAAACACTGTGAACCTAGCGACCTGGTCAGCGTGCCACAGGAGTTGCTGGTGTGCGATGAGACAAGAATATCCCTACTGGCCAAGCCCTCCCTAACCCAGACGACTCTAGGCCAATTGTGTGTCGCCCCATGGACCTCCCGGTCCCAGCCGGCTGTGGCAGAGCCTGGGCTTGAACCCAGAGTCTCTGGTGGCAGAGCCTTAGACCACTGCGCCACCCGGGAGGCCCCTTTATATTCATTTTTCAAGCAACATTTCTAGTAAATACAAGATATCAAATGTCTAAGATACAGTTGAAGTCGGAAATTTACATACACCTTAGCAAAATACATTTAAACTCAGTTTTTCACAATTCCTGACATTTAATCCTAGTAAAAATACCCTGTCTAAGGTCAGTTAGGATCATCACTTTTTTTAAAGAATGTGAAATGTCAGATTAATAGTGCAGAGAATGATTTATTTCAGCTTTTATTTCTTTTATCACATTCCCAGTGGGTCAGAAGTTTACATACCCTCAATTTGTATTTGGTAGCATTGCCTTTAAATTGTTTAACTTGGGTCAAATGTTTTGGGTAGCCTTCCATAAGCTTTCCACAATAAGTTGGGTGAATTTTGGCCCATTCCTCCTGACAGAGCTGGTGTAACTGAGTCAGGTTTGTAGGCCTCCATGCTCGCACATGCTTTTTCAGTTCTGGCCACACATTTTCTATGGGATTGAGGTCTGGGCCTTGTGATGGACACTCCAATACCTTGACCGTTGTCGTCCGTAAGCCATTTTGCCACAATTTTGGAAGTATGCTTGTGGTTACTGTCCTTTTGGAAGACCCATTTGCGAAGGTTTAACTTCCTGACTGATGTCTTGAGACGTTGCTTCAATATACCACACAATTTTCCTTCCTCATGATGCAATCTATTTTGTGAAGTGCACCAGTCCCCCCTGCAGCAAAGCACCCCCACAACATGATGCTGCCACCAAGGTGCATCACAGTTGGGATGGTGTTCTTCGGCTTGCAAGCCTCCCCCTTTTTCCTCCAAACATAACAATGGTCATTATGGCCAAACAGTTATATTTTTGTTTCATCAGACCAGAGGACATTTCTCCAAAAAGTACGATCTTTGTCCCCATGTGCAGTTGCAAACTGTAGTCAGGCTTTTTTATGGAGGTTTTGGAGCGGTGGCTTCTTCCTTGCTGATTGGCCTTTCAGGTTATGTTGATATAGGACTTGTTTTACTGTGTATATAGATACTTTTGTACCTGTTTCCTCCAGCATCTTCACAAGGTCCTTGCTGTTGTTCTGGGATTGATTTGCACTTTTCACACCAAAGTACGTTCATCTCTTGGAAACAGAACGCATCTCCTTCCTGAGCGGTATGGCGGCTGCGTGGTCCCATGGTGTTTATACTTGCATACTATTGTTTGTACAGATTAATGTGTTACCTTCAGGCATTTGGACATTTCTCCCAAGGATGAACCAGACTTGTGGAGGTCTACAATTTTTTTATGAGGCCTTCTTTAGATTTTCCCATAATGTCAAGCAAAGATGCACTGAGTTTGAAGGTAGGCCTTGAAATACATCCCCAGGTACACCTCCAATTGACTCAAACTATGTCAATTAGCCTATCAGAAGCCTCTAAAGCCATGACTTCATCTTCTGGAATGTTCCAAGCTGTTTAAAGGCACAGTCAACTTAGTGTATGTAAACTTCTGACCTACTGGAATTGTGATACATTAAATTATAAGTGAAATAATCGGTCTGTAAACAATTGTTGGAAATATTACTTGTGTCATTCACAAAGTAGATGTCCTGACTGACTTGTCAAAACTATAGTTTGTTAACAAGAAATGTGTGGAGTGGTTGAAAAACGAGTTTTAATGACTCCAACCTACATGTTTGTAATCTTCCGACTTTAACTGTCGGTCACAGTAGCAAGTAAAACATGTCCCCATAGGGTACAGTTGTAGTGGTCACTTTGTAAGTTAGATTTCATTTGAACAGCTGGGGAGCCTGTAGTAGTGAATGGTAAAGACATCTACAGGGACATATTAGGAGGCTGACACATAAGAGTCGTAGAGCTAGTAGAAATCTATGGCTAGGTATTTTTGTAAAAGAGAGAAAGGAGTGAGGAGAGAGTAAGAGAAAGGGACAAACAGAGAGAGAGAGAGAGAGAGAGAGAGAGAGAGAGAGAGAGAGAGAGAGAGAGAGAGAGAGAGAGAAAATAAAATTAAATGAAAAATAGATTTTTGCTGTAGTGTGTTGGGGAATAATCAGAATTGGTTGGTAACATAGGTAAGATCTTTTATATTCATCATATGTTTACATTTACATTAAATTTAAGTCATTTAGCAGACGCTCTTATCCAGAGCGACTTACAAATTGGTGAATTCACCTTCTGACATCCAGTGGAACAGCCACTTTACAATAGTGCATCTAAATCATTTAAGGGGGGGTGAGAAGGATTACTTATCCTATCCTAGGTATTCCTTGAAGAGGTGGGGTTTCAGGTGTCTCCGGAAGGTGGTGATTGACTCTGCTGTCCTGGCGTCGTGAGGGAGTTTGTTCCACCATTGGGGGCCAGAGCAGCGAACAGTTTTGACTGGGCTGAGCGGGAACTGTACTTCCTCAGTGGTAGGGAGGCGAGCAGGCCAGAGGTGGATGAACGCAGTGCCCTTGTTTGGGTGTAGGGCCTGATCAGAGCCTGGAGGTACTGCGGTGCCGTTCCCCTCACAGCTCCGTAGGCAAGCACCATTGTCTTGTAGCGGATGCGAGCTTCAACTGGAAGCCAGTGGAGAGAGCGGAGGAGCGGGGTGACGTGAGAGAACTTGGGAAGGTTGAACACCAGACGGGCTGCGGCGTTCTGGATGAGTTGTAGGGGTTTAATGGCACAGGCAGGGAGCCCAGCCAACAGCGAGTTGCAGTAATCCAGACGGGAGATGACAAGTGCCTGGATTAGGACCTGCGCCGCTTCCTGTGTGAGGCAGGGTCGTACTCTGCGGATGTTGTAGAGCATGAACCTACAGGAACGGGCCACCGCCATGATGTTGGTTGAGAACGACAGGGTGTTGTCCAGGATCACGCCAAGGTTCTTAGCGCTCTGTTTGTAAGTTACTTCTCATCAGAATGTTATTTTTGTATAATACTGTGGCAGGGTTGCAGTATCTGTTCTATGTCAAGACTAAGTTGTTTGGGCCGGAGAGAGGGGAGAGGTCAAGCGTGTATCTCTTGGCTCCACAATGTCTGTGTGCCAGTCAGTGTGTCTCTGTGATCTTGTCAAGATAGGATGGATTTGATATATGCCTGTTGATATGGAGGATTGGTTTATGGTTCTGAGTTTGAGAAAATAACATAGTTTAGGAGACAAAGCTGAACGATAAATTATTTCTATGCTGTCTGGATATGTGTATCTTTGCTATAAAGGATCTCAGTAACAATGTGTGAGGGACTCTCAGAGAATTCATTGATAGACACTAAATTGATCTGAGAGTCACAGGGTTGTGATAGAGCTCATATAATTAAAGATGGACTTTGTGATAACTAACTCTGACTTGTGTGTGGTTTGCTCTCATGATTTGGTAAAATAGAGGAAATTTCCACGACAAGTGGAAATCGGCCAAGGGTCATTCAGGTAGAACGAGTCTGCGTGACGATTAATGCCTTATCCATGGCTACACGTTCGATGAATAATTGTTCCCAGGGTCTAATTCTTTTATTTTCTGACTCATATCGTCTATACATAGCCCAAGAGAAAACCGGGGGGTATGCCAAATAGCATTGTATATCTATGACACACACACACACACACACACACACACACACACACACACACACACACACACACACACACACACACACACACACACACACACACACACAGAAGCATAGTCATAGACACATGTGTCATGATATCTTTGGCATTCTGGGGTCATAATGACGACGAACACAGGAAATGAGAAGAGCATCATGCACACGACAAATTAGAGATGCATGTCCTGACATAGGAAGAAAAGTATGTACAGAATATAATTATTCTAAAGAATGCCCAAAGCCAATAGTATTACTGTTATTTTATATGGAAAGTTGTAACGGTTTTCTTCCGCTGAAGGAGAGGAGGACCAAAATGCAGCGTGGTTAGTGTTCAACATATTTAATAAGAACAATAAACGTGAACACGACAAAATACAAAACAAAAAAATAATAAAAATGTTACCTTTATTTAACTAGGCAAGTCAGTTAAGAACAAATTCTTATTTTCAATAACTGCCTAGGAAAAGTGGGTTAACTGCCTGTTCAGGGGCAGAACGACAGATTTGGGGGTTTGAACTTGCAACCTTCCGGTTGATGAGTCCAATGCTCTAACCACTAGGCTACCTTGCCACCCCTGTGAATACTGAAACAGTCATAACTGGTGATAAGGTGTATGAAGGTGATGATGATGATCATCATCATCATCTGGGTTAAAGTGTCTGCTAAATGTTATAAGTATGAACAAAGTGGAAATTCCTGAATGACTCTTGCTGCAGTAGTCTACAGTGAGAGTTAGTGGGTAGAGTTAGGCAAGGGGAAGTTGGGGTTAGGCTTGTGGTCTCTGATCTGGATTAGTAAGAGACCTCCAGGGGAAAGTAAGAGAGAGTTTCTTATTGGGAAATAACTGATTAACGGCCACACCGTTGCATCAGGCATGGTTGGTGGTCTTCAAATCGATTTCAGGGTGTGTGTGTGTGTGTGTGTGTGTGTGTGTGTGTGTGTGTGTGTGTGTGTGTGTGTGTGTGTGTGTGTGTGTGTTGGGTTGGGTTGGGAGGGGGGGTGAGAGAGAGAACGAGAGAGAGACAATAGTTGAATCCCACCACAGCAGTACCACAAGGTTGGAAAATTTATTTGACTACATTGCCCCCATCTGGAACAAAAGTGATATTACATGAAACTGGGTGATAAATCTTATCTATATGTTATTCGTTGGCTGATTGTTCCCAACTCATAGGAATCCCCACCCAGTTGACTACTTTAAAATGGTCGAAGCCCTCAATGCCAATGTCCATGCTAAAATGGGCTATACCCATGATGAGTCCTCTATCTATTTGGCAACAACAATATTTTTTTTTCAAAGTTGCCAATATTCCCTTATATCAGTGCATTCCTGTAATACCTACATGTTTCAAGCAGACCACCATAGTCTACGTGCCCAAGAATGTCAAGGTAACCTGCCTAAATGACTATCGACCCATAGCACTCACGTCTGTAGCAATGAAATGCTTTGAAAAGCCGGTCATGGCTCACATCAACACCATCCTCCCGGAAACCCTAGATCCATTCCAATTTGTATACCGCCCCAACGGATCCACAGATGACGCAATCTCGATTGCTCTCGACGCTGCCCTTTCTCACCTGGACAAAAGGAACACCTATGTGAGAATGCTGTTTATTGACTAGAGCTCAGCATTCAACAACATAGTGCACTCAAAGTTAATCACTAAGAGAAGGACCCTGGGACTAAACACCTCCCTCTGCAACTGGATCCTGGACTTCCTGACAGGCCGCCACCAGGTGGTAAGGGTTGGCAACAACACATCTGCCATGCTGATCCTCAACACTGGGCCCCTCAGGGGTGTGTGCTTAGTCCCCTCCTGTGCTCCCTGTTCACCCATGACGGTGTGGCCAAGCACCACTCCAACACCATCATTCATTTTGCTGACAACACAACAGTGGTAGGCCTGATCATCGACAACGATCAGAAAGCCTATAGGGAGGGGGTCATAACCTGGCAGTGTGCTGCCAGGACAACAACCTCTCCACAACGTGAGCAAAACAAAGGAGTTGATTGTGGACTACAGGAAAAGGAGGCCTGAACACATTCCCATTCACATCGACAGGGCATTTATCGTGCTTGTAAACACATTATATTGTTCAAAAAACATATTGATATATTGCATTTTATAAATAATGTTTTGTTGTTGCATTTAACTGCAAAAAAATGTTGTTATCAAGGTCATTTCCTTAGTAAGTGATGTCAGAGGTCAGCATGTGGGAGGAGTGGGAGCTCAGTAATTACCAATTGGATTGGCGTTCAAGTAGATTTTTTCCCCGGTCGTATGTGGTAAATTTCCAATCCCCACTTGGTTACGAACGCAGCATTATACTGACTGTTGATGTCACCAGGCGGTCCAAAAATCACACCCAGCCAAATAACTTGAAATTTCAGGCGGATTTTCAAACAGCTTTTACACTAGAAGTGTATTATCAAAATGTTCACAATTTCCCAGTATTATACAACCTCATTGTGTGGAAATACTGTCAAAAAAATAGGGGACTGCGCTGCCCCTTTAAATGATCTGGCTTTACCAGGAGAGAACACCCTCCCCCTCTCATTGAAGCCACAAAAGTTCAAGGCCGACTGCAGTACTGCAGGCATTATTAGCAGGTTAGGGTTAGGATATGGGTAGGGGTTAAGGTTATGTTTAGGGTTAGGGTTTTAGGGTAGGATGTCGCAACAATCCCGCATAGCACTAACTGTTATCAGAGAGGAAGAAGCAAAGCGAGAGGTCTTATTATTTTTTGCTACTTGAGGCTTATTTGATCTAATAGATGTTTCGTAATTGTTTGGTTGTTATGAACCTGTACCCCTGCACACTGACTCGGTACCGGTGCCCCTATCTATAGCCTCGTTATTATTATTATTATTCTTATTGTGTTACTTTTTATTATTACTTTTTATTTTAGTCTACTTGTTAAATATTTTCTCAACTTTTCTTGTACTGCACTGTTGGTTAAGGGCTTGTAAGTAAGCATTTCACAGTAATGTCTACACTTTTTGTATTGGGAGCATGTGACAAATAAAGTTTGATTTGATCTGAATGCACTGATATAAGTTGATGCACATATCATGGATATAATGGATATTGCCATTGAGGGATTCCACAGAGATATTAGAGAAAGGAGGAGATAGGAATCCCATTGGGCAATGAATGGAGGAACATATATCGCCTCATCCAGCAGACTGTCGACTAATTGCGTTCAAGTTGTCATGTGGTTTCTAAGCTAATCGTCACGCAATCCATTCTCAAAGTCAGGGTATGAGTCCAGAAACCTGCCTATTTTCCTCAAAAGTACATACTGTAATGTCACGATTCTAAAGCTATACAATATTACAGGAAACTATTTTTAATGTTGACAAAATGTATGGTACTATTGGGTTTTTGAGCTAGTGCCCAATTGACTCCCATTCACTCCTTGAAGGAGAGCTCTCCTTGTCCCAGAATCACTCAGAACCCACCGCACGGCCCATTGACAACGTATGGGCAATGTACACAATGGGTGTTAATACGATTCCAAAGGAGTTTCCCATCTCCTCAAAACTCTGGCTTCTACCATTTTAAAGGACCCCCCCAGAGGAAGTTGCCGCCACTATTTCGATTACTGGTGGGTGGTAACATTAAAATATAACCCAACACTTCAACCAAACGTAGGCAAAGAATAATTTCTATGTCATATCATAGGAAAAATACACCGTTTCCACAGGAATTTCCACATAGTGGGCAGTTCGGATATGTCACTTCAAGCCCAAATATATCATACTTTGACTAAAATCATGATTTATTGACTTAAAATTATCGTGCAACTTTATGCGTCAGCTCTGGCCTTCGTCTATCAGCTCGAAAAGTGTAATTCTACTGGTGTGGAAGTTTAAGGCAGTCAACTAGGTGAGGATTCCTATGAGTTGGGAGCAATCAGCCAATGAAGAAGAAGAAGCGGAGCGGGTCGAGCGCTTCAAGTTCCTTGGTGTCCACATCACTAACAAACTATCATGGTCCAAACACACCAAGATAGTTGTGAAGATGACACTAAAACGCATACTCTCAACCAGGCAGTGTCAGGGTAAGGCCCTAAAATTTGTCAAAGACTCTAGTCACCCAAGTCATAGACTGATCTCTCTGCTACTGCATGGCAAGCGGTATGAAAGGCCCCTTAAACAGCTTCTACTCCTAAGCCATAAAACTGCTAAGCAGTTAATCAAATGGCTACCCGGACTATTTGCACTGACCCCCTTTTTTTACCCGCTGCTAGTTGCTGTTTATTATCTATGCATAGTCACTTTACCCCAGCTACATGTACATATTACCTCAATTACGTCAACGAACCTGTTCAGCCGCACATTGACTCGGTACCGATACCCCCTGGATATAGCCTCATTAATGTTATTTTATTGTTTGAATTTTGTTTTATTTGTGTTTTATTTTTGTCAATATTTTATGACTTACTTTTTTTTTTAAATACTGCATTGTTGGTTAGTTAAGGGCGTGTAAGTAAGCATTTCATGGTAATGTCTACACCTGTTTATTCGGCGCATGTGACAAATACAATTTGATTTGATTTGAAGAAGAAACGTTTTTTGCAGTATGCGCTACAGACAGCTATATAGGTCTGCAAATACAGAACTAGTAAAGGCCAAGTGCACTACTTTTGTGAGAAAAAAAACGCAACAATTTAGCCAAAATTTTGTCAACATTTTCAAAAATGTGCAGGCCGCCTGATCAAAGTTCTGCGCGGGACGACAGACGCCCAATTTCCAAAGATATTTATTACTGACTGCTTCTGTCTGTAGATTATGTGTTTCTGAGCATGAATTTAGCTAGCCAATGTCGCCATGACTTTGCCTGTGTGAACTGGGATTGATATTGGAGAGGCAGTTTCGACCTAACTTCATAAGGTACTGTTTTTTTCTATAGCACAGATACAAAGAGGAATCCTCTATCTATCAATTCAATTCAATTCAAGGGGCTTTATTGGCATGGGGAAACATGTGTTAACATTGCCAAAGCAAGTGAGGTAGATAATATATAAAGTGAATATTGAAAAATTAACAGTAAACATTACACATACAGAAGTTTCAAAACAATAAAGACATTACAAATGTCATATTATATATATACAGTGTTTTAACAATTTACAAATGGTTAAGGTATACGAGGGAAAAAAAATTAGCATAAATATGGGTTGTATTTACAATGGTGTTTGTTCTTCACTGGTTGCCCTTTTCTCGTGGCAACAGGTCACAAATCTTGCTGCTGTGATGGCACACTGTGGAATTTCACCCAGTAGATATGGGAGTTTATCAAAATTGGATTTGTTTTCGAATTCTTTGTGGATCTGTGTAATCTGAGGGAAATATGTCTCTCTAATATGGTCATACATTGGGCAGGAGGTTAGGAAGTGCAGCTCAGTTTCCACCTCATTTTGTGGGCAGTGAGCACATAGCCTGTCTTCTCTTGAGAGCCATGTCTGCCTACGGCGGCCTTTCTCAATAGCAGGGCTATGCTCACTGAGTCTGTACATAGTCAAAGCTTTCCTTAATTTTGGGTCAGTCACAGTGGTCAGGTATTCTGCCGCTGTGTACTCTCCGTGTAGGGCCAAATAGCATTCTAGTTTTCTCTGTTTTTTTTTTTGTAAATTCTTTCCAATGTGTCAAGTAATTATCTTTTAGTTTTCTCATGATTTGGTTGGGTCTAATTGTGCTGATGTCCTGGGGCTCTGTAGGGTGTGTTTGTGTTTGTGAACAGAGCCCCAGGACCAGCTTGCTTAGGGGACTCTTCTCCAGGTTCATCTCTCTGTAGGTGATGGCTTTGTTATGGAAGGTTTGGGAATCGCTTCCTTTTAGGTGGTTATAGAATTTAACGGCTCTTTTCTGGATTTTGATAATTAGTGGGTATTGGCCTAATTCTGCTCTGCATGCATTATTTGGTGTTCTACGTTGTACACGGAGGATATTTTTTGCAGAATTCTGCGTGCAGTCTCAATTTGGTGTTTTTCCCATTTTGTGAAGTCTTGGTTGCACGCCTGTTGTTCACATATCCCTCTCATTGGCTAGATCATTGGCCTGATCACGCCTCCTCCTGCCTGCCTTCCATATTTGTATTTCCATTGTTAGCGCACTCACTCGAATATATTGTAAATATAATAGGCAATATTTATGTTACCTCTCCATGAGACGCCCTTTCATTTGGCTTCAGTGCGATATTGAGTTTTAACATAGGAATGAATAGTGTCACGTGATCAATGGCTTTGTCCGTTCATACAAACTATTTGTTTAACTACAAACATTGATAACCTTGCACTACATAGTGAACAATACGTTATCTATATGATAAAAGTGGCATGCACAGGTGTCGTGGCTTAGTTTGTTTAAGCACCTGTCTAATAAACAGGAGATCCTAGGTTCAAATCTCAATGGTGCACTTCCTCTCTGATTTGAGGCTTCTTCCTCTCTGATTTGACACGATAGACACCAGCTCTGACATCATTGCATCAGATACTCGATTCTGATTGGCTTTTTTTAAACTATTGCTTGTCTTGTGATATTGATAATTTGTTTCCACAGTTTGTGTGTTTAAAACAGTACAGTGGTTTTAGAAAGTATTCATACCCCTTGTTGTGTTACAGCCTGAATTCAAAATGGATTCAATTGGGTTTTTTTCACTCTCACCCATCTACACACAATAATCCATAATGACAAAATTATTTTTTTGTTGATGAAATGTTTGCTAATTTCTTTGAAATGAAATACAGAAATATCTCATTTACATAAGTATGCACACCCCTAAGTCAATACATGTTAGAATCACCTTTGGCAGCGATTACAGCTGTGGATCTTTCTGGGTGAATCTATAAGAGCTTTGCACACCTGGAATAAACAATATTTGCACATTATTCTTTTCAAAATTCTTCAAGCTCTGTCAAATTGGTTGTTGATCATTGTTAGACAACCATTTTCAAGTCTTGCGATAGATTTTCAAGCAGATTTAAGTCAAAACTATTACTCGGCCGCTCGAGAACATTCACTGTCTTCTTGGTAAGCAACGCCAGTGTAGATTTTGCCTTGTGTTTTAGGTTATTGTCCTGCTGAAAAGGTCACTTCATCTCCCAATGTCTGGTGGAAAGCAGAATGAACCAAGTTTTCCTCTAGGATTTTGCCTGTGCTTAACTCCATTCCGTTTCTTTTTTTATCCTGAAAAACTCCCCAGTCCTTAATGATTACAAGCATACCCATAACATGATGCAGCCACCACTATGCTTGGAAATATGGAGAGTGGTACTCAGTAATGTGTTGGATTTGCCCCAAACATAACACTTTGTATTCAGAACAAAAAGTGAATTGCTTTGCCACATTTTTTGCAGTTTTACTTTAGTGACTGTCTGCAAACAGGATGCATGTTTTGGAATATTTCTATTCTGTACAGGCTTCCTTATTTTCACTTTGTTAATTGGGTTAGTATTGTGGAATAACAACAATGTTGTTGATCCCATCCTTAGTTTTCTCCTATAATATCCATTTAATTCTGTAAATGTTTTAAAGTCACTGTTGGCATCTTGGTGAAATCCCTGAAAGGTGTCATTCCTCTCCAGCAACTGAGTTAGGAAGGACGCCTGTATCTATATAGTGACTGAGCATATTGATACACCATCCAAAGTATAATTAATAACTTCACCATATTCAAAGGGATATTGAATATCATATTTTTTTTACCCATCTACCAATAGGTGCCCTTCTTTGCGAAGCATTGGAAAACCTCCCGGGTCTTTGTGGTTGAATCTGTGTTTGAAATTCAATGTGTGGAGTACAGAGATGAGGTAGTGATTATGTGACTTGTTAAGCACATTTGACCTCCTAAACTTATTTAGGCTTGCCATAACAAAGGGGTTGAATACTTATTGACTCATTCCACTTTGACATTATGAAACTCTGAAGGGGAACAAAGTACGTGAGGATGGCTGAGGAGTGGTCTGGAGGTGGTGTCTGTCCCCAGTCAGGAAGTTTTAAAAAATTAAGCTTGAAAAAGCTTTTTCCTGCTATTTAGAGCCATATCCATTATTCTTAATTCTATTTAAAATATTTTTTTTTTTCTGCATATCCAAGCATGCCCCTTGAGCTGTCTGTCTGTCTGTCTGTCTGTCTGTCTGTCTGTCTGTCTGTCTGTCTGTCTCTGTCTGTCTCTGTCTGTCTGTCTGTCTGGTGACAGGTGGCTGTTTTTTTAAAGAAACTAAATATACTTCTCTGCATCTCTGCTAAAATCTGGGGAAACGATTGAAAGGATGTGAGTCTTTTTCAGTGCATTTAGTAATTGCTTATTTTCTAAAGTATAGAAATCTTGCCAGCAGGAATGCCAGCTAAGATAGTTAGACACACACATGTGTTTAGCAGATGTTATTTCAGGTGTAGCGAAATGCTTGTGTTTCTTGCACCAACAGTGCAGTATTATCTGACAAGTAATATCTAACAGTTTCACAATACAAACAATACACACAAATCTAAAGTAAAGGAATGGAATGAAGAATATATAAATATTTGGATTAGCAATGTAAGCGCAGCATAGACTAAGATTCAGTAGAATAGGATAGAATACAGTATATACATACAGTTGAAGTTGGAAGTTTGCATACACTTAGGTTGGAGTCATTAAAACTCCACAAATTTCTTGAAAACAAACTAGTTTTGGCAAGTCGGTTAGGACATCTACTTTGTGCATGACACAAGTAATTTTTCCAACAATTGTTTACAGACAGATTATTTCACTTATAATTCACTGTATCACAATACCAGTGGGTCAGAAGTTTACATACAGTAAATTGACTGCGTCTTTAAACAGCTTAGAAAATTCCAGAAAATGCTGTCATGGCTTTAGAAGCTTCAGAAAGGCTAATTGATATCATTTGAGTCAATTGGAGGTGTACCTGTGGATGTATTTCAAAGCCTACCTTCAAACTCAGTGCCTCTTTGCTTGACATCATGGGAAAATCAAAAGAAATCAGCCAAGACCTCAGCAATTTCCAAACGCCTGAAGGTACCACGTTCATCTGTACAAACAATAGTACGCAAGTATAAACACCATGGGACCACGCAGCCGTCATACCGCTCAGGAAGGAGACGCAATCTGTCTCCTAGAGATAAATGTACTTTGGTGCGAAAAGTCAATCCTAGAACAACAGCAAAGGACCTTGTGATGATACTGGAGGAAACAGATACAAAAGTATCTATAGCCACAGTAAAACAAGTCTATACCGCTCAGCAAGAAAGAAGCCACTGCTCCAAAACCGCCATAAAAAAAGCCCGACTACGGTTTGCAACTGCACATGGGGACAAAGATTGTACTTTTTGGAGAAATGTCCTCTGGTCTGACAAAACAAAATGTCCATAATGACCAACGTTATGTTTGGGGGAAAAAGGGGGAGGCTTGCAAGTTGAAGAACACCATCCCAACCGTGAAGCGGGGGTGGCAGCATCATGTTGTGGGGATGCTTTTCTGCAGGAGGGACTAGTGCACTTCACAAAATAGATGGCAACATGAGGGAGGAAAATTATGTGGATATATTGACGCAAAATCTCAAGACATCAGTCAGGAAGTTAAAGCTTGGTCGCAAATGGGTCTTCCAAATAGACAATGACCCCAAGCATACTTCCAAAGTTGTGGAAGAATTGCTTAAGGACACCAAAGTCAAATTATTGGACTGGCCTTCACAAATCCCTGACCTCAATCTTATAGAAAATGTGTGGGCAGAACTGAAAAAGCATGTGCGAGCAAGGAGGCCTATAAATCTGACTCAGTTACACCAACTCTGTCAGGAGGAATGGGCCACAATTCACCCAACGTACTGTGAGAAGCTTATGGAAGGCTACCCGAAATGTTTGACCCAAGTTAAACAATTTAAAGGCAATGCAACCAAATACTAATTGAATATATGTAATCTTCTGACCCACTGGGAATGTGATGAAAGAAATAAAAGCTGAAATAAATCATTCTCTCCAATATTATTCGGACATTTCACACTCTTAAAATAAAGTGGTGATCCTAACTGACCGACAGGGAATTTTTACTAGGATTAAATGTCAGGAATTGCGAAAAACTGAGTTCAAATGTATTTGGCTAAGGTGTATGTAAACTTCCGACTTCAACTGTATGAGATGAGTAATGCAAAACATTATTCAGAAGTTTGGACACACCTACCCATTCAAGGGTTTTTCTTTATTTGTACTATTTTCTATATTGTAGAATAATAGTGAAGACATCAAAACTATGTAATAACACATATGGAATCGTGTAGTAACCAAAAACAGTGTTCAACTAATCTAAATATATTTTATATTTGAGATTTTTCAGTGGCCACACTTTGCCTTGATGACAGCTTTGCACACTCTTGGCGTTCTCTCAACCAGCTTCATGAGGTAGTCACCTAGAATGCATTTCAAATAACAGGTGTGCCTTGTTAAAAGTTAATTTGTGGAATTTCTTTCCTTCTTAATGCATTTGAGCCAATCAGTTGTGTTGTAGCAAGGTAAGGGTGGTATACAGAAGGTGTTCCTAAAGACGAAGTCCATATTATGGCAAGAACAGCTCAAATAAGCAAAGAGAAACGACAGTCCAGCATTACTTTAATACATGAAGGTCAGTCAATATGGAAAATGTCAATAACTTTGAAAGTTTCTTCAAGTGGAATCTGGAAAATGTAATAACTGTACAAGTTTTTTCAAGTGTCGTCATAAAATCCAGCAAGTTCACGATGACACTGACTTTTATGAAAAGTTACCGGCATTCGCTGCGAGCAGGGTTCGAACCTGCGCGGGAAGATCCCATTGGATTTCAAGTCCAACGCCTTAACCACTCGGCCATCGCAGCTGCTATACAAGATTGTAGAAAGTGAGTTCAAATCATGTCTTTACATACCAGTCATTAATGTGATACAGTGATTTGACTCTGTTTTCTTCAGTGATTTTGTTTGTATCTGATTGTAGTAAATTATTATAATTTGCGACGGAGAGCGACGCACATAAATACACATTGGTATCAACAGCGTGAGGAGGCACATACTAGCCTACAAAACCAGGGCTATATCTAATGTTATTCCATTCCTTTAATTAGATCTGTGTGTATCAGATATTTGGTGTGGAATTGTTAGATATTACTTGTTAGATATTGCTCCACTGTCGGTACTAGAAAAGCACAAGAATTTCGCCACACTCGCAATAACATCTGCTAACCATGTGCATGTGACCAATACATTTGATTTGATTTGATATATGAATAGACTACTTTAGCAATACTTTGTGCATCATTCTTGAAACAAGCTTCAGCTTTCTCTACAGAAATACTCATTGTAGTTGTGTTCATCCTTCATATTTGGATGCACGCACGCAGATGCAACATCTGTGCATTTGTCTAGGTGGCACTAGTGAGCTATGCATTTCCATCAATGTTCTGTGGTGATTGACATGAACCGAAGATTTTGTGATTGAACCACAAAGTTGAAAATGTAACTGTTTGGTTGAACCTCCAACTAAGCCCCTGACAACACAACACAAGGTATTATCAAACAGTTTAATATTTTTTCAGATATTAAGGTTTCCTATCTTTGGTAAAATACTAAAATCTAATATAATAAGTGTTGTTTCGTGTATTTTTGCTGTGTTCTCCTCTTTCAGAGTGTGGGCTGTGATGTTAGTTATTGAAAAAAGTGAAGTTTAACAGTGAACAATGTTGCATGATTGATTGGCACATGGGTTGGGTTGGAGGGAATGAGTTCCCCCTTAGATTAGACTCATTAATTCCTGATTAGTGTCCATTATACACACACACACACACACACACACACACACACACACACACACACACACACACACACACACACACACACACACACACACACACACACACACGAACACATACACACACATTTAAATCAAATCAAATCAAATTTTATTTGTCACATACACATGGTTAGCAGATGTTAATGCGAGTGTAGCGAAATGCTTGTGCTTCTAGTTCCGACAATGCAGTAATAACCAACAAGTAATCTAACTAACAATTCCTAATCTACTGTCTTATACACAGTGTAAGGGGATAAAGAATATGTACATAAGGATATATGAGTGAGTGATGGTACAGAGCAGCATAGGCAAGATACAGTAGATGGTATCGAGTACAGTATATACATGTGAGATGAGTATGTAAACAAAGTGGCATAGTTAAAGTGGCTAGTGATACATGTATTACATAAGGATGCAGTCGATGATATAGAGTACAGTATATAGGTATGCATATGAGATGAATAATGTAGGGTAAGTAACATTATATAAGGTAGCATTGTTTAAAGTGGCTAGTGATATATTTACAACATTTCCCATCAATTCCCATTATTAAAGTGGCTGGAGTTGAGTCAGTGTCAGTGTGTAGGTAGCAGCCACTCAATGTTAGTGGTGGCTGTTTAACAGTCTGATGGCCTTGAGATAGAAGCTGTTTTTGAGTCTCTCGGTCCCAGCTTTGATGCACCTGTACTGACCTCGCCTTCTGGATGATAGCGGGGTGAACAGGCAGTGGCTCGGGTGGTAGATGTCCTTGATGATCTTTATGGCCTTCCTGTAACATCGGGTGGTGTAGGTGTCCTGGAGGGCAGGTAGTTTGCCCCCGATGATGCGTTGTGCAGACCTCATTACCCTCTGGAGAGCCTTACGGTTGAGGGCGGAGCAGTTGCCGTACCAGGCGGTGATACAGCCCGCCAGGATGCTCTCGATTGTGCCTCTGTAGAAGTTTGTGAGTGCTTTTGGTGACAAGCCGAATTTCTTCAGCCTCCTGAGGTTGAAGAGGCGCTGCTGCGCCTTCTTCACAATGCTGTCTGTGTGAGTGGACCAATTCAGTTTGTCTGTGATGTGTATGCGATGTTCCTCCACTACTGTTCCATCGATGTGGATAGGGGGTGTTCCCTCTTCTGTTTCCTGAAGTCCACAATCATCTCCTTAGTTTTGTTGACGTTGAGTGTGAGGTTATTTTCCTGACACCACACTCCGAGGGCCCTCACCTCCTCCCTGTAGGCCGTCTCGTCGTTGTTGGTAATCAAGCCTACCACTGTTGTGTCGTCCGCAAACTTGATGATTGAGTTGGAGGCGTGCGTGGCCACGCAGTCGTGGGTGAACAGGGAGTACAGGAGAGGGCTCAGAACGCACCCTTGTGGGGCCCCAGTGTTGAGGATCAGCGGGGAGGAGATGTTGTTACCTACCCTCACCACCTGGGGGCGGCCCGTCAGGAAGTCCAGTACCCAGTTGCACAGGGCGGGGTCGAGACCCAGGGTCTCGAGCTTGATGACGAGCTTAGGCTCTGTGCTGCTGGTTTGGCCAAGCCAGGAGGGGCTCTGGATCACCTCTGTCCCAGATAGCACCCTATTCACTATTTAGTGCACTACTTTTGACCAGGACCTATGGGGTATGATACTTTTGACCAGGGCCCAAGCAGAGCACAATGTAGGCAATAGGGGGCCATGAATGCCTTTTGCCAAGATGTTTACAATGCTGGCTAGCCTAAAGCAAACACCTTTTTCTTACCCCCCCTCTTTATGAAACCAAACCTAAATTGATCTGGTTCAGATTTATATTAAGAATGTGAAATGTCAGAATAATAGTTGAGCGAATGATTTATTTCAGCTTTTATTTCTTTCATCACATTCCCAGTGTGTCAGAAGTTAACATACACTCAATTTGTATTTGGTATTATTGCCTTTAAATTGTTTAACGTGGGTCAAATGTTTCGGGTAGCATTCCACAAGCTTCCCACAATAAGTTGGGTGAATTTTGGCCCATTCCTCCTGACAGAGCTGGTGTAACTGAGTCAGGTTTGTAGGCCTCCTTGCTCGCATATCCTGTTTCATTACACATACACGTTTTCAGTTCTGCCCACACATTTTCTATAGGACTGAGGTTAGGGCTTTGTGAAGGCCACTCCAATACCTTGACTTTGTTGTCCTTAAGCCATTTTGCCACAACTTTGGAAGTATGCTTGGTGTCATTGTCCATTTGGAAGACCCATTTGCGACCAAGTTTTAACTTGCTGACTGATGTCTTGAGATGTTGCTTCAAAATATCCACATCATTTTCCTCCCTTATGATGCCATCTACTTTGTGAAGTGCACCAGTCCCTCCTGCAGCAAAGCACCCCCACAACATGATGCTGCAACCCCTGTGCTTCACGGTTGGGATGGTGTTCTTCGGTTTGCAAGCCTCCTCCTTTTTCCTCCAAACATAACGATGGTCATTATGGCCAAACAGTTCTATTTTTGTTTCATCTGACCAGAGGAAATTTCTCCAAAAAGTATGATCTTTGTCCCCATGTGCAGTTGTAAACCGTAGTCGGGCTTTTTTTATGGCGGTTTTGGAGCATTGGCTTCTTCCTTGCTGAGCAGCATATCAGGTCGATATAAGACTCGTTTTACTGTGGATATAGATACTTTTGTACCTGTTTCCTCCAGCATCATCACAAGGTCCTTTGCTGTTGTTCTGGGATTGATTTGCACTTTTCTCACTGAAGTACGTTCATGAATAGGAGACAGAACGCGTCTCCTTCCTGAACGGTATGACGGCTGCGTGGTCCCATTGTGTTTATACTTGCGTACTATTGTTTGTACAGATGAAGGTGTTACCTTCAGGAGTTTGGAAATTTCTCCCACGGATGAACCAGACTTGTGGAGGTTTACCATTTTTTTCTGAGGTCTTTGCTTATTTCTTTAGATTTTCCCATGATGTCAAGCAAAGAGGCGCTGAGTTTGAAGGTAGGCATTGAAATTCATCCACAGGTACACCTCCAATTGACTCAAACTATGTCAATTAGCTTATTAGAAGCCTCTAAAGCCATGACATAATTTTCTGGAATTTTCCAAGCTGTTTAAAGGCACAGTCAACTTAGTGTATGTAAACTTCTGACCCACTGGATTTGTGAAACATTGAATTGAACTGAAATAATCTGTCTGTTAACAATTGTCTTTGTCACCGTCACGTTCTGACCATAGAGAGCCCTTATTTTCTATGGTAGAGGAGGTCAGGGCGTGACTTGGGGTTAGTCTAGTTTATATTTTCTATGTGGGGTTCTAGTTTAGTTTTTCTATGTTGGTGATTTTGTATGATTCCCAATTAGAGTCCTCAAGGCCAGACATATTACCAGGACGTGTACTCAAAGCATGATCGGACCAACTGGCAAGTGTCTTCACTGACATTTTCAACTTTTCCCTGACCGAGTCTGTAATACCTACATGTTTCAAGCAGACCACCATAATCCCTGTGACCAAGGAAGCAAAGGTAACCTGCCTAAATGATTACCACCCTGTAGCACTCATGTCGGTAGCCATAAAGTGCTTTGAAAGGCATGGCTCACGTCAACAACATCATCCTGGAAACCCTAGACCCACTCCAATTCGCATACCGCCCCAACAGATCCACAGATGACACAATCTCAATCGCACTCCACACTGCCCTTTCCCACCTGGACAAAAGGAACACCTATGTGAGAATGCTGTTCATTGACTACAGCTCAGCGTTCAACACCATAGTGCCCGCAAAGCTCATCACTAAGTTAAGGACCCTGGGACTAAACACCTCCCTCTGCAACTGGATCCTGGACTTCCTGACAGGCCACCCCCAGGTGGTAAGGGTCGGCAACAACACATCTGCTACGCTGATCCTCAGCATGGGGGCCCCTCAGGGTTTCGTGCTTAGTCTCCTCCTGTACTCCCTGTTCACCCACGACTGCGTGGCCTAGCACGACTCCAGCACCATCATTAAGTTTGCTGACAACACAACAGTGTTAGGCCTGATCACGACAACGATGAGACAGCCTATAGGGAGGAGGTCAGAGACCTGGCAGTGTGGTGCCAGGACAACAACCCCTCCCTCAATGTGAGCAAGACAAAGGAGCTGATTGTGGACTACAGGAAAAGGAGGGTCGAGCAGGCCCCCATTAACATTGATGGGGCTATAGAGGAGCGGGTTGAGAGTTTCAAGTTCCTTGGTGTCCACATTACCAACAAACTATCATGGTCCAAACACACCAAGACAGTCGTGAAGAGGGCACGACAACACCTTTTCCTCCTCAGCAGACTGAAAAGAATTTGGCATGGGTCCCCAGATCCTCAAAAAGTTATACAGCTGCACCATCGAGAGCATCCTGACCGGTTGCATCACCGCCTGGTATTTGAACTGATCGGCATCTGACCATAAGGTGCTTCAGAGGACCTATATATAGGCGTTGTCAGTGGAAGGCCCAAAAAATGGTTGAAGACTCCAGTCACCCAAGTTATAGACTGCTCTCTCTGCTTCCGCACGGCAAGTGGTACCGGAGCTCCAAGTCTAGGATGAAAAGGCTCCTTAACAGCTTCTACCCCCAAGCGATAAGACAGCTGAACAATTAATCAGACAAATTACATTAACCACCCCCCCCCCTTTGTTTACACTGCTGTTACTTGCTGTTTAATATCTATGCATAGGCCCTTTACTCCACCTACATGTACAAACTACCTCAGCTAACTTGTAACCCTGCATATTGACTCAGTACCAGTACCAGTATTTTATTCAGTAAGTCTTTTCTGAATTCTATTTATTGAACTGCATTGTTGTGGGTGGCAGGGTAGCCTAGTGGTTAGAGCGTTGGACAAGTAACCGGAAGCCTGCAAGTTCAAAACCCCCGAGCTGACAAGGTACAAATCTGTCATTCTGCCCCTGAACAGGCAGTTAACCCACTGTTCCTAGGCCATCATTGAAAATAAGAATTTGTTCTTAACTGACTTGCCTGGTTAAATAAAGGTAAAATAAAAAATTGTTGGTTAAGGGCTTGTAGTAATTAAGCATTTCACCTGTTGTGAAAAATACAAATTTATTTGATTTAATGATATAGAATAGGAGGGAATGGAACAGAGATGTGATTTCATGATTGCCCTAAACAAACAGCAATCTCTTTTTTTTC
Source organism: Oncorhynchus masou masou (assembly GCF_036934945.1). Lineage (NCBI taxonomy): Eukaryota > Metazoa > Chordata > Actinopteri > Salmoniformes > Salmonidae > Oncorhynchus > Oncorhynchus masou. The sequence continues at coordinate 39,788,812 of NC_088238.1, forward strand.
CCTTCACTAGCCTACTGTGTCTATTTCACAGACCAACTACTTCACATACACCTCAGCATGTATAGGCTAAGTAAACACATTCCCCATCGTACAAGTAAATACATTCACCACTGTGGCTGTAGAGCTATAGATTTCCCAATCATTCACATCTACCTTTAACAAGCATTTTGCCAATATCAACACTTTCATGTGGGAGATTTACATGACTGACTTGACTGTGGCCTTTCCCTGTCCTTCCTAACAATAGAACACGATTCTGATTTGTACTAATGCCCCTGTAGGAATCATGACCGTTTTACTTCCTCACCTCCACAAAACCGACTCGAACCCCTGCAGATGTTCACCCCTTTTACCCATTTGGACAGGTGAGTGTGAGAAACGGTGTCAATATTGTATCAACACTAGAGGGGCCTTTCGTCCTAACTTCAGGTATTCTTCCAGAGGGTCCTATTGCTTTTGCAATCGCACCACAGGTTTGTGACTTAAAGATCTGTCTTTGTTGTCACGGGGATATTCAGCGTAGGTGTCACAGGGGCGTACGCAGTACTTATCACATTTCAGGTCATCGAGTTATTAATAAATAAACCTTTCGTACTATCTGCCATCACCTTGACCGTCCCACATGTTTTAAACAACCGAACCACACCCAGTCTGTTTCCAATTATATAGGACTGGAGTTGGAGTATCTACGTGTACAAAGATCATTGCACCACACCAACAATGACCTTGTGTTGCTAAGATAGTTTCGGTACATACCTGTACCATTCAGGGCCAGGGCCTGGGTTCAAATACTATTTCAAATCAATTCAAGTACACAGTCTGTGTTTGCCTGTCTTAATGGAACCGATTGAATGGTTCCAAAACAGCAAACCCAGCCCATTTGGCACTCCAGGCAGACTAAAGCAAATTGTAAAAGTATTTGAAAGATTTCTAATAGTATTTGAACACAGATTTGGTCAGGACAGGGTACCAACTGTAAACATGCAGATATAACAGGTGTTTAAAACTGGACATAAAGAGTGACATTTGACCTTTTCTGTACTGACTGACACACAAAAGAAAAAAAGGATGAAAAAGGTTCTCCTTATTCCCACGACAGAGGCTTCATGCCCATAGGGGGCACAGGAGCACGTGCCCCCTCAATATTTATCCTGTTTAAAATAATAATAATAATAATAATCAAATAAAAATTAAGTACATTTTTTGTTTTTTTTCTCTGTAATACTACTAGCTACCTAGCAATTTGATGAAGTTGATTTTAGCTAGCCCAGATAGGTTACCCATCTCCCAACCTCAAAACTGGCTACCATGAACCATTTCAGGCTATCAATCAAGTTAGAGTAGCTAGCTTGTCTAATTATCTTAGCTGGCATGCCAGCTGGCAAGATTGGTAGATTTTAGAAAATCAAGCCATTACTAAATGTACTGAATAAGACTTACATTCTTTCTTTCTTTTTTACCCAGATCTTAGCAGAAATGCAGAGAAGCATATTTATTGTATTTAAAATCAGAACCACTAGTCAGTAGGCTAGTTATTCAGTAAAGGTAGATATGCAGAAAATTAAACAGATATTTTCTCCATCGAATTAAGCATAATGATTATGGATCTACATATAGATTTCAGGAAAAAGCTGTTTGAAAAATTCTAAATTCTCTAACTTCCAGATAGGAGCACTCCTCCAGCCATCCTGGCGTACTTTGTGCCCCCTCACATTTTGCGGGTGCATGGCACCCCTGTCCCACGGCAATGTAACTGAGGCAATGTAACTGAGCAACAACTCAAACCTCTCCCAATTTGTGTACTTAGCCAATATAATGCTACTTAAAAAAATATATATATATTACATTACAGTATTTTATAGTTGTCAGTTTGGCCAAAAGTTTAAAAAAGATTATGAAAACAAAATATCTCTCTCTCATATATATATATAGATATATATATACAGTGAGGGAAAAAAGTATTAGATCCTCTGCTGATCTTGTACGTTTGCCCACTGACAAATAAATGATCAATCTATAGTGAGAGACAGAATAACAACAAAAAAATCCAGAAAAACTCATGTCAAAAATGTATTTTTTTATTACATAATTGAACTACCTTTTGTGTGAGTGTGTGTTATAGCCATTCTTGCTTTTCAGAGTTCTGTTTATGCGTGTATAACTCCTCGAATGGGTGTGGATGCTCATTGGATTATAGATTAACAGTATTGGCTGGAGATTCCCCATGCTACCATTTTTAATAGCTTAGATATGAGTTTAGATACTCTCTGTTGTTATCATCTATACATAGCCACTTTAATAACTCTACCCAAACTCAGCAAAAAAAGAAACTGAAAACACACGAACGGAGAGTACTACAAGGTAAGAGTGTGTGTGTGTCAGTTACCAATGCCATTGTCTGAGTTGGAGGTTTTTCAAACAACTCAGCAAAAAAAGAAACGTCCTCTCACTGTCATCTGCGTTTATTTTCAGCAAATTTAACATGTGTAAATATTTGTATGAACATAACAAGATTCAACACCTGAGACATAAATAAACTGAACAAGCTCCACAGACATGTGACTAACACAAATGGAATGATGTGTCCCTGAACAAAGGGGGGGGGGGGTCAAAATCAAAAGTCAGTATCAGTATCTGGTGTGGCTACGAGCTGCATTAAGTAATGCATTGCATCTCCTCCTCATGGACTGCACCAGATTTGCCAGTTCTTGCTGTGAGATGTTACCCCACTCTTCCACCAAGGCACCTGCAATTTCCAGGACATTTCTGGGGGGAATGGCCCTAGCCCTCACCCTCCGATCCAACAGGTCCCAGACGTGCTCAATGGGATTGAGATCCATGCTCTTCGCTGGCCATGCTGTCTTGCAGTAAATCACACACAGAATGAGCATTATGACTGGTGGCATTGTCATGCTGGAGGGTCATGTCAGGATGAGCCTGCAGGAAGGGTACCACATGAGGGAGGAGGATGTCTTCCCTGTAATGCACAGCGTTGAGATTGCCTGCAATGACAACCAGCTCAGTCCAATGATGCTGTGACACACCGCCCCAGACCATGACGGACCCTCCACCTCCAAATCGATACTGCTCCAGAGTACAGGCCTTGGTGTAACGCTCATTCTTTTGACGATAAACACGAATTCAACCATCACTCCTGGTGAGACAAAACCACAACTTTTTGCCAGTCCTGTCTGGTCCAGCGACGGTGTGTCTGTGCCCATAGGCAATGTTGTTGCCGGTGATGTCTGGTGAGGACCTGCCTTGCAACAAGCCTACAAGCCCTCAGTCCAGCCTCTCTCAGCCTATTGTGGATAGTCTGAGCACTGATGGAGAGATTGTGCATTCCTGGTGTAACTCGGGCAGTTGTTGTTGCCATCCTGTACCTGTCCCGCAGGTGTGATGTTCGGATGTACCAATCCTGTGCAGGTGTTGTTACACGTGGTCTGCCACTGCCAGGACGATCAGTTGTCCGTCCTGTCTCCCTGTAGCACTGTCTTAGGCGTCTCACAGTACGGACATTGCAATTTATTTTCCTGGCCACATCTGCAGTCCTCATGCCTCCTTGCAGCATGACTAAGGCACGTTCACGCAGATGAGCAGGGACCCTGGGCATCTTTCTTTTGGTGTTTTTCAGAGTCAGTAGAAATGCCTCTTTAGTGTCCTAAGTTTTCATAACTGTGACCTTAATTGCCTACCGTCTGTAAGCTGTTAGTGTCTTAACGACCGTTCCACAGGTGCATGTTTATTAATTGTTTATGGTTCATTGAACCAGCATGGGAAACAGTGTTTAAACCCTTTACAATGAAGATCTGTGAAGTTATTTGGATTTTTACGAATTACCTTGTAAAAGACAGGGTCCTGAAAAAGGGACGTTTCTTTTTTTGCTGAGTTTACATGTACATATTACTTCAAGTAACCGGTGACCCCTCACATTGACTCTGTAGCGTTACCCCCCTGTATATAGTCTCGCTATTGTTATTTTACTGCTGCTCTTTAACTACTTGTTACTTTTATTTCTTATTCTTATCCGTATTTTTTAACCTGCAATTTTGGTTAGGGGCTCGTAAGTAAGCATTTCACTGTCATGTCTACTACACCTGTTGTATTCGGCGCATGTGACTAATTTGATTTGAGATGTCAGTGTTTTTACGAGTACAGTTATGAATGACTTTCTGTTTGAGTCTTATGGGATAGTCAGGTCAAGGGTTATTTAAAGGGGCATTCAGCAGTTGCTATGTCCATTTTTTTTAACGATATGTACGCATTGATTCTTAAATAATATAACTTATGAGCTTAGTTCAACTGTCGTACCCCATCAGAATCCAAAATATAAGCTTGTTTTATTCCAATATTTGTAAACAAAGTAATTGGAAAACAAACACTTTATAGCCTCAAAACGTGGTTAAAACTATCATTTTGATATCATGGATGGTCAGGCCTTGCATCCATAGCTCTGTAAATGAGTTTTAGAGAGGTTTCGTATATCCAGCCCCATCCCTCATATTTTTACCGAAACAAGGGAGGGAAGGATGCTTTGGTATTATTTTGATTGCTGATTGCCACTTTAAAGGTTTTGACTGCTGATTGCCACTTTAAAGGTTTTGACTGCTGATTGCCACTTTAAATGTTTTGACTGCTGATTGCCACTTTAAAGGTTTTGACTGCTGATTGCCACTTTAAAGGTTTTGACTGCTGATTGCCACTTTAAAGGTTTTGATTTCAGTCCCATCAAGTCACAAACACCAAAAAAATGTACTATAACTTCTTTGGCGGAAATTCAGTTAGGGTGACAACAATGTCAATGTTGTTGAGTTACTTTAAGATGTTTTTGCTTGTATTGTATACTATCGAGTATAGGGCAGGAGATGTTTACACGTTTGTACACAATTGTTTTCAAATTACTGTTCATACTCTCGTGTGAGTTTGTTAATCTCACTCCCGTTCCTTACCGTTCCTGACTGACCATCACAGTAGAGGGATGGAGAGGGCGACGGTGAAAGGCCAGATGGTGAAATATGGTCAGAGAGAAACAAGGGAGCAACGGAGGGGGATTAACGGGAAGGGGTCAATCAGACAGATAGACTGATACAGGTAGTTTACACGGAGAGCTTGAGCATTTTGAGGGGATAGCTGCTCAGACAGGATGGACAGCAGATTGGTAGCCTGTCAGCATTGAGAGAAAGAGGGGAGAAAAGAGAATGAAATATGGAGAAACAAAAGAGAGACTTAATAGGTGACTGACACAGCATGGCGGGGTCCCACAGTGAGAGAGAGAGAGAGAGATGGAGAGAGAGTGAATGTGAGACTCATTGGGCGACGGACAACAACATGGGCTTGCACCTCTTTACGACCTCCTATAAAATCTCTTATCTGCGCTCCGGGTGGGACTGCTCTGCAGTGACGGAACAGTGATTCCCAGTCCAAACTCCGAACAACGTTTCCAAGACTAATCGTTAGGAACGTGTCCAAGTGTGGATGGACTTTTCTAGCATCTCTGGCAGTCCTCATGAAAACGTATTACTGCCAATGGATACCATGTTTACAAGATGTATTTGCTTGTAATTGTTTTAATTGAGCTCCTAGAGTGTGCGGCTCGCTTTTCCTTTTTCAAGCCTGGACTCGAACCAGGGTCTGTAGTGACGCCTCTAGCACTGAGATGCCGTGCCTTAGACCACTGCGCCAGGAGCATCTCCGCCCATTCTAACTGTAAACTGTCTTCAGATGAAGCACACAAGTCGAACACACCCATGCCATATCACTCATTGTAACTAATTCACTCATTGGGACAGTGGTTTTGTAATGTGCAAAGCAAGATAATAAACAGCATGAGACATAGGCTCGTGATTTCTAATACACCCCACTCCCTTACCCTCCTACCTCTCTTTAACTCCCTCTCTCTTTACTTTCCTCCCACCTGTATACAGGTTACAGAGTCATAGAATTTCCAATACACTCCACTCCCTTCTTCACCTCCTGCTTCTCTCTCTCTCTCTTCAACTCTCTCCTCCCCTCTTCTTTTTTTTGTTTTTAACTACTCCATTCCACCTGTAGATGTATAAAAGTCCCCCGATCTGTCAGATCGGCCTCACTCCCTGCTAACTGAATGGTCGGCCTGCTCACTCTGATGTTAGCCATGGGTAAATTAAAGATCATTGGTGTACTGCTGTTGATATGTGTGTACAGCACAGTGGCTAGCACAGAAGAAGGGTGAGTAAACAGATAGGCTGAGATTTTAATATTGATCCATAAACAAGTGCTATGGTGGTGGATGTCTAATTGCATCATTTGAATGAAGTGGTTCAATGCTAAATTGATTTTGTCATTATTATACCTTGTCAATTTTCTACTGATAAGTATTTTTTTACCAGCAACATTTTTGAAGGATTTTAATTTAGTTGGATGATTTGTAGAACTTGATGCTTATTGTGAAGACATCATTGAGGGACATATAGTGTATACCCAGAGCCAAGTATTTAGAGAGTTTGACTGTTGAGGTTTTATGATGCATTTACATGACATTCTATGACAGCCAAGTTAGGGTCCCATTAACATTACATAGGAAATACACAGAGTGTACAAAACAGTAACTCGATATTAGGAAGGTTGTCGTAATGTTTTTTATGCTCAGTGTATTTCAATAACGCTATGTAACTGAATGTCTAGATTTAGAACAATATGCAGAAGTTGGCCAAGCTCTCTATATTCATGGCTATGACTGTACTCGACAAGTTTTTATTTAACCTTTATTTAACTAGGCAAGTCAGTTAAGAACAAATTCTTATTTTCAATGATGGCCTAGGAACGGTGGGTTTGCTCGGGAGTTTGAACTTGCAACCTTCCGGTTACTAGTCCAACGCTCTAACCACTAGGCTACCCTGCCTCCCCGTGTATTGTCTGTTCTGGTGGAACCAGTTTAAACAGCGGTGACTTTGGATGGTTGAATAATTGGTCGAGGTTCTGTGAATGGCTTGTTTCCTCTCAAGTTATTCTGAATGATTTTAAAACAGCCACTTGTTTTCTGATGCGTTAATGCATTGATGCTTTTAAATAATTGTACTCTACTTGTACAGTATAGGAGGTAACCTCTGCGGGTGTATTTTATACGATGATTTCTTATTCTTGACATCGAATAAGGATAGATCATGTTCTGTAACTTTTCTATTCATGATTCATCTAGATTGCACTAATGCGCTGACTGTAAGTCGCTCTGGATAAAAGTGTCTGCTCAATGACTAAAATGTAAATGTAAAAAATGTCATCTGAAACTCACTATTCACCAGTGTTGGGGAGTAGTGAACTACATTTAGTTCAGCTAGTAATTTAATTGCATTTTGTGGTAGCTTGGTGATAATTGAACTAAATTCAAATCTTGGTCGTGTTTTCAGCAGTAAATGACTTTTTTGCCATCTAGTGGTGCAGCTAACTACTGGAACTACACACTACTTTTTTATCCCTCTAAGCCTCTGAGAATGTTCTAAGAACGCCACGTGATGGTCCCAAGTGAATGTTCACGGGGGTACCTTTGTCTAGTTCCCTGTACGTTCCCAGGACGTCACTGAGGACCATGTTATAACCGGTTTAGGACGTTCTCAGGACTTTCATTTTACTAGTCCTCAGGATGTCGCGTGATGGTCCCAATGGAATGTTCTTTAGGGGACATTTGTATAGCCCCTTTAGGATGACGTTTGCCCCTGGAGGTTTAGTCTAGTTCCCCATCCCGGGGACGTCCACTATGTTTTTAGGAAGTTCTTTGGACGCTGTGTCATGGTCCCATGGAGGTTTTGTCTAGTTCCCGGTTTGTCCCGGAGATGTCCCCTAGGATGTTTTTAGGAAGTTCTTTGGACGCTGTGTCATGGTCCCATGGAGGTTTTGTCTAGTTCCCGGTTTGTCCCGGAGATGTCCCCTAGGATGTTTTTAGGAAGTTCTTTGGACGCTGTGTCATGGTCCCATGGAGGTTTTGTCTAGTTCCCGGTTTGTCCCGGGGATGTCCCCTAGGATGTTTTTAGGAAGTTCTTTGGACGCTGTGTCATGGTCCCATGGAGGTTTTGTCTAGTTCCCAAACCATTATTTGTCCCGGGGATGTCCCAAAATCCCTAGGATGTTTTTAGGAAGTTCTTGGACGCTGTGTCATGGTCCCATGGAGGTTTTGTCTAGTTCCCGGTTTGTCCCATCCGGATGTTTGGCCTACAGACTATTCTGACCCCTCTATGGAAAGATGAGACTCTCGTGTGCAAGGTGGCGTTTGCTCTCTGACCCCCACAAGCGTCTGAAGTCGCTACAGCCAATCAGCCAACTTCTGTCTGTAGTGTGCCCAGTCATGTGAAATCCATAGATTAGGGCCAAGTCAATTTATTTCAATTGACTGATTTTCCTTATATGAATTGTAACTCAGAACGCCATCTGCACTGCTTAATTTCTTAATTTAGTGACTATTCTCTCATTGATTTCATTTAGTTAGTTCAGCACTTTGAGTTTGTGTTTTCAGGATTGTTGTCTAATATGTGGGCGCAGCATATTATTCTGTTTTAATATAACTCCTGAATCACTATAATAAATGTAATTCCAGTGTGAATTAATTGGTAGCTTGGTAAACTACATTTTCAGAGTACCTTCCCCAACACTGCTATTCACCTATTCATTTTCATTTCCTGTTTTCATTTAGTTTTGTGTTTCTTTTACACAGCTATGAAAGAACAGTGAGAGATGCTGGTAAGTTTGTCATATAAAAAGTACAAATTTGTTTTAATCTTGCTCACATTCTGCCTAACTAATGAGGTGACAGTAGTAGCAGATTCAACCTATCAAGAGCTTGATTATTAAATGATTAGTTGAGTACAGTTATTTAGTGTCGGGCTAGAACAAAGATGTGCACCCCGCCGCTGTGGGTCTATTCTAGGGCAGATGATAGAATTCAAGACAAGAGGCTCAGTCAGAACTGTCCAGCCACGTGATCCAGTCTGAGTCCCAAATGGCACCCTATTCCCTATAAAAGTGGACCATGGACTCTTGACAAAAGTAATGCACTACATAGGGGAAAGGGTGCCATTTGGTGTCGTTGGGAACGTGATGGACTTTCCTCCTTTTACTCCTATCTTCGTATACCTATACATCCCCTCCCCTATACAATGCAACCTGCTTATCACATCACTAAACATGCGTGCACACACAAGCACACACACAGATACCCTTCCTATAAGACAGCTCAGGAGGGTGCCATATAGTGATGCGTTTAGGGCCTGAGTGTTCCATAATGTTTTCATAATGCAGATTCCAAATGCATCACTGTTGATACGGTAGTCAGTGTTCTGTTGCCAACTTGTTGCGCAATGTCACCTTGACTTTGTAGCAGTGAGGACAACACGCGACAGCCAATATGGTATAATGCTATTTAGCCATGACTATTTGCTTTGATCAACCAACCGATCCATGATGTTTGCCTTATTGGTCATATAAACGGACACAAATTCTTCCCAGTAACTGGCATTCAGTGATGCCAGTTTAGATCAAGTATTTGCTGTTATTTAATGTTCGGTGATGTCAGAGAGATTTGTTTTCCGATAGAGAGAAGAACTTTCAGAGCCTCGCTAACTCTCCCTCTTTCCCGCCCCTCTCTTGTCATCTCTCCTCCCGTCACTCTCTGTCACAGCCATCCTGACCTCCTGTGACTTTAACCAGGAAAGTACGCCGTTCTGTCAGTTCCAGCAGGACGGCACGGACAACAGTGATTGGACGAGACATAAAGGCGCCACCCCTACACCTGGAACAGGACCCTCCGGGGACTACCCTGACGGCAGTGAGTAGTGTTTGACCTTCAAACGCCCACCTGAAACATTATTCAATGATTGGTTCCCTCTTCTATCCACGTAATGGGGAAAAAAAGGAGCTCCTTTGAGATTTACCTACCTGTAGTTATATCTCATATTGCCCAGCCAAGATGCAAGAGAATGCCACGTTCCACGAGTCATGCTACGAGTCATGGTACGAGTCATGGTAGCCTGGATGCCAGTCAGTTTCGGTTGTCTTTGTTGTCACTATCGAGACGTGTGTGTGTGTCCTGAGAAGATACAGAAGGCTTTGTCCAAAATGGCACCCCTTGGCTCTGGTCCAAAATAGTAGACTAAATAAGGAATAGAGGGTGCCTTTTCAGACGCTGCCACAGTGTAGTTCAACGCTTCTCCTTCGTCTCCAACCCCCTATTCTCCATCACCGTTTCTTTCTAAGGTTCTCTGTTTCTCTCTCTCTTTCTGTTTCTCTGTTTCTCTCTCTCTCTCTTTCTCTGTCTCTCTCGTTCTCTTTTCCCTCTCTCTGGATAATATCGTTATTAGTGAGGGAGCTTGTCCCGGTACGTACCTCTTTACTATGTATCTGGGTTCTTTCTCTTTTAGATGGTTTCTACATCTACCATGAGTGTGACAACGTGGCCAATGGGCAGAAGGCTCGTCTCCTCAGCCCAGCTCTCACCTCGCCCTCAGCCCAGATCTGTGTCCAGTTCCGCTATTACATGTACGGCTCAGACAACCAGAACCACCTGCGCGTGCTGGCCAAGCGGCCCAGCTCAGAGGACAATGTCTGGGAGAAGACAGGGATCCAGAGCCCCTCCTGGCTTGGAGCTTCCATTACTGTGGCCAAACCAGCAGGACAGAGCCTATATGTGAGAGTGTGTGCGTGTGTCGCTGGTTCAGACCTGGGTTCAAATACTATTTTAAATCATTTTAAATACTTTATCTGGGCTTGATTGATCTTATGGACAAAGAGCATAGTTCAAAAACTGCAACAACAAACCTTTATTTTATTTTATAAGGTTTAGGGAAAGTAGTTGCCGAGACACTAATGTTTATATGTGTCCGCTTTCAACAAGTTTCACCTAAAGTTATTGCTAAAACACTGGTGTGTGTGTGTGTTCAGATTAGGCAGGTCACAATTCTCCATATTAACTCTACATTAACATATTAACTCTCGGTTTACAGATCGTGTTTGAGGCACAGCGAGGGCTCAGTGATTCGTGTGACTCAGCGCTGGATAATATTGTCATTAGTGAGGGAGCTTGTCCCGGTACATACCTCTTTACTATATATCTCCGCTCTTTCTCTCTTTCCCTCGCCCTCTTCACCTTTATACCCCCCCCTCTCTCTCTCTCTCTGTTTGTCTAGACGTCTCTTTTGATCAATCCCATGTATTTCCACAGCCTGTCTTACTGGTTGCGACTTCGACACCTTTGAGGAGCTGTGTGGGTGGGATGCCAAATTACCTACAAATCCTGAACTCTTCGGCTGGGAACAATTCAATGGAGGGACTGAGACCCCTGGGACTGGTCCTGACGATGATTTCTCCAAACCAGGCTGTGAGTATCAGTACTGTATCATTTTCACACTACTTAGCCGAGGAGAGCAGAGACGAGCTGTAGGCTACTGGACTGGCCTGGTTACACATCCACCATAGTTGCTGGAATGGTACTGGAAAAGACCATACGAAAAGAAAACATACAAGCCAGCCCAGTACTGTTTGGGTCGATATGACAGTGTGAAAATGCTTGTCAAATCATGTCATCACTATTAGATTTCTGTGTCTAATGTCTGTCCTGGTCTTCTTTCTCCATAGTCGGCCACTATCTGCTTATGGACTCAGTATATGCTGTCCCTGGAGAGAAAGTAGAGCTGTGGAGTCCCATCACCTCCAGCGGCTCCTCTGGCTGTCTGGACCTCACCTTCCATTACTACATGTGGGGAACTGCCACCGCAATGAAGCTCCAAGTGCACGCTGTGACCGCAGGTAAGACCCAACAAGCCTACTGAGGGCAAGATAATAGAAGGCTTGCAGTTGTCACAAATCACCTAGCAACCACACCAGGCGCCTTGTTGGAAGACCAAAGTCAGGTGGCAAGTAGCCTAGCAGTCAAGGTTGTTGGACCAGTAACCGAAACCAAACTGAATCCCCGAGCTGACTAGGTGACAAATCTGTCGATCTCCACTACATGTTTCAGTCTCTAGCTCTCTCTCTCTACCTTTCTCCATAAACTCTGACCACCTCTTCATCCCCCCCCACCCCCAGGAGGGAACCTTGGAGCCCCCATCTTCTCATTGACAGGGAACCAGGGCCAGAGCTGGAAGCCTGCAGACATACGCTACATTGGCTCAGGTGACATGCAGGTAAACCTAGTAGGGTTTTATTCTTTATTTGGATCCCCATAAAATGGCAGCTTGAAGACCGCTAGTCTTCCTGGGGTCCAAAATAACTTTAGAACTGGGGGGAGAGACCAAAAAGACTTTGCTTTCAAAGGCATGCTGATCTTGAATCTGGTTTTCAACCCTTCCTCCTAGAAGCACAAATGTGGTTGTATTTTGTGAAGAGTAAAGAGCTAATTGAATGAACCTTAACTTTTTTCCTTTTCTTTGAACGTTCGTTTGATGAAGAGTGTTTCGGTCACAGCCTATGGTTACGGTTGTGATAAATATGTCCCTTGTGTTTGTGTATCAGTTTGTGATTGTTGGTGTTTACGGTGAGACCCCTAAGACAGACATCGCTATAGACGCAGTATGCATCACAGCCTGCACAGGTAAGGAATAATCTATGATCTAAGATAATACAGAATGAAATCTATTGATGTTTTATGATCTTTGAAAACTGCCAGCCTCGAGTTTATTTGTTCATCTGAAATTATCGTTTTGTATATCATATGTTTTCCTTGGTTATTTCAGCTCCACCAACTCCCAGCCCAACTACACCAAAACCCTCAACTCCTGGACCAACTACACCTAAACCCTCAACTCCTGGACCAACTACACCTAAACCCTCAACTCCAGGACCAACTACACCTGGGCCATCAACACCAAAACCCTCAACTCCTGGACCAACTACACCTAAACCCTCAACTCCTGGGCCATCAACACCAAAACCCTCAACTCCTGGACCAACTACACCTAAACCCTCAACTCCTGGGCCATCAACACCAAAACCCTCAACTCCTGGGCCAACTACGCCAAAACCTTCAACTCCAGGACCAACTACTCCTGGGCCATCAACACCAAAACCTTCAACTCCTGGGCCATCAACACCAAAACCTTCAACTCCTGGACCATCAACACCAAAACCTTCAACTCCAGGACCAACTACTCCTGGGCCATCAACACCAAAACCTTCAACTCCAGGACCAACGACACCTGGGCCATCAACACCAAAACCTTCAACTCCTGGACCATCAACACCAAAACCTTCAATTCCAGGACCAACTACTCCTGGGCCATCAACACCAAAACCTACAACCACCAAACCACCAGGTGAGATTAACAGCCAATCAGATGATTTCATTCTCACAATCAGAATCAAACACCACTTTCTGTATTCGCACAAAACAATTAATACAGTCCTAATGTTAACCACTTGTCTGCCTTCCATCCCTCTTCTTCCTCTCCCCATCCCACTCTTCCGCCCTTCCCCACTCTCTCACGTATTCCTCCTCTCCATTGACCCTCCTTTTCCTCATCCTCTCCCTATCTCCTTTGCCCCATCCCCCTTTCCTCTCCCTCTCTCTTTTGCCCCCCCCCGTCCCTCCCTTCCCCCATAGTGAAGTGCCCTCCCAATGCTGAGTACATAGAGTGTGGCCCAGCCTGCATCCCCAGCTGTAAGGAACCCTCTACTAACTGCACTGGCTCCTGTATCAGCGCGTGTTTCTGTAAACCAGGCTTCGTCTTCAGAGGCAGTCGCTGCGTCCCCATCGAAACGTGTGGTTGTCTGGAGGGAGGTGACTACTATGAGGTATGAGACCATCTGGGATTTTTTTTGTCTGTGGTTAAAAATGATTTAACACAATAGTATATAAATATGATATTATTGTCTGGATGGGGGTAACAACAATGAGGTATTTTTTTAAACCTTTACTAGGCAAGTCAGTTAAGAACAAATTCTTATTTTCAATGCCGGCCTAGGACAGTGGGTTGACTGCCTTGTTTAGGGGGCAGAACGACAGATTTGTACCTGGGGGGATTTGATCTTGCAACCTTTTACGGTTAATAGTCTAACGCTCTAACCACTAGGCTACGCTGCCGCCCGAATAGTATGAGACAATCTGTAATAGTTAGTATGTGGTCCATGACGTTCAAGTTGGGAAACTGTGATATACGACACTATTTACGATACAGTATACGATGCGATATCTGAAACACCACGATACTTTTATTTGCAGAATGTCCACTGACATGGAAATTGATGTTGCTCAAGTCAGCACGTCACAAATATACATTAAAAAGCACTAACGACGCAAGGAAAACACGCGAAACCATTCACAAATAAACCATGCTTATTGTCAAACAACATGTTAATAATCCACCTCTCTCCCCGTACCTGTTGTTGTAGCCAGGAGAGATCGTCTTTGGTGACGGCTGCTCCAAGCTGTGTCGTTGCGCCGGCAACTACACTCTGGACTGTGTGGACAACGCCTGCTCTCCCGCGGAGGAGTGCCGCAACGGCGCATGCTATCCCAAAGGTGCAGTTGAGTTGAGTTGCCACAACTTGTAGAGACCTTGAAATGTTCTTAGAATCGATAATAGTGATAAGGAGGAAGAATCGTTGGGAAACCCTTGGGTATTGTGCCTTATTTGATTCCGAGCTATGCAACAAAAGAGCATGTATTATGTGCATTCATGGCTCAGTACAAACCCTATTACCGTTATGTCAGGCATCACCGGCTGACACCTCTCGCCCGACGCATCAAGGAAGACATTTGAACACTAGCTATGTTTCCATGAACTTGTCCAGTGATTTTTTTTCTTGGGTGGGGGGGTTCGACATTTAGAAAGTTTGCATAGAAATGTTGGGCTGCCTGTGTAAACACAACCGAACTGTCCACCAGCCAATTACTAATTCCACTTACAACTTTATATTACTAGTCCCCCACAGGCACCTCTATCAATCAGTAGTATGATATTACCAATCTTATCCACCTGCTTAATATTCGCCACACAGTCTAGACACATTAGACACACATTTATATTGACTGCTATTGATTCCCAGGTATCTGATTAATCGATTGATTGATTACTCGATTGATGAATTGTTCCCTCCAGACACTTCTACCTGTATAGCGTCCGGTGACCCTCACTACACCACCTTCGACAAGAAGAAGTACAACTTCATGGGGAACTGCAGCTACCTGATGTCAGAGCCCTGTAACGACACCTCAGTGCCTCACTACGAGGTGCACGCCGACAACGAGAACCGCTATAACCTACCGACCATCTCCTACCTGAAGGCTGTGCACGTGTACGTGCGCGGGGTGAAGATCTCCGTGCTCAAGGGAGGCACCGTGCAGGTGAGAGAAAGAGAGTGGGAGATGAGGGGTATGATGGGACGGATGGATGACATTTGGAACTTTTTTTTACACATATTATAGCAATAGAAAAGATGACTTATAAAATGCGAAGCCCTGTATATATGCACAGACTAATTAACACCAATATAAAGTGACGACACAGTATGAAAAGTACATGTTATTTTTTTACCCTTGCCTTTAGCCTTCAATATAAAGTAACAGACACAGTAAAGAAAAGTTTGTCTTTCAATTCAATACGTCTTAGTGACCGGAGGGCCATTCCTGCGCAGCATTCAATACATAAAAAACATAGACACAGAACAGCACATAAAGAGGAAGCCAAAAAAAAAAGAAAAAAAAAAAAAAGGAATGCCCATCAATCACTAACCCATTTCTGTGTTTTCCTCCTCTCCTCCGCGTAGTTGAACGGTACCAACGTGAACATCCCTCTGACCCCAGCTACAGGAGTGTCTGTGTTGATGTCTGGTAAACACTACACCGTAGCCACGGACTTTGGTGTGACGGTACGATACGACGGAAACCACTTCATGGATATCAAAGTCATCAAGGAGTGAGTCAAAACTGCTTCACACACCTGCAGAGACCAAAGATGGGGTTTATGCATATAGGTTCCCCTCCTACAGATTTGGGGACCCCCATATGATATGCCCCAAAAAATAACTATAAAAGTAAAATTTTAAAAGAAAACAAATATAAGCATCTCACGTTGTCATACGTTTATGATATAATTCTGCTGTGATTAAAATGCTTGAGAAAGCGATGAGCTCATAAACTTGTTTGCTCCTCTGTATTCAGCTATAAGGACAAGCTGTGTGGACTGTGTGGAGACTACAACGGAAACCCCAATGATGACTTCAGGAAACCTGATGGTTCTCTGACCCCTGACCCCAATGACTTTGGACACAGCTGGCTCACCGATCCTAAGTGAGTCACGCCACCAGTTAGACATGCGGACGCGGGCAGGCACTCACACACAGAAAGACATGCACCTGTGCACATGCACACGGGCACACACACACACACACACACACACACACACACACACACACACACACACACACACACACACACACACACACACACACACACACACACACACACACACACACACACACGGCTGATTCACTCTGTCTCACCCTCCAGTTGTAACAAGCAGCCCAACATCACCATACCTGGCTGTACTGATGATGAGCAGGACAGGTACGAGAGCTCAGCATACTGCGGGATGCTACTGGACAAGAACGGACCTTTTGCTGTCTGTCACCCCAAGGTCAACCCCAATGTGAGTAATTACCTTACTTGTATCATTATGAATCTGCCCTCTAGATAAAGATACAGTATGTAATTCCGGAATATCTAGCGATGTGGGAAACTAAGAAACTGGCAGTGTGGCAACGCAAGACTGCAGTACTCTAACTAAAGTCCTCGAGCTTTGTCTGCCATGTGTGTATGTTTCTGTGTGTGTCTCAGAGTTTCTTCAAGGACTGTCTGTTTGACCTGTGTGAGCTGGACGGCGCCAAGCCCATCCTGTGTGAAGCCATTGAGTCGTATGTAAATGAGTGTCAGGACCGAGGAGTCACCATTGGACCTTGGAGGAACAGCACCTTCTGCCGTGAGTAGAGATCACGGCTGGAGTCAATTCCATTTCAATTCCAGTCAATTTAGAAAGTTAAGCACATTTCAATTCCAGATTGTTCCTCATTGAAAAGCATTTGAAGAGATTTGGAATTAGAATTTTGAGTGAACTTCCCAAATTGACTGAAATTGAAATGGAATGGACCCCAACCCTACACAATGATAACGAAGAGGAAGAGGAGGATATTCATGTTTTAAGATGATCAATATGATAATAATGTTTCGTTCACTCGCTGAAGACACTGTTATTAACACATCAAAGACCAAACAATACACTCAGACAGTTCTGTTCTTTAAAGTCAACAAAGTCGTTCCCGAGAGACAGTCATGTTTTAATGTCTCCTCCCTCCTTCTCTTAGCTCTGAAATGCCCCCCCAACAGTCACTACATACCATGTGCCGCCCCATGCCAGCCCACCTGTGCCGCCAAGCCCCCCACGGGGTGTGACGGACCCTGTTCAGAGGGGTGTGTGTGCAACCCTGGGCACATCCTCAGCGCCGGGAAGTGTGTCAACGAGAGCTCATGCGGCTGCAAACACACAAACGGAGAGTATTACGAGGTAAGAGTGTGTGTGTGTCAGTTATCAATTCCATTGTCTGAGTTGGAGGTTTTTCAAACATGTTATACTGAACGGTGAAAGTGCAACGGCCCTGGCAGGCCTCGAACCCAGGACTCCCAGAGCATAGTAAACTTTCTAAGATTCGAACCCCCTTCCTCGTCCCTCCAGCCTGGTGATGAGTGGTACATGGAGAACTGTAAGCTGAAGTGTTTCTGTGACGCCTCCTTCGTCACCTGCAAGCCCTCTGACTGCCCTCCCCTGCACGAGTGTAAGGTACAGGGAGGAGAGCTGGACTGCTACCCGACAGGTAAGTCCCTTTACATAAATGGTCTGAACACGCACACAAACACACACTCAAAAGGGTGTTTTGATGTCTGACGTCTTGGAAGTCAGGGTAGGTGACCAGGCTATGACCATATGAGTTGGCAAGACAACACAAAGAGGTCTGGAAGCAGGCTTTTATATCTCATGATATCTCCCTCTGCTCCATTTACCCCAGGTTCTCAGGACTGTGTGATCTCTGGGGATCCCCACTACAACACATTTGATGATAAGTTCTACAGCTTCATGGGAACCTGCACCTACACCCTGGCTAGGGCCTGCAAGAACAACACTGGTAATTACATGAGGATGATGTTCTGTCGTTCTAGCTCTGTCTTATCAGTTCTAGATTGTGTAGTTCTAACACTGGGTTCTAGGTTCTGTAGTTCTAGCTCTGTCTTAACAGTTCTAGATTATGTAGTTCTAACACTGGGTTCTAGGTTCTGTAGTTCTAGCTCTGTCTTAACAGTTCTAGATTATGTAGTTCTAACACTGGGTTCTAGATTCTATAATTCTAACTCTGGGTTCTAGGTTTGTAGTTCTAGCTCTGTCATATCAGTTCTAGATTACGTAGTTCTAACGCTGGTTTCCAGATTCTGTAGTTCTAACTCTGGGTTCTAGGTTCCGGGGTTTTGAACTCTGGGTTCTAACTATGTTCTGCTGTGTTCTCAGGTCCACAGTTCTCCGTGGAGGGTAAGAACGAGGAGCGTGGTCTGGCTGGAGTGTCGTACCTGAAGAAGCTCTATGTGACTGTCGACGGAATCACCGTCACACTGATGAAGAGCAGGAGAGCTCTGGTACTTGTTGATCCATCAATCAATCAGTCAAATTTATAAACGCCTGTTTTACATCAGACGGTGTCACAGTGCTTTTGAAGTAACGAGGCCTAGGCCCCAAAGAGCAAGAGCAAAGCAGAAGCAAACTTGTCCGAAGGAAGAAATAGACTTGCTATTAAACAGTAATGAACATAGACCTGTGACACTAACACAGTTATTAACATGTAATAACACTTTCCCATAAACTTTGTTTTTTTTATCATTCACAATCCACATCGCAGATGTGGTGGTGTCACTCAATTATCTCTGTCTTTCAAACTCCATGTCTCCCTTAATCAATTAGTGAAATTGCACAACGGCGATACACCCAAAGCCTTTCTTTCCCTTTTCAATACACATTTTGTCCGTCTTTCTCTGTCTCTTCTTTATCTTTTATCTCATTCATCATCTATTTTACCAGTAATCCTTCAAATCTGTCCATCAATTGCGCCCTCTTCTCTCGGACTGCTTTTTCCTCCTTTTTTTGTCTATTTTTCTCCGGATCAGCGGAGACTTTCCTAGAATGAATCTCTCTTTCTGCCTCCACAGGTGAGCGGAAAGCGCGTGTCCCTCCCTCACTACCCCTCTCCACTAATCTCTCTATCGCTAGCGGGCCAGTACATCACCCTGCAGACACCGTTCGGCCTCAAAGTGCGCTGGGACGGAAACCACTACGCCCAGATCTCAGTGCCCAGGTGTGTACTACGGACACAGGAAGTAGATCTCTAGCAACTTCCTTTTCCCTCTTAAGGCTCAAAGTACACCCTATTCTTCAGTTAGGTGTCTACGTACGGGCAATGCCTTTGTTGTACTTTATCAATATTCATGCAGATAATTGATCAACATTTATTCATCATTTCTGGTCCAAGCATTCCACATCATTCAACCTTTAGAGGAGTTTCAACTCAGTATCAATCCACTGGATCAACTAAAGTCAACTAAAACCTTTTTTTTTGTAATTCTCTCTCCATGAGTTCTGTTGTAGGATCTCGAGTAATCCATTGTTTTGTGTCTTGATATCTTTGTGGTAATCCAGAGTTTTGTTATCTTGGTATCTGTAGTGATCTTTTGATAATAATCTGGTAGTCGTTGTAATCTATTGGTTGTTGTCTATATCGGTGTCAAATCTATTGTGTCTTTTATTTTGATATTTTTAGTAGGATCTCTCTATTATTAATCCACTGGTTGTATATCTTTGTATCTTGACCTTTGAACTAATCTACTGTGTTCAAATCAAATTGCATTTTATTGGTCACTTGCACATGGCTAGCAGATTATTGCGAGTGTAGCGAAATGTTTGTGAAATGTCGAGTGTCTTGGTCTATCCGTCAGCTCCTACTCTGAACAGATGTGTGGTCTGTGCGGCGACTATGATGGTAACCCTAGCAACGACTTCACCAAGCCAGATGGATCCCAGGTCACCAGCTCCAAGGACTTTGGAAACAGCTGGAAGACTGAGGACGATGAGGATACCACGTGAGTGGGAATTATGTGGGAATTTTCTCTTGGGAATACTGACTAATGAAGTCAGAAATATTTCTGCCCAGTAATGTAGAATGTAGGTACACGCTTTAGGAAGTAGTTTAGGAACTGAGTGTGCACTTTATCCTATATGCACTTATTAGGAGTAATAACTGTATTGTGCACTGTATTGGTATTACATTTCCTATTTTAAAGTGTTTACTAATTGTGTGTGTTTCCATAGATGCAAACCCGACACCAACCCAGACCCTGTCTGTGATCCATCACTGGAGGCAGAAGTGTCCAAACCAGAGAACTGTGGGATATTAACCGATAGCAAAGGACCTTTCAGGTGAGCAACGGAGTCACATGGATACTTGACATGCAGAACCAACAAAATATCCCTGCTGTGCGTGATCCATACCATATGTATCATTTAAACATAAATGCCCAGTTTAACACACCATGCACACACGTGAAAACATACACTAATCCATAAGTACATGGATACCTCCAAACTCACATGCTATGACCCCCGGTGCTTACAAACATGGATCTCTAGTCTATTGTAATATCTGTTTACAATAATCCATGACTTTAATCCAGATAGCATGGTAAACACATGTTGGGCTGGCAATCTTACTCCTTTACATTCCACACTGCTAAGAATATCTAAGATTGTCTTATACATACAAGCCTACTATAGTTCACATGCCCTGACATGATTCAGGTCATAACACTTAACTCCCTCTATGTGTTCAAAACAAACAAAGTGGTTTATGGATTTGTGTGTTTGTATTTACTTCTCCCTCTCTTTCTTCCATTCACCCTCCCATTTCTTTCTTTCTTTCTTTCTCTAATTCTTAACCCCCCCCTCTTCCTCACACATTAAATTCCCCCCCTCTCACCCTCCTCCTCTCCCCCATCAGAGAGTGCATTGCGTTGGTGGACCCCACTCCGTTCTTCCAGAGCTGTGTGTATGACATGTGTCGCTTCGTGGGCCAACAGCAGATGCTGTGTGACCAGCTCCAGGCCTACACTGACGCCTGCCTGGGTGCAGGGGCCACGGTTCACCCCTGGAGGAAGCCAGACTTCTGCCGTGAGTCTCATATATAAATATATATATATATATAGACACACTCTGTCAGGCCCTCGAAGATTGGACAAAAATTTGGTTTGAAAACAGTTGGCAGGTCACAATTATGTGTCAGCTTGAGCAAAAGTTGAAAGAAGAAGCAAAAGTCCATGTCTCAGGCTGCCACTTCAAAGTCACACATTAACACAGTTACGGAGAAAATATTGTTGTCCGTCAATAGTAAAGTTATTCCTTTTAATGTTGCAGCAAGCATAAAGGGGCAATCTGCAGTTGCTACATTCATTTCTGGACTTATAAATGAGAGATATGTAGCATTGATTCTTGAAGAATATAATTTATCAATGCCTTAAGAGCTTAATTCAACTGTCGTACTCCATCAGAAACCAAAAATATAAGCTTGTTTTACTCCAATGTTTGTAAAGAAATAAATGTGAACAAGCACTTTATAGCCCCAAAATATGGTTTTAATATCATGGATGGTCAGTCCTTCGATCCATAGCTCTTGAGAGTAGTTACAATCCTCCAGCCCCATCGCTCAGCTTTTTATAGAAGCAAGGGCGGGAAGCACGAGACAGCCTATAGGGAGGTGGTCAGAGACCTGGCCGTGTGGTGCCAGGACATCAACTCCTCCCTCAATGTGAGCAAGACAAAGGAGCAGATCGTGGACTACAGGAAAAAGCGAGCTGAACAGACCCCCATTAACATCGACGGGGCTGTAGTGGAGTGGGTCGAGGGTTTCAAGTTCCTTGGTGTCCACATCACCAACGAACTATCATGGTCCAGACATACCAGACAGTCGTGAAGTTGGCACGTCAACACCTTTTCCCCCTCAGGAGACTGAAAGGATTTGGCATGGGCCCCCAGATCCTCAAAATGTTGCACCATCGAGAGCCTCCTGACCGGTTGCATCACCGCCTGGTATGGCAACTACTCGGCATCTGACCGTAAGGCACTACAGTGGGTAGTGCGTTCGGCCCAGGACATCACTGGGGCCAAGCTTCCTGCCATCCAGACCTATATACTAGGCGGTGTCAGAGGAAGGCCCAAAGAATTGTCAAAGACTCCAGTCACCCAAGTCATAGACTGTTCTCTCTGCTACCACACGGCAAGCGGTACCGCAGCGCCAAATCTAGGACCAAAAGGCTCCTTAACAGCTTCTACCCCCAAGCCATAAGACTGCTGATCAATTAATAAAATGACCACCCGGACTATTTACATTATGGCCTTCCCCCATTTGTTTTTACACTGCTGCTATCGCTGTTTATTAACTATGCAAAGTCACTTTACCCCTACCTATAAATTGGCTCGACTAACCTGTACCTCCGCACATTGACTCGGTACCGGTACCCCCTGTATATAGCCTTGTTATTGTTATTTTATTGTGTTACTTTTTATTATCTTTTACTTTAGTTGATTTGGTAAATATTTTCATAACTCTTTCTTGAGTGGCATGTTTGGTTAAGGGCTTGTAAGTGAGCATTTCACAGTAAGGTCTACGCCTGTTGCATGTGACAAATACATTTTGATTTGATGTGAAGCATTCTTTGTTATTGTTTCAACCGCTGACTGCCCCTTTAACCCAGATTTGTTACAATATGTTGTTACCCTGTTTCTGCCGTCCCCTTTCTGTTTGCTCTCCCTCCGTAGCCCTGCCCTGTCCCCCTAACAGCTCCTACTCCATGTGTGTGAGCTCTTGTCCCGAGACCTGCCTGGGTGTCAGCGGCGCCCCTGGCTGTTCAGAGCTGTGTGTGGAGGGTTGCGAGTGTAACCCCGGCTTCATCCTCAGTGACGACAAGTGTGTCCCTGTTAAAGACTGTGGCTGTGTCGACTCCTCCGGAGACTACCACCCTGTGAGTACGATTCTCTCTTTCACTTTGACCATTTCGGTGTGTTCTGTAAAGCATCGAGGTTTGGTAAAGGGTACATTAGGATACAGTATGAATACAATAAAATGCTAAATCATCCGAATAGAAAATAAAATATGCACATCCAAAATATCACTACACGTGCACATTCAGAAATACCCAAAACTTGACACTGAACTGTACACAACGTTTGTATGTGCTGTATCTTGTATTTTTCAAGTTAGACTTTTTTGTAAAAGATACCTGTTGACTTCCCTGTAAAATATAAAGGTTACTAAATAATATTAAATTAACATTTCCCTGGGCTATTCATGGCAGTCAGGTACTGTAGTCTGAACATGGTGTGTTTTTCAGGTGGGTGATGACTGGTACCTGGAGGGCTGTAAGGAGAAGTGTGTGTGTCTGGGCGGGGGGGTGATACAGTGTCAGAACACCACCTGTACCCTGACAGAGAGCTGTGGCCTGCAGGACGGAGAGTTAGGATGTTACCCACTGGGTACGACACACACACACACACACACGCACAAACAGGAGGGAGAGTACGGATGCCAATGTAATTTGTTTTTGTGTGTGTTATTTATTTTACTTGGCCTTTATTTTGGGGGGTAAGATTGAATAGCGTCTTTGGGCGACAAGCACTATACAATTGCGGGGTCTCAGTCTCGTGCAGTTGTAGCTTTTGAAATGTGTACGTTTTTATGAGAAATATTGTAAATGGGGCTATCAGTGTTCCCTCAAAACATCAGTTTAAACTTCTATGAAAACAAAACATTATCAACTCAAATCTAAACTCTACCCTCCTCTACTCACAGAAACGGGAATCTGCACGGTCCAGGGTGACCCTCACTACACCTCTTTCGATAAGAGGGTGCACAACTTCATGGGTTCCTGCTCCTACACCCTCACCAAGCCCTGCAACGAAACCTCCGGGATGCCGCACTTCACCGTTGACGCCCAGAACGAGCACCGAGGCAGCAACAAGAAGGTGTCGTACGTCAAAGCCGTCGTGGTTAAGGTGTACGGGGTCACCGTCGTCCTGGGGAAAGGGCGCAAAATACAGGTGAGGAACATGGGAGGGGAAGTTACGGCACGACCTCGTTTATTCAGTTATGCTGGCAGAGTGGCAAGATAAGGCCTCACAAGTGTGGTCAATAAAAATAGACTTTAGACGTTATGGTGGAAAAGTAGGAACAAACTGGGAGCAAATGTCTTGAAATAGAATACGAAAACAAGAATGCATACCAATGAAAATGTTGTACATTATCAGTAGATAACCACGTACTGTACAATCTGCTAAGTTAACTCCAATTTAAAATGGTTACGCCCTCCTCTCATCTCTTCCAGGTCAACGGAACCCTGGTGACCCCTCCTGTGACTCTGACCAGTGGGGTGAAGGTCTACCTGAGCGGGAAGTTTGTTGTCTTGGAGACGACCTTTGGCCTGAGGGTGAGGTTCGATGGCAACCACCACGCTGACGTCACTCTGCCCTCCTCCTACAACGGTCTGCTCTGTGGACTCTGTGGTAAGAGATAATCAATCAATCAATCAATCAATCATGTGATTAAAAGAAACCAGGCATGTAAAAAAAAAAAACTTGTCAGTTATTTCACCCACTTTTATCATATCCCCTTTGTAGTGGGTAGTAGATTTATGTAGTCTTGTCCGAACACCTCTTTGAGTATCATTTTATATCTTGAATTGACTGCTTTAAAATATAATTTTACCCCAACCCAGCTAACAGTTTGTATGCAAAGTAGCTGTTGATGTGGGCAGTAATAACTGGTTCCACCTATCCTCTATTGTAGGAAACTTCAACGGCCAACCCGGTGATGACAACATCAAGCCAGACGGTAAGCCAGCCGGCAACACAAACGAACTGGGAGAGAGCTGGCAGGTGCCCGACGACCGCCCCGAGTGAGTCACGCACACCTGAAACACACGACACGCATTCATGTTTCAGTTTCAATGTTTTTATTTATCCAACACTGTCAGGAAGAACTGTAGTCGGAACTAAGATACCAGGCTATGTTACATTTAGCCTAGATTCCATTGTTTTTGTATGAATTATGACCTATAGGTCTGACTCCATCGAGGAGATTTCGTTTCCATCCTCGACAGGGACGTCTTTGACATTCATCGCCTTCCTTTCTTCCTTTCATCAATCCCTCCGTCCCTCTCTCTTCTTTCAGCTGTACCCACGGGGGAGGAGAGGAGGGGTGCGATCCCAAGGTTGAGGCAGAAGCTGAGAAACCCACCAGCTGTGGCATGATCACTGACCCCAGCGGTGAGACTCACATACACACACAGAGAAACACACACAGAGAAACACACACAGAGAAACACACACAGACGCATGGAAACACAAATTACAGCTGTCGGACATTAACACCAGACAGAAAATCATAGACATGCTCAATCCACGTACACTCTTTCACACAACGTGTTATATTCATGTTATTACATACCACTTGTACTGTATCTTTCAGTCTCCATTTACTAAAGCCATTTCTCATTTCTGTAGAACAAGAAATTGTATTTAAACAAAACATCATTGATTCTAGAGATTAGTGAGAGAGTTGTGCCTGAATGGTCAGCTAACTTACTATGACCAATACTCACCGGTCATTTGTCCAATTCTCTCGGTTGTCTTACAGCATTTTTTGGTCGATTGTGTTACTACATATAATTTGTACAATGTTCAAACTATTTATTGATCATTCTTCACTGTCCCAGCTATTTAACACCATTCATTTCTACATCCATTCTCTCTCAGGTATCTTCAAGCCGTGCCACGCGGTGGTTCCCCCCAACATTTACCAGGAGAACTGTGTGTACGACCAGTGTGCTACGGGAGGGGAGACGGTGGCCCTGTGTCAGGCTATAGAGAGCTACGCTGACCTGTGTGCCTGGGCTGGAGTACCCATCGTGTGGAGGAATAACACCTTCTGTCGTAAGTCATATACCGAAATGCGCGCAGACACGCACGCACATTGAAACACAGGTATGCACGCAAACGCATACACACACACCTTCCCGACTGTGTGTAGTCTAACTAACACGCCTGTGCTCCTTGTGCTGTAACGGACCTGTGCTGTAACACACCTGTGCTCCATGTGCTGTAACACACCTGTGAGTCCTTTATGTGTACTGAGTCCTATCTCTATTGGGTAACACCAAGATTGTGAAAGTGGTGTGCCACAAGGATTACTCTCACTACCAATTCAAATCCCATGTTCTCTCTGTTCGCCCCCTTTCTTGGGCAGCAGCAACACAGATGATTCTCATTGCCCATCAGTAACCCATGTTTTCCCCCTCTCTCTCTCTCTCTCTCTCTCTCTCTCTCTCTCTCTCTCTCTCTCTCTCTCTCTCTCTCTCTCTCTCTCTCTCTCTCTCTCTCTTCCCCTCTCCCCCAGCTCTAAAGTGTCTCCCAGGCAGCCACTACGAGCCATGTGGTAACGCCTGTCCTTCCAGCTGTCAGAACCCTACCTTCAACGCCACCTGTGCCCAGCCCTGTGTAGAGGGGTGCGTGTGTGACCCCGGCCTGCTACTCAGCGGTGACAAGTGTGTTCCACCCAGCCAGTGTGGCTGCACCGACAAAGATAACAACTACAGGCCTGTAAGAATGGAGGAACCAAGTTATGACTTGACTAGTGAAGTTTACATAGTAGTCAATACAATGACCTGAGACTTATAGGAAGGATGTAAACAGAGGCTAGCTCATTTAGCTCATGTGGTTTATTGACTAAAATAATGAAGTGGTTTATTGACTAACTAACATGGTTGATTGTTATATGTCTGTGGGACTGTGTCTTATGACCATATCTCTCCGTGTGTGTGTGTGTGTCCTAGGTGGGAGACAGTTGGTTCACTGAGCTGGACTGTTCGGAGCGTTGTAAGTGTAACCCTGGCAACAACATTGTCTGTGAGCCGTGGCAGTGTAGTCCCGCCCAGGAGTGTAAGGTGTTGGAGGGAGAGCTGGCATGTGTTTCAACAGGTAAATGCCACAACACCTTTCAGGGCTTTTTCTTAGTCTTTGTTGTGTTGTTTATTTTGCTACTGTTACTGGGACAGAAATGTTTTGGTTTCCCAGATACTGATTCCTAATTATAATGAATTATTAGTCCTGAAGTAAAAAGCATTTAGAGAATCTCCATTGAATCTGCTTCTGGCCTCCCGGGTGGCGCAGTGGTCTAAGACACTAGCTGTGCCACCAGAGACTCTGGGTTCGAGCCCAGGCTCTGTTGCAGCCGGCCGCGACCGGGAGGTCCATGGGGCGAGGCACAATTGGCCTAGTGTCGTCCGGGTTAGGGAGGGTTTGGCCAGTAGGGATATCCTTGTCTCATCGCGCACTAGCGACTCCTGTGGCGGGCTGGGCGCAGTGCACACTGACCAGGTCGCTAGGTGTGTGGTGTTTCCTCCGACACATTGGTGCGGCTGGCTTCCAGTTTGGAAGCGTGCTGTGTTAAGAAGTAGTGCGGCTTGGTTGGGTTGTGTTTCGGAGGACACATGACTCTCGACATTTGTCTCTCTGGGAGTTATAATGATAAGACAGTAACTACTAATAATTGGACACCATGAAATTGGGGAGAAAAAGGGGAGAAAAAAAACAAAACATGCTTCAAAGACCTAGTCCAGGACCAGGCTTAATCTGTGGCTGGAAAACCAGTGATTGTGATTTGAAGTGAATGTGCCACTGCCTGCGTATGAAGAACTCCCAAGAAAGCATCACTAACCCAGATATGAATGTCTCTGTCTCTCCCCAGGTTTGGGTGTGTGTCATGTGGCAGGAGATCCTCACTACTACACCTTTGATGGTGTCATGCACACCTTCATGGGCACCTGTACCTACACACTGGTGGAGGTATGTAACCAACCTCTCTTCCTCTTCCCCTCTGTCTCTCCTGATCCCTGTAACACATCTCCCTCTCACCTTCCCTCTGACCCCCCTCGTTATCCCTCTCTCCCTCAGGTGTGTAACTCCACCAAGGTAACTCCGTTCACCATCGTGGCGAAAAACGAGGAGCGTGGCCAACCGGAGGCGTCGTACGTGCGCTCCGTCACGGTCTATCTTCCCAATGCCAACATCACGCTTCAAAAGAGCAACAGAGTTCTGGTGAGATGGAGTTCAAGGTCAAACCTCGGTTGTCTGTTTTTGGTGAGAGTAGAAATGTGTGTATGGCTTACAGGCTTATGCCTCAGTCTTATCACAGCAAACATAGACAGAAAACACAAAACAGGGAGAGGGATCCATTGGTAAGCATGCTTAGAATCACGTTCGTCAAGAGTAGCGAAAAGTAGAAGTGTGACGCTTTGGCTCAATCCTGAGCACAGTTTCCTTTGTTTTCTCACCGTTTTAATCAGACAGTACAGACAGTGTTAAGGTGTCTCATCTTCTTAATGAAGCTGGCAGAGTAGGTCATTGCCTAGGGATCTATGGTGTACTAATACATTTTTGTTTTTGGGGTGGGGGGTTAATTGGGGTGTAAGGCCTATTCTTGAGGGGGCTTCAACACCATGGAAGCTGTGATAGTGAGGTTTGAGGAACAACAACCCATATGCCTTATTCGTTATTGATTTCCACTAATCACCTCTACTTTATCCCCCCCCCCTCTATTTCTCTCTATCCTTTCCAGTTGGATGGGCGCAGGGTGCGTACTCCTCTGTCCATTGGTGTGGCCGGGGCCAGGGTCTTGAGTAGTGGTGTCTACAGTCTACTGGACACTGATTTTGGCCTGATGGTCAAGTTTGATGGAGTCCACCACCTGGAGATCACCGTCCCTGGAGAGTACTTCAACAAGGTACGACTGAGCCCAACTAAAGTAATGCTGCTGTACAATAATGCGTATTATACAACTTATAATGATGGTAAAATTAAGCCTTTCACACAATACATGTCTTGGCCATACTAAAATACTCTGACCTACATTTTAAAGGGACTTCTAATGATTTTCTCTGCCCTTTTCATTCTTGGAATTATCCACACTGTTCAATTTTATTTTATTTTATTTTACCCGTTTTCTCTCCCCAATTTCAATCTTGTCTCATTGCTGCAACTTCCCAACGGGCTCGGGAGGCGATGGCCAAAGTCATGCGTCCTCCGAAACATGACCCGCCAAACCGCGCTTCTTAACACCCGCCCACTTAACCAGTCGCACCAATGTGTCAGAGGAAACACCGTTCACCTGACGACCGAGGTCAGCTTGCAGGCACGCTACAAGCAGTCGGTAGAGCGCGATGAGCAAAGTAAAGCCCCCCCAGCCAAACACTCCCCTAACCCGGACAACGCTGGGCCAAATGTGCACCACCCAATGGGACTCCCATGTGCCGAATACAGCAGGTGTAGACTTTACAGTGAAATGCTTACTTACAAGCCCTTAACCAACAATGCAGTTTCAAGAAAAATACGTGTTAAGTAAAATCTGTAGTGCCTTGCGGTCGGAGGCCGAGCAGTTGCTATACCAGGCAGTGATGCAACCAGTAAGGATGCTCTTGATGGTGCAGCTGAAGAACATTTTGAGGATCTGAGGACCCATGCCAAATCTTTTCAGTCTCCTGAGGGGGAATAGGCTTTGTCGTGCCCTCTTCACGACTGTCTTGGTGTTTTTGGACCATGATAGTTTGTTGGTGATGTGGACACTAAGGAACTGGAAGGTCTTAACCTGTTCCACTACAGCTGACAATGGGGGCGTGCTTGGTCCTCCTTTTCCTGTAGTCCACAGTCATTTCCTTTGTTTTGATCACGTTGAGGGAGAGGTTGTTATCCTGGCACCACACATCCAGGTCTCTGACCTCCTCCCTATAGACTGTCTCATCGTTGTCAGTGATCAGGCCTACCACTGTTGTGTCGTCGGCAAACTTAATGATGGTGTTGGAGTCTTTCCTGGCCATGTAGTCATGGGTGAACAGGGAGTACATGAGGGGACTGAGCACTCCCCCCTTAGGGGCACCCGTGTTGAGGATCAGCGTGGCAGATGTGTTGTTGTCACCCTTACCACCTGGGGACGGCCCTTTAGGAAGTCCAGGATCCAGTTGCAGATGAAGGTGTTTAGTCCCAGGGTCCTTATCTTAGTGATTAACTTTGAGGGCACTATGGTGTTGAACGCTGAGCTGTAGTCAATGAATAGCGTTCTCACGTAGATGTTCCTTTTGTCCAGGTGGGAAAGGGCAGTGTGGAGTGCAATAGAGATTGCATCATCTGTGGATCTGTTGGGGCAGTATTCAAATTGGAGTGGGTCTAGGGTTTCTGGCATGATGGTGTTGATGTGAGCCATGACCAGCCTTTCAAAGCACTTCATGGCTACATACATGAGTGCTACAGGTCGGTAGTCATTTAGGCAGGTTTCCTTAGTCCTCTTGGGCACAGGGACTATGGTGGTATGCTTGAAGCATGTTGGTATTACAGACTCGGTCAGGAACAGGTTGAAAATGTCAGTGAAGACACTTGCCAGTTGGGCAGCGCATGCTCGGAGTACATGTCCTGGTAATCCGTCTGGCCCTGAGGCCTTGTGAATGTTGTCCTGTTTAAAGGTCTAACTCACATCGGCTATAGAGAGCATGATCACACAGTCGTCCGGAACAGCTGATGCTCTCATGCATGCTTCAGTGTTGCTAGCCTCGAAGCGAGCACAGAAGTTATTTAGCTTGTCTGGTAGGCTCGTGTCACTGGGCAGCTCATGACTGTGCTTCCCTTTGTAGTCTGTAATAGTTTGCAAGCCCTGCCACATCCGAGCTGGTGTTTCAGGTGTCTCCGGAAGGTACGATTGACTCCGCTTCCTGGTGTGAGGGAGTTTGTTCCACGCCGAGCAGCAAACAGTTCCTGTGTGAGGCAGGGATGAACACAGTGCCCTTGTTTGGGTGTAGGGCCTGATCAGAGCCTGCGGATGTTGGTCTTGTAGAGCATGAACCTACAGGAACGGGCCACCGCCTTGATGTTAGTGGCACAGGCAGGGAGCCCAGAGAATGACAGGGTGTTGTCCAGGATCACGCCATGAACCTACAGGTTCTTAGCGCTCTGGGAGGAGGACACAATGGAGTTGTCAACCGTGATGGCGAGATCATGGAACGGGCAGTCCTTCCCCGGGAGGAAGAGCAGCTCCGTCTTGCCGAGGTTCAGCTTGAGGTGGTGATCCGTCATCCACACTGATATGTCTGCCAGACATGCAGAGATGCGATTCGCCACCTGGTCATCAGAAGGGGGAAAGGAGAAGATTAATTGTGTGTCGTCTGCATAGCAATGATAGGAGAGACCATGTGAGGTTATGACAGAGCCAAGTGACTTGGTGTATAGCGAGAATAGGAGAGGGCCTAGAACAGAGCCCTGGGGGACACCAGTGGTGAGAGCGCGTGGCGAGGAGACAGATTCTCGCCACGCCACCTGGTAGGAGCGACCTGTCAGGTAGGACGCAATCCAAGCGTGGGCCGCGCCGGAGATGCCCAACTCGGAGAGGGTGGAGAGGAGGATCTGATGGTTCACAGTATCGAAGGCAGCCGATAGGTCTAGAAGGATGAGAGCAGAGGAGAGAGAGTTAGCTTTAGCAGTGCGGAGCACCTCCGTGATACAGAGAAGAGCAGTCTCAGTTGAATGACTAGTCTTGAAACCTGACTGATTTGGATCAAGAAGGTCATTCTGAGAGAGATAGCGGGAGAGCTGGCCAAGGACGGCACGTTCAAGAGTTTTGGAGAGAAAAGAAAGAAGGGATACTGGTCTGTAGTTGTTGACATCGGAGGGATCGAGTGTAGGTTTTTTCAGAAGGGGTGCAACTCTCGCTCTCTTGAAGACGGAAGGGACGTAGCCAGCGGTCAGGGATGAGTTGATGAGCGAGGTGACGTAAGGGAGAAGGTCTCCGGAAATGGTCTGGAGAAGAGAGGAGGGGATAGGGTCAAGCGGGCAGGTTGTTGGGCGGCCGGCCGTCACAAGAAGCGAGATTTCATCTGGAGAGAGAGGGGAGAAAGAGGTCAGAGCACAGGGTAGGGCAGTGTGAGCAGAACCAGCGGTGTCGTTTGACTTAGCAAACGAGGATCGGATGTCGTCGACCTTCTTTTCAAAATGGTTGACGAAGTCATCTGCAGAGAGGGAGGAGGGGGGAGGATTCAGGAGGGAGGAGAAGGTGGCAAAGAGCTTCCTAGGGTTAGAGGCAGATGCTTGGAATTTAGAGTGGTAGAAAGTGGCTTTAGCAGCAGAGACGGAGGAGGAAAATGTAGAGAGGAGGGAGTGAAAGGATGCCAGGTCCGCAGGAGGCGAGTTTTCCTCCATTTCCGCTCGGCTGCCCGGAGCCCTGTTCTGTGAGCTCGCAATGAGTCGTCGAGCCACGGAGCAGGAGGGGAGGACCGAGCCGGCCTGGAGGATAGGGGACATAGAGAGTCAAAGGATGCAGAAAGGGAAGAGAGGAGGGTTGAGGAGGCAGAATCAGGAGATAGGTTGGAGAAGGTTTGAGCAGAGGGAAGAGATGATAGGATGGAAGAGGAGAGAGTAGCGGGGGACAGAGAGCGAAGGTTGGGATGGCGCGATACCATCCGAGTAGGGGCAGTGTGGGAAGTGTTGGATGAGAGCGAGAGGGAAAAGGATACAAGGTAGTGGTCGGAGACTTGGAGGGGAGTTGCAATGAGGTTAGTGGAAGAACAGCATCTAGTAAAGATGAGGTCGAGCGTATTGCCTGCCTTGTGAGTAGGGGGGGAAGGTGAGAGGGTGAGGTCAAAAGAGGAGAGGAGTGGAAAGAAGGAGGCAGAGAGGAATGAGTCAAAGGTAGACGTGGGGAGGTTAAAGTCGCCCAGGACTCTACCCTTTAGCTCTACCCTTTAGCTCAGTGCGGATGTTGCCTGTGATCCATGGCTTCTGGTTGGGGTATGTACGTACGGTCCCTGTGGGGACGACGTCATCAATGTACTTATTGATGGAGCCAGTGTGGTGTGGTGCACTCCTCAATGCCATCGGAAGAATCCCAGAACATATTCCACTTCTTTACTGACCGAGTCGCTCATGCTTCCTGCTTTAGTTTTTGCTTGTAAGCAGGAATCAGGAGGATAGAATTATGGTCAGATTTGTCAAATGTAGGGCGAGGGAGAGCTTTGTACGGGTCTCTGTGTGTGGAGTGAAGGTGGTCTATAGTTTTGTCCCCCTCTGATTGCACATGCTGGTAGAAATGAGGTAAAATGGATTTTAATTTCCCTGCAATAAAGTCCCCGGCAACTAGGAGCGCCGCCTCTAGATGCATTTTCCTGTTTGCTTATGGCAGGAAATAGCTCATTGAGTGCCATCTTAGTGCTATATAATGTCATCGAGCCCGACCGGTTGTGATAGATCCCGGAATCGAACCCGGGTCTGTAGTGACGCCTCTAGAACTGCAATGCAGTGCCTTAGACCGCTGCAGCCACTCGAGAGGCCCTACTGCTCAAATTCTATTCACATTTATTTTATTGATCTTTTTTTATTCCTCAGTTTCAACTCACAACTCTTTCCTTCCGTCTGTCCAGGTGTGTGGCATGTGTGGTAACTACAACATGAACGCCAAAGACGACAACCTGAAGCCAGATGGAAACCCGGCCAAGGACGTGATAGAACTGGGCAACAGCTGGAAGTCCGAGGGAGACTCAGACCCAGGGTCAGTAACCTCTAACCCCTCACCATTGACCTTGTTCTTTAGGCCAGAAGGCTACCACTAAAGCTTTTTCTTGGTCAGATCATGTGTTACTGTACACCTGAGTGTCCCTGAAACACTGACACCTGTCTATGTCGTTTATATTTTAGATACCTGGATCTTTAATAATATATAGCCTTAAGGCAAGCCAATGTTCAAATAGACCAGGAGTAAGCCACTCTGTCTGTACAAGGCTTGCAAAAAACATGTGTAATGAAGCATTCTAGCGACACTTATTGGTGATTGATCATTAATCCTTATGGTCTGGCAGGAGGTAACATTGTTGGGTACTCTCCCTCTTCTCCATCCCTCTATCTAACCCATCCCTCCCTCCATCTCTCCCTCCATCCCTCCAGGTGCTCGCCAGATGAGCGTCCCAACATCCACCCTAACTGCACGGCAGAGGAAGAGAAACAGTACGAGACCCTGTGTTCTTCTATCATCCTCGGTGACAAGTTCAAGCCCTGCCACTCTTTCCTGCCCCCGGAGGCCTTCCTGGGGAACTGTGTGTACGACATGTGTGAATACGACGGCATGCAGGCCACGCTGTGTGATAACGTGGAAGCCTACGCACAGGCCTGTCAGTCAGCCGGGGTTACCGTCGACTGGAGAAACAACACATTCTGTCGTAAGTGACGGGGGGAGATGGGGGGAGGGAGATGGAGAGGGTGGGGTGAGATGGAAGGAGAGAGTATGGGAGGGGGGTTGGGCATAGGATGCTATATAAATGATTGAAAATGGAAGGAAATGAGTGGACTTTGGAATTGAATTTGTAAAAGTACTACATGTGTAGGCCTGTACTGTCGACCAATGATGCTGCAATTACCAGATGAAACGCATCCATAGAGCCAATGTTACTGTAACTGTTACTGTACTGTATAGAAAGATAGGCTCTTTGATTATCGTCTAACTCCACCATCTCTCTTTCCCCCTCCAGCCCTGCCGTGCCCCCCCAATAGCCACTACTCTGACTGCACGCCCCCCTGCCCGCCCACCTGCTCCGACCTGTTCCCCATGTTCTGCCACCTTCCCTCCACCACCTGTGTCGAGGGGTGCCAGTGTGACGCGGGGTTCGTACTCAGCGACGGGAAGTGTGTCCCTCTGGCCAAGTGTGGATGTGTGGACTCCAACGGAGAGTACCATGACGTGAGCACTTACGGTGTCGTTGACCAATCATTGCCCGCTTACCCGCACTACTTTACCAGTCATACACCCCAACTAAACACCGAAAGGTTCCTTTCAACTTAAGGGGATTGTCAGATGGAAAACATATTTGTACCACAGCCGGCATGATATTCAACTGTGAAGCAAGTTTGGTTCGACAAGAATCCAAACTCCACCAGCCAGACACAGATTCAACACAATCTCTATAATACCATTCATACAAGGTTTCTTTAGACATACTGTATAAACAGTCAGCCGTAATCCTAACGTGTGTTCTGTGTGTGTGTGTGTTGCAGATGGGAGACTTGTGGGTGACTGACCACTGTGATGGCAAGTGTACCTGTAACCTGGGCGGCTCCATCACCTGTTCTGATTTTCAATGTAAGGATGATTCTGTCTGCACTCTGGACAAAAACGGAGACCTCTACTGCAAACCTGAGAGTAAGTCCCAACTCTTCTCTCAAAATAGTCCCTGCAACTCTGCCCCCACTGCCATTTCTACCTAAAATATTAGGAGAAAGTTACTATTTGTCATCTATTCTCTCTCTCTCCCCATCTTACTTAATCTCCCATTAATTAATCGCCCCCCCCCTTACCCCTCTCCAGAATTCGACAAGTGCAATATCCACGGCGACCCCCACTACCGTACATTTGATGGGTTCACCCACCACTTCCAGGGCCCCTACACCTACACCCTGACCGAGGGCCACTCCCTCCTCAGCTCACTGGCCTCCCTCCAGGTCAGAGGGAAGAACGTCCGTCGCCGTGGCAGCAAGAAGATCTCCTACCTGGATGAGGTGTATGTCGATGTCTATGGAGTCAGCATCCGCTTCCTGCAGAAGAAAGTTGTCCTGGTGAGTTCAATATAATATAATCCAACAATGCCTGTAGCCTTGACGATGGAAATCTAGCTCTAAAACCATAAGACTCTCCTCTCTGTTACCTTCCAGGTCAACTATGACATCACTGTGAACAGTTAGAACCTCTTGTGTCATCTCCATGAACAGTTATAACTTCTTACGTCCTCTCACTACCCATGTAGGTGAACGGTGAGCGTGTGGCTCCTCCTCTCAGTCCTAGAGATGGCCTGACCATCACGATGAACTCCAAGAACGTCCAGCTGGTCACCGACTTTGGCATGACGGTCCGCTTCGACGGCAAAATCCACGGAGGTGAGAGGGAGGGAGGGAGGGAGGGAGGGAGGGAGGGAGGGAGGGAGGGAGGGAGGGAGATGACGTCACGTCCATAGGGCAGCTACAAAGACGGGCTAGGAGAAGAACAGTGTGGTCTAGAAAGTTCATTTAATTTACTTAATCATTTAATTAATAAAATGATTAAATATCTTATTAAGAAGAGCACTGCTTGTACTCGTGCAATACTCTTTCTCCCTCCCTAACAGAGGTGATCCTACCCAGTACATACAAGAACAGGGTGAGAGGTCTGTGTGGGAACTATGACGGATCCTCCAAGAACGAGTACATGAAACCAGACGGAACTGTGACGCGGAAACTTGACGAGTTTGGCGAAAGCTGGAGAGTGACTGACAGGCACGGGGCGGAGCTAGTGACAGCAGACCTCCCCAAGATGGTGCACCTGCACAGGTGGGAAGGAATCACTCGATTATATAGAAAAACATTTAATTCATTCATTTATTTGTTGGTTCATTCATAATCTATTTATAAACACAACCAACTGAAAAATAGTTTTGCTGAGATGATCAAGTGTTCATAACTAAATATGACTCTCCTTCCTTTGTTTTTTTTCTCCTTCGCTCACCCTCTTCTTCAACCTCTTCTTCCCCCTCTTCTTCAACCTCTTCTACCCCCTCTTCTTCCCCCTCTTCTTCGCCCTCTTCTTCGCCCTCTTCTTCACCCTCCTCTTCAACCTCTTCTCACCCTCTCCCTAGGCGTGATGTGGAGACAGACCCAGAGTCTGGCTTTGAGACAGCAGGTTGTACTGACGCTCAGCTGGCTGAGTTGAATGGTAACAAACAGTGCGGAGCCTTGTCCGACTCTATAGGACCCTTCGCTGGCTGCCACGCCCAACTACTGCCCAACAGCTTCCAGGAGTGAGTAGAGACTGTGTGTGTGTGTGTGTGTGTGTGTGTGTGTGTGTGTGTGTGTGTGTGTGTGTGTGTGTGTGTGTGTGTGTGTGTGTGTGTGTGTGTGTGTGTGTGTGTGTGTGTGTGTGTGAGAGAGAAATAGTGTTTATGTGTGCTACAGGTGGGTATGTTTGATATTTTTCTCTCAACATATAACTTGAATTTATATTGTACTTTATATGTTTATTCAACTGTGTTCGGATCTGTGTGTAGGTCTGCACTATTCCCTCCACTCACTGTCGTGTGTGTGCGTTTTAGGGACTGTGTGTTTGACCTGTGTGCGGATCAGGAAACCGCATCTCTACGTTGTGACAGCTTTGAGGTGTACGCCCAGGCATGCCAGGAGGCTGGTGTCAAACTGGGCAAATGGAGACAACAGCTGGGCTGTGGTAAGACACGCGAGCGCGCGCACACACACACACACACACACACACACACACACACACACACACACACACACACACACACAGAAGGAGAGCTGGGATATGCAAAAGACACATTTCCAATTCACAAATGCGTATTAATACACACTTGTGCAACTGTGAAATATAAGCACCCACCAGATTATTATTACTACACACACTAATATATGTAATATATAGATGTCATTATATACACACACACACACACACACACACCTTGTCTCACATACACACATTACTACAGAGATGTTATTAAACACAAATGAACGCATGCATACGCACACAGACACACTCTCAAACGTGTGCACACACACAAACACTCGCGGACACAAACGAGCACACACACAAGCACAAATGCACGCACGCACACATTACACTGCAGAGATCTTATTAAACACACATAAATGCACACACGCACACCTTGTCACACACACATAAATGCACACTCACAGACACACAAATGCATACGCAAACACACATGCACTAATGCACACACACTCTGGTATTACACACACAAATTATTATATACACACACAAGTACACACACACA